>NC_090923.1:377466188-378122022 GCF_040938575.1 Ambystoma mexicanum | reverse complement strand
CATCGCTGATCAAAGTTAGTCCATCAACAAAGTCGTGCTTTTTACATGACATGATCCGGTGCTAGTTGTAGAAAGTATCAGTTTCAATTTTGAGAATGATGCTGTCGGATTGGGTCAGGTCTCTGGAAACACGGTATTCCGACTTGAACTGGCAACAGTGTTGACACCTGCAGCCTCTCCTTGCGTTGTAAGCACTACATGGGACATTGTCACATCACCTGAATGTATTACTTTTCCTGTTGAAGGCACTCTCATGATACAGGAAGGAGTTGAACTTAAGGATGTCAATTCACAGTCCCCAGGGTGGGTATTGCAGTGTACCTGTGCCACAGCACAGCCCAAAGTATCAGTAGTGATACCCTGATGGGCGTACACTGTAGTACTTAGCAGTGGGTTTGTTGTGAACGGTCAGGGAGGCGAGAGGAGAGCTGGGAAGCTCTAACCGAGAAACAATTTTAAAGAAGAAGAACTATTGCATTCACCATGTCCAACTATGGGGGAGGGTGATCCAAGATACAAGGGTAGATTCTAAAGGACCCGTTAGAAAATGCCCACAAAATGGTGTACATTGTGAGGCAAAACTCACACAGATATCTTTCCATGTGTCCCAGAATCACTGTACGGTATGTGTAGTATAATGTTGTAGTCTGTTGCAGTATGTTATTGGGATGCCACTTTCAAAGTAGGAGCAGCGATGTATTAGTATTCAGGGAATTTAAAAATAACTAATAAATAAGAATAAAATACAGTAATCTCAGCTCTGTCTACTCTTTACAGTCGAAAAAAACATTGCTTGAGAGAAGCAAAACATGGTACCCATTTGATGAAGGCATTCACCAAGTAGATTGAGAAGTTCACCAGGCAAGGACAAAGTTTCGTAATTGAGGTACACCAGGCAAGGACTTTACATTGAGACTACCAACGTAAATGGGAATGAGAGGCAATTGAATATCTAGATCCTTTAAAACATGTCAATGTAACACATTTCTCCTCACTGTGCATCAGTGTTTGTTGAGGACAAGGCATGCAAGTGCAAGTTCTTTGTAATTTATTGAATGTCAAAGAGCCACCTAGCGGAAAATTGAAAGACATTGGGCCTCATTGCGAGCTTGCTTGTGTATGGTAAAAGAGGCAGTAATACCGTTAACCAGCACTTTTACTGGTCTGGTCAAGTACTGGTTTGCTGGAACACAGTTGCCAGAATTATCTGTGCCGGTATCACCTCATCCAGGATTACCGGCATCCATAATACCAGCAATGAAAATACTAGATGGGCCAGAAACCTGCGCCGGCAATAGCAGCACAATGGCATCACCGCCATATGATGACATTGGATTTGCCGGTAATACCGGCAAAACCAAGTCAGAGATACCAACATCTCAGAGCAGTCGGTAAATGAACCAAGGTGAGGGAAATAGGGCTACAGGTGCACCCAATCCACCCAGGTGCACCCAGTACAAAATGGCCAAGCCTTCCCCAAAAACTCTTCCCAACAAAAGCATGCTGCCAGTCATTGTTGCTAACATGGAGCTGGAGGATCTGAATGTTAAACCTAAATCTGCAGGGGTTGGAGTACCAGCAGAGGCAGAGGCAACAATAGGCCAGGGAGAGAACAAAGAGGATGATGAGGAGGAGGATGATGGGGATGCAAGTGATGAGGAGGAGGCGTGCGGTGATCCCTCACTCAAGGGGAACACCCTGGGCCCTCACTGACAGGCAGATACAAACCCTGTACCGCCTAAACAGGGACACCATACTTCACCTCCGGACTCACATTCAGGTGCACATTGGGAGCAGGTTTGGCATCAGGTCAGCCATACCACCCCTGGTAAAGCTGGCGTTGGTCGTGCAGTTCTTGGCTAGTAGCGTGTTCCAGCACTCGACCCAGCATTTTGCAGTCTGCCTTCTTTAGAGAGATTTTTGCCCTCCTGCACCATGTGGGCGAGCACATCACCCTCACCACCACCCAGGCACAGCGGAACATCACCAAGGCACGCTTCTATGCAATTGCAGGCATCGGCAATGCAGTGGCAGCATTGGACTGCACGCATGTTGAGCTGATGCCCCACCCTCCCGCCCCCCAAGTCTCAGAGGAGGTCTACAGGACCCGGAAGCAGTTCCATTCCCTGAATGTCCAGGTCACCTGTGAGGCCGACCTTATTATCACGCACAGTACCTGATTCCCAGGATCAACCCACAATGCAATGGCCCTGCGGAACAGCATGCTGCTGGCCTACATGGAGCGTCACAGAGGACAAAGGACCTGGATGTTGGGTGAGTACATGCACAATCCCATCCACTTGCAGCATGAGTGACAGGCAAAGGGAGGGGGGCAACAATGTCACAAATGCATGTCTGCAATGGTATCGGTACATGCAGGACCCACCAGCACACCCCTCTAATGACACGTCACAACACCTAGGAGAAGCACACGACTGGGGATGCATCAGTCGCCGACCGGTCCTATCTGACGCCAACAGGACAAGCACATGCAATGCACTACAGGTAATTATAATTTTAATTGTTCTTTTATAATGCACTTAATACCAATGAGTGGTTTATAAGCGTGGGATTTGGATTCGAACCTGTGGTGCGCAGCTCCCTCCCCAGCTATTCTTCCTCCCCAATGCAACCCCCATGCACTGGCAGTGAATAGGTTGACATGAGCACTTAGGAGAATCAAATGTTTGTGCAGGGATACCCCGGTCTACGTACAGTCACAGGGAACAACACATTAGAGTCATGCACAATTACCTGTGCCTATCCAATGACACAAACATGACCGGAACAGGCTGCCCAGGTTCACACACACCTGGTATAAGCTCTTGGGTACAGGCCAAGACTAGATGGATGGCGCACAAACAAAAATGTTGCCCATGGTGACGCAGTAAGTTGCGCCACCCAATGACGTCCCCATACATGGGATGAGACAATGACAAACAACTGCTGAGGGTCAGTACCCTGCCATCAGGCCTGGCATGTACTTTGTTCGCAAGTAATGACGCACACCATCATGGATGCCACACAGACCTCCTTCACATGTGACACAGACTCCAATCAGGTACCACAAATGGTGGCAATGCACATGCACAGAACAGCCCCCAACAGAATGGCAGCCTTACAGTCAGATACCCAAATGCAAAGTGTGTTGGCTGTACGTTGGGTGCAAGTATTTCCAAGTCACACTGGACAACCCCCTTGGCATTGCAATAAGCATGCAAGGACTGGAACATGGAACAGTGTGGCTCAATGTGAAATGGGACATGCATGCACAGATTGACCATTGAGAGATTCCATGTGACAGGCAATAACACTGCCGGGCATTATGAGTCAGACCTGTGTCTTTCCCCCTTTTAGGTGATTCTGGATACCCACACCCCCTGTGACTGATGACTTGTCTGAGGAATTCACAGACGGTGCAGACAATGGCATATAACAGGGACCGTGTGAGAACCATGGTGGCCATTGAGCAGACCTTGGGCCTCTTGAAAGCCCAATTAAGATGCCTATACTGGTCTGGGGGTGCACTGATGTACAGGCCAGACAAGGTTGGACAGATAGTCCTGGCCTGTACAATGTTGCATAATATCTGTTTCAGGCGCAACATTCCCCTGCCCCCAGATCTGGACATGCCTTCCCTAGAGGATGATGATGCAGCACCAGCCGGTCCCATGCATGTGCCCGCTGAGCACATGGAGGCCAGGGATGGGTGCATGACCTGACAAGAACTGCTTGAGAGGTTTTTTGAGTTTACCCTCCACTCTGTTCACCCTTTGCACCTTTGTAAATATCATGCACCACCACAACACTGGTTGCCCTGTCATTGCTTCAAGTGAAATACTTTGTATTGTAACATGAATAGTGGAAACCCGAAACACCAACCCTCCGCCAGTCCTTCCCAAACATCCCCATGCCCTCTACACACCTACCCACCCCCTGCCATCCCCAGACCCCCAACCCCTGCCTTCTCACACATTCCCCCTCCCTCACCCACCTCACACACACAGAGATGCACCCTGCCAGTGTGCTACATCACATGTGGCGTCTTTTCATCATGGGGCTCTTTGCCTGCTCCTATATAACTTCACAAGACAATTCATCTTCAGTTCCTCGCTAAATTCTTGGCCCATTTTGATAAACTGACCTGTGATAGCTATTTCTTGGTTTATGAAATATGATTGCAAAGCTTTTGCTTTTCACTTTCTCTGAATTTGCCCTGAACCATTAAAGTAATGGGTCAATTGTTCTATGTAACATGCCAATATGTGTGCGTAAAACCAATCCAATGTCGCTCATGCATAAAGGCGCTGCAGCAAGTGCAATTCGATTCTTTGCAGTAACGCACTTGCAGCTCAGTAAAGATCTGTGCTGCAGTGTGTACCCGTTTATGATGGGATGTGTGCGAGGATTGGGCGGGTAGTGGGAGTTTTGGGATGGGGACAGAAAGCAACTGTTCAGGCATAGAGGTATCCAACCCACGAAGGGAGAGACAGGTAGGTGTGTGTGTGATGTTTGGGGGCTGGGTATGGTGGTGGGTTGGGGTGTGTTAGGGAGAATTCTCAGAAATGTGCCAATTCCCTTCTACCTTAGTGACCCCCAGCTCTTTTCCCGGACTTTAGGACTTTTTATCTCTCATGTAATTTTAATGTGATCCATTTTCTGTGTTTCTTTTGACTTTGGAGTCTGACAAACTCCATAGCATCATCTTTACATTGTGTCACAATGCACCTTCAGTGCAGCGGCACAGGGAAGTCTCTTAGATTTCCCAAAGGTGTAAATACCTTCTCTTGGTGAAACTAGCACACACTATCTTAACATAGGGTGCTGGAGGGGTTACTTAGTATCCCCTTTGCCAAGTTCCTCATGTAACATTTTTATGTTAACCTTTCTACAATTAATGGCTGATGGCAGTGGTTTACTTTTTACTACCATTATGTATTTTTACCACGGGCTGCATTCGTAGCTGCAGTAAAGCACCCATGGGTACCCATTGTGTCAAAATGGCCCGGCCTTCTTTTTTCGCCATTTCTTGTTAGAAAGGTCCTTCTTGAGTTCGACTCTGCGCGCCAACAGGTTTGGTTCCTTTGTTCATTTTACCTTTGGCGTGGGATTCACGAGTGAAGTCCGCTTCTGGCTCCAGTATGTCTGACAGGGGCAGGAAGTGAGGGAGGTGCCCGAAACTCCCTGTGCTTAATCCCTTTGGTTACAGGAATGCACCCAAAGGTGATTGGCCAGCTGGCTGTCTGGCAAGGACAGCAACCCTGCTGTGTGATTGACAGCTAGGCTGGAATGAATGGGAGAAACCTGCATAAAAGGCAAGGCTTTTTAGCTTGGAAGGCAGAGTGGACCACTGGACGAAGGAATCCGAAGAAGAACTTGGAAGAGACACCTGATGCTACTCCTGGACCGGTGGTTTGCCCGGTGAAGCCCTGCTGTTGTGCTGAAGCACCAAATTCACCTCGACTAGAGAAGCCCTGCAAGGATGACTTCTCCCTTTGAGTTGGTGAGACTAATCAACTCCAAAGTAAGCCCGTCTGGACATCCTCTCAAAGCTGGTTGTATTTGTACTGCTGCTGCTCCAGGAACCAGAGTGTCAGGGAGAGGAACACCAGACTATGTGCGTTGTTTTTAAATTGGACCGGAGCGCTAGGAAGATCCACCAGACTTCCCTGATGCAGGACTGACCAAGCCAGAGACAACTCAACAGAGTGCCAGACCCCAGAAGCAGGGAAAGTCTGAAGTGCTATCTGAGAACCGTGGTGTTACTATTTGCTGTCAGACGCGAAGAGCTGAAACACTGAAGGACCGGTGAATTAAAGTTTGCCCATTGCTGCCGCTGACCTTCCCATTGCAGAGCAGGAGTCCCCAGACATCCTCCCTCTTGTCCCCACAACTGAGGCCCAAGAACAACAGACTCTGCAGAACTGCCCAGAGAGCGAAGCCAGCTCGAACCATTTCTTCTAACCAGAGGTACTGTAAAGTCTAAGAGAACATACCTCTTGTTGTGTAGCCTTACTTGCTCTCAGTTAAAACTTGTCTTCCTTACCTTGCAGAGCTGCTAAAGCTTTGCCCTTCACAAGCCTCCCAGCTTGTGACCCTTCAAGTGTTCTATTTTTCTACAAACATTTCTAAAAACTTTGTGCACGACTTTCTACCTACCTGCAAAGAAGATCATCAGCTACCCTTGGCATTGTGCAATTAACATTGGCTATCCAGGCTCCCTGAGTGACACCTCTTACCTCTGACTCTGTGCTTTATCTTTTCCCCAGGTTAGGCTTACTTTACTGAACATTGGAAGGTTTCAAAAGTACTTATCTGTTCATGAAATATTTGTTAACCTTTGTTTCATTCCTCTATTCTATCTTTTCCACCAAACTCAGTATTGCTCTAAATGTACCAGTGATAAATCAATGTCCACAGTGTCCTAGCTATTTAAGTCACCTGAGGGTGTAGGAAGTGTCTGTGTGCCATCCCCAATGGGTATCATCTGATTTAGAGAAACAAAGAGTGTGTTTTGAAGTGTATTTTAATTGTTACATATATTGCTTCCTCTGAAGAAGGCTTATACAACTGACTGAAAAACAATAATAGTTGTTTTATCTGGAAACCTTGAGCGTAAGTGTTAATTTGGACAACTGTACTGTGAAACTCTGTATCACAACATTACTGCTCACAATGACCCTTCTTGAGATAAGCCTGGCTGCCCATCCACACTACCAACCTGTGTAGTTCAGACTTATACCAAAGGTTGGGTCCCTACTGCCAGGATGACAAGGTTATTTTACTGCACCCAAAGGGTACTGCATACAATCTTGCCTAACAGGGTGGGTCATAGGAAATGCGGTAAAACCCTCCTTTTTAGGTACAAGAGGCAGGGGCTAAGTGGTTTATGTGGCACACCACTTCGGATTCTCCATGCAACACAAAGATATTTAAAATCTTGGGGCTGCTGTTAATACCTCCAATATTTAGATGATTTTACCGGATACTTAATCCTACACTAACACTACATTATTTGCCTATAGGTGGATCAGCAGCCTAATATAATATAATTGTATTGAGGCTCAAAATCTAGAACACATCTTAATGGTGCAATACAAGCATTTTGAAGAACAGGGGTGTCAATTTGTTCAGAAAGCTTTGTAGACTAAGAGAAGGAACTTGAGAATAGAGTGGTTCTGCATGGAGAGCCAACCAGCATGTTGTCGGTAGGTAAAAGTAGGGAAAGATCTGGCTAGGTTGTAGAGAGTGTGGGTAGCTAAGTTGATGACTTTGTCTAGAGGAAGGAACAAGTAGAGAGGAAGGCCACTGAGGAGCCTTATGCTGTAGTCCAGTGTGCTGACATGCATCATTGTCTTTCAATACCAAAGACACATTTAAACTGAATGAATTGATTGAGTGCTTATTTATGCAGCGCTTATACACAGGTGAAGTGCTTCAAAGCGCGCCAAGGCGGGAAGGTAACAAGGGAATACAGTAATCATTCTTAGGCCTTGAAGATTCTGAATGATCTAAACTGAAAAACTAGCATACTAGGCCTGACATAATTTCTCCAAGTGCAAGTGCATGAAGTGGTACAGTTGAGACCAAGCTCGGGAGGGAGGGACAGAAATGGTGGGAGAGGGGTTGGGGGAACAGGACAGATTAACTAACTGGTACTAGTACATTTATGTCAGGTATGCGTACAGATGGAGGTGAAGAGATGGGGAGGTGATGGGGGAACAAAGAGTCTGGTCCAGCAGGGCCCTGGATTAAGTGCAGAGGTTGCCTTGCTCAAGGAGCGTAAGCTGAAAGTGCAGTAATGTTGAACAAAGTGCAGCGGCCAAGAGGCAAGTGCAAAGGACTGGCAGGAGAGCCTGGGACCTGCTGGCTTGGGAGGTGAACCAGGCAACCAGTCAGAAAAAAACGGAACAGTGTTAGGGAGAAGGAGGAGGGTGCAGAGAAAAGAAAGGAGGTTAGGAGGGGAGCGGGAGAAAGAAGACAGAAGAGAAAAGGAAGGTCTTGAGAGTTTCAGGAATTTAAGGAGCTCTGGCTCAAGATGGAGAGAGGCAGGGAGACTGTTCCAGAGGGAAGCTCCTGAAGAGGATGACAATCTATCCCCAAATCTCAGTTTGTGAAAACGGCTTACCCACAGAGAGTTGGAGGAGGACGAGCGGAGGACTGTAGAGGGAGAGTATTTTGGAAGAGAGCATTGTAGGTAGTGCGGGCCCCGGCCCCAGAAAGCCTTGTGGATTATGCAGAGGGTCTTCAAGTTGCTCCTTGCAACCATGGTAAGCCAGTGGAAGGATTTCAGCACCAGAGAGATGGGGTGCCAGGGCTTGAGGCCAAGGATAAGTCTTGCTGTTCTGTTCTAGATGATTTGTAGAGGATGGAGAGTAGAAGTAGGAAGATTGAGAAAGAGACTGTTGAAATAATGAAAGCGTGCCAGGACTCTCAAGGTGATGAGACTCTGGGGGAAAGTGAAAAAAGGTAGAATACCTCTGAGGAGGTTCAGTAGGTAGTTGGACTTTTTCGAGATGTCTGAGATGTGAGAAGAGAAGGAGAGAGTGGAGTCGAAAGATGACCCCAAGATATTTTGCCTCATTAGTAAGTTGGGGTGCAGGGCCAAGGGAGGCAGGCCAGTGAGAAAATGGGAAAGCGGGAGCCAGGGCCCCAATGAGGATGATCCATGTTTTACTGGCATTCAGGTATAGATCGTTAGCAGCACACCAAGCATGTATTGCGGATAGACAGTCAGGGATGAGCGAGGAGGAGGAGGCCGTGGGTAGCCTGAAAGAGAGCTGTGTGTCATTCACATAACACTCAAAGTTAGAGGTGAAGGTAGAGATCCCGTTGGCCAAGGGGGCCATGTAGATGTTGAAGAACCAGGGGGAAAGGTTAGATCCCTGGGGCACACCACAAGTAGAAAGAGTGGTATTCGAAGAGAGAGTGGTATTCGAGAGAAAGGGCCTGAGTTCTACCTTGGAGGGCCGGTCAGAGAGAAAGGAGGTGAGCCACACAAGGGCCTGATCTTTGATGGCCAGGGTATCACAAAGATGGGTAATCTGGATGTTGTGGTTTACTGCATCAAAAGCTGAAGAGAGGTTGAGAAGAATGAGGACAGAGGGAGAGTTGGAGTAAAGATTTGAGAGCAGGTCTTCATAAGTGTTCAGAAGAGCAGTTTCCGTGCCTCTGGATGTTCTAAAGCCAGACTGATGGTCATGGAGACAACCAACAGATTTAGTATGGAGCGTAAGTTGAGTGATAGCCAGCTTCTCCGGGAGTTTTCCCAAGAAAGGGGTAATGGAGATCGGGCGATGGTTTGCCAGAATGGACGGGTCAGCAGAGGGTTTTTTGAGCAGAGGATGAACAAGAGAGTGCTTGAGAGGAGAGGGGAAAACTCCAGTGGCAAAAGAGAGGTTGCAGACATCGGCCAAGGCTGTAACGAGAGTGTCAATATTGTCCTTGATGGTTTTGGAGGGGCAGGGGTCCACCTGTTTGGAGGAGGCTTTCATAGACCGGACTTGTCTAGAGGCCTCATTATGTGTGACAGGGTAGAGGGAGGAGAGATGAGACGGAGATGTGGGGGCGGCCGAGGGGGGCCCAAGAGATGTTGGTGGAGGAGGGAGGCAGATGAGAGAGAGGACATGATGTCCTGTGTTTTGGTGGTGAAGTATGCTGCCAGGGCCGAACAAAGGGCCTGGGTAGGTGTAGTAGAGGAGGTGGCTGCAGTAGGGTTGGACAGTTCCTTGCAGACTTTGAAGAGTTTGGCTGTGTTGTTAGACACCGCAGAGATGCAGGCTTGGATGTAGACTCTTAGAGTGAATGCAGAGTCTATATTGTCTTTGACGAAGGCAGCAGGCCAGTTTGTCAGCGGTGTACCTGAAGATCCCCATTTCCATTCCGCTGCTCTGCACTTGCGTTTAAGGGCAGTGAGATTGGAGTCGTACCAAGAGTTGCACTTTTTGTCAGGCTTCAGTCGGACCCTCATGACAGAGGCAAGAATGTCAAGAGTATTGGAGATGGAACGATAAAAGTTGGTGAGGGCTGTATCAGAGTGGGAGTCAGACGCAGGAGTAGAAGGATCAGAGTAAGTGGAGTCAAAGGAAGCCTTGACATTCTTTTCATGGTTTGGATGACCTTGAAGGCAGGAGGCGGTGTAGGGTGTGCTATTGCCAAAGGAGAAGAGAGCTTCAAGTAAGACGAGAGAAGAGAATGATCAGTCCATGAGAGTGAAGTAGTGAGAGGAATAGAGTGGGATGTCTGTGGTGATAAGAGCATCCAAGGTGTGGCCAGCAGTGTGCGTTGGACCAGAGGGTAGAATGGGAATGGAAAGGGAAAGGGAGTAACATAGGTTTTGGAAAAGTCCTGAAGAGTCAGGAGAGTCAAGATGGATGTTAAAATACCCCAGAAGGGGGAGTTGGGAAGAGGAGGAGAGGAGAGAAGAGGCTAGGTCAGCCCATTCCAAGAGGAAGAGGGTGGGCTGAGTAAGAAAGGTGACAGGTGAGAGAGAGAGCCTGCAAACCAGTCATTCAAAGGAGGAGTAGACCTCAGTGGGCATCATGGAAACAGGGATCCACTCAGGAAAGATCAGGGCTACTCAACTTTCTGGCTTGTTGGGCCTGGACAGAGAGAGGATCTTGTAACCTTCGGGGAGGAGTGTGTCAAAACCCGTGACAGAGCTGTCCTTAAACCAAGAACATCAAGGTCGAAGAGTTCCAGGAGGTGGCAGATGTCAGAGGAGTGCTTGACAGCACTGCAAGTGTTTAGTGTGGCGACATGGAGCAGGTTGCCACTTTTGAAGGACTTACGTAGGGGGATGCAGGGGACAGAGGCCCCCCCACAAAGAGCAAGAATGTCTGTGAGATAGAGGTAGGAGGAGGCAGAGGAGGCAAAGGAGCTCCAGAAGTAGTGGCAGTGGTTGGCCAGGGCAGCAGGGTGGGGGGCTGACATGGTTGTCAGTGTAGTGTGGGGAGGCAATGGAGCCTGTACAGTTGAGAGTGACAATGGGGGAGTTGTGAGGTTGGTAGGAGGCAAGGTAGCCAGGGTGGGCATAGTTGGCAAGGGAGCCTGGGCGGCCACAGAGGCGGGTGGCAAGGGAGCCCATGAAGAGGAAAGAGGAGTTGATAAGGCAAGTAAGGAGCCTATCAAAAAGTAGGAGGTTGGGTTGAGGCCCATGTACTAGGATGGTACCATTTCAATAGACATTAATGATGACTCTGGAAACTGAAGAGGAGGCAAGAAGGGCCTGCCAGCAGGTGTTAGGGAGAATTCTCATAAATTTGCTAATTACCTTCACCTTAGAGACCCCCAGCAACTCTGCTGGGTTTTGAGGTCTTGATTTTTTTTACCTGGAGAGAGTGTGAGCCTTTTTTCCCACTCTCTCATGTATTTTGATGTGTGTTTTACTCTTGTGTTCTTTGATTATGGAGTTTTAGACAACACCATAGGCCTCATCTTTTCATGTGTGTTACACAGCACCCTCAGTGCAGTAACACAGGGAAGCCTAAATGGCTGGTGGCAGTGGCTTTACAACAAACTACCATGATTTTTCCCGCATGCGAACACCGGTAGTGTTAAATCACGGGAGCCATGTTTTTCAAGATGGCGTCTGAGACTCCTTTGTTTAAAAGGTCCCGGTCTTCTTTTTTCGCCATTTGTTTTTGGAAAGGTCCTTCTAGAGTTTGTCTCTGCGCGCCAAAATAGGTTTCGTCCCTTTGTTTCTATGCCTTTGGCGGGTTTGAGGACTAAAGACCGCCTCTGGTGCCTCAGTCTCTGGGGTGGGCAGGAAGTGAGGTAGGTGCCCAGAAACTCCTTGTGCTTAGTCTTCTAGGAGACCCAAATGCACTCTGGCGTGAGTGGCAGCTAGGCTGGAATGAATGGGAGAAAAATGTTTAAAAAGCAAGTCTATTGGTTTGGAAGGCAGAGTCGACCACTGGAATGAAAGAACCAAAGACAAGCTGGAAGAGGACGGCTGCTGCAACTACTGGACCGTTGGTTTGCCCAGTGGAGCCCTGCTGCAGGTCCGAATCGCCAAGTTCATCTTGACAGAGAAGCCCTTCAAGGAGGACTTTTTCCTTTGACTTGGTAGGACCAATCAACTCGTAAGCCACCAGGATACAATTCTCGAAGCTAGTTAGGATTAACTAGGGGGAAGGACACCAGCTTGTGTGCTTGAAGAACAGCAACCGGAATCGAAGATTTGCCAATTTGCCAGTTTTGTGACCCATCCCAGTGCAGTACAGGAGTCCCCCAACATACTCCCTCTGACAGAACTGCTAGGAACAGAAGTCTTCAGCTGCATCTCTTTCTTCAATATAAGGTACTGTGAAAACCCGACCAAGAGAACTAACCTCTAACCGCAAAATTTTGTGGAACTTGGGCAAATTGCAGGCCTAGTCAGCTTGTGACCCGACATATGAACCTTTCTTCCGTGAACTACTTCTAAGAACCGTGGCAAAGACTTTTCCGTTTAAATACCAGAACCATTTTTGCTTATACAAGACACTAGCCCATTGACTTTGGCCTACCTATTGCATTGAATCAACTCCTATGGTGAACTCAAACTATTTGCACTGTTTTAGAGTAACTGTAATATTCGTTTTATTATCTTCTGCCTTTTTGCTACTACTTCAATGCTATTTTGGTCCAACTTCAACGGAGATCAACTGCTTAGTACATCAGTATTGTAGTATAAGTTTTGTGTGATATTGGTTGCCTCATTTAGTGAATGCTTTATAAATCATTGTGTAATAAATTAATATGTATTTTTACCAAGAAACCTTGAGTATAAGTGTCTATCTGAATACTTTCATTGTTGACCTTTGTGTAACACCCTTACAAGCTCACATTCCCTCTTGAGATAAGTCTGGCTGCTCAGCCCGCTGCCAAAAACTGTGTGGTACTGACTTATACCAAAGATTGCTTTTGCTTACACATGTAGTCCTAGTTGTGTGTAGTGGTCCCAATGGGTACTGCATACAAACACTGCCTAACAGCGGGTGGCACCATTTATGTGTGAGGAAGAGTAAGGAGTGAGCAAATAGGCCATGTAGGGAGTCCATAGGTCAGGAGAAGGAATGACAAAGAGGATGTCGGTGAGAGTCTTTGTGGCGGAAGCACTGACATAAGTGTCAGCGATGGGAAGGCCTAAGTTGGAGGAAAGAATGTCCTTCTTGAGTTTCTTCCTGCCAGACTTTGTGAGAACTGAATGATAGAAGATGGGGAAACATTTAGAGTAGATGGGGAAGATATAAAGTGCCATAGTGAGGGGCACAGGGTGTGTTACACTTAACCAGGCAGAGAAATTGAGTTACGTGAGAGGGGGTAGGCAAGATGGGAAAAAGCGCACAAGGAGACATTGACAGAATGTTCCCTTACCCATGTGAGATGACGAGAGTAAGGGAACAGATAGTAGACCAGCAGAGAACAGAGGGGATAAACCGGTCAACACATTCTCATGAAAAGCAGAATGTTAGCATAACAAAAGCACACTTTTAAACATTAGCAAGTGAATTTGGATATGCACACAGCTAAATTCGATTTTAAACAGTAGCAATACAATCAGGATGTGAACACAGCTAAATTCTATTTTAAACAGTAGCAGGAAAATCAGGATGTGCACAGAGCTAAATTTTATTTTCTTTCTATGTCAAGACCACAGCTATAGCAGCACAACAGTACAGGTGTGTAGGCAGTGGAGGTGAAAGTCCAGGAAGGAAGTGGATATTAAAGTTTGGTGATTTGAAACAAAAAGAGAAAGACAGTGCCTAAGATAGTTTATAGAGAATATCAGGAGAGGCACAACATCCAGGGGATGTTGCAGGGAGCAAAGAAATAGGCCACACGCGATAGCTGAGGGTGCAATCACATAGCCCAAGAGCGCCTGGATAAGGACAACAGCGTCCAGGTGCATGATGAGGGTTGGCAAAAAGTTGGGTACGCAATGCCCAGCCAGGTCCAGACAAGAGCCTTGGGAGTGGGGCCTTGGGAGGCAGGCCGCTATTCGCCTGCAAGCTAATCCTGATCGGCCATAACAGGAAAGCAGGGCCCAATCGGTGAGAGTCCTTCTCAGGGCCCAGGCAATCCAGTGCCTACTAGAACAAGGCGGCCAAGATGGGAGGGGGCAGAAAAAGCAGCCCACAGTGTAGGCAAGATAACCCTGCACCCGAAAACGTTTTTTTTTAAATAAACATTTTTTCTTTTTTTTCTTTTTTAAATTAATGTAAAAGGTGGAGGATGGAAGGAGGTGCATCTGCACCACTTGTACTGGGATGTTAATGAGCTCAAAAAATCCCCAAGGGCATACCTTCCTCTGCTTGTCTGGTGGTGGTGAGCCTAAAAAACCCTTCTGTTTGGAAAATGTTGGTTTGAAAAAAGTAAAAGTGTTAGTTTAAGTAATAACTGTAATAGGCATCTCCTAGTTCAGAGGCCAATGGAAGAGGAAGTTACCAACTATATTAGCTTACCTATCCTATACAACAGGTCTGGCATGTACCTAGGAGTAGCAAGTACAAAGTGACTCCTAGTTATATTTTCTCTGATAAGCAACACTATCTAGGAGCACTGTTCCTTTACAAGGAAAAGTTTCAAGCTTGTATTTCCAATTCCCATACTAGTTTGGAGTGGAGTGTGTTCTTTAGAATAGCATGTTCAACCATATTCAAATCTTCTAACAGATCCAGGAGGATCAATGCTTCTACCAAATTGTTAATGGCAATCTCCCATTCCCAATTTGAAGGTTGGCTGCAATGGATGCAGTATGATAGTAGTGTGCATATTATGCTGAAGGGGTTACAAATCCTGTGTCTAATATATTGGCTATAACAAACAAGCCTGCAATGTGACAGTACTTGCACAACACCTCAGGGTCAAGATGCATTGTGTTCTGGCCTCTGGATCTGGCACATTGGATGTTGGGATATATTTTGATAACTTTGTGAAATATCTACTATTTACACAACTACCCTGCCGGGCTACCACCTGCTTGGGACTGGTCAGAGGGTGTTCTCTGCCTCTGGTTTGGTCAGTTAGAGGGAGGTGTATTTTTAGGCCTTCCCATTTCTAAATTTCCAAAATGGGGGTCATGATCCACTCCGCCACCTTGGCAGCAGCGGGGTTGTTGTTTGGTTTGGGATATTTGGGGGAATTCTTATTTTCTACTGGCTTTTGGACCTCACGGATCCGGGTAGATTGTTCTATTACCCAGTCCAGAGTCCTTTCATCATGGAAGTCCCTAACCAGCTGCGTCATAATGTAATTAGGGAGGGCATGAAATAGGTATTAATGAACTCCCTATTGTTCGTGCGCACTCACATAGTGGTTTGTGCAAATGCCTGCTTCAATTCTTGAACAAATTCTCCCAAGGCCTGATACTCTCCACACTGAGGTTGTAGGCTGCCTTGCGAGCCTCCTAGGGGTTCTGGTGCACAGAGAAGTACCTCAAGATGGCCGCCTTGTAGGTAGACCACCTTGAATGGCTCCGATCCTCCAGCCCAGCAAAGAAGCTGGAGCATTCTGGGGAGAATATCCATTTGACAAACTCGTTAGTATTATGGTCATTTTTTATGCCAAATGATGCCATCATCTGGTCATACAGCTCCAAATGCTCCCAGAATGAGTGCTTGGCATTTTTATGGTAAATGGTCTTGAAATGTCCTAATGGCTTTTTATTTGTCTAATGGGGTCTTTTACCAGAGTCTCTTTTGTTTGGCAGCCTTTTTTTCCCACTGCACCTAAGTCCATTTGCCCTCAGATTCAGAGCTGCTGCTATTTGAGGTCCCATCCCTATCCTCTAGATGCTCCCTGATTCTTGGAGACTGAGAGTCTCTCCCAGAATGATGGGGCCCAGTCTCTTCTCCCCTTTTGTATTGTGGGCGCTCTGGGTCACTTCCTTTGGACTCCTCCATTTGCACAGGGGAGTACTCATCTGACTCCTCCCTTCATCGGGGGTTGGTGGAGAACCCTCCCTCCTCCCTGAGTGGGTGGAGGTTTTCAGGATACACTTTTGGGGCCTAAACTCAGACTCCTTCTTATCTGCAAAGTGGACCCGGTGATCCCTTTGTAGCTGATGTTTCTGCCAGTCTAACTCCCTGATCTTCTCTTCATAGGAGTCCTCCTGGTCAGATACATTGGCCAAAATATTTCTGAACCTAAGCAGTGATGCACGCCCATCAATCTCTGATGGACGCTGGCCTGCTGGCTCAATCATTCTAAGTCTAATTGAGTACGGCTGCACATTATTCCCGGTTCTTGTGAATTTGTAGACATGTAGTTAGCAGTGCCTTGCGCATATAGAGTGGTAAGTTGGCTTCCAGCATAACACTGGAAATGAGGAGAGAAGCAGGGGATTAAGCAGGCCAGAGGGGCATGGTAGATGTTGAAGGGCCACAGCGATGGGATAGAGCCCTGAGGGGAAAGGGCCTGGTTGCACCTGGGAAGGTTGATACGATAGGATGGAGGTCAACCAATCCAGTGCCAGGTCTGTGATATCAAGGGAATCACTGAGCTGCTTTATGAGGGTGGCATGATTGAACGTCCACAAGATAATGAGGGGAGGGGACCTAAAGAGGGTATAGGTAAGGTGTGTGTACTATATGTGTTTGTGTGCGACAGAAAGAAAACATTTCTGAATGAAGCAGTGGATTCATTAGTGATGAGCAGGAGATATGAACAGGCAAGGTTGACTATAGAGAATAACACAAACAAGCAAATGAAGGACATCATTGAAATGTGATGCCATGGTGTGTTAAAAAATGACTTCACAAAAAAAGAGCAAAGATGTGTGTACCCATCATAGCTAAATAGATTTAACATGGCATGCATATAATGCAAATATTCATATCTACTGTACTTACCTGGACAAGCACAAAAAATCTTTTCTTCCATCTCTTCCAAACATTTTTGCCAATGGCCCACAAATACCTAAGAGATAATGTACAGACAATAATGTCAGTCATATGTAAATATACCTGGGATTTATGAAACCCAGATACCATTTTTAATGATATTTTACATGCACACATTATATCATTGAAAGCATTGTTGAGATTTTTAATTTAAATATAGTCCAAAAACAGTTTGATACACATTGTTTATGGGATTAATCACAGAAGTAAAGCTTTGTGTGTGTGTTGCTTATTAGCTGTTTGACTTTGAAAATGCTCAATAATAATCAATTTCGCAAACTGGTTGTGACAGACGACATTGGAGTTTCTTGTAATTTTATTAGAGGTGGTCTTTGACCTCAAGCACTACCTCTTTTTCAAAATACAAAGTCACAGGTATGCATCACTTTTTCAGGGTCCAGGATGGGGACCTGCTGCACCTAATTATTTCAAAAGGCGTGCTTGAACTTCCTAAAATGTGAAAACCCCAGAAAATCTGAGAGTTTCTAGGGGGAGGTAACCCACCCCGAACGATTCCCATTGGATTTACCCAAGTGGAGTTTGAAGCCTGCCAAACAAATACAATTCCTAGACTTAGGAGGGGAGATTGTCTAGCCAGTTGGAAGTCCTGAACAGTTCAAAACATGGGTACATGTACTGACAGCTTCCTTTGTTGGTTTTGTTTGGCGGCTGGTTCATAAGTGGATAGTACACGGTCGAAAACTGGTGTTTTTTAGGAGTTTTGTAGTGCTTTTGGTCAGATTAGGATAGTCTATGTGTGTATTGTAGGCACTTGTTAGTTCATGGAATTCTGGATACCTTTTGTCTGTGTGTGTTCCTTATGATTCTTCTCTAAACTTCTCTTTTACCCTCCTTCCATTTTATAGGAAATTGAAAAAAGAAACATTTTCTATTGAACATTCCCTTGATCTCTTTGATCCCACCCCAAAGACGTACAAAACAAATATTTCCTAATACATGTTTCTTGTTTTTGAAAAGAAACCTTTTTGTGTGAACCTGAACAGTCTTCCTCTGCTGTTCTCAGTTATCCTTCCTACTATTTCAGGGTTTTGAGAGCCCTCTCTTATAATGGGAGTCTTGCGAGAAACCTTTTCATGTCTTTTCACTTGTTTTATGCTTTGCACCTTAGGCATATTTGGCACATTAGGCACACTTGTGATGTGCACAGTGGGATCTTAGGTAACATATTCTTTTATTTGGAGGGACTTATGGGGGAGAAAATAAGGAGTTGGACTATTCCTCAAACCCTGTATCAACTATCAGGGGGGGAGCGAGTTTGAGGAGGGGCAGGCAGAGGTTGAGACAGATCATGAAGTAAGGACACGCGGTTGATAAGGTGGAAACAATAGTTTAGATGAGAAAGGTTGTGATTGAGAAAGGATCGATGGTGGTTGAGAAGAAGGAGACAATGGATGAAAAGGGGCAAGGGGAACATGAGGAAGAGAAGGATACAGCTTCCAATCTGGCACAGGTTGTCTTAGAGTCCGAGTCACTTCAAAAGTAGTTACAGACAGAGGGAGAGTATCTTCACCTTTATGAAAGTGGTACTACAGTAGTAGCAAGGAGAAGTACACACAGAGGTGCAGGACGATGATGGGCAGATGGGAGAGGAGGTAGAGGTATTGGTGCAACAGGACACTAAAGGGCACAAGGTGGACCGGTCAGAGATGGTCCACCAGAAGATGAATTTGCAGGAGGAGACTAGGCCACTGCACAATTGCCTGCCCAAACAATGAGGGCAAGTCATGCTCAAGCTACCCTCAGTTGGGTAAAACCAGGTCAGCCTTGATATTACAGACCATCTGCGCCTGGGTGGGAACAACTTCAGTTTGCCAGAGGGTGTTACTGTCACAAGACTGTTTAGAGGATGACTTAAGTAAGAGTGTCTGTGGAATCACCTTTATGAGCAAGTAGACTGTGACAGAACAATGTGTTCAAGGAATGCACTTCACATGCCACAGGTGCAGGTGCATCTAGTCAGATGGCACATCAGCTTGTCGCTGGTCACACTCTAGCAAGCTTCTGCCATCCCCCTAACCATTGGGCAAGCCCAACCATCTCCAGATCCCCCATGTATTTCCCTGCAAAACCTGTTCCAGTGGCACCCATTGACTAGAAGGGGCACTTTGTCACCAATAGGAGCGCTGTCTCCTGTTGGAGATGGTGGAATAAGGCAGCAGTGGTATTTGGGCAGGTTATTTGAATTGGCGATGAGAGATATAGCTGCATACTGCATGAACTGCCTGACCTATGGCAGTTGGTAGGATATGGATGATGAGACAGTGTTGGAATGCTAAGAGGCACATGCTTCGTCTCCACCCTTTCCTCTTCTAGATGACTGAACAAAAGGGTGGTGAAAGAGGATATATGGTGTACTAGAAAATAGCAGAAAAGGGCATTAGTGGGTTTGTTGGTACATACAAATGAATTGAGACAGAACCACCAGTGTGTGAGCATGGTACTAAGACTCAGAGAGTTGCTCCAGTAGCTGGTAGAGCCAAATACATTGCAGTATATCCTCTTAATTGGAAGGGTAGTACTAGTTCTGGGAGAGTAGTTCCACTCATTCATAAAGTCAAATACATTAAGGCACAATATCCAGTGTAGTACCCGAACTTGGAGAGTGGATCCACAAGTTTGTAGAGCCAAATAAATTGATGAAGAACAAAAAGTTTACTTTTGCAATGCACACAACCACTACTCTCAGAGTAAAGGACTTTGTAATTACTTTTTATCTCGTGGTCCTCATTCAGAGCTAAAGTAACAACCCACCCCAATCAAGATGTACACAATTATCAATTGTATGTCTTTGTTATGGCCACATATAACCTCAGTCTTATAGTATTGCATGACACAATCGTGCTCCCACCATCTGGGAAACTACACAAGCTCTGTTTTAACAATTAAACATTTTTATTGGTAACAGACCACAAACAATTGTCACGTGGCTCCCAACTCCTTATCCAAATGCAATGCACCTATATCACTGTTGTCAAAGACAAGCAGAATAAATCACAATTGCAAAAGAATGAATAAGACGTGTTTAAACATTTATGAAGAAACAGACATCACAAAATCAGCTTCAATCAGTTTGTGTTCCAAATTCTTTAGACAACAAAGGCGAAGACACTTTTGAAATGTTGCTCAATCAGATGATTAGGAAATCAAAATAGTCAAGGAATCAACAAGTCACCCGCTAAATGCACTCAGAGGTTTACTTATGGCAAACACCTAATTTTCACTTCTGTTTCCTATTTCAATGCAGTTGAAAAGTGCATTTGAAATGTGCACTTTATTTCCCAGGAAGAAATGAAGGGGAGCACGCACCAAAAGTGTCTGTTGACATGCTGTTCTCTCTTCCACAGTCCCATTTTTGCCCATGAAAAGACTACACCAAATAAGCTAATTAAGGACTTGCTTTAAGGCCATTGGCTTTTTACAGCAACACAGAGCTAGAAATCTCCAAGGCACATTTTTGATTTCAATGAGCTTAACGAAATCAGAACACCAGACTGGCCTTCGCCACTATATTCATGACCTGCGCTATTTTAAATTCAACTTCTAATTTGACTACTTTGAAAGTTTGTGAGCTGACACCAGGCCCCTTTGGCAAATCTCTTCTCACTGCCTAGATCTGCAAGGCTTCCACTAATTCCAGGAACCATTTCTACCATGGAGCACGTTGATGCTCTAAGCAGTGGATTCCCTCTGCTTTAGTACAACGGTGGTGTAGCCACTTCCAGGATGGGTTCTTTCTCTCCTCTGTTCGAGTCCATATGTCACCTTATAGGATCCTGGTATCCTTTCTGAGTTCTATGTGTTTCTGCTATGGCTAGTTAACTGCTTAGGATTTGCTTAAGTAAAGAGCATCACACCGCTCCTTATGAGATATGCATGAACTATCTCCTATCGGTTCTCTCTTCAGATTGGATGTTTGGATTGTATGGCAATTCCAAGTGCTACAGCCCTAACCTCTCACTAGGTAGGGGCATGACAATCATTTGGGGGTGGGAGGATTATTCTCATATGTCATCCATCCACTCAATAAAATGACACTACCAAGAATACAATTGTACACCATGTGTATGAGGTTGCTGCAATTGCCTTTACAACACCCTCACACTTTGACCAATAACAGAATTGGACTTTTCAAAGTGGTCTATTTACTGACGGGGAAGTTACATTTCGGTGGGATGAACAGGAATTAAATGATCGAACTGCATTTTATTTATGAACATATGGATCAACCACTCTAAAACATGTATCGAAAACTCTCCTTCCGCAGAACGCAGTCATGCCTTGGGGATTTCTCTGACTAGAAAGGATGAAAAGATGCAAGCATTCTTAACATTTGAAAACATGACATTAAAAGTATTTACATTTAAAAATGTCCTGTAATTGTATTTATTCATTTCTGCATGTTCCCGCTTTAAGGCTGGAAAGCATTGTCAAAGCCAGAAGTAGCAAGTTTGTTTCTTTGACAATAAGTTTCATGTATTCTCTAGTATCTTGGTAGTAAAAACTCCTTCGCTCCTAATTTTTAAAACATATTCCGGGTGAAAGGGCAAATATATGCTTACTCTTGAGCTTTGGTTGGTGGTGGTTATATTTCCTCCGCCTACTCCTGGACTCCATCATTTGACACCTGATGCATATGCACAGGCTCTGCATGCATCATTACATTTCTTTCAAATGAGTGTTTTGAGAGAGATGCCCCTGTTCTTTCACAGAAAAAAACATATCTGCACTGCACTCTGAAGTACACTGCACTGAGAATGGGCGTGTGTGGCTGGCTGACATACCCTGCAGCAGACGTTGGGGGAAGCAAGAGTTGGTTCGCTGCTGCATACTGTGACCTACTGTGCTCCCTCCCCACCTGTTGCCTCACCCTGTCGTGGTGCAGTTTGTTGTGGTGCATTGCAGTGCTAATCTCCCAGAAACTGTGCATTCTAGGGTTGTGGACAGGTCCTTCTATGACCACATTGATGTTTTGCCGATTTCACGTAACCGTCTCATGTGTGAAGGTGCTAAAATCCGGGAAAAGGGATGGGGTGTCCAAATGTAATGTAACCAGAAATTGTCCTAATAGGTAACTATGCACAATGTGGTGCAGACTGGTGAAACGGTGTGGAATTGTATAAGGAACAAAGCTTTGCCAAGCCGCAAACCCACAAAAAAAATTTGACTTGTAAAGAAATCCAGGGAAAGGGGTGGGTTGTCCACATGTCATGTAGCCAGTAATATCTGGAGGGTCCTAACAGGTACCTATGCGAAAATTGGTGCAGATTGGTGAAACAGTGTGGAAATGTAAAGGTACAGTGCTTTGGGGGTTCTCTGTTCTTTGGCCATCTCCTTTGCCTACTAAATATACATGAGGTTCTCACTGTTTTGAACTTTACCTACACCTACAAAAAACAAATGGGGTTATCAGGGATTTGCCTTTCTCATAAGCCTAATACATGCACATGGGATGCTCAGCGCTCTGGCATTCTCAAACACCTCTCAAAACCTGGATCAAAACCATTCAAAGTAGTCCACATACAGGGCGGTCATCTTGAAACATTTTTCTGTGCACAGAAATCCTCAAGAGGCTTGCAAGGCAGCCTACAATTTGCAATGTGGGGAGGATTAGGCCCCACAAGAGTTTGTGCAAGAATTAAAACCAACAGCACCCCTGCTGCTGCCAAGGTGGCAGAGGTAAAGGTTGCCCCCATTTTAGATTTGGAGATGGGGGGCCTAAAAACCTGCCTGCACCAAATAATTCACAGCCCAGAAGGCCCTCGGGCCAGTCACAGACAGTGAGTCGAGGAGTCCCACAAATGGGGTCCCTCGCTCCCCTGACTATGTAAGTCCCCGCTACAAGGGAAACCGACCAATCCTGGGTTATGTGTGGACTCCTCCAGCCCAAGGAGGGGGATCCAGCCAAGCACCTAACCCAGGGAACTTCCCTCCCAACTTCCCACAGGAGGGCAGAAATTCTCCAAATCTTGGCCAGAACTTTTTCCCCGGGTATCCACCCAATTTCCAGCCCCAAAATCATCCATCCTTCTTTCCCCAATTCCCTGAGCCCAGACAACCTAATCCGGGAGAGGGGAGGCCAAGGGTGGAGGGGTACCAAAATCTTCCCAACCAGGGGTACTACCAGAGAAGGGATAGCTACCCTTCCCGGGATCAGCCCAGGGGAGAAAATAGAGCCCCGTATTAGCCTGAGCGGGTTTCACAACTTGAGCGCCACGTCCAAAATATGGCACGAGATCTGGGTCACATACTGAGGGCTCAACAGGAACCCTCAGATGAGCATGCCACCGCAGAATGCCCCAAACTCTGGACCTGGTGCTCCAGAACAATGACGGGGGCAGCACCCCGATAACCCACCGGTTCCCAGGGAGGAGGCACAAGGGGAAGGGGGGTGTAAAGCCTTGGAGGAAGCTTCCTTCCCAACTTGTAAACAGCCCCTGGAAAACCAGGAACCGGAAACAAAATCTCCTACCCCTGAAAGTCTGCCACCCAAGGAGCAGAGAGGAGGTAGGGGAAACAAAGGACCCAAACAGACCCACTTTGTGGAGGAGGTACAAGTCCTCCAATTTGAGGGAGAGGGATCCTCAGAAGATCCTAGGAAAAGGATCTTCTACTTCCGAGATGGGGGAACTCCTCCCAAGGAAAAATGGGTCCCAAGGGATGCCAATTCAGACTGGGGAGATGTGGAGACTGAGCTACCGCCGCCCATCATCTCATCCCAGAACCGACAATACCAAAATCCCGAGGGTCAAACCCATCCTGATGACTGCCTCCAAAAAAGGGGGGGTGGCCCAGAACCCGAAACCATTTCCAGTTGCCAACTTTTTCTTTCAGATTCCCCAGGCTCTCCACAGAATTCTGCCCAAATCTCTTCGCTAGCAATGTCCAAAACCAGAAAGTTAGCCCACCAGTTGTCCAAAAATGTGCATTATCTGTGCCCCCTTGAGGAGAAGGAGGGAAGATATTATGTCCTGGTACAAGTACAGGTGCAGGGTACAATTTCGGCACTGGTGGACACTGGATCCCAAGCTACCCTTCTGTCCAAAAGGGCCTTTGATGAACTAAATGCAGGAAGGGGGGATAATTACCATATTCCTCTCACCTCTCTTTCTGGACAACTGCAGAACTTTGACGGGAAGGAAATTCCTGTCGAGGGGACTGCAGATTTGGACATCAAAATTGGGCGACACAAGGTGAAACACCGGGTCATAGTAGTGACTCCAGAGGGCACCCCTTGTTTACTAGGGAATGACCTCCTGAGAAGGTTGTCACCCCTAATAGATTGCGTAAACAAGGTCCTCTGGACCCAGACTAGTCGACCAATAAAATTAAAACAGAGTGTCAACCATGTTAGTTTAAATGGCACCTGCCACATGGTTGAACAAAAATCTGACCAAGTAGAATTTCACTTCCAGAACAACCAAATTCCAGACGTGACAGTAATAGCAGTAGGACAACAGACTAGACAACAGAATTCCTTCCAGTTTAAGGTGGTATTCCACACTGGAAGGAAACACTCTGAAATTCTTTACTAATCCACAATCAGAAACTCCCACTCCTATAGTCCAGAAAGATGTGAAGTCAGCTCAGAGGCTGGCTGATATTCAGCAAATTGGAGAGCAGTTGTTCATCCCTGTTCAGTTAAATGATGGGAAGGACTCTGTTCTCGCTCGAGTGTGTGGGAACAACGGTAAGAGCTTCATCAGCGAAGCCATGTTCTGCCGACTCCCAAAAGATCCAGCCATTCCCACATTCAAACTGATAGACAATTTGGAAATGGACCTGCAAGCACCTAATTCCAAACATCTCCTGCCAAGCAGGTGTATGCTCAAAATCTCCATTGGCAACAAGAGCATTGTCCATAATTGTTGGGTCGTGCGAGATGTCACTGCCGCCTTTTACTTAGGCAGTGACATTCTCAATCGCTTTGCCATTAGTTTGGACCTAATAAACTTCAAAGCTTGGTCACGATTAGCGGATAATCCCATGGGCTTTGATGATGCAGAAAAAGCATTTAGATCAGCTCAATTGCTACCTTATGCAGTTGAAATTCAGCTCAAAGAGGAAGTCACCATCCCAGAAAGGACCTGACAATTCTCCCTGGAAGTGAAAGTTAAAAGAGGACAAAAATTGCAAAACCCTGATGCTTATATTCATCTAAATGCTTCTCTCCAACAGCAAGGGTTAGGGGTAAACCCAACACCATTAGTCAACATAGAACATGACACCATTCCAATAGAGGTGGATAACAGTGACTTACGGAGTATTACTCTAGCCGCAGGCACCATCATTGGAATGGCGGTTGATGACCGACATTTCTCCATTGATTTAGGAAATGAACTGTTAGGACCGATCCCCAAGGACGGTTTTGACAGTGACAGTGAGTACAATACAACACCAGACAGGATTTTCACCCGGAATGGGGGGAAGTTCCTGGTGTACACTTCTTGCCCTTATGGTAAGGAAGATGTGACTTGTGACTTCAGAGGGGATGAGGTGATTTTCTAGGTCCATGAGGGCTGCCTTGCCCACCTGAAGCCTCCGGTCCAAATCAGCACTCTCACCAGGGATTTCTCCACCCAGCTGGAGGAGGCCGCTGAGATAGCCAAACCAGAAGTCTTTCCAGGCTTCAGGCAGATGGTGGAAGAGAGAGTCAACCTAGCTGATGCCTGTGTGACTCTGGAACAGAAGCAAAAGTTGAAACAAGTTTTCTTGGATTTCCAAGATATCTTTGCGGTAGACTCATATGACTGTGGTCGCACCGACATCCACACCACAACAATTCCCACGGACCCTGGAATGACTCCAGTGTTTGTGAAGCAATATCGTTTGCCTCTTGCATCCATGGAGTCCCTTACTGAAATAATTAAGAACCTTGAGTCCCGGGGAATAATCCGTCTAGTACACAGCACCTTCAATAATCCGTGCTGGGAATATTGAAGCCAAACGGCCAGTGGAGACTCTGCACCGACCTTAGGGAGCTCAACAAACGGGTTCATACTTCCCGATGGCCTCTGCCCTACATTGACCAAGGGCTGGCCCAGATCCAGGGGTCACAGGTATTCACAGCAATAGACCTGACCAATGGATACCGGACCATGCCTGTCAGTAGGGAGGACCAATACAAACTGGCTTTTACCTTTGGGGGCCAGCAGTACACATGGACCCGGACTCCCTTCGGATACCTCAACTCCGGCAATGAATTCAACATTTTCCTACATAAGGCCATGCCCGACCAGGGTGCGAGGGGTAACCTGGCTTATGTAGATGATGTCCTCATCAAAAGTTCATATGTGGAGGAACACATAGCAGAGATCAGTTATGTTCTGACACAGTTGAGGGCCGCTGGAGCAAAACTTTCTTTTCAGAAAGCACAGTGGTGTAGAACCCGTGTTAATTTCTTGGGGCATGAGATAACTCCTCAGGGTCTCTGTCCCCAAGAAAAGAAAGTGGAAGCACTCCAGAAACTGAAAGACCCCACAACTCTGCGGGAACTAAGGAGCCTCCTTGGACTGACTTATTACAGCAGAAAGTTCATTGAAGGCTACGCAGAGATCACTAGACCCCTGATTCATCTCTTGACGGGGGGGGGGGTCAAGTGGGAATGGGGTCCAGAACAATCCGAGGCAGTAAGACAACTCAAAAGAAGCCTCTCACAAGTGCCTTGCCTAGCTTACCCTGTCAGAAACAAGGAGTTCTTCCTGGAGACAGGGTTCTCTAATACATGCTTGACGGCAGTATTATACCAAAAGCATGACAAGGTCAATAAAGTAATCTCCTATGCGAGCAAAACTTTATCCTCTGTGGAGGAAAAATTCAACGATTGTGAGAAGGCACTCCTGGCAACGGTGTGGGCATTGAAGAATTACCGCCCGTTTATCCAGGGGGAACACATCATAGTGGAGACTCCACACCAGCCTCTGCAATACCTCCAAAGTGACAGAATCCGGGCCGGAAATGTGAGTAATTCCCAAATTACTTCCTGGATTCTGTCAATGCAAGGCTTTCCTGTAGAGGTCATATATGGCCAAAACAAGAAGAGTCCCCTCGCGCAAGGTCTGGCTGACTTGCATGATTGTGCCAAAGAAAACTGTCTCGAGGACGAAAGTCTAAAAACCAAGGACAACATGGAGGCATACCTTAATTCCCCACACAAAGTCTTTGAAGAAGACAAGTGTGAGGGAATGCCCACTGTCTATGTGGATGGATGCTCTTACCATGTTGACAACAACGGGGAGAAAGAACTGGTGGCCGGCGTAGGGAATGCATGGGTGAGGGAGTTTCCAGAACCCTCCGCTGGATACAAAATTGGTCCCCGAAGTATTCAGGTGGCAGAATTGATGGCTGTGCATCAGGCCATACTCACTGCTGTCCAACATCAACTCCACGAACTGGTCATAATCACAGATTCGGATTATGTACGGAACGGGTTCGTGGAGCACCTGGTTAACTGGAAAACCAGAGGCATGTTATGTGCTAATAACAAACCCTTGAAACATGGGAAGTTAATCCAAAACATAGATGATCTGGTCACATCGAACGGGATGACCATCTACTGGAAAAAGATCAAGGGTCATTCCAAAGTAGAGGGAGCAGACAAAACTGGAAATGACTTAGCTGATCAGCTGGCCAAAACTGGGGCCATCCAAGGAGATCTAATAGAAATAGAGACCCTGTTGGGGGAAATCCATGTCACTGCCATCACTAGGTCCCAGACCAATGCTCACAAAGATCTTTCAACTGCACAATGGAATAAGGAGACCCCTGATGCTGATTTAATTACAGCTCAGAAGGGGGATCCAATTATTGGTAAGTTTTACCAACACCTTGAGGCCCCTGAGAACTTTCCCCTGACGGATACCGATTATATTGGGTAAGAGGACCTAAGAGTGTTGATGAAATGTCCAAAAATGTTCCGAATCCAAGACGGTTTGCTGGTAAGGAAATCCAAAGCTGGCCACAATCAGTGGGTGGTTCCTACCTCATTCCGAAGCCTGATGTTAAGTCACGCCCATGACGCGGCCACCGCCGGTCATAGGGGGTTTCACACAACATTGGAAAGCTTAAGAGAGGTTGCATACTGGCCACACACGGGGCAGGACCTCGACCAATACTTGAAGGGGTGTCTTGTGTGTGCACAATTTCAGCCATCATCCCTCACACACCGTGCGCCTCTCCAAAAGAGGGGGATGACACTACCATGGTCAGATTTGCAAATCGACTTTGTAGGCCCTGTAATCCGCTCATCTAGAGGAAACAAGTACATGTTGACCGTTACATGCTTGTTTACCAAGTGGGTGGAATGTCTCCCAGCCCCAAACTGCAAGGCAGAAACAGTAGCTGCCCTGATGATTAACCACATCTTTTCCCGTTTTGGTCTACCTCAAAGGATTGAGTCAGACAGGGGTAGCCACTTCACCAGTGAAGTAATGACAAAGATGTGGGAGATACTGGGGGTTAAAAGGAAGCTACACATTGTTTACAGGCCAGCTTCTTCTGGAGCAGTGGAGAGATATAACCGAACCATTGTGAGCATCTTAAAAAAGTTTTTGGCAGATTCTGGGCCAAGTTGGGATATCCGATTACCTCTGGCCCTAATGGCCATCAGATCTACCCCTTCATCTGCAACTAAAATGTCACCATTTGAGTTGATGACAGGACGCAAGATGGTGCTTCCCCAGCATCTGCTCTACAGGACCCAAGAGCAGACACTGATAAATGCCTCTACAACTCACGAGTATGTGGAGAATTTAAGGAAACACCTTCAACCTGCTTTTGCCTATGCTCAGCGGAATCTAGAAAGATCAGCCGAGAGCATGAAGACCCACTATGATTTGAAAACTACCAGAAAGGAATATAATGTGGGTGATCGGGTCTATCTATACAATTTCCAAAGGAACCAGGGCAAACAGCGAAAATTCTTGCCTATATGGAAGGGACCGTTTGAAATTATAGACAAGATCTCCCCTGTTGCCTATAAGATCGGCAACCCCAAAGGCAGTTTGGCAGAGGGGGAAGATAAGTGGGTCCATATAAATCAGCTAAAGTGTTGCCATCCCAGGCACACTCTGCAACAACTGGAGGAGTCCTCTGCAATACCAGAGGGGATCGCTACAGAGTAATTCAATTCCAACCCTAAAATATCCCACATATAGTCTCTAAAATATTATGATTTGGAAAAAGAAAGTCTTATAATTGTGTCTTGTTTTTTGTTAAAATAAGAACGCAAATGTTTTTGACTATAAAATGTATATGCCACCCCATTATATCAATGGTGGGGAAGAAATGTCTACGAATAGGTATTGCCGCTTTCCTTTGTCGTCCTAGGAGAAAGAAAACCTGGAGACTGGCCAAGGAGGACGAGCCGGGGACCGGGAGCAGAGACCCGAGGGGCCCGGGGTACCACCCAATATTCCCATCAGGACCGGCGAGGAGAACCGATCGATCCAACCGGATGGAGGAAAAGATGCTGAACTGTGCCATCCACAGAATTGGAAGAAGATAATGGGGACATACCAGCGCAAGGGCTCAAAACCTCCTTTGCACCCGACTTCCCCTCGACTTGAATCAAAGCGCAGTCGGGCGGGGGGGATTTGTCAAGGGTTTTGAACCATGTTAAATCAATAGACTGGGTAGATGTGGGGATGAGCTGTCGCCGCCCATTATTCTATCCCAGAACAAACTAAATCAATAGACTGGGTGAATGTGGGGATGAGCTATCGCAGCCCACATTCACGCCAGAATAGGAGAACTGCGCAGTTGGCACAAGACCACTCCAAAGATACAACCTTCTTGTGGGGGGGGTTCCACATCACCACTCTACTGTAAGGATGCCATCAAAACAATGTTAAGCAAGGGTCCTATACTATCAAGCAAAAGACCACTCTATTGAAATGCAGTAATTCAAGACAACTCAAAAATAGATGCAGTACCGACAAATTCCCCAAGGTGGCGCTAGCGGTCTAAACTCTGACAGGGAAACTGTATTTAGGAGTTGCAAGAGGGGCAGGGACTTCAAAGCTTGTGGGTTAATTGAAAATCTAGCCACCTGCTGTTCCCAGAGGCCAAGAGGCTGGGAAACCTTAACACCTCAGAGATTCCCACACTAGGAGGCAGGATATCACATGACCCTGTTGATTGATTGAGGAGAGACTTCCAGGCAGCCTGCTGGAGCCCACACAAAAGGCTCTTTCTGTTGAATGGGGTATGTTAATTTTGAGTGTTTTCTGTCAACAGCCCTCTGCCAGCAAGGAGAGACATGTGATCACTGACCCACCCAGACTTCTGGAGGAGGACCCAAACACTTGGGGGGTTGAATTGCAACAAATATATATTTTATAGAAACAGTCATAATTTATTGTAACCAAATGACATGAATGTACAACTTTGAGAGTCTTAGTTTGAAAAATGCCCTCACGATTTGAGTCCAAACTCCAATTTGTACCATGTTCTGGGGCAAAACCCGCTAATTATGATTATTGTAGACAATGTGTTTACGCTAGAGACATGGAAATTTACTGAGATATATTTGGAAGGGAAATGTACCTTTGTATAATTTTTGATGAAAAACCCATGTTGCAAAACCCACTAAAATCGAAAATAAGTTGCCATTTTTTAATGCAAGCTCCTAGAAACGCCAGAGTCGGGACAGGGACTATCTTTAGTAATATATGATGTGTGTATGTGATGTCAAACAACTGTGTACCTGGGAAATATGTATTTGGATCAGGAATAGATTTGTGTGCACATTGACCAGGGGAGTGTCATTTCTGCAGGTCATAAAAATGACATCACTCTGACACACCATCCCTTCCCAAATCAGGGACCAAAGAATCTATTGAACTATGAAATCAAGAGAGGGGCAGGTTTAGGGATGCTAGCCTCTCCACCCACTTTTTAAAACACACAAAAAGAGACTGCTGGGACAGGTAGGGACATTCAATTCCATTTGCTGCGGAGCATGCTGGCCGACGACTTCACATCCAGAGATCCAACACTTAGACTTCCAAGCTACACATAGACTACAGAACTTTGAACCTAGAAGGCCCACTGCAAGCAAAAGTATTCTCAGCAGGCCTTCAGAATCCAGCAAACCTAACCAAACTATTCAACAGCCGGGCGAGCTGTTTGAATTCTTTGCCAAGAACAATTGCCAGAGACCAGAACCAGAGATCCGGATCGCTGTGAGCAGAACCGGTGCCTGATTGACCCGCCGAGCAGAGAGAACCGAAGTCCAGTCCAGTTGACCAGATCCGTGACGAGGCCCATTCATTTCAAAATTAGGAGTGAGTATCCGCCAGAACTGTGCAGAACCCAATCTCTTAGTTAAAATAATCTAAACCAAACTATTTTAACCTAATTAGAACAGCCTCCTAGAAATCATGTCATCTGTCATATGTAAAGCTGCACAACTGTCACCTGTCAATTCTGAAGCTGCAAGCTGTCACCTGTCATTTTGAGTTTTACTTTAAATCTGAAAATCTACCTTTATTAAATCATCCGTATCTCCGGAACCGTTTGTGCTAGGAACGAGATTTAACTTTCATCTGAAAGCTTAGAATCTAGGCTTTCCAACGTACCTAGAACGACTTCCTACTCCCTATACTTTTCCCGTAATCGCGAGACAGGCACTCGCGAAATTTACTGCGATTTTCGATTTGGCCTGATTTCTTCATCTGTAGAAATCGGCAGTTTTTTGCTTCTCTTTGCTAAAATTCGTTTGCAATCTGCTAACCATTCATAGAGTATTGTTAAAGTGAGCCTGAACTAATATAAAGTAGCCATCACCTACCCTGAACCTCTAGAGGGAATTAAAAGCAATTTTAGCACCTTTTCACTTCCTTGCAAACCACATTGAAGTAATTTGCCTGTGTTTAAAACTCATCCCTGTTTTCCCTAAGCTTGCTGGGAGAACTGGAACTGTGTATTTCATTATAAAGTGTGATTTGTTGGGATTCTTGAAGACTGTGTGCTCTCCTTCCATTTCTTGTATTGCAGAGGGGGGGAGTGAATTGTCAAAAGAAAAAGTGATCATATTACCTTTTGCTAAAATCATAACAAGTTATTTCTGTACTGCATTTTATTCCACCTTGCGTTTCCTTGAACCATATAAAGCATTCTTTCCCACCTTATTCTTCTGTTCCTATTCATAAGTTACCTCTTGCCGACTACTGTTCATATTCTCAAGTGTAATATCCATTATCAATTTATTTATAGAAGTGTGATATATACATATATATTGTTTACATTTTCAAATAAACCTTTTAATTTGCAAAACAAACCTACTTCTTGGCTCAGTGGGGTCAGGGGGATTCTAAGAGGGGGGTGTTATACAAGGGTTGTCATCTAGAGTACTGAACTGGATATAAAAATACATCAATAAGGGTTTTCCTCAGCATCCCAGACTAGGCATTGACTTAGCTGTAGTGTGTATTGAATATCGCTTACAAGATGTGCGCATCTCTTTCTCCGAGCAGGGGCTTTTTAAAATTTCTGAATCCACTGGTTTGCCAAAGAATATACCGGTTTCTTTGAACTACAGGAATCATTTCCATTCTGTGGTGTTTCGGGAGAACGACACCCCAAGGTTTCCCACCCCTCGGCAACCACTGATTGGGCAGGAATTGAGGAGTCCGAACAGATCAGCAAGCACGGAAGGTCCTGAAGACCGCCGGAGAGTGGGCGAGCATGAATCTGGATAGAAACCTCCATTTGGTTTACAAGCTGGCAGGATTTCTCCAAAGTCGAGGACGCCGTCCCCGAGCCCACAGCCATCTCCAGATTACCAGGCAGGGGGGAAGGAGACGCAACTCCTCCGATGTTGCTCCATGAAGGCAGACACTGGAGCGTGGAAGCAATGTCCCGCTTGGCACTGCATCGCTCTAGAACACCCCAACCTCCTTACTTGGTTCGGCTGAAACAGCCCCTCCGCCGAGGTCCGCTGTTGGTCCCGCCAGCAACTGCAGAGAGTTAGAATGGAGGTGGGCAGGGGGATGGGGTGTGCAGGCTCCAGAGTCACCACATGTTTGTTCAAAGAGTAGACCATCTTGCGGCCCTTCTGCAGGCATTGGATCCAACGTGCTGGGGGGCCCTGCCCCTCGAACAGGGAGCTGAGTGATAGTGTTTCGTTTAAGTTTCCGTGAGCTCCGGAGGCAACGTCCTCCTACCTCCAGAAGGGGGCTTGGTATGGTCAAGATCGACGAACACCGCAGATCACTTTCACTTTCACTTCGAGCTGGCCGCGCTGCCATAGACTGCAGAAACTGCTACTCTGCAGCTACGCCGCGGCCGCTCTGTGTCTGAAGAGGGGTTTTAAGCTCAGTTCAACCCTCTCAGGAAAGGATCTAGGAGAAAGATTAGCAAGTCAGCAAGGCATCAACAATAGAAAAAACACTCAATGTAGGGATGACTGCAGAGACTGCTACTCTGCAGCTATTCCGCGGCCGCTCCGCGGCCGCTCTGCGGCTGATGAGGGGTGTTAAGCCCAGTCCAACCTCTCAGCAAAGGAGCTAGTAGAAAGACTAGCAAGTCAGCAAAGCAGCAACAGCAGAAAAACACTTGATGTAGGGATGACTGCAGAGACTGCTACTCTGCAGGTACTCCACGGCCGCTTCGTGGCTGAAGAGGAGTTTTAAGCCCAGTCCAACCCTCTCAGCAAAGGAGATAGTAGAAAGACTAGCAAGTCAGCAAGGCAGCAACAGCAGAAAAAACACTCGATATAGGGGTGACTGCAGAGACTGCTACTCCTAGTTCTAGTAGCTTCTCTGGTCCTTTCTTGATTTGAATGGTGTCAATTTGAATGTTATGTTATGAAGTGTTTATACTGCACCAATATGAAGGATTGCCAGCTGGTGAGGATGGAAAATCCCTATCTTGTTTGATAAAATAATGCATGTAATTCTGTTTCTGAAAGGGAGGTCTGCTAATCTTGTGCCCTCTTTAATAGAAAAAGCTTAATGCCACAAGCAACATTATGTGCCCTTGCTGCACCAATTGCCTGAGAACTGCAACACCTGCTCTTCAGTGGCACATGGCAGGCTGAAATGTCACATGTGTATTCCTGACAGCTGCTGGGGCCCAAAGTCACTGCAGCCAGAGGTTGAATTGTTACTTCTGCATCGCTGATCTAAAATGTAATAATTGGTGCCTTATCGGTGTGGTGGCGGGGAAATCTCCAAAATAACGCTGTGGGATATATTGACCCACTCAGCTGGGCTTGACCACATCACTTTGCTGCATTGGTGCAGGAAACAGCAAAATGGCTGTGCTGACTCCTGTGCGCACCAGGATCTCAAAATTGTGTTTTTACAACCACCAGAAAAAATGGCTGCACCACCCTGCCACACACATTTCAGGTGGGGGGGGGGCAGAGTACACACTGCAGGAATGTGCCAGTGCGCTCTGCAACATTTATCATGAAATTAAGTAAATAGGAAGCATTGCCTTGCTGAAAAACTACAAAATTCCCTTTTAAAATGAAACCTTTTCACTCTTTGTAAAAGCTCCTTTGTCGCTAATTCCATCCATTCATTTTGAAACCACTGTGATTAAAAAGACCATGCCATGCCCAGGATCATCCATTGTGTCTCAGCAAAACCAGGCCTAATTCCTGAATGACAGCACCTGTCAAAAGTAACTTTGAAAAAGTAACCAAGAACTCTGCTTTTACTCGCATGGGAAAGCAGGCATATTTCGCCACAATGTATCAAACACCAACTGTCTCCAAAAGAACTTTGTCTGAGCCTGGCCAGTTTCATATACTAGTGTTCAGATAAACTCATGCATTCAAAGGGAAATGAGGTTAGCTGCAAGGACATTGTGGAAATCTGAGTGAGCTGCCCAAAACCGAATTAAAGAAAGAAATGTCAGTTTGAACCACGTGTGAAAATACGCTGCTTACAAAATAAGGAAAAACAAATGCCTGTGTTTTAAAACAGTATACTGGTAAATAAAAGTTTTACTTGTCTTTAGAAATGTAAAGGGATTTGTTAATGATGAGAATATATATATTTGATGTAACAGGCTTATTTAATTCTGGGATTGGGATTGGGATCAAAAGTGAAAGATGTTTAACCCGGGGTGGCTTGAGTTACAAAGTTGACAAACAGGTTCTGCAAAGGGAGAGGGCTATCTCTCTCAGCAGACCCTGCCAACCCCATATATTTAAAAGTGGATGATTTTCTTGAATTTCTAAATAAATAAATAAATAAATATTGCCTTTACCGATCAGCCTGGTTCCTGCTCCATCGTGATCCGGGGTATTTGAATAAGGGGTGTGATATGAGTGGTGTAGCTCTCAAATATTGAACCTATATATAAAACAAAATAGGCATTTCAGTTGTGCGCTGCGTACTAGGATGATACCAGGGTGTATCACCTGATTGAAATACTTAACAGATTTGGTGGCTCAAGTCCGGGGATTGAGTTTGGTTACCACACGTGACAGTCTAACATAGCAGATTAACCTGCAGAGTAGTAATACATTGTGTGGTGTGAATACTGTGTTACACTGTACAAGTGCTCCCCAAAACAAATACTCCAAGACCAGGCTTGTCTGTAAAAGTAAAATTAAATCAACCCTGAAATTATTAATAAAGAAAGAACATCGCCAAGATGGCTGTTCCAGTAGAAATCAATATGGCTAGGGAGCACCACCTGCACAATCTTTTTGTCAGGGGTGAATGGCCGGAACAGGATGAAAATGTCTGGCTGCACAAAATCACACAATAGGTCACCGCCATGAACATGGATACATGTCAGGACAATGGCCTATTACACCAAGCTCTGAGTAAATTATACAAGGCCCCAAAAATTAAAGAGGAGCAAATCAAAATTGCCAGAATTTCGGCCTACCTATACCTCCACATGGGAGTGATATGGGAAAAGCATGTTGTATGCACAGTTCTGGCACAGAATCAAAGTGAATTATTAGATAAAATCCAGGCTGATCGAGATTCAGCAGAACAAAAATTACGGAAGAGCAAAGAATTGGAGGCAGAATCTAGAGATTATATGTCACAAAATTAAAAGAGGAGTTGGCTCGCCAACAGCAAAATAATACAGATCAAGAGGCCCAAGTAGAAGAAGCAAAAAAGAGTGTCAGGAGAAGGTTGACTCTCTAGAAGAGAGTCAACAGAAGCTGACTCAACAGTTAAACTATAACAGGGCCTGCTCAGGACAAAATAACCATGTTGCAAAATCAGATAGATAAACTGAAAGAGGAAAATAATAAGTTAATCTTGAGAGACCATCAGTCACAAATAAAATTAGATAAGGAGCACCAGAAATCTAATTCCATCAAAAAACAAAGGGATGACCTGGCTGAACAGACGGGCACCCTAAATCAAGAGAAAGACACCATAGACCAGGAAATAAGCAAGTTAAGAACCGAGTTATAGGGAAGAGAGTTAGGCCTCCAGGAGCTCAATGAACTAAAAACAGAGCATGGGAAGTTACTGGGGCACGACGCCAGATGGGTAGAATGTGCTCTGGCAGAGAACACCCAGACCAAAGATGCTAAAACTCAGTAGTTGAGTCTCATGCAGCAGAAACTGACCCAGTATTCCCAGACCATAGAGGAAGCACAGAGAAACAGTGAGGCTCTCTGTGAAAAGAATGATGGGCTCTGCCAGCAAGCGGCAGTGCAGGAGCTGATCATCGAGACCAGTAAGGCCTTGACAGATGAACAAAAGGTTCAGATCTTTGCTTATTACCAAGAAATAGGGACTGAAAAAGAAAAGCTAGCAAGGTTGGAAAAAGAGGGTGCTAGACTAAATCCTAAATGAAGGGACCCTGAACAGGTAGAGAGGGACAGGGCAACCCCTGATCATAGCATTAGGACCTCTGTACTCAGGGACTCAAACCGCTTCAATACCATGAACACTGCCAGCTTCATGTCTACTGACTCATATGAACCGGGAGTCATGGGGATGGCAGAATTCAATAGGGTTGGTAAAATGTGACTGACAGATGAGCGCTTCCCAGAAATTGATGGACGGGCGTCCCTGTACAGATACCCAAATGTTAGGGCTGATATGTATGACAAGAAAGACTCCTATGAGGGGAGGGTCAGGGAAATAGATCCACTAAAATACCAACTTTCAAGGGAACAGTTGGTGAAATTTGGTGGGGTACTACAGGAAATAAAGCCCAAAAAGAGTATCCTGAAGACCTCTACCCAGTTAGGGCAGTGTGGGGGGGTATTCTGCCAATCCTGGGAGCAGGGAAGAGTCAGAAGACTCTTCTGAGCACCACATGAAAAGAGAAACTAGGCCCCAACATTCTGCAAGCCCTTCCCAAGCTTGCCTAGAGGAACAAGAAGCCACCTCCAGCAGCGCCTCTGAGTCTGAGGAAAAGTGGACTCGGGTGACTAAAACAAAGAAGGAAAACAAACTTAATAGAGCCATGAACAAAGATCTCATTAGGCAGATCAAGGCCATTCGGAGTGTTATAACTCCATATAATAAAAATACAAAGTATTCTGTCTGGGAACACCTAGAATTATATGAGCAAATGATGGATGCTTTTCAATTGAAGGACAGCCAGAAACGCATAGAGTATGTGAAATGGACATTCTCCCCTCAATACTCCAGTTTCTTTGCGGCACTGTAGGACCAGAACCACTCAAGATGGTCCACCTACAGGGTGGCCATCTTGAAACATTTCTCTGCACACAGAAACCCCCAAGGGGCCCGCAAGGTGGCCTGCAATCTGCAGTGCGGGGAAGATCAGGCCCCCCAAGAATTTGTTCAGAAGCTCAAAAGCACCTTTGCACAGACCACCAGGAGGGTGCGCACAGATAGTCGGGAGTTCATCACCACCTTCTTTCATGCCCTCCCAAAATATATAATAACGCAGCTGGTGAGGAACTTTCATGAGAAAAGATTGCTGGACTGGGTCATAGAGCAGGAAACCCACTTTTATGAGGTCCAAAAACCTACAGATAACAAAAATCCAAACAAAAACCCCAAACCAGCCAACACCTCTGCCTCTGCTAAGGTGGCAGAGGTGAAGGTTGCCCCCATTTTAGATCTGGAGATGGGGGGACCTACAAATATAACTGTACCAAATGCATCCAATCAGAGAACCAGAAGGCCCTCAGGCCAATCCCAGACAGGTAGTAGTCAGGGAGATAATCACACAAATGGGAACCCTATCCCCCCTGATTACATTACATCCTCTATGGATTCTTCCCCTTCAGATTGGCGTACACTGACCCAAAAAGGCCCATTTGGTGGAGCAAATCAGTGTCCGCCAATTTGAAGGGGAAGAATCCATAGAGGATTTTGGGAAAATGAAGACTGGGTGAATGTGGGGACTGAGTCAGAATCACCCATCATTGAACCCCAGAATGAGCATCAAGGGAACCATACTGTCCAAACCAAGTCTGGGGACTGCATCCAAAAGGGGGGTAGAGGGGCGGCCCGGAATCAGAAGAAGGGGAGCCCAAAACTCCCCACATATCCCAATGTCAAATTCCTCTTTCAGATCCCCAAATCCCAACACTGAATCATGACCAAACTACCCCTGTGTCGGAGTCAAAAATAAGGTTATTGACCACCAAACTTGCCCAGAATGCCCACACTACCTTTGCCCATTGGAGGAAAAGGAAGGTAGATTTTACGCCCCAATCTAGGTGCAAGGGCAGTGTACATTTTCGGCACTGGTGGACACTGGATCCCAAGCCACTCTTCTGTCAAAGAGGGCCTTTGATCAGCTGGATTCAGGAAGGGGGGAGAGATACCAAATCCCTCTCACCCTTCTTCCTGGACAACTTCAGAACTTCAATGGGAATTAAATTCCTGCCGAGGGAACTGCGGATTTGGAAATAAAAATTGGGTGACACAAGGTGGAACACCCAGTCATAGTAGTGACTCCAGAAGGCACACTCTGTCCACTGGGGAATGATATCCTGCGTAGGTTGTTCCCCCTAATAGGTTGTGTGAACAAGGTCCTCTGGACCCAGACTAACAAACCAATAAAATTAAAATATAGTGTCAACCATGTTAGTTTAAATAGCACATGCCACATAGTTGAACAAAAACTTGATCATATTGAGTTCAATTTTCATAACAACCAAATACCTGATGTGACAGCCATTTCTGTAGGACAACAAACTAGTGATGGGAACTCCTCTCCATTTCTGAAAATCAATCTTTCAAGTGGCATTCTACACTTGAAGGAAATACTCTTGATTCTATACTGATCCACAATCTGAAAATCCCAATACCATAGTCAAAATTGATGAGAAACCAGCTCAAAGTTTAGCTGAAATTCAGATAATTAGAGAACAGCTATTCATCCCTATTCAGTAAAATGAGGGGAAGGAATCTGTTCTCGCCCGAGTGTGCGTGAACAACGGTAAGAGCTTCATCAGCGAAGCCATGTTCCGAAAACTCCCAAAAGATCCAGCCATTCCCACATTTAAATTGATCGATAAATGGGAAATGGGCCTGGAAATTCCCAATTCCAAACATCTCCTGCCTAGCAAGTATGTTCTCAAAATTTCTATAGGCAACAAAAGCATAGCACATAATTTTTGTGTCGTGCAAGATGGCCCTGCTACATTCTATTTAGGCAATGACATTCTCAATTATTTTGCCATTAATTTGGACCTGATAAACTACAAGGCCAGACCCCAACTAGGGGGTAATCCCATGGATTTTGATGATTCAGAAGAAGCATTTCGGTCAGCCCAATTGCTACCGTATGCAATAGAAATTAAAATTGGAGAGGAAGTCACCATCCCAAGACGGACACGACTATTCCCACTTGAATTAAAAATTAAAAGAGGACAGAAACTGCAAAAACCTGACACATATATTCACCTCAATGACCATCGCCAACAGCATGGGTTGGTGTTAAACCCAACACCATCAGTCAATGTAGAACACAACACCATTCCAATACTGATGGATAACAGCAACCTTAGGAGTATCACTCTGGGTGCAGGCACCATTATTGGAATGGCGGTTGATGACCGACATTTTTCAATAGATCTAGGTAATGAACTGATAGGACCAAACCCAATGACTGTTTGGACAGTGATAGAGACAATGGGCCTCATTAGGACCCAGGCGGATTTCGCGGTGCTAAATGCACCGCGAAGCACGGCGGAAAGCCGTCGATAGCGCCATGGGGGTTGGCGGATTTACCGCCCCATTCCGACCTCGGCGGAGCGGTAAATCCCCAATCCCCATTCTGCCCTTCCCCATTCCCATTCTTGCCCCATAGGGTATAATGGGAGTGGGGAAGGAGTTAATTACGCCACCGTAAAATACGGTGGCGTAATTAACAACGAGGTCCCGTAGCGCCATGGTTTTCTCCGCCTGGTAAAACCAGGCGGAGAAAACCTCCATGGCGCTAAGGGAACTCGTAGTACGGCGGACGGGTCCGCCGCGATTAGCGCTGGCGGAAACCCACTCCGCCTGGGTCCTAATGAGGCCCAATGACATAACACCAGAAAGGATCTTCACCCGGCAAGGGGGGAATTTCCTGGTGTACTCTTCCTGCCCTTACGGTGAGGAAGCGGTGACCTATGACATCAGGCAGGATGAAGTGATCTTCCAGATCCACAAGGTCTGCCTCCCTTGCCTGAAACCCTCTGTCCAGGTCAATACTTTAACCAAGGACCTCTCCACTCCGCTGGAGGAGGCCGCTGAAATAGCCAAACCGGAAGTCTTTCCAAGCTTCAGGCAAATGGTTGAAGAGCGAGTCAACCTAGCTGATGCCTGTGAGACTAAGGAGCAAAAGCAAAAGTTGAAACAAGTATTCTTAGATTTTCAAGATCTCTTTGCAGTGGACTCATGACTGTGGTTCTACCGGAATACATACAACAACAATTCCCACAGACCCTGGTATAACTCCAGTGTTTGTGAAGCAATACCACTTGCCTCTCGCATCCATGGAGTCCCTGACAGAAATTATCAAAAACCTTGAGTCCCGTGGGATAATTTGTCCAGTCCACAGCACCTTTAATAATCAGGTTTTGGGGATTTTAAAAGCAAATGGCCAGTGGAGACCTGAGGGAGCTGAACAAACGGGTCCACATGTCCCGATGGCCTCTCCCCTACATTGACCAGGGGCTGGCCCAGATCCAGGGGTCAAGGGTCAAGGGTATGCACTGCCATTGACCTAACCAATGGGTAATGGACCGTGCCTGTCAGTAGGGAGGACCAATGCTAGCTGGCCTCTACCTTCGGGGGGCAGCAGTACGCATGGACTCGGACTCCCTTCGGATACATCAACTCTGGCAATTAATTTAACCTCTTCTTGCATAAGGCCATGCCTGACTTGGGTGAAAGGGGTAACCTGGCCTATGTAGATGAGGTCCTGATTAAAAGCTCAACTGTAGAGGAACACATAGCGGAAATCCGTTATGTTCTGGCACAGTTGAGGGTTGCTGGAGCAAAACTATCCTTCCAAAAGGCACCATGGTGCAGGAACCGTGTCAATTTCCTGGGACATCAGATAAATCCTAAGGGTCTCAAAGTTGTTACAAAGGGTTACAAAGTTGCAAACAGGTTCTGCCATGGGGGAGGGCTATCCTCTCAGCAGACCCTGCCAACCCCATATATTAAAAAGTGTATGATTTTCTTGAATTTCTAAATAAATAAATAAATATTGCCTTTACCAACCAGCCTGGTTCCTGGTCCATCGTGATTCGGAGTATTTGAATAAGGGGTGTGATATGAGTGGTGTATCTCTCAAATATTGAATATATATATATATATATATATATATATATATATATATAACAAAATGGGCATTTCAGTCCTGCGCTGCATACTAGGCTGAGACCAGGGTGTATCGCCTGATTGAAATACTTAACAACGCATACCTGTTAATGGAATGGTGACTGATAAGAGCACACAAAGCGACATAATGTGTAGATCATACATTTGTCAACCCTGTGATCCCAAGTCGGAGAAGAATATGTGTCTCTAGCCTGGCTGTCTCCACTACTGTGAGACAATAGCCAAAGAGCCAGGAAGCTGCCTTCTCTGATTCTCTAGAAGGGAGGGTAATACTCAGGGTGCAAGAGGTTTCAATAGGCTCCTGGGTTGGGAAATCTTCCCAGCAAAGAGGCACTCACATAACAAAGACCAACCTTGCACCACTTTGTTGCATACCAAAGGGCATGTAAGGTCACAAAGGCATGGAAATGGGGTGGGGTTAGTGTAGACAGACAGTTAAAGGTGACCTGAGAAGGGGTTACACCACCATTTTGATTTTCTCTTGGGGCTCCCTTCCTTCCAGTTCTTTTGATTGGTTGTAGAACAACCCACTCTAGGTATGATGCAAGAAGGCAAGGATTACTTGTTACAGCGCCAATCACCGGGTTACGTTTTTACTTTATATTTAAGGGGTCTCCCACTTCCTTGATTCATCTTTTGACACCAAGAAGAATATAACTTTGGATTCCTGTTGAGAGCGCAGTCCATTTCAGAATGTTCTGTCATAGAGGCAAAGATAGGAGAAATCCCTGACAGGGGAACGATCGTTTCGCTAACATCTGCAGGGCACTTTGGGGGTGAACGGCTGTTGGCTGCACTTGAACCAGAACCCTCTCACTGAAAGGACCCCCCTGTAGTTGCCAGTCAAGTTTCCTAGAGTGGGAGAGCAAAAGCAGCACTAAGCTTGTCATTGGAGCCCTTGGATAGGGAATAACATCAACCAGAAAGGACCAGACCAGCTGGAATCAGGGTTCCACAACTTTGAACTACCATCAAAACACCTTTGATACTCTTTGAATCAATACAGGACCCATAGTGCGGCTTAGGGACATGTCGACTTCGAACAGTTCATCCACAACTTCAAACTGGCTCAGTGCTGTACGGCTCCAGTAGCATTCATTGCTGCCCCTGACTTGCATACCGGTTCACTGTCTCTGATACATTTAACATGCAGCATCTTCAAGCACTGCATCGAACCAACAGCACCACGCTGCAACCTGATTCGTACTGCTGGAAGCCATCATTTCACATGCTGAATCGATTCAGCGAAAGCATCAATTCGAACAGATCAAACCACCGAGCCAAATCAGTTTGACCGTACAAGCTGCATTGACTTGAATGCTGACTTGAACTGCACAGAGCTCAGCACACTTTTGCTGTCTGGATAAAAACAACTTACCACATATTAACCCCAGTTTGACTGCAAGAAAATTATAAAGAACCCCAGATCATTACCATGTAAACCCATGAGACCAAGAACAAGACACTTTTGAGAGTCCATGTCCCCCTGGTAATCTTTCAGAGACCTTAGTGACTTTTAAATACCCTTGTTTCCCACTTTGTAACACCTCCATAAACTAAACTGGTTCACCACTTGTTCTCATCTTGATGCTATTATAGAGGCACCATTCGTGGAAATGCCTCCGCAACATGTGTTATTGTAAGTCATTTCTGTGCAAAAATGACACCCCTGTTCTTCAAATAAATACACCATAAATACACAAAAATAAAACTAAGATACAGTCAAGTGGCCCTGTCACCCTGGTAGACAATATGCAAATGCAGTGACTTGTAAAGCCCCTTTCCAATCATTTTTCTTGACATATACTTTTAAATATTGACATTACTGCAATTGCTTGGATGGTTGCGCCTGCTCATATCCCCACAGTGCTTTTCTTTATTATATCTGCATTGTTGGTGTTTAGGGTGGGTTGTTTTTAGTGTTGTATGTAGTTGATTGAATTTGTGATTCTCTAATTAAAGTGTGTATATTTTGTTTAGAACCTTGATTGGACATTCATTTTCTTTGGAATCTTTGCACTTTTGCTGTTTGGGTTCCTACTCATTTCACACCACTCACGTTATCACAAAAGGTGAAGTTGGTATACCCGTCTGTCTGCTTCTGTTTTACCTTTATGATTGGGATCACTGCTGCTTTAGTAGAAGGGCAGGGCTTAGTAGGGCCGAAGTGATGTTGTCACAACCAAACAACAACCGTAGTAGTCTCAGAGCACAAGGGCTTTCCGGAAAAATGGTTCATTGTGCCACCCTAAGCAGTCTAGACTGTAATTTGAGGGGCAGGAGAATGAAGGGAAAGGGTTTAGAGAACGAAAGAGGGTACAAAGACAAAAGACAAATAAGCATAGGCGAGTCAGGTACAAAGGAGAGTGGATAAGGCTGTGATAGCCTGCATGATGCTGCAGTTAGGCATGGAAGGGGGAGAAAAGTACAACATAACTACCAAATGTGTCTTTTAATCAGGGAGAATTTATCTGAGGGCAGATTTAGGCAAATAGACACATATTATTCAATGTAGTGTATGTCCGCGTGATGGATTCTATATGTGCTCAAATTAGGCCTTAAAGCATGAACGAGTTTCGTTGTCAGGAAATGTGTTTATTTCTCTACCTAAACAAACATTCGCATAATGATAGCAGGGATGCCAGGTTTAGAGGCCAGGGGCAGCCATGTCTGGATTAGACTGTGTGACAGGTTGATGTGAACAGAAACGTGAGGGAGGAGATTGTAAGTATTGAGTAGAACCTTCTGTGGGTGATGCAACAATTGTCCCCCTAATAGCTTGAAATCTTTATTCTGCATTAGTTAAACCCTCAGTAGATTCATTTAATTTAAGAGTACATTATTGAGTCCAATCCAGAATGTCTTCAGCACACCGCTGTAATGATTCATAATCACGCGGTAAGCAAAAGATCGATGCAAGTGTTATTGCCTGTTAAACCATTCCCTGGCCCCCTGTCATAGGAATAACTGATTGCATGTGAAGTCTCTGAAATACTTACATGCACATTTGATGCACAATTACATTATTAACCATTACATGTAATTATGCATACACATGCATGCATCCTTGGCAGATCGAAATGTGGTTTGTTGCCGGAAATAATGTTCAGGGTGCCTCTGAGTGCATACATAACTAAGTTATAGTGTCACTCACTTTAAAGTTTGAGTTCCAAAAAATGCCTCATTGCTGTTCACACAGGCTGCCCAGAGAGGTTGTAGTTGAAACTATATCCCTATGAACAACCGTGATGAGCATTAGTTCAAAAGGTTACACACGTGCCAGAAACCCATGCATAGCCCTCCATGGCAACCATAAAGCCTTTCACATGTTCCTAGCCCCAAGGACATTCACTATGTGGAAATGGCTTTCTCAAAGGCGTGCATATTGAGTTATGTATCCTTTCCTTTTTTGGCCTTTTATATTTCTCAAGCAAGTAAGGCTTCATAGCGATTTCATTATCTTTTTTTGACTTCTTGTATTTTTAAAGTACTTCATCAAGCTCTTTTCCAACCAGTTTATGCTGGGAATGTTTATAGTGTGGGTTGTGTCCCTACCATAAATCCAGTACCCTGAAGCCATGAATATCTCTATTGCTGCTGTGTTGGCAACTTGCCTACCTGATAAGTCTGCACCATCCATGCTACTCTTGATTTTCATGCTGGAGGCTAGCTGGTCTCTCCTGATCTATGGCCCGAGTTCTTACATTCTGTGTCAGCAGCTTCACTAGCGTCTGTTGTAGTTACTGTGATGGCCATTTTCCTGACCTTTTCATGTATCTGTTTGCTGTCAATGGGTGCTTCACATGCTGATGCTGGTGTGCAACATCTTCTTCTAATCCTAGTTAACAACTAGTGAGTCAGCCTTTTGCTGTGCTTTAACAAATAGTTGGTCCTGGTGGGATGGTTTCCATTTCATTTTGATACAATGATTTACATATTTAGCAGATGCAGTGGCATCAAATTGTATGTATTTATTTAACTGGTTTTTGACTGAATCCATTACCTAATTGCAATGTACTATTTGCTGGGCCCTTATACACTTCTGTTCTAATATTGAACAATGGGATCTTTTGAGGATTGCAGTATATCGGCATTGAGGTTTGGAAGAGAAGGTAAACAACGATGGGTCATTAGACACAGGATAATCCTACCAATCACTCTTTACACCATCTTGAATAACTCCTCCGCCTCTTCTCCTTTATCAAAGGGGCGGGCCCGCTCTGTCTCTTGTGACTGCGTGTCATAGGATAATATACCTTGGCTAAGGAGGGTCTGTATTGCCATGCAGCTCACCATGGCACGTTCTCTTTACCTTTGTCTCTCTCTTCTTCTTTAGAAGGTCTTAATTCAGCATTGCATGCACAAACGAAAGATGGTTGGAACTGTACCATCTGTTGATCTAAGGTGTTCATACATATCTTCTGCATCTTCTTCATAAGGAAAGGAGCTTTCCTTGGTTTCCTGTATGTCAGTATACTGCTGATGCCTTCTTAGGAGAGTGATATATGTCCTCTACCTGGTGGACCATCTGAGTACTCCTATGTGTTCTGGGAGCACACAGCTCTATGGTATTGTAAGGGTGAACAAATGCTTCTCACCCCCTTCACCACATCCTTCTCTGATCCCATCTCCCATGTGTCAGTACCATGATTTTAGTCCCATATTTGTTGAGTAATGTATTTTATTCCGTGCTTTTCGGCACCCTATTTTTAAGAGAGATTTGATGTTAATCGTCCTGTAGTGTGTCTTTCATGGCCCTTGAACCCTAGTTTATAGGGGCAAAGCTTTCGGCCGGTTTGCTCTCTGGCACATGTCGGGGACTTGCCTGCCAGATTGTGCTTGGATGAGGGGGCTTTCCGAGCCAGGATTTATGCCATGCAGTCTCTCTTCCCGGGCCTTTATTGTGGTCCCTTCAGATTTGGAATGTGACTTCAAAGGAACGTTGTGTACAGCCTGAGTGGAACTGGCATGCTCTAAAGGGCGTGGAGCCTGCAGGCATAGCCTTGTTTCTGGAGCCATCATGGAGTGTCCTCTTGTGTCGTTTCCCTCCCTGGAGATACCACCTTGCTGGATTCCATAGGATTGTCTTCCCATTGGTTTTCCATGTTACTTTTTAAAGTGTTGTCTTTCGTTTATTCGCAGACCTAACAAGTCTCTTCCACATGATCTCTTGTTTGGAAGCGATTACACACTATGGGTCTGATTACGAGCTTGGCAGTAATAGTAAAACCTCTTCTAATCAGCACTACCAGATGTTTCAGAGTACCTCCACATTGCAAGCTAAATTCTTCATCTGGACCTAGTGGATAGGAATCATCTCTACTCAATACAAGCAGTACCAGTGCATGGGCACATGTGCCATATACTGAAGCAGACACATACAATTAACAGTTGAGGAATTCAAAGAAGAACAAAGCAATCTCTTCTGAAAGTCACAATGAAATATAATCTCAGAGATAGAACAAAGCTCAGAGAACCATAAAAGTCGAGAGACATGAATAGTATAGTTTATGTCGCACATATAAAGACACGATTCCAAGAGCAGACACCTGGGAGAAAGCAAGACAAGAAGAACTGACTAGCAGACAGCAGCTGTTCAATCAAGAAAGGCAAACACCTCCAGACACATGGCATAATTCCAGCAACAAAAGATACCACTGACTGGTTACAAATCCTTTTATATTCCAGTTCGGACATTTCCATATTTGGGGAAAAACATAACCACCATTTTATTAACACACCAGAAATAAGTAGAAATAACGACTCCCACAGGCAATTTCGTTGGTAGAAAACAAGATGGTCCTTAGGCAGCTAAAGGTGTGCCCCCACTATCTGCTAGAGAAAGTCATAGGGGTGAAGAGGTTATTAAATCAGCTTTTTCTAAAGAATATGAGCAACACTTCATGAATGCATATACAGGATTGTGAGCTGCACTACAAGGAATTAAACTATTCAACAGCCATGTTGGTCATGACATTGAAATGTCCACCAAACAAATACCGGTGTACTCAATACCTAGTCCTCAAACATAATACCCAATTGAAGCACAAGCTATCCCTTATATTAAAGTGAATGTCCAATGCAGATGGGAATTATCATTTGGTTTTTAACTAAATAATACTCAATGTACACACACACTCTCTCTCTCTCTCTCTCTCTCTCTCTCTCTGTCTCTCACTGAAGCAGTTCGAAATCTGCAGAGTTCTGGACTGCTCTGCAAATACAAAGAGTGCTAGACCTGGGTAATGGGTTCTTCACACAACCCTTAGACCCAGACAGTTTCAGCTGCACTGCATTCACCTTCTAAGGGAAACACTAATGTTTCAAAATAATTCCTAAGGGCTACAAAAAGAGTCCAGGGGAATTCTAGAGTAGAATACAGAGCCTAAAAGAAGGCAGTTCAGATTTCAAAAATGTTCTAAGCACATAGATGGCATCTATTGTACAGGTGAGCGTTTAAACAACCACCTAGAAAAGGTGGACTGATTCAAAGAATGTGGACTTAAAAGGATAGCTTCAATTTTAAAAAAGCACAAAGAGAGGTTGCATTTTTGGATTTTTTTTATTAAAGTGACTTATCAGTGGTTATACAGAGAGCCAACCTTTAGCCATATTAAAATCCAAAAACAAAAAGAAGACGGAAGAAATGAACAATATACAAACAGAAAAAGAAATCTTACACGTAAATCAATAATCAAAAAAGCACACACTACATTGTGTGTCTCCTGAAAAAAAAAGTCTGCATCCTGTTAGATCTCATGTTGTTCCATCTCATTAGAGTTCTCCTTAATGATGTCAAAGATTACGAGCAAGTATTTAACCAACAGCAGTATTAGGGTCACCTTTTCGCCCTCCGGGAGAATCCTCCACCATTGATGAATTGGTGTTCGGCCATATTTGACTATTACTTCACTCATTAGAGTCAAGTTCTTGGCATAATCTGCACAATCTCAATTTTTCCTTGCCTTTCTTCCACCGTTTCACCTCTCTTGTTGGAAACAGATTTAGGCTAAAACACAATAATTGCTTCCTGAAGAACCAGTTTGGAAATAGTTGTAAGTATCTAGGTACTGTGTTCAATTTCCGTGATGTCTCAGTCATTTTGCCATATCCTTTATATTTGGCTCTTTCCTCCAATGTATTAATCCAGTCCTGAGTAAACAATTTCTTTTTGGTTTTGTCCGGATTCTCAACCAGAGATTGTATGGATTCTCCCAAATCTGTTAATATGACCTTCAGTTGAGCTCCCATTCCATCAGTGTTAGTTAATTTCCTTCTAGAAGGGCCATTTTCAAGAATTCAAAGCCCCCCTTTGGATTTTCTTCCATGCATTTCCTGAAGAATGACAAGGTTTTCCAGGTAACTAAGGCCTTGAGTGACGTCAGCCCCAGTTCCTTACGAACAGCTTGTATATGGTTCGATTTAGGCAAACCTAAAGCTTTCTTGATTTTGCATCTTGAAGTTGAAGGAGGACACTGCGCCATAAGTTAAAATCGATGGAACTTTTGAGAGATAGAAGGCAATGAACAGCAGCATCGAAAATCCACCTAATCTTTTTAGAATCAGGCTCCCTTGCGCCACTAGATCCTGAGCTTTTCTTTTCAGTGATTCTAGTCTTGGGGTGTCGATGGCACTAGTATTCATACAAACTCCCAGGTAAGTAACAGATTTTACCACCGGGATTTTCACGCTTTGCAGTTTCTAGTCAAACCTTTTTTTTTCTCCACATGCCAGATGTACCCCTAACGAAAGGATCATTGATTTTTTAGGATTGATCATAGGTCCATTTGTTTCAATGTACAATTGGAGCGTTTCCAGTTGCCTTCGTAGACCAATAGGGGTTTGGTCCAGCAGGACCACATCATCGCATACAAGAGTCTTCCGATAGTCGTGTTTGGGTGGGAAACATCTGATGTCCGTAAAGGCTTGGTCGATATCCATGTTAAACTGATTAAAAAACTCTGGAGCTTTTGGGCAGCCTTGCTTCAAGCCCTTGTTGGTCTGAAGGGCCTTGGTCAGGACACCCCGAGTATTCAACCTGATCTTCAGATTAGTGTCTGTGTATACGTCCTGTATTGGTTCTAGCAGGTTATTGGGACATCCCCATTGATGTAGTTTGTCCCAAAGTTTCGGGCGCATGATCGTATCAAAGGCCTGTGTTAAGTCAACAAACGCCAGGTAGATCTTCTTGTTTTTCCCCCTCTCTGTTCGAGCCTTCAATAGGTTCAGGATGAAGGTGTTTAGCGAAGGCCCAACTCCTTTCACAAAACCTGCTTGTCAAATATCTCGGTGACCTGAGGTGAATGTCCACTTGAGCAAGGACATTAAGATCAAGGAGGCAAAGATTTTTCCTGGGACGTTCATCAAAGCAATGGGATGATATTTGGACAGCTCTGTTCTAAGACCTTTTTGTAGATTGGAACAATGATTGAGGCCTACAGGAATATGGGATCATTTGGGTCTTGACTATATGAGTGAACATGATAGCAAAAAAGTTAGCCCATTGTAATTTAGCTTCTTTAAGATGGAATTACTCAGACCGTATGGTCCAGGAGCTCGAGAATTTGATGATTTGTTAATTATCTCGAGGATTGCATCTGAGTGGTTTACAAATGTGTCCCACTTCCTGTCTTTTAGCTGAGGCAAGTTTACTGAAAGATACTTGTTAATGTGGTCTGTGAATTTACTAAAATAGGTGAACCAAGTTGTTGCCGGTATGGAGGATAGTGTAAGCGCCTCCTGTGGAGTGTCCGATTGGTTAATTAAGGCCCACATGGCTGCCGTATTTCTTACTTTTAACTTATGCTGCATTTTTTCACAATCTTGTCTCAGCTGTTTTTTCTCATCCATTTGCTGCCAGTTATGGTATTGTTGCAGTGCTTTGGCCTTTAACTGGCCAACTTGATGAGAGTCTTCCTTAGCGATGTCCACGATGTTCCTTTTCAAAATCTTTTTTTTTCATGGCCACCACAGGGTCATAGACATGACGGTGTTGTACTCTCGGGTGGCTTAACCATCCCTTCTTTATCTCAAATTCAGCGAATAGGCTCAGATAGTTAAGTCTTTCTGACCCACTGTTGTGTTCATATTGGGTAATAATATCTTTGAGATTTCCAGTTAGATCATTTAGGTCATGGATTGGTATTTTCAGTCTGTTACGGCCTTGCATAACTTCCAAGTTGAAAGGGTAGGACTCGTTGTTTTGTTGCATTACCACAGGCAGAGATAACCTCAGCAGGTTATCATCACTAGTCGTCATATTTTGGACTCTCATAGTGTCAGCAGATGACAACGTTTTTCGAAATGCAGATGTAGTCCAAGGTCTTGCCACCGTTTTTACCTGTTCCTGGTGACCTGTTCTACAATGTCTCCGGGATGTTAGCATTAAGGATTAGCAGATCTTTCAGGTCGATGCCCTGCCTCCATTGGTATCCTCGTTCCTCCAGAGCCATTGCTTTTATAGGATCTACATCTGTGTATTCTCCATTTTTGTCTAGACATGTGCAATTTAAATCCCTGCATACTATAAACCATGGATCTCTCCATCGAGTTCGACATTTGTCTATGAGATCCGCTATTTGAGTAGGAAAGCTGAGATTGGCCATACTGGCTGGGTACCAGTAGAGATTCATTAAAATCAGAGTTCTCTTGGTCTTGTTATCACTGATGATCAAGTTTCCGGTCAGTATTTGGATAAGAGGATTTGATGTCATTTCCTCTTCCACTGTACATTGTAACTGATCTTTTATAAGTATCAAAGGACCTGACATCAGACAACCCATAGAGCCCATCACTGCGGGGTTGAGGTAGACAGAAAAGCCATCACTCACGGGAGCCGTCCTTAATCAAGTCTCTTGGAGGCATGTTATTTCGTGTTCTTTGATTCCACCAACCCCTTTGGTGAACAAGTGAACGTGGCCTCTGGTGTTCCAACTTGCCACTGTGAGAGGTCTACACTAGGCTCATCAGCCACTTCCAATTTTCTTCTTTTCCCTTTATCTCTGTTCTCAGAGCTTCTTTTCTTGTATTAACACATTTGTATCCTCTCTCCAGTGATTCCTCTCTGATCCATGGTCTCTAGACTGCATCCGTTCTTGTCCATGTTCCCTTGGGTTTGTTCTAGCCCAACGGCTATCGTAGTTTCTACTATTTTGTTGGCGTTCTTCTAGGCGATTTAATCTTTGCCATTTATTCATTCAGATCGAACCCTAGTTGTCTGAGCCGTCTAGTTTCTTCTTTAAGGTGTTGCGCAATCAAGGGTGTGGTTAGAAAAATAGTCATCTTATCTGTACGCGTGTCATCAGAGGATTCAATAAAAGCCAAATCGTCTGAGACCAAAAGTCTTAATGATGGCACATGATGAAACAGTCTTAACATGTTCGTTCTGTTTAAAATTAGACCATCCGACAATTCGATCAACCTTTCGAGCAGCAGACCATCTGGGTAATAGATGTCTGGCCGTTTATTGGACTCTGTTTTTTCTCGTCTTTCTTTTTGGTCATTAGACCAGGCAGGCGATTTCCGTTCAGTTTCTCGGCTACTTCTCATTGGTGGTCTTGTTAATTTGAGGGGTGAGATTAAATACTGTTTTCCACTTACCTTCACAGGAGTCTTTAGGACTTCTTACAAGATTTTGGGGGAGAACCTCCTCTCGATTATTTGGGAGGTCTGGAGGTATTTCCTCTGCTTGCTTTGGCAGAGTACTATGTTTTTTGGAGAATACACTCAATTTCTTGAATTCCTCGATTTCGGATGGATTCTTCCATCAGCTTGCCATGTTACACAGGCGTTCCTTTGATGCATACCCACAGTTGGTTTGTTTTGTTTGTTAATACTGACTAAAGTGTTTGTTTTGTTGAATTTTGTAAATCCTGGAGGTTTATTATTCTGTTCTAATGTTTGATGTCTAGGTGGATATTCTGCCTCCTGCTCATCCTCTGCTTTTTTGTCGTCTTGGATGTCAATCTCTTGGGATTGATCACTATTTCTACTCTGGTCTGAGATGGAATATGTCAAAATATCCATTAGGTCGATTGAGGATTTTTTGTTAGACTCTTCATCATCTACTGGCTCTTTCTGTTTCTTGGTAACTGGGATTGACCCAGTGTTAGTAATGGTTGTAATTTCCGTTGTTGGATTTGTTGGCTCTTCTGGGCTGGTTTGGGTTGTTCTAGTAGTTCTGCTTAGGTTTTTAATGAATTGTCATGTGCCATTGAGTCTTTGTTTAAATGTCTGTTTTTCATTTTTAGATTTCTTAGCCGGAAACATCTTGGCCCCCGTAGTTGTTGAAGTCGACCTTTTTTGCACTTGTGTGGATTTTGATGTTGTACCTTCATTACCTTTAACCAGCCCTTGAGAAGTTTTCTGATTATTAAATATAGGTCATATTTGAGTTGAACTTTTTCGTGGTATTACTTCATCCTCAAGTTGTTTATCTTCTGAATGTGATATGGTCCTTTCTTTAGGCGGATTCTCCTTTAGGGGATCCTCTGCGATGCTATTTAGGTCAAGTTCATGCAGTTTGGGGGGGATTGAAGGATTTATCCCCATAGTGGGACAGATGGCCTCATCAGTTGATTTTGTCATGGAGACCTTGCTCAGGGGACCCACCCCAACCTTCTCCGCTGTGAGTTGATCTGAATGCATGCAACTCCCCCCATGATGTTTTGATCATTTGTTTCCGGATTGCAAGCTTGTGGGTTGTTCATTTTCTCCCCCGGTGTTAGCTTGTTTCTGAAGTCCTGTATATCGAACATTCTTGATTTCCTGCAATTTTCATTTTCAGTAATTAGAGGATCAAGTATGGTATGCAGCAGAGTTGTTACATTTGCAATGCTATTATCTAGATCTTTTTGAATAGCTGTTATAAAACCCTCCACATATGCCGTTGTGAGTGGAGCATGGCAAGCATTGTTGTCTGGTGTTTAAACTGGTCTCCTACATGTTCGTAGAGCTTCATAAAAGGTGCCAGAATAGATGTGAGGGTTGTTATGGTTGCAAAGTTCATTTCTGCACCCGTCTGATTGTGTCCTGATTTAATTGTATTTGTTCCTTTGTCTTGAAGCAACACTGGATGATGGTTCAAACGCCCCTTTTTTCATTCATCTGTTGGGTGGGTGTACTGTTGTTTCCATCATCCTTCTTGTTGTTTTATGCCGAAAATCTTTATATTGCAGCTCTTTTACTATGGTCGGTAGATTGGCTGGTATGCATTCCATCCGACTGTTTGGACTGAAAGGACTGTGCAAAGTTTTTGAAAGAAGCAGGTGAGGCTTGCTGGTAAGAGGGATGTTTCCTAAATTGGAATCCTCCCATCTCCACCTGAGAGGCACTCTACAAAAGTAATTGGTCTGATATTTCTTTCCCTCCACTGCCACCTTGGGGCACGTTACTTCAACTTTGCATGGCCTCCAGTTGGTATTAAAAGTCCAGAAAATTGGGTCTTAACAGCCCCAATGGTCTCCATATGTTTCTCTTGTCCTGTGACAGTCCTTTGAAAAGCACAGACTCTGTACGATCACCAAAAGCCACTGAATTATGGCATCAGTTTATGTGCGTCAGCTTTCTTGATTAATTGGTCACGGACTTGTTTTACTGGATCCTTAACATAATCAGTGTTGTCTGTTGATAACTGGCCTATGGATCTCTCCCCTGGAGTTGATGTTCTTTTTTGATGTGGTGCTTCCACATTGTACCCCTTAGTAGGTTGATTGTCCAGTGGAATTTCCATAGTTATTGGCATTGAATTTTGCAAAAGAGATTCAGACACTAACACCGGAGCTAGGACTGGCTCGGTAGAGTTATCCGCTAATAGATTTCCTGCCTGCTGGGCTTGCCAGCAGCTAGCGTTCATGCTACAACAATCTTCCCCCTATGCGACATCTGCAACACTGAAATTGTCGGTGCTCGCATCCGTGCCTGTAGTGAGTCCTGGTGTCCCGGCCAGAGGGTCCACAGGCCAAACAGGTAAGGCTGAATGCAAGGGAGAGGAAAAGGGAGGCAGAGGTGGACGGGGAGGGAGCACATGGCTCGCACCTCCCGCCTCTAAGAATGTGCCTGTTGTAGCTCCGATAACGATATTCACAGGGAATGGGGGGGCGATCACTCACCTCAAACCTCTCCAGGAGGGCAACATCCTCTCTCCCCATCTCTGTCGCTATCTCTATGGTCACCACCCATCAGCCACGGAAGACACTGACACTGACCAATCGGCCAGTCGAAGCTAGGCGAGGTTCAGTTCAGTTCTGTTCAAGTCCGATCCAATCAGCCGACACAAGGAGAGGCTGAGCAGAGCTGAGCAGAGCTGGACAAGGCTCCAGCATTACTCCACAGCGGCCGAATACTTGGCCAAACACTCCTCCATGCTCTGCTTGTGGAGTGTGTTTTATTGACCAGGCCCCTCCTCTTCACGATGAAAACGGTACAGAGACTCAAACAGCTTTGATACAAATGCGTGATCTTGAGTGGTCCTCACAAACAGAGGCACTCGTAGAGGTGCCACAAAAAAAATAATGTCCTCTGGATTTCTGCTGAACTTTTTTATACAGATAGCTCAGCAATTCCAGCTTTTGGGACAAGGTCTACTTACTCGGTGTAAGGTTATTGCATCCATCCAGCTACTAAGTGCACATGGGGCTCTTGCTGCTTTGACCTTTTCCTATGGTTACTAAATACTTCTGGAGTTCTCAGTGTTTTGGCTTTCACTGCTGCCTAATAAGTTCTCAGTGCTTTGGCCTCTTCTAGCCTTAGTAAATGCATATGTTTTCTCAGTGTGTTAGGCGGAAACCTGTGCAGTTCCCTCTGGGACCACTGCAAAAGATTTAGGACTACAGGTGTTTGGCAGTAAACCCACTTGGTAGCAGTCTGTACCACACAGATTCACTTGGTAGCTGTGGCTGAGCAGTCAGACTTCCCTCAAGAAGAGTTAAGCAGTATGTGGAGTATACAAAATAGGGCAATTCTTCACAGTAAGACAAGCAAACACGGAACAAGGCTTCAGTGTAAAGATATAAAGGTATTTATTTATAACCACACATCTATAGAAAACACTTTGGCACTATCACGGCAAATACTTCAATTACAATTACTCTACGAAGAGAACAGATCAATCCCCCTAACAATAGTTCGACAAGTCTAGGTTCTACCAGCATCACTTATTTGCAGACAGAGGTGTATGCCTCAACCTAGATGGCACACTAATATTTGTTAGGACAGGAGAGAAAATAAGCAGGTTACGAAATCAACACGGTCCCAATACTAAACGGACAAATGCGGGGCAAGAAGACAAAAACCACGATAGATTATCAAGTTCAGAGGCCAGGCCCACTCGGAGAGAGGCAAGGCGATTTGTCCCAAAAGTATCTTAGTGGAAATGCATTAGAGTCTTTGAGGCAAATTGTATCGGCAGATTGGACCAGTTCAGAACAACACGCTAGAGAAAGCTTGGAGGCGACCCTATGGAGAGGCGAGGATTAAGACACCCCACTCTATCCGGCAACAAGGGAAGCCCGGCGGACACAGTACCTTGATTGTGGAGAGACAGTTCCGGCGAGGGCAGTTGTTCCTGGTGGTGGATGCACGTCCGGTCTTTGCCAAGAGAAGAGAGGATCTTGTCGTCGAAGGAAAGTTGAAGATCGTTGCACCACCAGGGAAGAGACCAGCCGCGGAGTGCTCTGTCACAAGGCACCACCTTTTGGTCGCAGTACAGGGGTAGTGGCTATCCGGTTGCCGAGGTGCTCTGCATGGGCAATTCGACCACTGCGTCCTGAGGCGAAGAAAAAGCAAAAGGGACTGGTTGTTCCCACCAGTCAGGGGAAGAGACTCTCCGGCAGGGAGATCTCCTCTGTCGTCAGGAAGTGGTGAGTCGGTTCAGCAGGGCTCCACCGGAGGTGTCGTCGTTGCAGGTCGGCTCAGCTTTACCCTCGTCGGATTCTTAGGTCCTGTGGCGACTTCTGAAGATCCAGTCCCAAAAGCCCTGCTTTTATGCAGAAAACCCCCATTCATTCAGCCTAGCTGTCAATCTACACATGCTAAGTGGTGAGCGGGAAGGCTCACCACGTGGGCCAATCACACCAGAGTGTGACCGGAGTTGGCAAGGCAACTCGGTCCAGGGTGCCTAAACCCCCTCCCACACCCCTGTGGTAACCCAGACAGAATGGCACCACTTTGGAGGGTCTCTGTACAGAGCCCGCCAAAAGTGGAACAAAGGGCTCGACCTTTGGTTTAGGAGTCACAGAGACGAACACAGGCGCCATTTTAAAAACTGAGTTCTGGCAGAAAATACCATCCGATAGACTTATTTAAGATAAGTAGATCGGTGGTATGTTAGAGATTAACGAGAAACAGTATCAATCTCTAACAATGGGAAGAATCCCATAGGGTTATATTCGGGGTCGAATATAACAAGTAGTTTCCACAGCCACCAGCCAAAACTCGACGAGGGGGGATGGGACAGTGCCCCCTCGAATAACAGATCCAGGAGTAATCGAATTACCCCTACTAGTACGTCCACAGTAGGATGGTTTGTACTAGTTCTGTTAGTAAATTTAGGTCTAGTAAAGCTAATGGTGACTTTACATGCCCGGGGAGACAGTAGTCAGTCCCCGGGTATGGAGTCTATGATGGAGGTCCGCTAGGATGCCCCAGTGTTACGGCACGTAGGGTGCGGTGTAACACACATAGAAAAACATATGAGACCCTATGGAGTAAAAGACCCCATAGCCCATAGAACATATGGATATTCAAAGGAATTACACACATTCATGTCCAAGAGTGGGAGAAAAGAGTCTCACTCTTGGCAGGATGGAAAAAAACAAACTCCAGAAATCCAGCAAAGCTGCTGGGGGACTCACTAGGTTAGGAAATTCAGCCTAAACAGAGAATTCTCCCTAACACTCGCCCCCCCCAGACTAAGGGACAGGAGGATTTAATCCACTCCTGGATGAATCTCATACCTCTAGTCGATGACATACATCCTAGAGAGACCATCAGCATTTTGGTGGTGACACCCTGACCTGTGCTCAATGGTGAAATCAAACCCTTGCAGGCAGATCGACCATCTCAATAGTTTTGGGTTTTCCCCTTTCATTTGCATTAACCATCTCAAGGGTTGGTGGTCAGTCTGAATGACAAAAGTAGAACCATACAAGTACGGCCTAAACTTCTTCAGAGCCCACACGATAGCAAAGCACTCTCTTTCGATTGTTGCCCACCTTGTTTCAGGATCCTTCATCTTGCGGCTGATGAAGCAAACGGGGTGCTCCCTACCTTTCCCATCCAGTTGACTGAGTACGGCACCTATTCCTACATTTGAAGCATCTGTCTGCACAATGAAGTGTTGGCGGTAATCAGGAGCTCTGAGTACTGGGGCTTGGCAAAGAGCCTTTTTCAGGTTTTCAAAAGCCTGATTACACTCCTCGTTCCATTTAACCTTTTTAGGGAATTTGGGCGAGGAGATGACATTCAGTGGAGAAGCTATGGTCCCATAGTTCTCTATGAAATTCCTGTAGTACCCAGTGAGGCCTAGGAAGGCTCTCACTTGGGTTTGAGTAGTAGGTGTTGTCCAATTTTGCACAGCTTCAATCTTACTAAGCAAAGGCCTTATTTCTCCACCTCCTACCTCATGTCCAAGATAGACTACCTTACTCTGTCCAATTTGGCATTTACTCGCCTTTATGGTCAGATTGGCTCGTCCAAGAGCCTGCAAAACATCTCTTAGGTGGGTTACATGTTCTTCCCAGGAATTGCTGAACACTGCGATGTCATCCAAGTATGCCATGCAGAAGTCCTCCATCCCATTCAGAACCTCGTTTACCATCCGTTGAAACGTAGCAGGTGCATTCTTCAATCCGAAAGGCATTACCTTAAACTGGTATAAGCCAACGGGGGTAGAAAATGCAGTTTTCTCCTTGGCATGGTCTGTCAGGGCTATTTGTCAATAGCCTGACGTCAAGTCAAATGTGCTGAGGAACTTGGCAGCGCCAAGTTTATCCACCAACTCATCTGTTCTTGGCAAAGGGTGGGCATCAGTCTTGGTGACTGCATTAAGAGCTCTATAATCCACGCAGAATCTAAGCTCTCTAGATATGGCCTTTGGTACTAACACAACTGGGCTAGACCATGGACTAGTAGAGGGCTCTATTACCCTGAGATCGAGCATCTTGCTGACCTCACCTTTGATGTGGGTTCGTACGTTTTCTGACATTCTGTATCCTCTGCTTTTGACCGGCAGACAGTCACCAGTGAGTATGTCGTGCTGGCCCCAAGGGGTCAAGCCTGGCGAAAGCGAGAACAGAGAGGCAAACCGATTTAACATAGATTTGCACTCTTCTTGTTGCTCGGGTGTCAGATTGGAGGAGAGATTTACTCCTTCAATTTTTTCGTCTAAAGGTAAGCCTCTGAGGAGATCCGGAAGAGCTTCACTCTCTTCTTCTTCCTCGGATGATGCTAGAAGCAACGCTCCTACATCGGGTCTTGAGACATACGCTTTGAGGCGGTTGGTGTGGAAGACTGTCAGAGCCTCCTTGGGATTGCCCAAGTCCACCAGATAGTTGACCTCTCTGAGTTTACCCACAACTCTGAAGGGTCCCATCCACTTGTCTTGCAAGGCTCTCTGCCTTGTTGGGATCATAACGAGAACGAGCTGGTCTTGAGCGAACTCAACCATGTTAGCCTTTTGGTCGTGCCAGTGCTTGACCATTGGTTGTCCAGCTTTCAAGTTATCGCTTGCTTCCGTCATCATGTGCGACATTCTCCTCCGGAGACCTATCACGTAGTCAGTCACTCTGACTGCCTTGGGGGAAGGAGCACTCTCCAACCCCTCCTTAATCAGAGCCAATGGACCTCTGACGGGATGACCATAGAGAAGTTCGAAGGGAGAGTAACCTACTCCCTCCTGAGGGACTTCTCTATAAGCAAAGAGAAGGCATGGCAGTAGAAGGTCCCACTTACGCTTAAGGGGTTCTTCTAAAGCACCTATCATGCTCTTCATGGTTCGGTTGAACCGTTCTACCAACCCATTGGTTTGTGGGTGGTAAGCTGTTGAGAACTTGTAAGTAACTCCACAGGTTTTCCACATGGCTTTCATGTAGTGGGACATAAAGTTTGACCCCCTGTCAGAGATTACTTCCTTAGGAAACCCGACCCTAGTAAAAATACCAAGGAGGGCCTTAGCCACAGCCGGTGCTGTAACAGTCCTCATAGGAATTGCCTCAGGATACCTAGTAGCATGGTCTACTACAACAAGTATAAACCTGTTGCCTGAGGAGGTTGGAGGATCAAGGGGACCAACAATGTCAATCCCTACTCTCTCAAATGGGACTCCCACAACTGGGAGAGGCACTAAAGGTGCCACATTCTTGGAGCCAACCTTACCAGAGGTCTGGCAGGTGTGGCAGCTCCTGCAGTGTTTTTCCACTTCGGCCCCCATCTTCGGCCAATAGAAGTAGAGAGAGAGCCTTTCCTTAGTCTTCTTGAAACTGAAGTGACCAGCCAAAGGAATCTCGTGGGCTAACTGCAAGAACTGTGGTCTGTTCTCTTGGGGTACTACAAGTCGTTTGTAGTCTCCAGGTGCAGACTCGGTTGGTTCACTGTAGAAGAGGCCATCTTCCCAGTGCAACCTGTATTTCCCAGGCTCTTGCCCTTCAGCCTGAGCTTCTGCCTGGTGGCGAAGACCTTCCAGAGTTGGACATTCTCTCTGTCCCTTACTGAAGTCTGTCCTGCTGGGTCCACCTTCTGCCAGTAAAGACTGCAGCTCAGGATGGTCAACAGGATCCAGATCTCCAATGAGTTCCTGGCCTTCCATTAGCTCTTCCTCAGAGTCTAATTCTACCACACAGGGTTGTACCTCCCTCTCAGCCTCAGCTGGAGGTGGAGTTACGGGTGTAACTTTGGACAACCGCGGGGAAGTCCGTGTTGGCTGCACTGCAATTCCGGCTGCTGGTTTCGGGATAGAAGTCTTAGGTTTCCCTTTCGCTTCTGATTTCTTGGAGACAGCGGCCGACAATTCCAGTGGAGCAGGAGTGATTTCTTTCTTCATCATCTCCTGGAGAGTACCGCGCATGGTCCTCTCGCGTGCGGGTCTGGTTAGCTCCTGTAACCGTTTACTAGGAGGTCTGGGAGTATGCGATATAACTCAGAGAGTTTTCAAAACGTTACCCAACAGTACGCGTCCTGGTACCTCACTCTGTATGCTGACAGGTATCTTCACAGTCATGTCGTTACACTGGATGAGAACTGGTAATTGGGGAAGCATCTGCACAGGCCCTCCAGCTAACTTGGTGAGGTGTTTGGGTGCCTTAGCAACATCCTCAGCCTGAAAAAATGATTTATCCACCACAGTTATGCTGGCCCCAGTGTCCCTAATGGCAGGAGTCTCCTGACCATTCACCTGGACACTGTCCTTATAATACTCTTTAGTATTATCGGGGATAGAATTATAGACATCTAAATTCTGTTGTTCCCACAACCCCAGAGATACTAAAGAAACGCTGGCTCAGACTCCAATGGGTTCGTCAGCTAGCAGTAGAAAGTTTCCACTTGCCATTTGGACTTCCTCCTCTGGAGCGAAGGCTAAGGAGACAAGCTGGACCCCTGAAGGTTTACCCTTACATCTGGGATCTCCTTTCACGTGGTCAGTCGAGCCACAAACAAAGCATTTACCGAATGCTTTCTGGAATGGTGGCTTGTTCTGACCTCCTTCCGGTTTGGCACCAGAAGACACACTATTCTGCTGTGGTTTCCTTGTGGCTTACCCTTCTGGTTTTGTTTGGGGCCCTCTTTGGAATTTGAGTTATTAGAATTCTCTTTTGAGTCTTTTTTAGGCTGTTTTCCCTCATCTTTCTTCTGAGTTGCCCAAGAATCCTTATGAGTAGCCCTGTTGGCAACCCATAAGTCAGCAGCCTTAGATAGCATCCGGGAATCCAATTCCTTCGAATCGGCCAAGTGCTATCTGAGCTCAGGAGAACAGGCATCATAAATCGACTCCAACATAAAAAGATTCTTCATACCCTCATAAGTGTTCACTTTGTAACCCTTAATCCATCCCTCTAAGTTTTTCAACCCTTCACTCACCCAGGTAGCCCAAGGGGTACCATCATGCTTTTTGAGGGTTCTAAACCTCTTAAGATACTGGGAAGGGGTCTTCCCGAATCTAGCTATCAAAGCTAGTTTCACACTTTCGTAATCCGTCTTATCCGCCTCCCCCAACTCCATTACCACATCAGTCGCAACAGGAGGGTGCCTAGAGAACAACCAGGGAAGTAAATCATTCCCGGTGATGTCCTGGAGCCCATGATTGTATTCAAACAGTTTTAACCAATCCAACACATCCAATCTCGGTTCATACATACCCACAAATTCCTTCGGCATCCGGGGTCTTTTGGGACTGGAGCTCCTAGAGGAACCAGAGGAGAGAGAAGCATTTCGCATAGACAACTTTTTCATCTCTAACGCGTGATTAAGTTCTATTTCCCTGAGCCTTAACTCAGCTTGCTTTTGCTCAGCTTGGGCATTCATCCGTCTGAACTCGAGCTCTTGGTTTCGTGCAGATTGAGCCAAGAACCGTTTGTATTCTAATTCGAGCTTCATTTTTTCAAGTTCAAAATAAGCGGTGTTACATGTGGGACCTGGTATGGGCCCCGTAGGTACAGCTGGTAAGGCAGGTAGAGGAGCAGGGGAGACAGTTTTGTTAGCCTCTCCTTCCTCTTCAGCCTCTTCATCGCTATCATCAGAATTATGATTTAGATCAACACCATCACTGTTATCTACATTCGCTGGAGAAATTGGTTCCTCTGCACCAGTACCCAGACTTTGGTTCGCCAGCAATCTCTCTATTAGTTCTAACTTCTTGCCTCTTACAGAAAGATTCTCTTGCCTACAGAGAGCTCGCAAACTCTCAGTATTTTCACCTGACAAGGACTCTTGACTGTAAGTTTCCATCGTAGACATGTTTTTGAAAGTTGCTTTTTAGTGCTAAGCTTTGTGGTTAGTTATCCTAAAGTGTGAAAAAGCACTCTAAACTGTATACTCGATACAAATCCCACCGCTGTACACCAGTGTTAGGCGGAAACCTGTGCAGTTCCCTCTGGGACCACTGCAAAAGATTTAGGACTACAGGTGTTTGGCAGTAAACCCACTTGGTAGCAGTCTGTACCACACAGATTCACTTGGTAGCTGTGGCTGAGCAGTCAGACTTCCCTCAAGAAGAGTTAAGCAGTATGTGGAGTATACAAAATAGGGCAATTCTTCACAGTAAGACAAGCAAACACGGAACAAGGCTTCAGTGTAAAGATATAAAGGTATTTATTTATAACGGTACATCTATAGAAAACACTTTGGCACTATCACGGCAAATACTTCAATTACAATTACTCTACGAAGAGAACAGATCAATCCCCCTAACAATAGTTTGACAAGTCTAGGTTCTACCAGCATCACTTATTTGCAGACAGAGGTGTATGCCTCAACCTAGATGGCACACTAATATTTGTTAGGATGGGAGAGAAAATAAGCAGGTTACGAAATCAACACGGTCCCAATACTAAACGGACAAATGCGGGGCAAGAAGACAAAAACCACGATAGATTATCAAGTTCAGAGGCCAGGCCCACTCGGAGAGAGGCAAGGCGATTTGTCCCAAAAGTATCTTAGTGGAAATGCGTTTGAGTCTTTGAGGCGAATTGTATCGGCAGATTGGACACGCTAGAGAAAGCTTGGAGGCGACCCTATGGAGAGGCGAGGATTAAGACACCCCACTCTATCCGGCAACAAGGAAGCCAGGCGGACACAGTACCTTGATTGTGGAGAGACAGCTCTGGCGGGGGCAGTTGTTCCTGGTGGTGGATGCACATCCGGTCTTTGCCAAGAGAAGAGAGGATCTTGTCGTCAAAGGAAAGTTGAAGATCGTTGCACCACCAGGGAAGAGACCAGCCGCGGAGTGCTCCGTCACAAGGCACCACCCTTTGGTCGCGGTACAGGGGTAGTGGCTATCCGGTTGCCGAGGTGCTCTGCACGGGCAATTCGACCACTGCGTCCTGAGGCGAAGAAAAAGCAAAAGGGACTGGTTGTTCCCACCAGTCAGGGGAAGAGATTCTCCGGCAGTGAGATCTCCTCTGTCGTCGGGAAGTGGTGAGTCGGTTCAGCAGGGCTCCACCGGAGGTGTCGTCGTTGCAGGTCGGCTCAGCTTTACCCTCGTCGGATTCTTAGGTCCTGTGGCGACTTCTGAAGATCCAGTCCCAAAAGCCCTGCTTTTATGCAGAAAACCCCCATTCATTCAGCCTAGCTGTCAATCAACACATGCTAAGTGGTGAGCGGGGAGGCTCACCACTTGGGACAATCACACCAGAGTGCGACCGGAGTTGGCAAGGCAACTCGGTCCAGGGTGCCTAAACCCTCTCCCACACCCCTGTGGTAACCCAGACAGAATGGCACCACTTTGGAGGGTCTCTGTACAGAGCCCGCCAAAAGTGGAACAAAGGGCTCGACCTTTGGTTTAGGAGTCACAGAGACGAACACAGACGCCATTTTAAAAACTGAGTTCTGGCAGAAAATACCATCCGATAGACTTATTTAAGATAAGTATACCGGTGGTATGTTAGAGATTAACGAGAAACAGTATCAATCTCTAACAATGGGAAGAATCCCATAGGGTTATATTCGGGGTCGAATATAACAAGTAGTTTCCACTGCCACCAGCCAAAACTCGACGAGGGGGGACGGGACAGTGCCCCCTCGAATAACAGATCCAGGAGTAATAGAATTACCCCTACTAGTACGTCCACAATAGGATGGTTTGTACTAGTTCTGTTAGTAAATTTAGGTCTAGTAAAGCCAATGGTGACTTTAGATGCCCGGGGAGACAGTAGTCAGTCCCCGGGTATGGAGTCTATGATGGAGGTCCGCTAGGACGCCCCAGTGTTACGGCACGTAGGGTGCGGTGTAACACACATAGAAAAACATATGAGACTGTATGGAGTAAAAGACTCCATAGCCCATAGAACACATGGATATTCAAAGGAATTACACACATTCATGTCCAAGAGTGGGAGAAAAAGAGTCTCACTCTTGGCAGGATGGAAAAAAACAAACTCCAGAAATCCAGCAAAGCTGCTGGGGGACTCACTAGGTTAGGAAATTCAGCCTAAACAGAGAATTCTCCCTAACACAGTGCATTGACCTCTTTTGCCCTCTTTGAAGTGGACATGGGGTTTACAGTGCTCTGGCCTTCTTCTGCACCTACACAGCGCACATGGGGTTCTGAGTGTGTAGAGCTTTCCTTACGATGCCTAAATGCATGTGGGGGTTATCACTGCTTTGGTTGTCTCCTCTGCCTATTAAGCACACAGAGGATTCTCAGTGCTTTGCTTTCTGTTATTACTGGAATCACATGGAATCTGCAGTGGTTTGGCCATCATCTGGGCAAAAGGTATATACATATGGGTGGCACTGTCTCCTCACACCAATTCACACACCCCACCCACAAATCATGATTCCCCAAAACAATTTCAACCAAATTACTTACCTCTACCTTGGCACTGTTATCAATTTAATCTATTTTAGCATACACTATCCTAAATAATATACCCTTTCCTAATAATCGTGAGTCACTCATGCCTCTGCAAATGCCAACCATCGACTGCCCTGAGTTTCTACTCAACTGTCTTTACATAGGTGCCAGAGTGAGCCCAATAGAACCCTACATCTGGAACCGTGTTGAAAAGCTAGAATGTTTGACTTATTCTAACCCCTGGAAATTCTATGGGTTTCAGTTTTGTTCAGACCTGTCCCCCATGCTTATATTCCTGTATGCAGATGGGTGTGCAGGAGCCACAATATGACTTTGCATTTTGAGGCCATGGGGAATGGATGGGTGCCCATGAGTCAATCTGTATCTGGCATATCAGGATGTGATGCCGTCTGTGCTCAGCCCAGTTGGTGTCACTGTGTGCAGTAACCCTGCATGTTGGGCTCTGGTAAGGGCCATACCACCATGCTCTAGATAAGATAAGTAAAAGAAAGAAAGTGTCTCTAATTCCTTTAACTACATGCTGATGTCTTGCGCATTTGTTAAGATATTAAACAATACTTGGATGAGAATAAATAAGATCCCTTCAAATCTAAAGGAAATAAGGTCAACAAGTCTTAATATCCATACATGCTTTATGTTTCAATGGTAACATTACGCAATTTCATGAACTCACTGATTTTGTCTTCATCATTTGTCTAAGTACCTTGCAACGTAAGGTGCAAGAACGCAACCTGATGAACCCACCTGATTTGCCTTTCATTACTTGTCTAAGCACCAGTAACATGAGGTACGGCCATGCAATCATCTTCCCAAGTATGTACTCTCTTTACCTATCATGTCCTCATATGTACCTGATGCAGTTCCTCGCAACAAGAGGCAAAGCTTTCCCATGTACATATTCTGTGTAACTATTATGACCGATAGCTCCCCACATCAAGAGGCAAAGCTTCTCCAAGTATGTATTCTGCTGCACTACCAAAGCCCAATGTATGCCTGATCTGCAATTATTGTAACTTTGTCTGGCTACCGCACTTACTGTAACCACATTCTTTAGTTAAAGCGCCTATTTGCCCCTGCGCTTTGTGCGCTATATAGATAAAAACCAAAATATGTGTTTTGCTCTTCCAAGCTTACTTTAAGTTTAACACGTTACAAAAGATGAATTAACATTGGAATGATAACATTATAGTTCATTATAGTACATACTGAAGTAAAGACAGCAGGAATAGAGTCATTATCATAGAAACGTATTAAAAGAAGCATTTGTTACGAGGACAGCATTTAAGACAGCAAAAGCCTGAATAGATTACACATGAGTTTCATCACTCATAATGCAGATCCCTTTCAAGAAATATACTAAATTGGGTGCACAGGTAGCATGTTCTTAGATTAGGGCTTCTTTAAATCCAACTACTTCAGATTCATTAGAACATTGTGCCATGGAATTTTTACGAGTGTCTCATATTGCAATAATTTGCAGATGGATCAGCAGAGGTAGGCTGCACTAACTTAACATTGATTAAGCAATCAAGTCTTGTTGTGCGTTTCTGACATGAAGAAAACATATAGCAGATGCCTTGGGAGGTTTCCGAATGTATGAAGCTTATTAGCTGAAGCACTTTATCACTCCGAATATGCAGAATCCACGGTCGTACTGTGTTTTTTAAATTTGTGTTGTCCTCTATTGTAGAGCAGTGTGGGTGTTTACCTTTATTTCATGTTATCAGGGGACAAGGTCTAATATTGAGTTGATGGCAAAGGGCAAGATTCTCCAGATATTGTACGCATCGGGTGTACGATGCAAATTCAGATTAGATATTTTTGTACTGATCTGAATGTTGTGGGGTGTGTCAGATGGCCATGTGAGATGTATGGAGTGCAGACAAAAGTTAGTATAAACAGTATTTGTTCACAACACAAAAGAAAGGAGGTCTCCACCTAAGATTCCACAAATCATAATTCTTTAAAGTCTTTCCCTAATGGGGTAGCATATTGAAAAGAAAGGTCTTCTTTAAAAAGTTTGCAAATATTTCTGGGGAAACTCCTTAGTACTCACACTTTGTTTAAAGCTAGTGCCCCCATAAGATCCTCCTTGTGATCTATGCTACGGTTGTTGGGAGGTTTCCTATGTCCAGTCCAGTCACTGCTAACACACTTATGCACTGCCCAGGAAGTATATCAATACCTGTAACCTATTGCCCGTGGCCAGGAAAAGAAAAAAACACCTATCTGGCCACATTTTCCATAGAGCTGGTTTCAAATGTCTAATCACCTTTCTTTCTTGTGGTCCTGATGTCTACCTTATTGCCTGGTTTTCTGATCCTGCACTAATCCTGTCCATCCTCATCACTGCACCATCCTCATCATTCCTCCTCTCACCATTATTATTTGGAAATGTATTGAGCTCAAACCTACCTTTGTGAAGCAACGGAGTGCTTTACAATCATAGGGGTAAGAACACTGTGAACAAAGCAGAGACACGGAAAGCAGGGAGCTAACAACAGGGAAGAGGGAGGGTGGGGCGTGAGATCTGACAGCAAGGGATCTACAAGTAACCAGGGGATGAAACACTGGGGAAGAGGTCACCCATATTCAGGTAGGGTGGGAAGTTGAGGGTGTATGGACCTCAGCGTTAGAAAGGAGCCATTCCTTGAAGAGGAGGGTGTGGAGCTCCTTACTGAACTGTAAAAGTGATGGGTGACACTGATGTTGATGACTAGGAAGAATCCAGTCTTGGGACATAGACAATGTAGCTCTGTCTTCTTGGTCTATCCTTCCTGCAGCAGAGGAGTTCAAGACTTGATATGCCCTTAATTCTGGTGCATCGTAGGCCCTTGCAGATGCTGAGTTTGTCAGGGAGGTAGCTTGGGGACTTCAAGGTAAGTCTGGTAGATGACGTAGCAGTATGTAACATTATTTGAAGTTGAAACAGGCCTGCAGCTGGAGCCATTAAAGTTTGATGAGGATCGGGCTGATATGGTCGAATTTGCAAATTCATTGGGTGAGACTTGTTGCAGACTGCAGGACTCACTTTAGGGGTGTGAGGGTACCTCCTAGAAAGCCTTCCAAAAGGAATCTGCTACCATCCACATGGGAGAGTACCAAAGCTTGGGAAGCAGATCTGATGTTGTTTCCTGGGATGAAGGGCTTTATTTTCATCAGGAGGGAAAGTTGGTACCAAGAAGTTTATCTCATTCAGATTGGGGATTCATTTCGAATACCTGCCTTCAGAAAAGCATGCCCTCTTGTGCCGTCCTCTGATATTTATGATCTAATTAGTCATATCACTCCCCTCCTGTATTTTAGTTACTCCTGGCTGGTGTTGCCTGACCAGTTCTCCTCTATTTGCCACCTTTCTTTATCCTCCTTCCTCCACATGCTATCACTGTCTATCATCTGCTGTTGCCCTGCTTCCAATCCCTCCTATTCACCTCCATCCAACTCCTGCTGCTCTCATCCTTCCACCACCATTTTCTTTCTCTTAACCCAGTTGTTCTCCTCCTCTACCACGTCTCTACTTTCTGAAACAGAAACGAGGGGGTGACATCAATTTGGCCCTCACCCAGCTTGAACAAAAGTGGGTCCATACACTGAATGCAGTAAAAAAGGGTCTCAACATTACCATTGAATGGAAACATTTCTGGACATAACTGCCACCACTTTCTCTTTTCAACCCTGAGTGATTCTTTAATTCTTTAATTAGTAACCAGGAATATGCACATGCTGTTTTTGAACATTGAATTGCAAACTGTCACCCTGAATATGCACATGCTGATTGTTGAACATTGATTGGCTTTTAAAATGTATGCCACACTCATCCACATGTATGTGCTTGTATTTGTCACTCCAGCCACCACCCAAGTCAGTCACTATGGACTTGCACCTCTACTGTATTTTCATAACCTTGCTCGTGTTCAGCATTGAATCGCTGCACACACCTCTGCACAGCCGCCACTCGCGGCATCAACATAGCCAGTCATGTCACTATTTGACTTGCTATGAACTGTCATTACATTGCTCAGTACACCATGCATTCTGGTGCATTTACACCACGACCATCCAGTTCGACTACACCCCCCAGACTACATTTCCCAGGATCCTCTGCCTGGAGCCAACGTTGATTGATAGGGCTTGTCCCTCTCCAACACACAGCACTCCCATTGGCCCAAGTGCTGACAGCTGACTGGACCGCCCGATCTGGGGGCGGGTACTTCCTGTGACATGCAGTTTTTTAGTTTCACTTTCATTTGTACACGCTGCAACGCTACAGCTAGACACTTCTGCTCCGGTAACCAAGTACGTTTTTTAAGAATTGCAAATTGTTTCTCAACTACTCGCTGGCCCATAGTCCACGTCCCTCACACGATTTCACTCAGCCTTCAACCTCATGCCTGTTACTTTTTGGCATTTCACTGCTCTCTCATTTCTGCTGCACAGTGACCATGACAATTGCTGGGACCCACAGGTACCTTCACCCGGCCCTCCCTCAGTTAGTCATTTTTTCTGGATCAAATTGACCACACAGCTCAACCACACGGGCACCATAAACCACGATGTATGCCTCCCTCCATGCGTCTCCTACGCATTGCACCTCATGGAGGCTCCTGGCTTGTAGTCAACTTGGGCGCATATAGGCTATTTTAGCCTCCACTCGAACCGGACCTCACACACGTTCTGGTTCTGTTGAATCGGCCTCCTGGCTCCTTCACCCCGGATCCGGTATGTACCACCCCTGACCGGTTAACCTTTTCTTTTACAAGACCAAGACCACTAGTAGCTCTTGCCTTTTCCTTCCAGTTGCTGGCGCCATTGATTGAGGCTACCGCCATCTGTAGACCCAGGTTCCAGATACGGTTCTTTGGACTAATTCCATCAGCAACAGTGGCCACTGGGCCACCACCTTCACCTGACTTCCCACATGGTCGAAGACTCTCAGAAGCCCTTACCGCCGCACCGCTTGTCGGTTCCCGGTAAGATTCTGTTCTCTGCTGCTTACTCTTTGCACCTATCCTGACATTAATTGGTCACTAATAAGTTGCGCAAATCACCAATTAACTCTGGAGATCCCACTCCTCCTAAACTATCTGTCATTGAATCCCACAGATACCCCACGGACAGTGTTTCATCCCTTCACCTCCATCCTGAAGAAGGTCATCCCAGTCACCTACGTCCAGTCTTCGTACCCTGTGGCTGAAACACTACAGTGTCGATCTATGACACAACTCCACACCTTGCGTACTTGTACACACCTGTTGTTGTGTTTTTTTCCCTATGACAAAACCCATGGACCAACTGAGGTGCTGGGCTGCATTCACTCTTGTGTTGCAAACCCTAGTTAACTGTTTATCCAAGAGATCTTGCACCATCAGAAGGCTTGCACCCTCCACACTCTTGAGGGTGGTACCTAGTGGTACACCTACATATCAAATGTACAACTGTCCGTCTGTCTGTCATTATGCTAACAATTGATATATTATATATATCATCACCAAAATTCAGAGATTAAACTAAAATTATCCTGAATCTCAAAAGTGTGGGTCTCCCATCCTGATATTTTGTTTGAATATACGTTCACCCTCCTGGGCATATCAGGACCTAGCCAGGTGCTCTGTATTATTACAAGTACATGGAGAAGACACTTTACACCTAGCATGTCGTTTTCCCATTTCTTATATTGTTTACATAAAACCCAATTTTAGACAACCTGTAGCAAAAACAACCTATTATGTTCCCCATATCGGGTTGCCAAAGAAGACAAGTTCTGGGAGGTAAAGAAAGTAAAGGTGGTCATACTTAGTGGTCGAACAAATTATTCTGGTATTTTAGCATCATGGGTTATACAATCCAATGAGTCTGTAAAAACGCACTTTAGAGACAGTGTAGGTCTTTAAAGAGACTGGGATTCATACAAGACTTGAGAAACCTTTGCCATTTCAATTGGGAAGCTACGGCAGTCAATGCACAGGGTCGCTCTGTCATACATGACATTGGCAAATGGGGTTTGTCCAGCAACTGGACTGCAATCGCACAAATGGTAACACAATTAGGGAAGTATAGACATAAGTGCTCCAGGAAACAGACAACGTCCTCACAGTCCTGGCATGATGTTGCCTCCTCTATCTAGCATCTAGAAGATCATACCATAGAGAGGGGTTCCTATGCCATAGATGACAACTTCAGTGAGCTAACACAATGCATCCACATCCTGAAACAAATAATTGTGGATATGATGGGCACAATAGGCCACAATCTATCCGTAATAAGAATTGACCAGCAGGTCTCAGCAAATCTTTTAAAAGTGACTGACTTGCATAGCACGCTCTCCAGAGGCTCTCAAAATTGGAATCCTACGGCCTTTCACATTCATAGCGGGGAGAGTAATTTGTCTACATATCTGTCTAACCATGCAAGAAGACAGGTACTATCAGCAACTACATACACACTTTTGAGTGTACTGAATAAACACTTTTTTGCACCATCAGCCTGGACTACAGATGTGCCATCCTGGGGCCTTTACTATTCCAATCCCTACAAAACCCACTCTGTTCTGCCAAGCACTACTATCATTGGGTACCCTACATAAATTAGACCGACACTGGAAAAAGACTTCTTATAAAATTAACTACACACATGCCTTTGTAACACAAGGGTATGGTGGCATCAGTTAGTATGCGCTTAAAGGCTGCATTGGTTAAGTGATGAATCATCAAATGAACACAGCCCTGTGAACTGTCATCACATTCTAGGGTCTGCATCATGAGAACAGTAAGCATGGAGACATTTGTGAGCAGATCCTATTGGCTACGAATGGTTCTTACATCATCCAGTTCAACATGCTGTGCTGTTTCTGTGGGAATTGCCATACTGATCAGTGACACTAATGTGGCCAATTCTCTGTGGAATCATTCTACAATCACCACTTTATGTTGAACTAGTATAACTGAAATGGCGCTGAAGTAAACCTCAGACACCTCCAATTTCCACTGCTGTCGCTGAGGTTGGCACACTTCAAGAACTTTACCATAGCAATTAACAGCACAACTTGGACATTTCTTGAAACAGCTGAGAAAGCACGGCACCTGACCAAATCCACTTTAGAGGGCACGCAAATAAGGCTGTGCTGCCTTGTCACTGAACGGAAAAAGGTCTTTCATCCATTTATTAAATAGATGTTGTCCTTGTCATGATAAAAAACAAATATGCGCCCTGTGCTTTGTGAATTTTTTATTTTTTCCATGCAGCTTAAATGAACGATCTACATTCCTCATTAGCAACCAGAGAGAGACAGTCAGCTTGTAACATGCAATCTGATTGTACCTCGCTGGGACTTTACCCGACCGGGAATCCCTCTCTCGACGTTCTTTTCCTTTGTCCTCAGCAGGGGCAGGTGAGGGGGGGGTGTGGCAGCCTCTCAGTCAATGAGGAAGCTCAGAACGGGGTAATCCCCACTCCAAGTCACCACATGGCTGGAGGTTGCCCTCCTCCACTGCCAGGGAGCGAGGTGTTTACCCTCCCCCTCTCTCCTCCGTCTACCCCCTTATCCCAATCCAAAAAATCCCTTCCCTGCCCTCCCAACCCCTTACCTTATTTTTGGTCCTTTTCGGGAGCGGACGTGCTGGGAACACTTCTGGCCCCAGCGCATCCGCTCCCGATCCGCTACAGGCCATCATGGAAAGGGAGAAGGGATTATTCATAGTCCCTTCTCCCTTTCCATGGGGGCCATTTCATTTGTTTACCTTTTTCAATGCACTTTAAATGCCTGCCATGGAAAGGGTAAACATACTCTGTTTTTCCTTCCCCGGTGGCAATTTTTTTAAACATTTCTTTTTCTGTCCCAAAATGCCGGAAAAGAAAAACAATGCTATTAGTACCCCGTTCTAGCGGGCCGAGGTACTAATAGCAATGAGCCCCTCGCCGCGGGGCATTACTGAGTCCGGTAACCAGACTTGGTAATGCCCCCGCGGCTCATAGCTTATTGCTTAATTACAGTGCTTTGCATTTTTGGATTTCACTTCCGTTAAGGAAGGAATTTTTCCAGTAGCAGCAAGAGTTAACCAGTGCTCTTCTCAATGAATGAATCTGGAATCTCTGCACTGCAACACCCAGCTTCGGCCACGGAGGAACACAACAGAAGTTAGAAATTGCACTCAGTTCTATACATTTGGTTCCAACACTTTCATAGATTTGCTTTGGGCAAGCCTCATTATTTTCTTCCAGAGCCCAAACGCAGCTCTTTTACCTCACATCTGGGAGGTCAAATGCACTCAAATACAAAATGGAGTGTGGTACAGCTTTTCAGCTGAAGAAAAGAGTGTCAGAAATATTTGAGAGAGACACATGTATGCATTTAGAAAACTCACATTTTATTTGCAGTTGTCTACTTACCCGCAGTGCTTCATATTTTGTGGTTTATCCATTCGGACTGCAAGTTTAATTTTTAGATCATGATCTGGGCAGTTTTTGGATACTGTCATTTTGTGCAACTCTGATTGTTTAGGGCTGTTCGGTGTGGGATGCAATACAACCTGCAGAGGAAAGAAATCAATTGATTATTTTTTTTTAAAAAAGCTCACCTTTATATCTTGACGTGTATACACGTAAGTGCCACATTCTATGCATCAGAGATCAATTACAACAGAAATGTATTCGATTTCTAAAGCCTTCTTTTAGGAAAAATGTTTGTCTAAATGATTGTGTCTTGCAATATGGTTTAAAGTATAGAATCAGTTTCATTGGCCTACTGTATGCCCCAGAACCCATTTTTGTATTGGGAGTCTCCAGTGACTTATTGAAGACTCTCTGGCAGCATAATATGTAGCTCATTGTCTGAACCAGGTTTCAAAGTAATTTATGGTAACAGTGAAACTGGACATACTGACAGCGCAAGGTCAGAAGGGAACGGAGATGGGAAAACTGCAGGTTTGCATTTCAGGGATGAAATGAAATGCCTAAACCAATTCCATTAGGAAATTGAATCTTTTCTAGTAAATGGCAATGCGCTTCAGGCTGCCGCATAGAGCAAAGGGAATATGCGCCGCAATACTGCAGGCGACTGCCGCAAAATTCTCGAAAGATTAAAAAATAAACATGTTTACAATTTTGCTATTATTGCCGCCGTAATATTGGCTTCTTATATTTTTGACACAAACACCAATTGTTACTTTTCTATGATTTAATATTTAACAGACGTTGGTTCAGGGTGAAGCATGTAACACACCAGATGTGTAACTACTTCAGAACCTACCACAAACAAATCCTTTAATTTGTTTTTAAATGCCATATATTACTATGCACCTGTTTCACAGAGCCATTTCCTATAGGATTGTGCCATTATAGAACGCTTCTGTGAATCAGGCCCTTAGTCTTTCTACAGTTAGCGGAATGTATACCACACATTTAAGTAAGGTTACGGGATATGGACTGTAGACGTAGTACATTATACTGCACACAGATCACGCATCACTGCGAAACATGCTAGTTGTTCTCTTCCTTTAGGTAATGAAACTATTACACATTTTAATCTGACTAGCTGCCTTGGATATGATATAAGCCTTCAGAATACAAACTTTAAATATATACATCTTCTATTTCAAAGCTTCACCCCACACGTCAGGACAGATTTTGAACTCCCACAATAATGACTTCGTCCATCAGTTCAGGAATGTGCGAAAAACAAACCATCAGCTCATATTGCCAGTCAACAGTGCATGCACATTAGTGCTGTTTATATGTTGTGAGTCGTGATATTCCATCCCACTTAAAAACATCTTTATTTTTATTGTTCATAATGTGAGTCAACAGCGGTGACACACAACACAAAATATGGTGTGTAATGCTTCACAAAGCCGCAGAAGACGTTGAGACAATCAAAATCAGCAATTGGTGACAATTGATCGTAATTGTGAGGTTGCAGAGACAAACATTATAAGTGGTAATTGGCTGATAAATCTGCTGAACTATTGCCAAACTCAGTTACCCTAACTGCCGCTTGGTTCCACAGATCTACCGCAGGATTACAAGTGGTGATAGGGTGGTGTAAATCCCAATTTTCTGTCTCCATAGTACTCCATGGGGATTCCGCCATCAGCAATTCTGCAGAATTTGCCGATGTCTGGCAGTAAGGTGGAGAATTTTCTGGAGGTAAATCTCCCACCTTGCCACCAAACTTGTAGTAAGGTGCTGTCGTAGAGCAGCGGTAATGCATCTTACTACACGTAATGATTTCCAAAGCGTATGCAGTGTAGTGCAAAGAGCTTCATTACGAGTATGGTGGTAACTGCAAATATGTAGTTACAGGTCACCTAAAATGAGCAATAATCGTCCCTCTCCCCCCAGGTGCTAATTCAGCTAAAGGAATTTGTGCCAGAGGAATTCTCCCAGCACAAATTCCACCAGTGGAATTAGCGCCAGAAAAAAAATGCAAATTTCACCATATGACATGGTGAAATAGCATCAAAAGCAGGGGTTAATTCTGATAAAAACAGCCATTACATCCACCCAGGAGGTCAATGTCAATGTGATGGAACGTTATCCACATGTATACATGAAAGGATATGTGAGGACCAAACCTTCGCAAAACATAATTCCAAACATCATGCAGCCATATGCGAGCTCCAGAAGTGTCTGTTGTTTATTAAGATGCGGAGGCATGCCCAGCAGCAGCTGCCCATCATAGAGCCTGAACAAAGGCATGAGAGACGCCTTGTAAAAGGAGTGGCTATTGCCCGTGTCAGGTCATCGCCCTGCACATTCAATGATGCGTAGCTCATTACATTGTGCTGCCTAAACTAGGAGATCCATAGCTGAGCTACTCAATCTGATGTATGCAGAAAGACAGAACAGGACCAACATGAGAACAGCTGGTGTTGCACATTTTGGCCACATGCACTTTCCGGCACATTTGGTCATGCTGCATGCCATGACGAAGGCCACGTGTTCAATCATTTGACTTGTGTTCCGACCATCTAACCTTTCCCTTTCAGCTGTTTTTCCAAATTAATATATTCTACATGGGCTGATCCTGGCATTGATAATATTCTTCAAATCACAGATGGCATCATATTCCATAGACAACTCATTTATTTGAAGAATTTTAAATAAAAACTGTTAAATTCCTATGCAAGAAGTCAGAACTTGTATGGCATGCTGGTGAGGGCACACAAACTGAGACGTGAGAGTCAAACATTCCATGCACCCGGTTGAACATTGCATGCATCACAATAACGCCTTCAAAGTTAACAAAATTACTCATCCCACATCGCAAAGTAATATGGAGCACACATTATTGTGATTCGTAGCATGGTGATTTCTGTAGTAATTCAGACTATAGGGTCTCATTACGTGTTGGGCATTATTCTGGCGGTAAATCCACTGGAATACTGCCCAATGGAATTACTGTTACTGCCCCTTGGTCTGCTGGAGTTACCACCAGATTACAAGTGGGGGTAGTGGTGTTAGTCCCCATTAATGTGGAGTCCATAGGACTCCTTTGGGGATTTCAGCAGAGTTACCACCGGTGGCATTACTGCTGCCCGTAATTCCACCGATGTTGCCAATTTTCCGGCAGAACGTGGGAGGATTTTCTTCCAGCATGATGCTGGAGGTAAATACAATCACTCTAGGGACAAACTTGTAGTATGGCGGAGTGGGAAAAGTGGCAGTAGTTCCATTACTGCCACTTTTTTTCCTCACCACCATACTTGTGTTCAGCCACAATGTTTTTTTTTTGTTGATTTTGCGCAATACTGCTTCTGGCTCAGAATCTGTAGACCTTTTAAAATAAATTCTTAAGGGTGAGGTGTCAGAGATTCATATTCTATATTCAGAAACAACATGTGTATCACAAGTCCTTTGGCTGTATGGTAACCATTAAATAGTGAGATTCGTTTGAGCACTCTGCTCATGAAGAAGTGTATTAACATATGGTTTTGCATATATTGCTGTTAGTAATTTGGGCCAAGCGTTAGTTCCCATTTAACAATTGGGTAATGCATTTTAGATACTCATTTCCATGATATATGAAATCCTCCCAAACCCCTATCATATGCTATCACTTCATATTATAGACCACATGAATGAAGTTAAAGGACCTCTACGGTGTATTATTATGCATCTCAGATGGCAACCCTCTCCAAATACAGAACATTTCAAATAGTTCTGCAGTAAGAAACAATTTTGTATTTACATATGCGATTTTGGTCTCCATGTCAGGTTCAGTAATCTGTAAAAAAAATACTGGCCTTCAAATGTGAAATCATTGTAATACAGTATATAACAGTTGTATTGTAAATTGTTGATCACCATTTTTTCCAATGTGTGAAGCTTGTTTAACCCCGGGTAATACATGGAGAATGGTAGTGCTTGTTGGTATGCAGAGGAGATGGATTTTGGCCTACCATATTTGTTTCGGTGCCCAGTATACCTCTGGATTTTCACCGGGTGCACAGCCATACTCTCAGTGTGTAGAATGCTATGCAGGGCTACAGTGTCTTCACCTCGGTGTTGGGTAGATAGGGATCCTCAATTTAGGAGCTTAAGTGTAGTTAGTTACATGTACATATTTACAAATGCTGTTATTAAACCTCAACTTGTTTACAATAAGGAACACAGGTACCCATGTACAATCTGTTTATTTCTCATATTCATTTTTTTGTACTTAATTTGCATTTAGTTTCAGCCCTTTTCAGTTGCACACACAGGACACATTTCTGGGGTATGGGTACTTCGTATCTTTGGTTCTGATATGCCTTACGTACTGGAGGAAAATCAAGTCTTCTTCCAAGACCTCTGTGGGAGATCTCACAAAGTGGTTATACACGGGGAAGGTACAGTCACATGTGAATCAATGAAGGATCTAAATAGACTGGCTTTGGCAAAAGTATTTGCACCCAGCCACATTCGGTTCCAGGACTAGAGCATACATACCTTGTAAGCAAGACACTAACTTCCTGATTCATGGAATTATTTGGGTGAAAAACGCAGATTTGCATCCCTTTCTGCCCAAAAATCCCTATACTTCAAACAGGGATTCCATGAATCGGGCTGTTAGTTCCATTTGATTGGAGCATCCTTCACAGTAATATTATTCATGTGGGTTTTCGTATTATTTCAGCACACCATCATCAGTCCAGACTTAGACCGAAGGCCCTTTAGAGGCTCAGACAGGTCCCTAATCACTCTTCCTTGAATGGCTCTCCTTTGATGATTAGATACAAGCCAACATGAGCTGTTTTTTCACAGCCCTAGTCGAGAGGGGGCCTATATACCCATTACAAGAAGGCCCTAAATAACAGGGCTTGCATGGGACCTTAACTTCTGTTTCAGTAATCTTCTTTTAATCAGCCTTAATCTTGTTAACTCAACTGCTCTCTCTTCAAAAGCCTTATTTGCATCTCTCTGTTTGGTTCATCTACTTTTCCAACAGGACTGTGAAGAATTGCCATCTGGCATGGGTGTGGAAGACTTTCCTTTTTTATTTTAATTAGGTTGATAAAATGATGCGGGTAGTTCCATCCCAGAAAGGGTAACCTGCCAATTGTGTTCCGCTTCCATAAGATCCAGGCCAAAAGCATACTGTACACTTTGCCCTGGAGCATCCATAATTTGATCTGCAGAACCTGCTTCAAGAAGCAAAGCGCAGGTGCAGGAGTCATAGGTGCCCATCAGACATCTGCAGTGACAGCCAAGTCTCTTCAGTACAGGGGCTGTTTTTAAGATGTGTACCCGTGTTCCCAAATCGACATAACTCTTATTATGCTGTCCTGGTGGCAACCTAAACTATAAATATAAGCCATAACTGAGTTTAAAGGTATGGTGCCCAGCATCTCCCATAGATATCCAAGCCACATCAATTTTATATCTGTGACTAATCTAGGGAATTCATTGACTCTCTGGGTTAACGGGAGCCAACCTCATTGGGGAAAGGGAGGTGAGCCTGTTAACACTCCCTAGGGATAGGGAAAGAAGGATCTCACTAGGGGTCACCCCCCTAAAAGGATAGGCGATCTCTAGAAAGGGATATATATGATCCTCCCTATGTTCAAGATTCCAGTATCTTTCTTGGCTGCCAGAGAATAATATAAATGACGACTGGAAACATCCTTTAAGGGTGACAGACATGGTTTCTGACCCTCCCAGTTTCACACAGCTCATGGGGAACAAGGCCCCATTAGGAAGACCCATCCTGGGCTAAAGGGAAGATAAATCGTCAATCAGTGTTGGAGGAAGAGGGGAGAGACAGCTGTGGAGATTGAGGAGTTGATGTGGCAGATGAGGAGTATGCATGGGCCATGGAGGCCTCGACCATGGCCGGAATCATGGAATGCAACCAGCAAGGATGGAGCAGAAGCTGGGGCTGCACAACCGAATGAAGCAGCAAACTGCCATATCTACCTATCAGTGGGCGTGCCAAGATGCCAGCACCGGGGACCCACAGGTGGACAGTGGGAAGGCAGTGCAAGCCCCGCCTGAAGTGGAGGGCGGAGAAGAGAACAGAGAAGTTCTGGCGAGTGGGCCAACCTCTCAGACTCTCCCGAGGAGCTCTGCAGAGACCAAAGATACGTGGAAGATTTGGGGAAGTGGGATAGGGGAGGTGAGATCCAATAAGATCTTGACATGGGGTGAAGGAAGCATGACCCCAAGCCGGAGTGAGAGAAGGGAGGCCCCAAGACAGGGTGAGCAAAATAAGACCACAAGCAGGGTGAAGCAAGCAAAATCCCAAGGTGGTGTGAGAGAATGGAGTCCACAAGTCACAGTGATCAAGATAGGACCCCAAGGGTGGATGAAGAAAGCACAACCCCAAGGCAGGTTAAGAGTACTGAAATCCCAAGGTGGGGAGAGAGAGACAAGACCACAAGAAGGGGGGAAAGAAACAAGAGCCCAAGGTAGGGTGTGGACTTGATGGAACAGTGGCAAAGAGAAATTCAGCCTACCAACTTAGACTGTGCATGGGGGCAGAAACCAGAAAAAAGACACATAAGGGCGGGGGGCAGAAACCATCTACCATTCATTTGACCTGGCCTAGGGCCTAATTGCACACGTGTTGCAGCTATGTTTTCTTTTATAGGGTTGGGGACAGTCAGGCTCAGGCCAACACAGGATTCTGGACAGACACTGTTTCTTGATTTTTGTAAAAACATCCTGAAAATCACCTTTCTTGTCTATTTACTTTGTAGAGTAGGTTTCTTAAATTCAGGGAAAGAGTGGGTATGTGGGTGATAACAAATGAAATAAAAACTGAGGTGGTGGTGGGCCTTGCTAAAGTTAGACAGATTTATTTGAAATAGGTTAGCTTTCAGTCACCCTCCAGAAACCCATTTAGCACAATCGGGAATAATACATCAAATGCAGATATGGTGTATGACCACCAGATCCGGAGGCGCATTATATGTAGTGAAAACTACTGCATAATATATACTGCTGATATTAAAGTACTTTATCCATTCAAAGAAGATAATATGTCTTCATAATGTGCATCCTTTAATGATATATTCACTGCATTCATACAACAGATGGGGAAGAAACAGCAGCCACAGAAACTTCAGGGCTGACTCTAGAAAAGCATATATTGTACATATCAGTAAAACATAGTTATTTCTGACCACAAAGCAGCATTGGTACAACTTCAAGAGACTGTTATTGTGTGGCCCTACCTGTCCTTCTCTGGCTACCAAAATAATGAACGATGCACAGCGATCTGCTAATATATAAAACACAAATCTTAACCTTGCTGATCCCAAACTATTTCACAGAAAAACATTTTCTGCTGATTTTCATAGATATTTGTCATACCTGAAAAAAGTAGTCCCATAAAAAAGCCTCTTCTCAAATCTGTTGATCACTGTACCCTGCACTTACTGTAACTAGTACCTAGAAGCCAGTGGGCTTTGTGTGCTGCTATTAATGTCAAATAAAATAAAATAAATAAAAGAAAAAATCTCCTTATTTTAAAAAATGTGGGGTGAAAACTATTTGATCTAAGTGTCTTTCTGAATTACTGCATATTGCTGAAATTTACATTAGGCATACCTGGTATTCAGTTAGGAAGTTCCACACATGAATTTGTTCCATTGCCCTAAAACAAATGTGTCCAGGGACTCTGTTTGGGTCTACTGTAATATAAATGCAGAAAAGTGAATTTTACAGGCTGAACCTCAGCAATCTACCACCAAAATGTGCCCCATCCAAATGAACTATTCTCTTACCTTCTTTCTATAAAGAAATAAAGCCATAGGGTAATCACTTGCTTACTACTACTGAGAAAGTCTTGCCAAGTGATCAGTGTTTTAGAAATGGACGCAAGAAAGTGCCACGTCTCACAAGATGGTGTCAAGAGCGCGTGACATCAAACGCTCCATGGTGTCAATGCGTTCTATATTATTAGATGCTTTTGTGGTTCCACTAGCGAGTAGTCTTCTCTGTTTCCAACAAAATGTATACAAATAAGTACTCAATGAAAAATATTAATGTATTTGTATTTCATACTATGTATAATTTCACTTGCTCCAATGTTTAAATACAAAATGTCACTAGATGTCACTCTTGTATAGTATGTAAGTGAAATATGTTCCTCGTATCAACATTCCTGATCCGTACTTGGTGCTAACGCTGTAAATGTAGTTTACGTAATCTGTGATACTTAGTTACACCTTTTGATGTTCATGGACATTTCTTTGTAATGTGCCTAATTATACAAGACAAAAAAAACCCTCATAACAAAGACATCATCCCATCACATAAAATTGCTAACAATCTGCCAGGTCTAGTCACAATATTGGAGGACCTGCGGTAGCAGCCCTGTAGTTATGGTTAAAATGCTCAACTCTTAGAAAGAGCACTTTTTCGGTGGCTTATAACTTCGTCCCCCCTGGATGAATCCTCACCAAAGTTGGCAAAGAAAAGTATATGGACCCTCGGAATGATTCTGCAAAGTTTGGTGCGTTTTCGTCCACGGATGAAAAGTTATAGGGAGGGTCACAAATATTTTGAAATTCTCATAGACACTTTGGCAAAAATAATTGGCTCGCGCCTACAGCCGAAACCGCTGGACAGATTATTACCAAACCTGCACCACGAGCAGTGGGATGGTCCCAAAAGCATGCTTTTGAAAATTTGGTGTAAATCCATCCAGTCATTTTTTAAGAATTGCCCAAAAAGTAGATAAAACTAATTTGTGATATCTGGGTCCGGTACGTGGACTTATTTCCTCATTCAGGAGTCCATAGACATCTGTGGCCCAATCAGAGTCCGATGTGATGTCCTCAGACATCATACGCGCACACTAATCGGATGTGCAAAAACATGAGCTGTGTCATATTTTTTGGCACGGTCGCCATGGTGGATCCATGGACATCTGCCGGTGTCCGAAGATGGCACAGTCAGGAAAAAGTATGGAAAACACATCTGGGGTTATTTGGTGGCTAACAGATGGCCTAGAAAGGGTGGGGGAGTGGAATAAAGTTGATATGGAGCTGTTATCATAGGTGAATAAAGGTTTGCAGGTGCCGCCGAGTCCACGGACATCAGCGCTGACCACAGGCAGCACGGTGAGAAAAAGACTGGAAAACACATTCTGGGTTATTTGGTGACCGAAAGAGGGCCTGAAAGGGTGGGTGGAATAAAGTTGATATGGAGCTGTTTTTGTCTGTGAAAAAAAAGGGTGCATGTGCTACGGTGTCCGCGGTCCCGCAGTAGTCTGCGGACCCGCACATGCCATCCAGGTCTTTTAAGGATGCCTGGCATGGAAAGAGGACATTGGGGGGCTAGCCAATCAGGTTTTGTGGTTGTAGAGGAGAAGTTCAAGTGTACAGGAGTACAGGATAACAAGTCTTTTGTTTGTTGTGTGTAGTGAAGATGGCTTTAGCTATGGCTATGAAGAAGCAGAATATGTGGATGGTGGGAGATTCTTGGATACATCCAATGAAGATTTATACTGAATCTCGTGGCATCTCTGCTACTATTGGATTAGAAAAATGGAAGTTTCATAGTATGCAGATTGTGGATTAAAGTGGGTGACTTTATTTCATTCTGTGAGAGTATGGCTTCATTTAAACATCCAGATATTATTATTGTGTATTGTGGAGGCAGCGGTTTGGGATATGCGACTGCAGAAATTTCTGAGATCCAAATATGGAGACGTCCAAACTTGTTTTGTTCGGAAATGGAAGAAGCTAAATAGCATGTCAATAAAGGTCTATGTGCTCTTTTATTTGGTTTAGGAATGGCATCTTTTAACATTGCAAATAAAAAGTTAGATGGTGTCAATATTTTTCGGGGAGATGCACTGCATTTGACCGATGTCGGAAATCAGATTTTTCAGATAAATATCCAAAATGCACTGAAAAGGTTTTTGTGAATTCGTGAAATAATTTTTCCACTTTGAGAGTCTGCAGCCATCACTATTTACTCACTGTACCTTTCACTTATGGGAAATACCCATTTGCATATCAGTCTTTGTCCTGCACCAAAATGCTATGGCAATTCCCTTCTGAACAAGAGTTCCAACAGCAACCCCATACTCGTGTTTCAGCATATTTGGGGCTCATCAGTGAGGTGGAGCTGTGCTTCTCTAAGCACAGTGTGCAGGGTGTTCATGTCTGGGTTCCCCCAAGTAACTCAGGGTGACCAACCCAAAGTTCCTTGCAAACATTTTTCAAAAAGGTAGCAGGCGATATTTTAGCATATCGTGAAATATGTTGTGAAGTATTTTTTTAGTAGTTGTAGTAAATAAAAAACAAAAATAGAACAAAATTAAAAGTAGTTTTTGTGAATAATAATTAAGTTCAGTAGAACATTTGTTAGTACATTATATAAAACCCTGCAAAAAATAAAAAAGGTTATTTTTAAGAGCCACCATTTCTGAATGAAAAACAAGTTAATTGATTTTAAACCCCCACTCCACAGCTATAATGTTCCAGATGTCTGTGGACTTTCGTACCGTTCATGGACTATGCAGACTGCAAACGGTCTGGTGGTTTTTATTTTTAGTACCATTTTTTAACTGTGAAAGGTGGGTCCTAAATTAACCTTTTTTTGTCTTTCTGGCTTTTATATTTTTGGAGGATTTTGCTTTTTAGTAGAAGAGGGGATGATGAAAGGTGGGGGAGGGAAGGGTGGGAAGGGATATGATATGGCATTTATAACGTGCCTATACACAAGTGTTTCAAGATGCGACGAGGCAAGGGAGGGGAAACAGAAGGAAGAGAAAGACAGCGATCCTACTAGGCCAGGTGGCATTGAGATCACGCAAGTGCAATGGTGGGGGGAAGGAGAAAAGTGCAAGGGGGAGGGGGCAGTGCAGTACAAAGGATGACATTGAATTAAATAAAGACATACATAGAATAAAAAGAATTGCAGCCAGCTGATGGCAAGTGCAAGGGTAAGTGCAGACAGCAGGTGTCAACTGCTATTAGGGTCTGTATGGATACATAAACAGTCCCTGCGTGCAAGAGTTGCCAGGAGGGCAGTGCAGGTGTGCAACTGGTGGGAGGCTGGGCACGAGATCAGAGGGTAGCCAGGTAAACCAGTTCAGTTTCAGATTCGGCCAGGAGATCAGCAAGGGAAAGGGGGAGAGAAAGCAGAAGCAAAGAGGAAGGTCTTGAGGTGCTTCCGGAACCAGAGATGGTACTCCTCAAGTTTCAAAGAGGCAGGAAGGCTGTTCCAGAGGGAAGCACCAGCAGAAGAAAGAGATCTACCACCAACTCGCTGCTTGGAGAAGCGACTAACCTTGAGGGAGTTAGAGGCGGATGAGCGAAGTGCTCGAGAAGGAAGATATTTAGGGAAAGATAGTTGAAGCTATTGCGGTCCCAGGCCCCAGAAGACCTTGTGGACAATGCAGAGGGTTTTGAACTTAATCTTTGCTGCCACTGAGAGCAAGTGCAGAGATTTCACTCCTGGATAGATGCGATCCCTGGACTTGAGGCCAAGGACAAGTCTTGCAGTCCTTTTTTGAATGATTTGCAGAGGGCGGAGTGAAGAGGCAGGCAGATTTAGAAAGAGGATATTGCAGTAGTACAGCCTAGAGAGAACCAGAGCTCTGGAGACAGTGAGCTTCTGGGGGAAGGAGAGGAAAGGAAGAATACCTTTGAGGAGGTGCAGCTGGTAGTGTGACTTCCTAGAGACATCAGAGATGTGAGGAGAGAAGGAAAGTGTGGAGTCGAAGATGACCCCAAGGTTTTGGCCTCACAGGTGGGAGCAGGAAGAGGGCCAAGAGTGGCCGGCCAAAGAGAGACAGGGAAGGAGGGAGCAGGTGTGCCAATGAGGAGAATCTCAGTCTTACTGGCATTAAGGCAGAGATCATTGGTGGCACACCACTCCTGGATGGCGGACAGACAGTCAGAGATGTGAGAAGGAGAAGAAGTGGCTGAAGGGAGCCTGAAAATGAGTTTAGTGTCATCTGCATAGCACTGAAAGATGTGGCAAAGAGTGGCTATGCGGTGGGCAAGAAGTGACAGGTATTGGTTGTACAGCCAGGGAGAGAGGTTAGACCCCTGGGGAACACCACAAGTAGAGAAAGAGATAGAGGAGAGGAAGGACCCAAGTTGGACCTGGAAGGGATGCCAACCACAGATACAGAGAGGCAGATGGAAAAGGGGAAGATGTTTGGAGTGCCATAAATCTACGGTAGGATGCATTGTTTGTCTAAAACCCTTTAGACAAGGTTCTCTAAAACCCCCAACTTTTTGTAAAAAAAAAGGGTATTTTAAGAGCGACCATTTCCAAATGAAAAACAAGTTCATTGATTTTAATTCCCCCACTCCATGGCTGGAATTATTCAGATGTCCGTGGACTTTCGTAATGTCCGTGGACTATGCAGGCTGCAAATGTTGTGTGATTTTTATTTTTGCTGAAAGGTGGATCCTAAAGAAACCATTTTTTTTGTATTTCTGTCTTTTATATTTTTGGGGATTTTGTTTCTTTGTAGTAGAGGAGAGGAGGTAAGGTGGGGGAGGTAATGGATGGAACTGGCACTAACCACAGATACAGAGGGGCAGGTGGACAGGGGGCAGATGTTGGGTGTGCCTGAAATGTAAGGTAGGTGGCAGAGTTTCTCGTGCTCCTTGACAGCAGTCTTGAAAGCACTCTGAAACTGCTCCCCCTTGCAAAGTGGTGTGCCACAGTACAAACAGAGTATTGTGACTTTCGAAAGGTAAGGGTCAACAGCATTCTGTATGGTATGCAAGGCAGCGGTGGGATCCTCTGCCCCACAGGAGAAGCCTGTTTGGTGGTAAGAGCGGTTGAGGAAAATGGGGTAGAGGAAGATAACCTACTTCTCCCTGCAAAAGCAATAGCCTTTCTTAGAGCACCTGTGGTGTTGCATGGTGGTGGTCACAAAGGAGTACTGCCAAGGTTGTCCGCATTTGAGTACGACCCTGCACTCAATGCATTAAACTTTGGCAGCCCGAGTTTTTGGTACATCCCCAATGGTTTTAAAGAACCGCCACACCCATGATTCTCTCTGGGCGCTGGAGGTAGGGACTTCCTTTACCTCATCTTCCTGTTCATTGTCACCCTCCTGCGCATCATTGTGCTTGTTCCCGCTGTCCAGGTCATTCACGTGGTGATAGTGGTGGTGGCCCCTTCGAAGGTGGGATGGTCATGACAGATGCCATTATTGAACTTCTGAAAGTAGCTCTCAAAAGATGCTCTCTCCTGGCCTACAGATTGAGAATGACTAAAAGTAAAGGGTGTGTCCCCTCAGAGGAACTGTTGCAGACCTTGCGACTGTCCGTGGACTACTGAGTTGAAAATAGACTTTGTAAAATGTTGACCCTCTTTGCTCTAATTTCTTGTTGCTATTCATCGTCAAATCAATTTAACTAATTACGTCTTACATCTGAAATGAAATGTGTGACAACTCTTGTTTTTGTTGTTCAAAATTTCTTGTAACAGATGAATTTTGGTTGTGTAGTCAAATGTTTGATTTATGTTCATTCCACCTTATATGTGCCTTAAGGCTCACCTGGCCGACGTAGAGGAGGCCACAGGGACATTCAATGGAGTACAACATTCTTGGATTTGCATGTTATGAAATGTTGCAAGGGAATTCTTTCACCAATCCTGGGATGCGTGACATATTCACCTTTAATGATATTGTTACAGCTTTTGCACGCCAAACATGGAATGTTCCTTTCTATTTGAGTTGATCTTCAAGACTTATGAGTAGGAATTGTATACAAAAGAGACTAGGTGGTATAAGAGGGTAATGTCAATGTCATGTGGATTCTCTACATCTATGTGCGACAAACAGATTGGACATTCCTGACCATGATTGAGTTTCCACCTTTTTGTCCACTGTGTAAACATGGATACTTGTAAATGGGAGATTTTACCAGTCTGACATGTACATAATTTTAATTTTAAGATATGAATATATTGTATTACTTGAGTTCCCTTCTATTTTGTAAGAGAAATCAGGTGTAAAAGAACTGTGTTTTGCAATGTAAGGATGTTTATTATAGGATATTGGTCTGGCTTCAGATAGGCACTATTTTGTACAGTTTACACCCTGTAGTTTTTAACTCTTTCATATGATGAATGGATTGGACAAATCCGATCAACTACTTGCTCGTAATTATGCATTGCCAATTACAATTGAACAAACACTGTCATGTAATGTAAGTGGCATATGAATGATACATACCAAGTCCGCCATGGTTTATGTTCATTCTGAATGGTAACTTTGTCAATTTCCTGTGTTGGGCAATAATATCTGAATGCCCAACAGATGATACAAAGAAATTTAACAGTCTGTCACTGACCACTGACAAAGATTGTATGTACCAACAATCATAAGAAATATGTGGTAACTAAAACTAAAATGAATGAATGTGATTTAGTTCCACTATCAATTACTATTGTAATACACCAGGTTTGGTTCAACAATGCATTGTTAAATGTAACTAGATATTGCCATGTTTACTTATATATTGTGACTGAGGTGGCTAGGAATTTAATGTGATAGAAGGATGTCTCTGTTATGCGTTTTTTTCTTTTGTATAATAATGCACCTTATAAAGAAATGTCCATGAACATTACAGGGTGATACTTAGTATCACATATTACGTAAATGAGATTTTCAGCTTTAGTTCAAAGTGTGTATTATGAATGTTGGAAAAAAGGAACCACTCACATACTGCACAACATTGACATCTAGTGATGTCTTGTATTTAGACATGGGAGCGAGTGAAATTATACTTAGTATGATGTTAAAACCCATTTATATTTTCTGTTGAGTACTTATTTGAATACAGAGAAGACTACTGGCTTGCAGAAGCACGTCAGCATCTAATCATATAGAACACATTGACGCCATGGAGCGTGTGACGTCACACGTTCTTGCCACTATCTTGTGAGATGTGGCACTTTCTCGCATCAATTTATAGATCACTGACCACTCAGCAAGACTTTCTCAGTAGCAGTAAGCCAGTGATTACTGTATGACTTCAGGATAGGAGAATAATTACTTTGGATGGGATACATTTCAGTGGTAGATGCTGAGGATCAGCATGTAAAATTACCTTTTTTGCATTAATATTACAGAAGAACTTTACAGAGTCCCTGGGCACATTTGTTTTAAGGCAATAGAAAAAGGGTCATTAATAGGACTTTTCAAAGCAATACCCTGGTATCCTAATACATTTTTTAAGCAATATGCAGTAATTCGCAGAGCCACGTTGATTATATAGGTTTCACGTGTGTTTTCAAAAATAAATAGATTTATTTTCTTTTGATTTAATATTACAGGGAGACCTGTGATCAACACATTTGAGAAGAAGCTTTTTTTGTTGTGACTACTTCCAAAGAGATCACGTATGACTAATATCTATAATTGCGCATTCACAACTGAAAATGTGTAGATAATGTATTTCCGTGAAATAGTTTGGGATCAGCAAGGTTAAGCTTTGTGTTTTATATATTAGAAGATCTCCATGCATCCATCATTGTGTCTGTAGCCAGAAAAGGACAGGTAGGGCCACACAATAACTGTTTCTTCAAGTTGTATTAATGCTGCTTTGTGGTTATATCCATTATGTTTTACTGATATGTACAATATATGTTTTTGTAGAGTCAGCCCTGAAGATGGACACATAGGGTCTCATTAGACGGTATGCGGTAAGGGTTTACCGGTACCGGTAAGGGCACCGGTACCGGTTAACCCTTACCGCCTCACTACGAGGTCCCTTTGCCGGACCGGACCTCAACGGATGGATTTACCAGCCGTTAAGGAACGGGCCCGCAAAGGGACCTTGGTGCTAATTACGGTACCGCAATTTGCGGTACCGTAATTACCTCCTTCCCCATTCACATTGAGCACTATGGGGGCAAAAATGGGAATGGGGAAGTGCCTTGGTGAATGGGGAATTACCGGCCCAGCTCACCTTGGAGTAGGCCGGTAATTCCGCCATCCACCAAGGCGGACACGGTAAAATACCGATTGCAACCATGGTGCTAATAGCGCCATGGTTACCGCATACCGTGTAATGAGGCCCATAGGTCTGAAATGCATTGCCTGCTGTTTCTTCATCCTCTGTTGTGAGAATGCAGTGAATACATAGTTAAAGGATGCACATTATGAAGACGTATTATCTTCTTTGAATGGATATAGTACATTGATATGAGCAGTATATATTGTGCAGTAGTTTTCAATACATATAATCAGCCTCCAGGTCTGTTGTTTATACACAAGATTTATGGTTGATAATAAAGGAAAGTCAGATACAATGCACCTTGTGAATTTTCTGATTCTAGCCTACCACATATTACATATGTGTCAGCCCTGCAATCCCAGCTCAGCTGCGGAAGGGCTATGTGTATTGCCTCAGCCAGGCTGTGTGCTGCTGCTGACAGCAGGTCTGCAGCATTAGGGGTTGCCTCTGTTTGTTACTTTGTTACGTCAGGTAACACCCTCCAGAGAGAGACAGCCACACAGCAGGAAGCTTTCCTGTGAACAGAAATTAACAGGCACACCTATTCACAAAGGGAGTAGCCTCACACCATGGTGCTGGACACCAAAGGGGCCTTTGATCCAACTGAGAAGGAAAGGGAGCAAGATTAGTGTAGACAGACAGAGTTCTTTATATCTGGAGGAAGGTTCCACCATCTTGTTTCTCTTTGCCTCTATCTTTCCCTCTCATCCTCTCTACTACTTATAGCACAAAGCACTTGAGGTGCCATGGCAGAAGGCAAAGTTAACTTTTTCCAAGGACTGGGATTGGACTCTTACGGCAGGCTTGCTTTGGTCTAATCACCTGTAGACTAGAAGAAGGGGTCTCCTACTCATTCTCAAATTCACTTTGGAAATGCCACCAAATAAATAATTGTTTTGGACCTCTGTTGGGAGAGTTGACTTTACAGAGCATTCCAACAGTGAGGTAAAGACTGAGTGTCCAACACAGTGGCACGCTCTGTTACCTGCCTATCCCAAAGAGGTGGAACCTGCTGCTGGAACAAGACATGCATCATTGCCTGTCACACTGCTGTTCAAGACCTCATCATGGTCAAAGACCCCTTGAAGTCGTGCACCAGCCTCCCGTGCATTGGGAGCCCATGAACAATGACTACCCTTGTCCCTGAGACTCCTGAGAGTGACTTGCAGCATCGTACAAGGCCAAGACAGCCATGATCTTCATTTTTCATCACATCAAAATGGTCAGACTGCTGAGTGCATTGCCTTTTGAACAACCAGGACTGTCCAGAGGTGACTTTGGCACTCACCGAGCACTTTGTATTCCAACTGCACATTCAAACCTGTTTACTGCTGCACCACACAAGCTCAGCGCATCATTGCCTACAAACTCTGTCTTGCATCTGTCATATTCAAACTGTGGCTCAATCCACCAGGTTCAATGCTGCTGATTGTCTTTGCCATTCAAACTGATGCTAGTGGATCATCAAGCCCTGACCATGGTACACTGCATTAAACAGTTCCAAGTGAACTGTGCATCAAGTCTCCAGAATCTACACTGTCTATTGGACCATTAAACCTAACCTGGGGACCCTTATTATCCACAGTCCCTCAGTCTTTTTATCAAACAGATCCCCTAGACCAGCACATCCAGACACCAGCAATTTTGGAGACAAACCAGCAGACAAACCAACTCAGGAGGCCCTCACAATGCATTCTTTAGGAATTTCTCTTGAACCTAACAGCTTCTGTTCAACCCTTGCTGGACACCGCTCCCCGACTAAAACAGTGCAACCGCCACTCTTTAGCTGTTTCAAACTGCATCAATACCACCGAACAACCTGGTTAGCCATTGTCAAACCACCAAAAAGGTACAATGGACCCATAACTGCCCCATTGGTGAGTTTTGGACCCTAGAGACTGGTACAGACACTTGTGTAACTTTTTCCTCCCAACATTAAAGCACATTGTGAACAGTGCAATTGCCTTTCACGCCTGCATTATCGCCCAGAGTGCTAAAGTCTCTTTTTTTCTGGAATAGTCTGTTATTTCCCCAGTGGTGGGGAACTACTTGTTTACTACTTTGTACCCCGTTTTATATTTAGTTTTCTTGCAGATGGTGTGTTTAATTTAAGTATATATATTTCTCTAGGACATTGAATCACATTCACACCCCTCTTGAGAGTGTAGCCTTCCGTCAGCCCACGTTACCACAACAGGCAAAGGAGGTATATCTCTTAACTGTGCTTGTTAACCTTTATGATTGGATCACTGTTGGTTTTCAGAAATGTGATGGATGAGTAGATGGTTTATTCACTACTCAACCCTATTCTCCTGCAGAGAAGTCATTTCATCACAAGGACATTGCCCTATATTTTGTTACTCCAACTCTTTTTGAAAACATCACGATCCAATCTCCCATTGAATCAATGAACCCATTTAACCATCTACTCAGCAGAACATGTATTACTGAAGAGGGTGCTGTAAGCAGTTTGAGTGTAATTCAAACGCATGTGTCAAGCTTACACTGCTAACAAATTACAAAGTAGGGCTACACTACTTATGTATTTAACTTTGTGAGCGTTTGCTCTCAGCGTCTAAGTATTTAGTTTGGCTGTGGGTCTACTGCTTAACCCAAAACTGCTCACATTTATTTTGCTCTTTTTTCCTCGAATTTTACCACCAAAATGTAGATGGTGGATTGGGGTCTGGCAACATTGGTGGTGGCTGCCAAGGGGTAATGGGCTGGGGGCTGACCCTGCATTCTGCTGTAGGCAATTAGAGTAACAAACAGCATCCCTCAGTTTCTATCTGCTGTTATTAAGAAATGGGTATTCTCTTGTCTTCCAAGGAGTCATGTGTGCTTGCGCTTTACTTCTCTGTGATGGAACCTGTGTGTGAATCCTAACTTCGTTTCCAATGAAAAGGATTTGGTACACGGTTATACATCTAAGGAAGACAAGCGAGTGTGCAGATAGGGCATCTGGTCACAGTCCCTTACCTTGGGGCAAAGATCTACATCTTGTGTACGATGTGAGGCTCTACAGGGAACCACAGAATCGACAGCAACATAATTATAAACTACGTAGCAAAGCACTGGGATAACTATGGGAATATGCTTCAGAACATTGTATTCTAGTGCTTCACCGTTACTATTGATTAGACCAGTCGCGTCTTGCTCATCACTCATATTGGATTATAGACATAAAGAACAAGTGCCCGTCGTAGCCACAGATTGGGAGCAGACTCTTGATGCATGTTCTGCCACTTCTATCACAACAATACACCTCTAGCACACTAACTTTAAACTTATTTTTCTTTTACCAAAGCAATACCTGCGTCTTAACTATTTTCAAACAGAATATTTCAATATTTCATACTTTTAATCTAAATTAGCCAACATTGCGTTACATACCCTTCCAAGTTCTTTGTCCTCCAAAGCCAGTACACCTGTGCTCTCAGTAAATAGCTTCACCTTCACTGCAGGAAGTGCATGCGTAGTTGTAAAATCACCTTGTGTTCCCCAGCTGTGAAATCAAGCAGAATAGAATAAGTACTGTAAATTGTGCCACACAAATGTGCAGTCACCAAAGGGTATAGCTGGCTTGTGTGGAATGGAACTGTCACATCAAATATTCCATAGAAGTTAGTAAGAGGCAACAGGTTAATTGACTTGTCAGGTAAATGTAATGTAAACATAAAATGAGCTTTGATTGTTGTTTGCTGGAACCAGTGAATACTATGCTACATTAGACACAATAAGCAATATTTATAGATGTATTTTCGTGTTTTCTATTATTTTTAACTAAAAACATTTGATTATGCTAGCTACCAATACATGTAAAATTAAAATATCATATGGCTATGTGAATGACAAATTTCACACTGATATGTCCAAGCTCCTGCCATTTATAACCCCAATGTATGTGCCAGTAGTTGTTCTACTCATAATCATCCATCATTCGTAGACTGTTGACTGAAATTCTGAATGCCAAACCAAAAATATGACAAGCCGTGGTAAAGCCAAGCATTCTGTCTCTAAAGGACATAGCAAGAAGCCTCTGTAATGTAGTGTAGCATTATTTTTAAAGTGTTAACTAAGCCCCGAGGGCAGGGGGCACTGAAAAGAGCAGACCGGAGAGAGCAGACGTTACAAAAAAAAGGGAAGGCACAGATAACAATAAAGCTCAGAAAAGGAGTGTCTTCAGGGCTTTACGAAAACCAAGGTGATCAGCTATTTTGCGAAGTTTTGTAGAATTACTGCTCGTTGTAAATCCACCCAAAATTCACAAGGACCCCTATGGACTCGAGAAATGGGGAATTGCACTGCCCTACCACCTCTTGTAATCCAGTGGTAAACCCATGGGACCAAGTCTCATAATGGTAAACGATTTGGGTGGTAATTTGGGGTACGGGTTGTCTTTCCAAACATGCACCATTTACCTTACAAGTGTAAATTTCTCATGCTGAACATGTGCGCTATTCATTAAAGGAAAACATGTATATATTTAATTGAATTTCAAGGCAATGTTTTATCCTTGAACTGGTGAAAATGTACTCTTCTTTACACCAGGTAAAACACATGCTGAATACTCAAGGTCACTGACAGTCAAGTCAAATTGTCGGGAAACCCACCATGAATCCATACCATTTCAAGTGAAAACAACAGCAGAGAGTGGAAACTCATTTGAACCCATGGTCAACCATGCTCAGCCAATACTAATACTACAAAACTACAACATATTCAAAATATGCAGGTTCTTCTAACAAATCAGATGGCCAGGAATTCAGAGGGCACATAACCAAAGTACAGTATTTACCCATTAATTCCATTGCCTCCTTTCCACAGTCCATATCATATATTTGACACAATATGAACTGAAACGTAAAAATCGGGCCTGCATTTTGAAAGTTACCATAAATTACCATTGACTGGAAATCAGATTGATGGGAAGATAATTAAAATGGGGCGAGTTCAAGTGATATTCTGGCCAGGTTGTGGAAGGGAGTAAATAGAACAGGCATTCAACATTAAACGTTTTTTAAGTGCATGATGATGGTACGGCCAGCTGTGTTAGAGATGTGACCATGATGGTGATGATATTATTATACCTTTTACTAGCATGGCAGTTTTTAGGAATAATTGGTTATCTTACAACCCACATTTCTTGTCTATGGTTTATTTGGAGTGCATACTTTTAATTTAAAAAACAATATTGTTTTTTAGCAAGAAAAGAATAAATAGCTGGCCAATTAGGTACATCATACATTTTAGTGGAACCGATGTTGTGTACATTTAATGGACTGTACCAGTACAATGATGGCTTTTACCAGCTCTCTAAAAAAACTGGAGAAGAAAATATTCAAACACATGAGAGCCATTAGAAATATGCATTGTACATGACTGCATATTTTGGAGGCGTTCATTGTAGCATTTTGCAATTGTTTCTTTTTTGTGTAAAACAAACGAAATACAGAGGTTTTGATGACAGATACTGGAGAGCCTTTGAATGAGGGTGCTGGGAGACAAATGAGGTTGCAACACACAGGATGAGTGAGATGATTTCCACGCAGATACATTGAAGACAGATATTGAATGTACCAGCACACTCAGTCTCCTGAGGCAATGATGGAAGCACTATACTCCTGGATATGTTCTATTCTTTTTAAAATATATTGTACCTATTATTCTTATAATCCCATTGACATATGTCTAAACTCTATATCGTTTGCATAAGCAGCTAATCACATGATTAAGAGATAAATAAACTGCACTTCTAAAGCTGCAGAAATGTCTCTTACTATAGTGTTATGAATTAAACCGAGATCATAAATATGGATGTAAATAGGGGTAGCTAAGGGTACCAGCTTCTGCCCCAAACAAACTCCTTGACATGTCTGGCACTGCCTTTGCATCCCCTAACAGTGAGATTTCGCTCAGTGAAAAAAAACACTATGAGCCTGAAATGAAATAATATGGTTGTTGCACTCTACAGAGTTAATTTTGGAAAAACTGCAAACTTCACGCAGAACACCACCTAGATTAGCACTCACATGCTGATGGCTCTCCAGTATGCACATTTCAATGTCTACAAAATGAAGTGGACCAGTGGAACACGAAAAAGTAAAAACAAACCGAACGTTATTTGCTCTTTATACTTTAAATCGAAATGCTGCCTCCAGATTAGATGAAGGTTAATTTTATAATGGATTCCTATGGAATTAGCAAGCATTTAGCATCGAAAGAGACTGGAAGGAGGAAGATGAATGCACGGAAGAAATGCCTAAATCCATTTTGGGGCAATGAACAGTTTCAAATACATTGAAAATGCCCTTAAGTGCGACTCCACCCCTTATAAAATTGGGACTGAAGTGTGTTCTTTCCCATTCATCTTTTCAAAATCATGACTGCTTGTGTAGTGGCAGCTAGCACATCATGTAATTGCGATGGAGCTGGTAGGCCAAATGCAACGTCATGCACCGCCTCCCACACCTTTCAAGCAAGAGCGGGTATATAAAATAAGGAAGCTCCTTTAGTAAACGTGTTGAGTTTTGTTGGTAACATTGAGTAACATTGAGCAAGGGCATCACCATTTTGAGACAAGGCCCCATTCAAAGCTGCACAATGTATTCATTTTATTAAAAGCTTTTCTTTTCACTTCTGGTTGAAGAACACCAGACAGCCAAGGCCAGGAACGAAGGGAGGATAGGACAGTGTTAGCTGAAGCTATGAGAATTGCATGTTCCCAGGACTCGAAACTAGATATGCAACAAAAATGTTTGTTTCAGACGATAACTAGATGAATGCTCAGAGCTTAGGTTGCCAGGCGCACTGGATGCATTTAGTAACATTGGCAAAGAAGCAAAGCTAAGCTGTGCAGACAGTGCCCAGACAGACAAGTTAGTGCTATTGTACCCATGGTAAAATCCATTGGTGTGACCAACAAATACGAGAAATTATTTTCTGCACACAGGGCCTTCGTCATGTTTTTTTCTAAAACAGCTATTCATCCCATGACCTAATTAGAAGACTGTGCACCTGCATTAGCAACATGAACTGAGCGGGAGTTGCAGAACAAGCCATTCAAGGTAAGGGAAGGTTTGGGATCATTGGGGCCCGAGCATGGGAAGTGAAATTGGAGTATGTGTTTTTTCCTGAAGCCAAGTTTCAATCTCTTTGTTCATATTAATAGATTGTTTGGCTGACTTGTAGGGATGTAACATCCAAGGCCACCATAAGAAGTGCCAACCAATAGCATTATCACTGTCAGCATGGAACCTGCCAGCCAATCAAACCGCAAGTTATTAATGCTCACAGTAATGACATTATAGTTGATGGGTTGGATTTGGGTGGTTCCGGACATAGTGGATTAGCCAATGGTAGATTCCAATGTACAAGGTGCTATAGGGGTTTGATTAGAGTAGTCAATGACTATATTAGAATTGTAGGACATGTGTTTTGTAAATTATGTAAATCCTGTTGTTTTCGCCTTATATTCCTTGGTCCAATGTGGCTGGATTGTTTGGTGTTCATCTTGGCCATACGTTTGAAAAATAAAGTAAATAAACCGGTTTTATAATTGCACCTGGTGCGCTCCATTATTTTGTCTCAGTGGATTGGTTTTGGGAGCACTTATACATTTGGAGCCCCCAGCGAGATCTCCGGTGTCCTCAAGGGGTTGAGGGTTCCTTGCCACACTCCTTGGGCAGTGGCAACGGCTTACGGTGACCGGTTCCAGTGTGCATAAATGAGGAGGTCAGCAGGCTCTAAGTTCTACAAAAGTCTGCCCAATCCCATGGCTGCCCAATGGCACCGGGTGGTGCAGGCAGTTGATAGAGGAAGCTCAGAATCAGTGGACCTCAGAGATGTATAGAACATGAGTGTACATGTGCATGGAAAATGCAGCAGTGTAGAGATTCTAGGTTTTATTGTGATGATTTAACAGGTTGAGTTAAAGGAGGGTACTCCCAGTAAATGGGAAAGACCATGCAGTGTAGTTATAGGTGTTGTTATGGTGAAATATCTAGGTGAATTTAAGAGTGTGCACTCCTATTATAAGGGGAAGGGCAGCGCTGCATAGACTCGAAGTTATGTAGATTGGGGAAAGTTATATATTTTGTTTTGCTGTGTCCTGCGAAAGGAGGACAGGAGGAGAAGAGAATTCCTTCACCTCTAGAAGGAGGATGAGGAAGAATTTAAGTAATTGTTATACCTACATGTTATTTTTATTGCTCATTAACAGGGTATACAGTAGGTGATTTTTTGCTGAGATTAGTATATATCATGGTTTTTTGTTGTGGACCATGGGAGGTCTGTTGTTGTTGTGATAGTGTTTGGGAACACCTTTGAGAATAAAAATAAAATTGTGGGGGTAAATGGATTAATCTGAATTGGTTTATTAAAGGGAAAAGGGTATTTTGTGAGACACCGCTCGAACAGTCTCTGCAGTCTAATTAATTAACAAGGTAAGAGTTTGTAACATCATGGATAATCCACTAGCTCATGTGTGTAAGGCACTCCTGCAATATAGGGAGCCCATCATTTATTGAATGTATTTATTTTGGCATTTATATAGCATGCACAGCCCTTAGGCATCAAGGAGCTGGTCACAAATAATAGGTACAATACACATTTAATATAACTATAAATGGTTAGTAGAATTCACCCCCAGCAGCATGTTTGAAGAGTATGCTGCTTTGAGAAAGTTTTAAGATGTGTTGTCTAGTGAGAAAAGCCAGGTTTTGAGTTTCTTGCTGAAGGTCCAATATGAGGGTTCTGACCTTGGTGAGGTTGGGAGGCCATTCAATTCTTGGCAGCAATCACTGGGAAGCTGATACCCACTGATGGTTGACGTTTGCATCTAGGAGTGGTTAGGTGATTCAAGTATGTGGAGCAGGTGGATTTAGAAGTTTGAGTTTTGTTGAACTTGGTGGATAGGTATTTCGGTGCCGTGTGAGAGATGCACTTGTGGGTGATCGCAAGGGATTTGAACAGAATGTGATTTTGGATAGGCAGCCAGTGCATATTTCTTTTGATTGAGGAAATGTGATCTTTCTTGGGGATGTTCAAGTTTGCTATCAGGGCAGTGTTTTGAATGATTGGCTTGTTGATGTTGTGGGCGCTGGTACCAGCAAATAGGGAGTTGCAGTAATCCAACCGGGATCCCATTAAGGCTCTTGCAATTGTGATACAGCTATCAGGGGAGAGAAAGGGTCTGATTAACTTGGTCGTAAAGGCTGCTGATGACGCAACAACATTTACTTGTTTGGTTAAGGATAGGTTAGAGTCAAGAAAAATGTGTTGACCTCCTGAGATACCGGAATGGAAATGTCATTGATGATGAATGTTTTGTTGGCAGTGTCAAATTTATTTAACTGGGCGTGAGCCAACAAGGGGCAGTTCACTCTTCTCATCATTGAGACAAAGTGAGTTATTTGCCAGCCAGGCCTGGATGGTGTGAAAAACTGCATCAAGAGTGTTAGAGTCTGTGGTGTAGTCACCAGATGGAGATAAATATCTCTGTGTATCTGTGTGTCGTCTGCATAGTTTGTGTAGGAGATGCCTTGGGAGTCCAGGAGGTCAAATGTGGTTTTGGGAAAAAATTGTAAAGGGTAGGGGATACACATGAACCTTGTGGGACGCCGCAGGTGACTGGGGCAGGTTGGGCAGATGTGGTGGGTCAGAAAACCCTAATGGTTCTGTTGAAGAGGAAGGATGAGATCCAAGAGGTGGCTTCCTTGGAGAAGTGGGCTGCTATGGAGCGATGTTTGCAAAGGATTTGGTGGTCGGCCAGGTCAAATGCAGCTGAGAGGTACTACCATGAGTGGGTACAGGAGAAAGCAGGTCAAATCTTCAAATCTTGGCCAGCAGAGGGTACACATACTAAGGAAATACTGCAGCACATTTACACACATTTAGCAGCTACACATGAAAGCAAGAAGTTAAAGAGCAGATTGATTAAGTATTCTTGAGCTGTGTAAGATGTTTGAGAAAGAGAAGAAATACAATATTGATGATGTAACACAGAGAAACTATGAGTTACGCACACCATCTGCTGCCCAGACACTGCCCCTCACTGACCGCTACAGAATATACCAATCCCCATTACATACCCTCAGGGGAAGACAGTAAAGATGCGACAGAACCCCTAAAAGATGTGTGATGAGCCAGGAATGAGACGCAGACACAGAGAGCTCATCGTTTTGGCAATCAATCTTCAGTCAAAATAAAAGGGGGTTAGAAAACGCCAGGCTGTCCTTTTCCTAAAATGTGTTTCCCTACCTCCCGTACCGCAACCAAAGGGTCTGTCCATTGCCAAGATGTCCAAAGAAAAAATGTCCTGTGTCCGAAAAACTATTCTGGCCCTCACATTCTAAATGTAACTCTAAGGTGAAAAGGGTAATGTCTTTGGCCTTGAAAGTGCACACATGTTCATGTTCAAAAGGAAAGGCATAACTCAAACACAAAAGCTCCCAATGAATAAAGTTCATAGTTCCAGGGAATTTCTTCCTTCCCCAGGATTTCTCTTCAAGACACTTTGAACTATTAAGGGTATGAGTCGTCCTTGGAATTCTCTGATCAACAACAAAACAAATTCTATATAAAACAACTTGTCTGTTAGTCTCAATTTCATAGGATACATAAAACAACGTGTCTGTTAGTCTCAATTTCATAGGATACCTGGAGTACTCCCCTGCCAGGTTTCACCTCTGTAATGTAACATTTTCTCTCAGTCTTGACTATGCCTGGTGTCCACTTCTACCAGTACTTCCTCGTGTGATTTGCTTTACACACTTGTCAACTTGACTTTGCCTGGTATACTCTCCTGCCAGGACTTTCTCATGTGCTTCACTTAACAAACTTGCAATCTTGACTTTGCTTGGTATACTCTTCTGCCAGGGCATTCTCATGAGTATTACTTAACACACTTGCAAACTTGACTTTGACTGGTATACTCTTGACAGGGCTTTCTCATGTGTTTTACTTGACACACGTGCAAACTTGTATATATCTTGCATTCATTCCGTAATTTCCCCTTCTTAAATATTGGGTCTCATATTCCCTTTTGTGTGCTTTCTTTCCTTATTTTCCTTCGCAAGGTTGCCAAAGTACCCCAGTGTCCCAACTCCCTCCTGGAGACTCACTGGCTTTCTGTGGTGTCCTTTGGTTCTCCCGCTGTGAATGTGAAGGGGCTCTTCCGCGTCCCAACCCCACTCCCCAGCCTTACCGGATTTGCTTGTCAGATCCTGCATCCTTCGCGGTCCCTGCCTGCTCTATGCTTCTCTGCGTTCATGCAGTGTGGATACTGCTCTCTGGTTCCCACAAATGCTAGGAAGACTTTCCCTCTCTTCCTCTCATGGCTACTAAACAGCATACCAGCTCCTGAAGTCTTCTTTCTTTAGCCTTCCACTTGAGCCAGTGGCTCCATGGTCTTTCTTGCAGCGCAGTAATCCCTCTGTCACCACTGAGATAACAAGGCTTCACCAGGCAGCGCCTCCCACCTGTTCGCTGGTTAGCATCTTTAAATGTCCCAGAAGCTATTATGCGTTCCAACCACTAGAGTGCATCTTGTGCTTCTCACCTTTACTGATCCTCATTATGCCATTCAGCTTTCTCGTTGCAGTACTTTCACATGTATGGAAATGTTAGTCAGTTCTTGGTAACTTATGTATAGAACATTGGAAGGTATTCTCAGTAGCTTCCATTGGTGGCTGAATGGAGCTGTGACAATATGCTTTTAAGTCATGGCAAATGGAAGGGGTATCCCTAAAAGGAAAAGGGGGATACCATGTCTCATCTGATGATGTTGTGTCACCCTCCTGAGAGTCACCTCCCCATGTGTTCCTCCCAGATATATCCTCCCCCAGGTCAGGATCAGGAAGCGACCCTAGGCCACATGAGAGGTTACCACCGTGAAAGGAGTGATGATACCATCAGAATCATCACAGATGCTACTAGAGACCTGCTTGTTTTACAGGTAGAAAATGATGCACAGTGAAATTTAGAAGCAGAATTACAGAATACACAGAAAGAGTGTAACACAGACACAAGGAGAGGGTAAGAGCACAGCAATAGCTCCAGATGACTCTAGGGCAGGACAGATTATTTTTAAGATAGACAGCAAATTGGTTTCGGACCCTCAAGCACGATTGCAGGGTAGTAACAAACAAACTCCAAAGGGAGGATAGGAGAGGAACACCCTTTGGAGACAGACTTAGAAGTCTACCAGGCTGAATGGCTTTAGCAACAGGAATGACAACATGTAACACATTATTGTGTAAGTAGCAAGGTATGCATTTTTCCCTATTACAGAGGCCCCAGGGGTATCACGCCTTGCCTGTGGCCCCACATTGATAAAGAGAATGTAATGAACAATTTGCTGTCTATCACAGCAGGGGCTGGCAAATGGATTTATGAATTAGAGAGAAGAACAGTGGGATTTACTCTAGCTGTAGGGTTTGGTTGCCTCCCTATTAGGGGAACAAGCAGACAATCTTTGGAAGAGGGCCAGGTACACAGGAGTTACATCAAATAACAGTGCACATGACAGCTTGCCATTCAATAACTGCCAAACAAATGTTTGGAAAGCCTTAAGGGTACAGAATCCTGACACATCTGATATGAGCAATATTATGAAACAGAAAATGAAAGTAGATAAGCACCCGGAATAATACATCCAGGAAATTAAGGTGAAGTGGTGTTTAGAAATGAAGGAACAATGGGACAAGAATACTCCAGTTTTGTATCACGTATTGTGGCAAGATTTTCCCACTGAGGTGCAAGCAGAATTGTGCATAATAGTACGTATAGCGATGATGGTGTGGACTGAAATACAATCACATTTTGTTCAATATTGTTGATTGAAACAGGAGCGAGAGAAGAACAAAGTGCAACAGAGAGAGAGGGAAGATGCAAATTGAGTGCTGAAGAAATTAGTTAGGTTTACAATGGAATGGGCTGTAAATACTAACCCTGTTGAGGTCCAGTATGAACAGGACTATTCCCAAGTAGGACCAGCGGGATATATCGCAGGCAGAGAAGAGATGATGTATTACCCCAGAGGGAGCAGGAGCTTCCAAAGGGGTAGCAGAGGTTGTTTTGGAGGTGGTTTTGGAGGTGAATTTGATGGTACTCGACCTTGGTTTGGTGGATTTCGAGGGTTTGGAGTGCAGTGTTGGGTGTGTGGAAGAATGGGACATTTAGTGCAAACATGTAGGAGTAGGGGGGCAGCACCTTATGGTTTCGGGACCCTGTGGCCAAGGGGGTGTCCCAGCATTTCATACACTTACTTATCACCCACAGTATCAGACACAACACACACCTATTATTCTGAACCCCATGCAGCAACAGGCACAATATTGCTTTGTGCAGAATACAATGCATCCTCAATAGATGTAACACCCCATAAAAAACACACCCGATTTGACATTGCAGCAGCAAATTCAGTACCTTGCCACAAATCCACCAGGCACACTACAACCCAGATTCAACTACTGCCAAACCCCCTACAAGCACACGCATTGCAATCAACACAGCAAGGGGACAAGAACTTGATACCAGAGGACGTTGTGCCGCACTTTGGTGTGGTCAGCATGATGGGGTAAAGCATTTTTCATTCCCAGGCACCAGTACCTACCCACAATAGGACAGCCCACAGAAGGCCTGGGCATGCCCAATGCTATCAGTGACCTCTGACCCAGAAGAGGAACCCCTGGTAGAGTACATATAGGAGACCATACATTTTCCTTTCTAGCAGACACAGAGGCAACCAAATCCTGTATCAGGGAGGCAAGGTGTCCTTTGTCAGACACCATAATGGACATGCAGGGATTCTCCAGGGCTATGGTATCGGTTCCTTTCACAACAGATTTGCCCATGACGATCGGTACACAAGAAATAACAGCACCTTTGGTATATTCCCAAAACACACCAGTGAACATATTGGGACATTATGATTAAATTAAACAGGACCATTTATTTTACTGAAAAGGGTATTGTGTGTCCTACTCCAGGTATACACTATGCACAAGCAGTGATACAGGCATTTTGTGGTAACAATGTTTTCCAATGAGTCCCAATTCACCCAGATGTATTTCTCTATGCAATACAGGTGCTATTAGGATGGGTGCCCAGAATTGAAGATAACAAATTCTGCTCACCCACAGAATGTTCGGTCTCTAGAGATATTCCACCCAGAACAATCATCACAATAAATATAGTAGCAGCTATAACAAAGGAAGATCAAGTAATATTATGTGGGCAGATGAGGAGAGCATTGCATGGCACTCCATATTGTGCATTGATCCAACGCTGTGCTTGACTGATTTGACTGACAAAACAGCTTTTTCAAGATAATGACGATGGAGATGATTTTTGGCGTATGTATACCCTACCAGTTGACAGCAAACAGAGGTCCTCCAGAAAGTACTATTGGCCAAAATATTATCACCACACTTTCAGGAAGATGTAGAGAAACTGATCAAGGTTTCTTGTGTGATCATAAAACACAGAGAATGAAGTTATGGAAGTTACATCTCTCTTGTAACAATTTTCTCCTGATATCATCTTACTTTCACATCACAACATACATTGCCCTTTCTGGAGAATACCATGGATGACTGGGCGATGACTGAAACCAGTGTGAACATTCCATTAGAGCCTGCTGCATTGCTGACATCTAGGAATTACAAGCAAATTGAGACTAATGTGCTGACAGAATTATTGCGGGATTGTTGGCTAGAAATGTCAAAACCTTTGGATGCCATGTCGATGGAATATGCTACTTATGGCTGAACCCATCCATCTGGCTCAATAGCAAACCTTTATTCTGGTATCTGGAAGTAGTGAAGTGAGTTGGGGGTAATATTTGATAATGTGAGTTTGATTTCTTTCAGGAATCTCAGGGCTATAAGAGGTCTCAGTGAATGTATTCATGGAGAGTATAGATATTCAAGATCAGATGTGTCTTCCTTGAATCAGGATAATGCAACTCCTTATGCTAAGAAGACCATATTACAGGCAGTTAAAAAAGATCATATGGCCACTTAGGCAAAAGAGTGAGGCAGATCAAATTGATAAACATAATGTATTGGACACCAGACAGGATGTACAAACAGGGGATGATTGACTCCAATGTGTGTTCGGGTGTAAACCTAAACCCAGGACAATGGAGCACATGATTTGGTAACTATGAAAACGTGCAGATTTTTTGGTATGACATTGCTGATGTGCTGAACAGAGTGCTAAGGGTGCATTTGAAATATGGTGTTGACACTCTGATTGTGGGAGAATATTTTGAACTTGTCTCATTTGCAAAAGTACTTACTCTTCAGTACTTGCTGTCCTTGATAGCAAAAAATGATTCTGAAAGACTAGGCCCTCTTGGCTTCAAGAAATGTTTGCTTTGTCACACATTGAGAGGGTTGTCCTAAAACATCAGAAAAAGTGCAAGGACTTTGAAGACATCTCAGGAAGATTTGTGAGACTGGTCCTGGAGTAACTGCATCAAGGGGAGTTTTGTTTGGAATGCCTGAGTGATGTATTCTGGTTATTTGTACATTATCCTATTTTGTGTTTGTTTTTCTCTTCTCATTTGTTATTCCTGATTGTTTTATTGGTCATGTTAATAGCTTTGTAAATGCTCAATAAAACAATCTAAAAAATAGAATTGCTATTGTGTAGGGATCTGTTTATATGTTCTGTGTGTGAGTGTCTTGCATTGCTGCATGTGTAGCCTGATTAAGTGACATATTCTAAGTGCTATGTGTGACAGTTTATCAAAATGTGTGTCAGTTTATCATAATCTGTATAAATTATGTATTTTAATGTACTTTTATACATTTAGGAAATTACTTTTTTTAATGCAGAATTTAGAAAATGATGGTCATAGTTCAGGGGTGTAATTGCTCCCACTCGTAACAGTATTCATCCTACCTACCACCACGGGCAAACAAAGATGCTTTGCCAACAAGGTTTCAAAGTTTTTTTTCTTTGGTTTCTGATCACAGAAGAATGCAATATGCCACTCTAAACCTAAAGATTAAATGTTAGTAAATGTGGTCCACTGGGTAAATTGGAGACAGTGATAAAAGTCACCATGGCAAACATCGCAGTTTTTCACTTGAACAATATGTGTGTGTGATCCTGGGAAAATCCCTTTTCCATTGTAGATTCAGTTCAGCTTGCATCATTCATTTTAGTATATCAGTCTTTACTTGTCATGTTATGACAGCACTTCGGTGATTGAGGCTGACTAAGGATATGATCACAACACTTAGCCATATAAAGCTGTACTTATGTATGCTGCATTTTCATGGTGTTGTAGGTATAACCTATCATAAGAGGGCACTACCTTACTATATGAGGCATGTGGTTAGCATAACATAACTGTGCCTGACACGTGAAACAGTATGTAAAATAATATGGTTATACCTGGCATCTGGGCATTTACCAGATACAGAATGCCCATAATTGGCCATAAGTAGCTGGTCTGGAAAAAGGAAACAGTCACCCTGGCCTATGGTGGTTCTGCTTGGCATGCCACCAGTTTACCATGACTGCATACATTATATATCACACCGTCATGTAGGTAACATATGATTGAAAACGAAAATATTGCTATTTTATTAATCATAGACATATTAACTTATTGTGCTTTTTTAAACGTTTCTGATTTCACATTCTATGATGCAACCAGGTCCGAAGGCCATATGCCATCACTTCCTGTGATGGCATCAAGGCCAAAGGTGAAGTGATGTCATTTTCTATGTGATGAACATATGCTATCCCAGGCATTTTTGTAAAATGAAATCCCTGGTGATGACATGTTTCCTCTTGGTGATAGTAAAGGGTTGAATTAAGGTGTAATTATACATCATAGTTCCCACAACACAGTTGGGCAAAAAAACAGTCACGGTGTAGATTGATGTAAGCTAGACATATATTTAAAATTCCTAACAAATCTTTTTTTTTCAGACAAATTAAAAACATATACAATCTGTGATTTTAGGATTGAGGTATTATACGTGTTTACTTGAAAGCATACATTTTAACACAGTAACCACACAATTAGGATAATAGGTAAATCACAGGTTACTTTTATGCACAACTATTTTTTATAAATAAACACTTTGCAGATATAGAAGGATCGCTGCAGATAATGTGTAACTTTGGGAGAATGGCCTCTAAGGCAGAACATGTATACACAATATGTCTCAGGAGCGATATGTCTTGGAAGCAAGATGACACGGAGCAACACAGGTTCGATTCCCAGGTCCGCGCTTAGAAACCTCTGGGTATTAAGAGCGTTATAAATAACCTATCATATCATAGCATAATTATCCAAACCAGGAATGCACTTTTCTATATTTGGCGTGAGGCAAGTAATCATTCATGAATTCTAATCCATGTCAGAAGACTTACCCTACTCCAAAGACAAAACACTTAGAACGGGGCACTGCTTACCTGTCCGAGGCTGTTCGTTATGTATTTGCTTTTTTTTATTTTTTGCATACTCTTTGTTCTGATGTAACACTTGAAATTAGAGTATCCTCGGGGTAACATTGTTGACATTTATAAACAACTTCATTATCTAAGATATGCAAGGGAAAATACATCACAGACAATGGCCTACAATAAAGTAAACTGAGAAAAACCTTTATGAAAGAGCAAGAGAATCATTATCTGCAAAGGTATACTTCCTATTGGGTTGCACATCTTGCTTGCTGTCTTTATAAAAAAGATACTTGTTTGAAGGGCAAGTTAGAACAAATGTGTGCACACCAAAGACATTTTTCTAATACGTGGAACGTTTTGGAATTCTGATCGGACAAGACTTTCCCCCTAAAATAAGCAACAAGCAACTTCCTTGGCGGTGATATGCTGATGACTTAATTCTATTAGATTACACCTAATCTGCAACATCTTCTGGATCCATTAGGGCATTTGCCTGAAAGAATGGTCTAATTATTAATATTAATAAAACCAAAATTATGACCTTCTTTGCATGGTAAAATAATACCGACTTTCCTTGATACAAATTGAAAGTAAATGGAATTAGTCTCTCGCTATAACTATTTTGGTGTGGTGATAGACTGAAAGATGAACTGGCATACTCAGCTAGAAAAAGTTAAGTCTACTCTCGCTCAACTTACAACTCAAAGTGGCTACTCAATGAATGCATTGAAAATGGTATACAATTTAATAATTGTTTCTAGCATGATGTATGGAGTGCAAGTATGGGGCTCCACGTTAAAAATCGAGTTTAAGAATCGTTATTGTTTTAGGAGGTTGATGGGTACATATGGAAATCTCTCCATTCAATATCTGCAGGCAGAGATAGGGATTTGTTCAGTGCAACACACCATGCTAATAGGTAGACTCACCCCCTATTGGAATTTTGTGAAAGCTACCATCACACTTTGATGCAATTTAAGGCTAGGGACTTTCCCACTGCTCACACTTGTGTTAAGGGTATTACTAATGATCAACTGATGTGTGGGGGAATACATTGGACCAGGCGCTTCAACATTGACCAGTTAAGAATGTCAGTTATTTGTTTCAAGAATCAAATTTAAAATAAGATCAGTGACCTTGATTGGAAGCAAAACATGACTGATATTGCCACAAAGGCTGCCCACGTTTATGAGTGTATTGTTCATTTTCTAAGGTTGCACTCAATAACTGAATATCTGTATAGCATTCACATTTTAATATACAGCGGGATTACATGAAAAGCAGGATCCAGGTGGTAGACACTCTTGTGATCCCTGGTGCCTAGTCTAAAAAATGCCACGATGAATAGATTTTACCACTGAAGTCATACCCCACAACTTGAAATGATAAAGTACTACTGGTACCATCCATGCGTTGCAGGGGTCTGTAGCTGACAGGGATGTGGGGTCCTGCTCGAGCCTTGTATATGTTTTACTGTGACATAACCTCCTCATTTTGAAAAATCAAATGTACTGATAGCACAGGGCCAGACCTCGATCCACCCCTGTGCAGGGCAAATGAGTAGGGTTGGTCAGATTTCACTATCGCCAGTTCACCCCAGACAGTATGTCGACCTCGGGCCAAAACTTCAGCCTACCAACTGTTGTGGGGCTGGAAACAACAATCCCAATAATCACCTGAAATCGGCCATACTGATAGCACCAGGCCAGACCCCACCCTGTGCATGGCAAATGGGTGGGATTGTACAAATGTTCACTATCGCAAGTACACCCCAGACTGGTATGTCAACCTTGCACAAAAACTTCAGCCCACCAACTGTTGTGGGGTTGGAACCAACAATTGCAAAATCGGCAATCTCCCAAAATCAACCATACTGATAGCATAGGACCGGACCCCACCCTGTGCAGAGCAAATGAGTGGGGTTGGTCAAATTTCACTATCGCCAGTACACCCCAGACTGGTAAACTATCATATATATGCTTACTACCTGTGTAGCATTGACATCTGTGCACAGGAAATACATATTGACATATGGCAAATTGGAATCCTTTAGTAGTGGGTGTGACTTTCTTGGGGATCGTTTCATGGAACTAAATTATATATGTTTAATCTATAATTTTACAAAATGTTGGTATGGGATAAAGACTTGGTTGAATCATATGAATTCTTAAGAGTTATGTATTATTTTATATTACAGATAAATTACCCATTGTTCTACTGATTTGATTAATGTATTTGTGTTTTGTAACATTCATTTTCTTGTATTACACGGTATAAAGAGTCTTCTTTACATGACTATATAATACATATTAAACAAAAATAATTTCAGATTCCAATACCTGATTTTATACTTTAAAGACCCAATTGGATTTCACAAACTTCTTCAACTATTGCCTCATTAATATCTAAGAACATGCAGAAAAATGAACAGGAATGGCGGAGCTGTGCACATGGAAAAATGCAAGGCCCAGAACTTTGGAGTACATTTAGATCCAAGAGGATTCAGTAGGCCTAAACACATATGTTTAGCGCTTAATATGCCCTTCTATATTGCACATCTGTCATGTGTCTTAACTTATTGTATTTAGCATATGTTTCATTTTCACTAAAATAATGTAAAAGATCCCATTGAAAACCTATCAAAATGTTCCATTTTGTTTTCCATCGCATGTGTTTCACTTCGAGTAAAGAGGTGATGTATTTGAAACTCTAGGGGAAACAGGCTTGGACACATTACTATTATTGCTAAGGGGAACTTGAAACTGTCCAAGAGGTCTCCTCACTTCAGTTGCCCCCACCTTAGGAATCCAGTCATGAGACCTGTTCATGAGATAGGCGTTGTTATTGTATTCATGGAAGACTTCTCTACTTTAGTCCTGTTTCAACCTGTGCCTAACAAATGAAAGTCACAATGTTGTGCACTGCAAGACAAGATATAGAATATACTATGGGTACTTCCCACCTTATTTGATATCGGAGGCCTGTCTCATAGAAACAGACAAAACAATCTCAGACAAAGAAAAGGACACATGCATTCCCTCCCTTTTCCACACATTTAATAACCTTGAGCTGTGCTCTGTGCTATGGTTGAATATATTATCTGAACAATAAGCAGAAATCTGTTTAAAATAAATGTTTAATAATTCATTAAGTTTTTTTAAAAAAAAATGGTTTGCATCACAACAAACAAAATGGGTACCATCCCTTTACAAATTTTCATGGATGCCCCAACACATATTTAAAAAACGAATCCCACTGTGGGGTGAGTATACAGAAGTGTTGTCTCATTTTGTACCACAACACTACAATATGGTTCTGGTGAACTCACAAACTAGAAGCCAACCATACATTTCACCTACCATGTACCACAAGAAGTAGTTCAGATCACTGTCTCTGGATGGTAAAACTCATTCTAGGGGCCTCATTAGGAGTGTGGTGGCTGCGGAATGAACAGTGCCTGTAAGGAACCGGCACCGTTCATTCTGGGCCGCCACATTACGAGGTCTGCAGTGGGCCCTGCTCTGGATGCCTGGCCAGACCAGACATCCTTAGCAGGACCCGCTAGCAGACCAGGATGCTAACAACAGCCCGTCATTAGTGGGCCCATTGTTAGCATTCTCCCCATTCCCATTGAGCTCCATGGGGCTCAAATGGGAATGGGGATGTGCCGGATCCGGGTCCCGCGAAAGGGAATTACCAGGCCCTCCAAGGTTGGAATGGCCCAGTAAGTCCCCGTTTGGGGGACCCGGACCTGAGTTTGGAGGTAGCCATGCCCTTGTTAAGGGCATGGGTACCTCCAAACTCATGACGAGGCCCTAGATATTATTCGATGTTGTATCTTGTACACAGAGGTGGCACGTTGTGGGGATGAACAAATCAACAAGATATGACAACTGACTAGTATATCTATCTTATCAGAGTGTAAGTCAAGAGAAGAAGCACAGTTGAGCTTTCTATGTCTGTAAAATGCAAAAGCCCATTACACATGTATCAACAGTGCGATCTTGTGGCCAAAGTCAGCATGTACAATTGTAGGAAAAAGTTATCTTTGTTAATCAAATATTTTGTCAGGTTTGTTGCCGTTATTGTGTGAAAATAAAGGATTTAATTAATCCCAAGCCATATTTGTTTTTTCTCCTAAACTTGTATTCAACTTCAAGTTTGACCTGTTTAACCAGCAAGAAATCACGAACTTTAGAGGGTGTGTTCTTTGCATTTACATGGTGGCTTCAAGAATGCATGATATATGCGCCATTGACAGCTTCATAAGTCTTCAATGCAAGACACTAATTCGGTAATACACATTTTCTTTCCATGCAGTGAGGTATGTGAAGGTCGGCTCCTCTCAACTCAGTGTCAAATAACTGTTTTTGTGGGTCAGCAAACCACAACTAATCCAAACAGTTGATTGTTGTTGGGATGAGTAATGATGGACATGCATTCTAGAAAACTAAGTTCATTGTATGAAACTGGATGTTTAAATGTCCTGATAATGTTTTACTACAGAACATTTCCCACTACATAGTGAAGCAGATGCATTTAGCCAAATGGCTCATAGGTGAATGAGCGCAAGCTGATAAGATAGAGTGATGCAAATTATGTAAACAAGATAATTGAAAAGATGTGTATTAGAAACCAGGAGTTGTTGACTTTATTAATTTAATTAGGAATTGTTTATTTATAAGATACTGCACTCAAAGTTGTGTACTCACTTGTAAGCACCAATAGGAAAACAGGAAATGAAAAGCAGCACACAAGTGCATGGTGAGATAAGGGGATCTAATGGCACAGGGGGCTGTTAAGTATTAAGTCCATATTCCGTCAGAATGATCAGGTATATCTTTTTATGCCATCAAACCTCAGAAAAATCAGGTAGATCTTTTAATGCCAACATGTGGCTCCACCGATGGGTTAGACACTCCTAAGCAGATGTTTAAAGGAAGGCTTCTAGGAAGTGTCATTGTTGAATTCTTTATTTATCTGGTACATTGATCAATATTTTGGGTTACCTTCCATGAAGCATCCAAATGAAATCCTCAGATAAACCATGTGCGGATGTTTAAAGCATCTGCTATATTAAGGATTGAGTGACTCCTAAAGATTAAACGCAGTGGACCATTCCTTACTTCTATAAGTCTTTGCAAGGAGTGCATTCCTCTTGACAATCAATTGCACCTTTCAAAATCTAACTATTGTCAGCAGGAACAACCCTTTAATAAAAGTCCAAAACAAGCAGTCTCTTGTAGAATCATTTAATTCCATGAGTGAAGGCAACACACTGTGCTTTGAGGGTTCTATTTTGCATAAGAAAACTATCATCTGACCACTCTATAATTATATAGTTACATTGACAGGTTAATTAAATTGCCATAATAAATGAATGATTACTTGTGATACTAAGTTATACAGTTTTATATTATGAGAGTTGAATTTTAATATATTTCTGTGAGAAACCTGAAGGCGTCTCCATGACTAGTGCCAGGGGATCTGTCATCCAGGTGGCCAGGACACAGCCATCGCTGTTGGATCCAGTTCCTGGGGGTGGACCAGTGAGGGAGGATCACCTGGATGGTGGGTCCTCTGGTAGTGGAAGTGAGACACCGACGTAAGAGATGCAGTATCATCCTTCTTCCAACACCTTTTCCACATCGTACCACGTAGGATACTCAGAAACTCTACCCCCTTTTCCAACATTAACAATTTCGCACACCATGAAAGAAAGCGGACTAACACCAGAGCCGTTTACCTGACATGTCCCAACACAAGGGTCAGGCAAAGTCAGGCAATTGACCAGAATCACACACCCCTGATGACCTTTTCCTTTCCCCACAGGGATAAAAGGTGGAGCACTAGAGCACACTACGAGCAAGGCAGACTGCACGACGAGACAGATATCCCAGTACGGCAATTGAAGAGGAGAAAAAAAGCAGTGAGAACTAAAGGAGTGACAAGGACACGAGCAGCCTTGCCATTTACAAACCAGACCTGCAAAAACTCGGTGAAAGGATTGGTAAGACTGGGAGCAATAGCCAGCGTGTGTTGCAGCAGATGCCAATGGTACAATAAGCTCTCCTGTACTGATAATCAGGACAGGGAGAGACGCTTGTTACTGTGGTACTGTCCTTGACTCCAGAAACAAGAAAAGCCAAGTGGTTCATCACAGCGGTGAGTCGAGGGGAGAACTGATAAGAAACCAAACTGTGTTGAATGAATAGCAAATAACAAATTAAGGGAAAATCAAAGAACTGTTAACTCCTAAGGAGAAAACTAGGTGCAGAGGGGTCCAGCACCATGTGGGTGCTCACTCGAGAGACTCTGGTTAATTTCCCCATGGTTGAAACTACCGATACCAGAAGGCCTTGGGAAAGCCACAAGAAAAAGGTCAAAGTGGTCATACAGCGGTCTAGCAAAATCCCCTGTACAGTCGAAAGTCTTTGACCCACAAAGAATTGGAAAACCAAGGGAAGTGAATCCTGCATAGTAAGAAATTAGAAGAAACTGAGAGGCTGGCAGACGTGAACCTGACGGAGGGATACCTGCAGAATGGAGTGAAGCATGATGCCCCGATGATCATTGTGTTGACAAGAGTGAACCCGACAGAGGGATGTCTTTGATTGTTTCAAAAGACATTAAGACTTGTAAATGAGAAAAGTGAACTTGTTTTGGGCACCAAGCCATAGTGAAAGTGAAGGAGGGAGGCAAACATTCAGGGAGGTTCTGAGCCCGGAGGAGGGGGAGCCAGGTGTGAAAAGCCATCACCCAACGACACGTGAATGTAGCAGATGCTATCTTTATGTATGCAAGCCATAGTGAACATGACGGAGGGAGGCCGATATTCGAGAGGGGTCTGATCCCGGAAGAGGGAGACCCCGTGGTGAAGAACCACACCCTGGTGCAATCAGCTAGGAACATTTGATGGTGAAGAACCATCACCCTATTGCAATCAGCTAGGAACATTTGTGGATCTGAGCCCAGAAGAGGGGAATCAGGTGTGAAAAGTCATCACCCAATGTATGTGCGGAAAGCTATGTTTTTTTTGTTATTTTGAATACATCAGGTCCTCGGATGCAAGAGACTTTCTTTTAGAAAAGAGATTTAACCACTGAAGGTCCTGATAGCTGAGAACGGAACTGTCGTCTCGCGCTGGGAAATCTCAAGAGTGTGCTGTGCTCAGGAGTACCACCTTGCCCCGTGCTCAAAACGTGGGGAAGGAAGACAACATCCTGACTTATCATTTGTGAACACTTCTTTCTTTCTTGTGAATCCTATCCCACACTCTTTTTGTATTTAGTTGTAAGGATTGGCAATAGTTTGTTTTTTAGTATAGGCCCTTTTATTTGACAAAACGCCACTAGGACTGCCTTATTATAATTTGATGGTCGTAGCTTGCTCCCATTTTAGATATAGGTTTAGAGGAGGCATTTTTCCAACCTGCATATACAGTTTAATAAACACCCTTGAACTGTGATCACTTGTGTCTGACTTTACTGTTGCCACCATCAGTTCCTTCCACTTCCTAAATGTTTAGCCTGGGAGATTAGGTTACTATTTCTGTATTCTAACCTGACTACAGTAGAGGGACAGATAAATTCATAGATAACATGACACATTGGGTTAGTTGACCTTCCGATTTTAATAATGTTTTAAACGTGCTAGGCACTTCCTGTAAAGTGTCCATTGCATTCATGTTCTGGTCAATGCCCAGGAATTAGCATGGCATGATGTTCCTTAATCAAAACGTGAAGGCTCTATTCATTTTCTACACTGCCCGATTTGTTTTGGTAATCCGGTGGATTACGAAATTGAAAGCTCCCTTTTAGGTCAATGAATCACCACATTAAAAAGAATGTCACTGCCTAATTTGAACGTTTTACTCGATCAAACATTGTGAAATGAAACATGGAAACAAATGAAAAGTCTGTGCCTTGCTGTTTCTTATAGCATCTGCTTTGTAGCAGTCCCATTTCTATTTACTCTCTTAAGCCTCTTATTTGCTGAAGCATACTCAAACCATATGTTGTCAACAAATGTTGCCAGCTAAATACAAACAGCAATTTCCATCTCACGATTTCAAGTGAGCAAAACATGGTTTCCTACAAAGAGAATGAACCCTTTAAAATGACAGTGACATAAATAGAACGACTTTGACGGTGCAGTTGCACTTCTTCAGTCATAGGACATGAAAGGATGGAAATATGAACCAGCAAAGCCATTTACTCTAGAAAAAATCAAGACAATTTAAGAAATTGGATTTAAAACAGAGTGATACTGTGGCTAGTGCCATTAGTTGCCATAGCAATACTCAGGGAAAGGCTACACATGATGCCACTACAGCATTATTCACAACCGTTCAATGCAGACATTTTTTATGAATTGAGAGTTAAATTATTATCTTTTATATAACTTAGGAAAGAAACTAGCAACAGGATTCTCCACTGTAACAAACTGAAAGTGGCAGATGGAAATGGTTCACATTCTTGATACCCATATGACAACTGCATTACAAATATGGAGTTTATAGTTGAGCACAGATTGCATATGTGAAAGTATTGCTTTCTTTGACCCAAATTAGCCACTGTGACGACCCTTGATCCTTGATCCCTCGAAATATGTTCCTTTAAGCGCAGAAATGGTCTGCCTTGGCAAGCACATTATTTTACATATATGCACATGACAAGATAAGTGCATTGCGAACATGCATAGTTAGTGCATGATCATCTCTACAGGGAGTGTCGGAGGGAACTTTCGCCCTCCCTAATCAATGCAAAGTTTTATAAATCAGTGTAAAATGTGCATGTTATAGCCTTTTTCCATATATATATGGGCTCAAAAACAAATGTTTTATAGAGCTCATAATCCAATCTAGTTAATGTATTGTGCAGAGCAAATGTAAATACATGTACCAGAATAAAATACTTCATTATCAATATAAGCAATGGGTTTAGATCTGGTTATTTGCCAAGTGGCAACCAATGCTAAGAAGCAACACTGAAAATGTATAATGTCACAGGAAAAAACTGTTCTGAAAATGTGTTACAAAGAACAAATACCACTTATAACTCCCGTTGCCTCCCCAAAAAAGTCAGACATGAAACAATTTTTGCCAAGATGGAATCAATGAAAAGGAGTGTGACGGAAAACATGGTTGTAAGTGTTCTTGTGCCACTTGAATTGGCCTCGGTTAAACATGGTTCTCAAACTTTAAGGATGGAGAAATTCTGGTGCAAGTATTCCTGTACCACTGTTTGTTATCAACATTACATTGCCCGAACTACAGAGCACTGACAACACGTATTCATCCCAGCACTACAGATAAGAGGGGGACCAACCACATTTATTCTGTGTAAAAACAGGCAAGTATTCCCAACAAAAATGAAATGTCTAGTACAAAATATGACCAACAAAAACTAGGAACAATGGAAACACAATAGCCTGCCCCCGATTCCACGCATAATGTTTCACTGATATTTTCAGATCAGCGGTGCCTGCAGAGTATTGGCATGAGAAAAAGTTCTAATAATATTACTGCCTGATCTAAAGAGTCACTTCAAGCGAAAACATAATATTTTAATTGCCATGAATTACTAGGTGGAAAACAAGAAAGATTTGTATTACAAACCTCAAAAAATATGAATTAAAATGCTTAACTTCAAAATCTTAACAGGAAACATACTTGAAATCCCTCCATAAAAAATGAAATGACTGGGTTCAGAATCTGGCCTATAGTTATTTTGCCCCCGCTTCATCACACGAGTCCTGAACACAGAAACACATATGTGCTTTTAACAGCCCAGCTCAGAGGTAAAACAGGTACAGTAACTCCTGATATTACTAGTGATCCTTCTTCTGCAATGCACTGTTACAACCAGGGGGTGGTAGACATCATAAACACACAATACATGATTATATTTATATATTTTTTTGTTTTATTTGTTTTTAGTTACGTAGTAACTTTTACAAAAAGAGATTTTATCATCATAGTTTAAAACAACTGAATCAATACAGAACATTTTTTTATATACAAACATTTTCTCAATACAAAAATTCACATTAACCAAATACATTTCAATTCTTAAAACAACAGATTTAAATACACAAATAAATTTTGCATACAGACATTTTTCAGTACAAAATTCACATTAACCGTGTATAATTTCAAAATCTTACAACACTGTACATTTAAAAAGATTAATAACATTCATTTATCCAGATTCTAAATGTCCCTCCTAACACATCCGGATGCTTCCAAATTTCTAAAAAAATAGCACTGAAATAATCAATCATATTACCTTGTCAGATAGACCATTTCCCCTCTATTTAGAGGCAGCAATAATTCTTCAAGACTCTAACTACGGCCTTCTGTAGTTTGACTCTTTAACCATGCAACATATCAAGCCACAGGAGATCTAAATCTACGCATTCAGTGTTTGTTACGTACTTACTAAAATGAGTAATATGTTCCTTCCTGGTCAGTAGATGCTCCAGGGTCTCCAGATTTTCCTTTTGTTTACAAAATCTACAAAAGGAGAAGCCCTTACTCTGCCCACTTCTAATGTCTATTATTTGTCCCGTACTCAACACATTAAAACGGAATATCATATACTCTTGTCTCCAGGCTTTATAAGGAAATTTAATTATATATGGTGCAAGCTCCCGCATCTTTTTACCGTCAGAAGCGATATGATTGTATAAATGTGTCGTCAGAGACTGTTGCATTCCAGTCAGTATGAAGTAAAAGTTTTTTACTTTCATTGGGTTCGTATTAAACATATCTCTGTCTATCCCCAGTTTATCTAGAACTTCATTTGCTTCTTCCAGCATGTTCCTAAGATACTTTGATATTGGAGTACCACTCCTAATACCTCTGCCCATAATATAATTTAGGGTTGAATCCTTGCAGATTTTCAGCTTCCTGTATAGGGCCATTCTACGCCATTCTATGGTGCTTCTGATCGAATGCAAACCAAGCTCATATCTTATTGCCACCAGAGGCACACATTTCGGCAGACATCGCACCATGGCTTTTACAATTTTAGATTCGTAGACTGAGACTTCCGTCCTACACCATAACGGTGCAAGTTCTAGTCCATAGCATAATTGGGGCACTATTTTGTTTTTGTATAGGCGAATACAGTGCAATAAAGAACATTTACCATATTTCACATTAACTTTACATAATTGAGCTATCATAGGGGCGATTTTCACTTCCAATAGTGCCCAAAAGGTTGCCTTATTCTTATTTCTGAAAACTGGGGAGCCTAGGTATCTTATTGCTGTCCTTGTCGGCAGTTTCTCATGATTTAAAAACAGTGCATTAATTTTTAGGTTTTTCTTACACGTCAAGCATACAATCATTGTTTTTGAATAGTTGATTTTTAGAGCATTTTTGCTGATGTATTCTTTAAAAACGGTTAAGAGTCGTTGGAGACCTATGGGAGTATGATCACAAAGCATCACGTCATCTGTATAGGCCGTCCACTGAATCTTAGTACCCTCGACTTTAGGTGAGTTTATAATCAATTTTTTAAAACTCTCTCCTATGTCAGAGAAATATAAATTAAATATTGTCGGGGCATATATACACCCCTGCCTAAGACCTTTTGACCCTGACTTCTTGAGACAGATTTCCTTCCGTGCTGAGTCGTATCTTTATTATAGAATCATGATGCATGTTATATACAATTGACAACAGGGAAGCAGACATCCTGATATGTGCAAGTTTTGTCCACAATATTGCTCTGTCAACTAGATCGAAAGCAGATGTTAAGTCAATTGACGCTAGGTAAATGGGAAGATTTCCAGGGGTCCATGCCGCTCTTTGCATGATGTTGGTTAACAGTCCTCCTGCGTCTGTGCCTACATTCTTTCTAAAACCAAACTGAAAGGGCGACAGAATTTTACATTGATCCATCCAGCTCCGGATATGCTCTAGAACTAGGCTAGCGAATATTTTGGAATCAACGTCCAACAGGGCTATTGGTCTATAGCTGACTGGAAGAGCCCTATCCCCTTTCTTATAAATTCGGACTATATAAGACATTCTCCAGCTATCTGGAATTAGATGTACCTTAATAAAGTCTTTGAAAAGGAGAAATAACATTTTGGCCCATAAATTACCGATTCCCTTCATAACCTTGTTGCAGAGCAGATTCGGCCCAGGAGCCCTGGATGGAGAACTTTTCACAATGATGTCTTCGATATCTTTTACACAGAATGGGATATTCCATGAGGCATTTACAATATCTAACGATGGAACCCATACCACATTTGGGGGGGAATACAAGCTACTAAAGTGTCCTTCCCACTTCTCTGAATTGACACATGTTGTTTGAGCATACGTTTGGTCATGCCCTCCCTTATTAACCAATGCCCAATATCTGCGGATATTCACATCATACAATGATCTTAGCATGTCCTCTGCATCTCCCTGATAAAGTTTGCACGCATGCACCTTAACTTAGTTTTCCATTTGTTTTTTATTACTTGACGTTTCTGAGCTTCCTCCACTGTAAGTAAGCCTACACAGTGCCTACGGAAACCACGAATTTCACGATTTCTGCCCTGCTTTAGTGTATTAATTTCTTCGGAGTACGCATGCTTGTGCCACGCTTTACTTTTTGCCTTTTTTTTATGCCTGCTTTGCCTCGGATTACAGATTCTATGTAATTTACAAAAGATTCGTGGCAATACATCTTTTTTTTTGGGCACACACGTTATTTAAAAAATCTGCCTGGAAAAGTATATTAACTTTCTCAATATTCGTTTCATACTAGGCAATTCTGTTCAATTTGTCATTAACTGCTACTCTTATGTTGTAATTTTTATCGTCTCCCCCATCCATGTCTACCCACAATGTCATTTTTAGCATTTTGTGGTCACTCTCCTTTGTGTGAATCAAGGCAAAATCCTGGACACAATTAAAAGTATTGGTACAAACAAAGATATAATCTATGGTGGATGACCGTTTTCCATTGGACCATGTTGATTTATCCATTGAATCTTCCATAAGATCATTTACTCCTTGCACGCCCCAACCTTCCAAAAAAAGAAGCCCATATGTCCCCCTGTTGGTGTTTCCGCGAGTCGACCCTTTCGCCAATCAACCGTCCAGACATGCGTTCATTCATACCTTCTTCCAAATATATTTCGGAATTGAAATCCCCACACATAATGATATGTAATTTCTTATTCATGTCCTGACTTTCTCGAATTACAGTATCTATAGCATCAATAAAAACCTTTAGGTCCCCACTTGTTTGCCAGTATATATTTATAATTAGAAGAAGTATGTTTTTTTTCCTGCAACCTATTTTCTTGTATACATAGGAACTAGTAAGCAGAGAGCGCCAAGCATGTATCATAGGAATACAATAAAGCTTGCGATCCCCTAGAGTTCCATGATAAGAAACAGAGCTTCGCAGCACTCTAGGTTGAATCTTTCATACATTGGATCTTGGAGCTAGATTCTCTCAAGGTCGATGCTAGCCATCTAAGCTCTGCCACCTCATTTAAATGAGCCTCTACAGGCATATCTCTTGCTCCTTCTCGAGTGTTTCTCCCTTGCATCTCATTAGGGTAACCTCTCGTCCCCCCTCCCTGCTTTTTCCCAGAGCCGTGGCTAAAATTTACTATATCATACCCAAATCGTTGCAGTGCCACTCCTTCAGTGAGCGCCAGTTCATATGTGGCTCCTGAGTAGAACACAATCCTAACGCAGTCATATCTTGTTGGGTGTATGTGATCGATGAGCTTAATGTCACTGGATGTGATTAGGGAGAGCCGGGTATCTCGTTGAACAGGGAGAGAATCCGCCCTCTATTCAGTGAGGGGGGTCCTCCTATTGTGAGCATGACATTTAGTATGACACTGGGATCGTCCACGAAATGTGGCTCCCTTCATTCTCTTTGATCTTCAGGCCAAGCACAATAAAGATTTGGCTCTTTCTCCTCTATACTCGAGTTTCCACTTGTTTCCCACTCCCTATTTTCCCCTCTCTCCCTTTCCCTCATTCCTTCCTTATCACAATTATACTCTCTGCCTTGTCCAAGGCCCTGCTTTATGTTCCACATTTCAGCTATCTCCCTAATCCGATCTTCAAAATCCTTAGTCTCATTAAGGGATTTGTTTAATATAGGCCCCCCGTCCTTACCTTCCTCTCCCCGATCCTTCCCACCTTCCTGTGTATTTATCAGAACCGTCCCTATTTTCTGTATGTTCTCCCGTATATCAGGACCGTCTTCATTCGTTTGGACCGTGTGGCCCTGTTCCTTCATTTTATTGTTTTCTCCCACTATCTCATGCTTGGAAAACCTCTGCTGTTGTCCCTCATACCCTTTTTGATCCGGTAATTCTAGACTAGATAGTAAAGGGGGACCGAACTTGGAGGAATTTTGAAAGATTTTAATAAGAGCCTCTTGTACCAATTTTTTAATATCTTCACTAGGTATCACTGGCGACTCTCTACTATTTGGATCCTGCCTATCTTGCTCCTCCACAGATTCAACCTCCTCTGACTGTTTACAGCAGATATGAGCTTTTGGGCTGTCTAGTGCCTTAAGGCTATTTTGTCTTCTTCTACTATTTTTACCCTTTCAGGAACTCTGTCAGCTATTGGCTTTTGCTTACTTTTTACGCCAAAAAATTGCTGAATGCTCCTTTCCTCCTTAGGTCCTCTGATTTACCACCATTCATTTTCTTTTGGTCTTTTTTTTCGTTTGCCTCTATTCCTTTGTTTTTCAGATTAGCTTTACTCATTTTCCCTTTGTGGCTCATAGCTTCTGATAAGGTGTTAATGGCTTCTCCATATTCCTTTTCATTTTTCTCCAGTAAGCTTCCCACATTGCTGTCTATAGCCTCCTTCCTGATAAATTCCTAAATATCAAGCACTTCCTCCCTCTTCTGATAAACTGCATATATCTTTAATGTTAGTAGCGTTATTTTTCATCTGAGGAGAAGGTTGATTTTTCAATTTTTTGGACGTCATTATATTACCCCCCTTCTCACTCTTTGCTCTTCTCTTAAGCGCCCTTGCTCGCATTTTCTTTTCTCTGCGTGTAATAACATACACGTACGGGGTCTCACCTTCCTGATTCAAATCTCCCCCGCTTTTCTGTTTCTGTGCTTGCATTTGGGCGTCCTCTTCCTCCATCACCTTCAGCAGTGCTGACGGACTATCTGGCTTATTTCCTACTATCTGATCTGAGGTATTTGGTCTAATATTTTCTGATTTTACCAGCCTCATTTCTCCTTGATTTTCCACAGCTTTAATTTCTTCTTGGTTAATTAGTATCATTCTTTTTAATTCATTTGCATCTTCCCAGGTTATTATCCCCTTATTTTCATTCTCGCATGGTTCATTCTCTGTTTGGGAGACTTTATTTACGGTTATCTTATTTCCTTTAGGAGGGTCTGTGGGTGTTTCTTTTTTGCTCATATTTAGGGCAAACAAAACCTTCCAGTCTACTTATTTTTTCGGTACACTCTACCATCATATATCCTAATTCCTGTAACGCACCGTGAGTCCTTTCGTGCCCCTTATCCAGGAGATTGAGAATCCTGGTTAGGACCGGAAAGGACTCAGGTTCTACCATGTTTTCTTCCACTTCAAGTTCCTTACTAGGCTGGTTATACATCAGCTCCACAGACACACGACTCCTGGGGGGGATAGGGTTGGTCGGGCTGGAGCAATTATTAGGGGTTGGCTTTCCATCTCCCATTTCCCCACCTCCTAACGTGGCCGTTGTTTTACCCATTATGTTCTCATTGTGGGTGTGCTTATCCAGAGTCTCATACTCCTCCATTATTCCAGTATTGGTCTTATGTAGGTGTACATTTTCAAGTCCCCCTCCCCTAGCCCTCGCGGGGCTCGAGGGGCCCGTTGATAGCCTGACCCTTCTGTCCAGCTCAGCAGTTACTACGGGGGCCAGAAGGGACGTGTCCTGCTGAGGTGTAGAGGGCATGGAGTCATCCATTTTTAGGACCGAGGGTCTTACCGGTATCTCTTGCATGCTTACAAAGCTTTTCTGCGCTGTCTGTTCAAGAAGATCTATCGTCTTAAATGACTCCATATGGGCCTTTATCCAATCACTAACCACATTTGGTAAAGGTGGGAAATCAATTCCACTTAATTCCCATTTATCCATCTCAGCCACCCCCAGGTCACCCCTTGTTTCTTCTTCAGGAGGGGGCTTGTCACTAAGGGGTTATTGTCTGTGTGAATACGAAGGACCCACTTGCAATAATTGTGTTTTGCCTCACAGCTTTACCTCTTGTATTTTGCTTCTCAACTTTTTTTTGTGACCCACACAGCATTGGTATCGTGCCACTCCTAAGGGTTCCCACCATGCTCTACATGTGGGATCACCCTCTTCCTTGGGAGTCTAGCCCAGTACTGATTTACAAAGAATTCCAGACTTTATACTTTTTATCTATGGAGTCTTGCAAATTACGTCAGAGGAGTCAAGGATCGAACCCTTCAGACATGTACAGATTACATAAGATACTTTGTTTTTGTCGTAACAATATGCAGCACGTATAGGGCACCGCCCATTCTTACACACAGTTGAAATACCTGGAGTTTTATTACAAGGTACCACACAATGTTTAAATGAAGTGAATTTTAATGTCTGCCAAGAAAGAGGGCTCAAGTCTTTCAAATCAATAGCACGCTACCCTTAATGCTCCCATAGTCATACAAGAACCAGATGCAGGGTGCACGAAGAATGAGAAACACCGAAATTTACAGAACCTGTTGGGCAGACACAGTATTCAGGGCCGTCCACTTTCTTACCATCTCTATATCTAACCCTGCAGCAACACACAGGAATATGGTTCCTTAGTGCCGTAGCAGTGTATATTGGACGTAAAATAGTACCCTTAAAGCACAAAATCCTTCACGGATGAATCACTCTTAACGTGCCCATCAAGTTGCAACAAAACAGCATGGTCCACTAAGCGGACACAGAACCTTTATACCTTTTGTACCACCAACTACTATACAGCAGTGTAAGAGAGCCCTCCTACAGTGCCTAAGCTGCCATAAATTATTTATTTGATTTACCTCTCATCATGCCACTCTGATGATGCCGTTTGCTGCCTCTCTTACTCTACTCAAAGCTCGAATTACTCGAGCAGCGTTTTGGGACCCCTCACCCCTAACCCTCAGGACAAACAGGTGAAACAGGCACTTCCGGGCACTTCTCGGTATGTGCGCGCTGGTGGGCGCGGCCGTGCCTATTTGGCAAATTTGCGGGTTGGTGGACGGGGTTTATAACTAAAATAAATATATAGGGGTGTTTGAAGGTTTAATATATACTTAGGAAGTGTATATGAGTATATATAGCCTAAACACAGACAAGGCTCACCCAAGGCAACCAAAACAGCTTCAGAAACGGATATTAATAAGTCCAACAAAGTCCACAGGATTGAAGTGTTCACAGCCACGGCAGAGTCTCCCCAGGCGAAACAGGCACTTCCGGGCACTTCGCAGAGCGCGCGCGCTGGTGCGCCCGGCCGTGCCTATTTGGCAAATTTCCGGGTTGGTGGGCGGGGCTTATAACTAAAATAAATCTATATGGTTGTTAGAAGGTTTAATATATACTTAGGAAGTGTATATGAGTATATATAGCCTAAACACAGACAAGGCTCACCCAAGGCAACCAAAACAGCTTCAGAAACAGATATTAATAAGTCCAACAAAGTCCACAGGATCGAAGTGTTCACAGCCAGGGCAGAGTCTCCCCAGGCGAAACAGGCACCTCTGGGCACTTCTCGGCACGCGCGGCAGTGCCTATTTGGCAAATTTCCGGGTTGGTGGGCGGGGCTTATAACCAATGCAACCAAAAAAGCTTCAGAAACGGATATTAATAAGTCCAACAAAGTCCACAGGATCGAAGTGTCCACAGCCTCGGCAGAGTCTCCCCATGTGAAACAGGCACATCCGGGCACTTCTCTATTAAAAAGCATTCAGCAGCAGAGAACCAGAAAAGAAAGAAAAGGTGCAGTGCTTGAATGTAAACAAATGGCTTGTTTTCTTCATTGTACTGTACTGCTGAAATGTATGACATGGGAGGGTCATTATGAGTTTGGCGGTAAGTAACTGTCCTTACCGGCATGGAGCAAATACTGTGTCCGTGTAGGTAAGAGCCAGCTAATAGAGGGCTATTACGACTTCGCGGGCACGTGCTTTGCGCCATGCAGGTAACGACATTACTGGCATGCCGCTAAAGTCCCGAAAATGGCCCTTAGCGGCATCATGTGCAGATTGCAGTACCGGCATGAATCAAGACGGCATTAGCGGTCACCGCTATTAGCGGTCACCGCTATCAGTGGTGACCGCTAATAACGGTCACCGTAAATAAGCAGAACCGGAAGTAGCGTCATCGCACAGGAACGGGAAAGAGCATGGTGGCCATCTTTAAAAACACAATCCATTGCCATCCTCAGCAGCCAGGACCTGTAGTATATTGCTGTGTGCCAAATTCAATTCAGAACAACAATACAATGCCATAAGCTGTGAAAAAGGGTGCCTCCCGCCAGCGCAAAGAGCGCTTAATAAAGACGAGCTAACCATGCTTGCGGAACCCTGGCAGAGAATGCCAATGTTGTGTTTGCCCAGAGCCTCAAGAGGGAGGCTGTCATCAGAAAGAAAGAGATCTGGGTACTAATGGTACAAAAAGTCAGCGCGTTTGGCAACACCCCCCCCACAACTAAGGACTGCAGGAAGAGGTGGGATGACTTGCGTCTGCGAGTCCGCAACAACCTCTCGGCAAACAGGAGCCAGGCCATGGCAACCGGCGGAGGAGCAAGCTCTCTGATAAAGCTGTCATGGTGGGAGGAGATATGTTCCAGCCTGATCGGCATAGAGGCCATTGAAGGCATGGGGGACATGGAGTGTGGTGCCACCTCATCGGCGGAAGGAGGTGAGTGTCCTAAGAAAACACTGTAATGCAGAGTCTGATGATAGTCCACCAATATGTCTGTCTAAAGAGGCAAGCCATGGCCCAATACACACACATTCCCAGCCTAGTTGTCGTATGCAGCACAGACACATGCAGATGCCTGCAGCAAGGCAATGCCATACCTTACACAAACCAAACTAATATGTTAATAGCATAAGTCACACTGCATGCAGGCCACAACAAATATGCATGCCACATAGCATATGTCTGCCCCATCATGAGTGACCCCGATGGATACCTGCATTACCCACCCATATAACAAGCAATGTGATCATCCAAACTCCACTGCCTATTCCCCTCTATTGTGTAGATGAGCAATTATACAAATGTATGCATGATGCTTCTCAAACCATCACCCATGGCGTCCCTCTCTTCGACCCACACAGGCTCAGATCATGACAGCGAAGCCCGGGACTCACCCCCACAGCCGACCACACCTCCGGATGACACGGCATGGGTACCGCCAAGCGCCGTCGACACTGAACCCACAACTCCAGTCACACTGGCACAGGATGCATTTGAAGCTGCCCTCTCAGCAGAGAACAGTTCTTTCGGTGAGGCAGCAGTTACAGCACCCCTGGCTGAGGACGAGGCACAGGAACAGGTGTGGGTGCCCATGGAGGACGACTCCTCCGACCTGCCTGGCACACCAAGTCCAGCACCATCCCCCTAGCTCACATTGGTAGACTCTGACCACGGCACCACCACAGAGCAGTCTGGGGGATGAGTAAACCCAAGGGGCCATGAGTCCCATAGGGGACCCAATTGAAATTGTGCATGGCGCACAAGCACCCTCCACCTCCACGGGTGTACCGGTGGGGGTGCAGCAGGCAGGGCAGCAGGAGGAGCTGACTGCCCTGGTGCGACAATTTGTAACTGACAATGCCCAAGCAAGGCAAGAGTGGCGTGAAAACATCACCTCTCTGGGCAAGATCATTGCCGATAGCACAAGTAGACTGTGTGAGGAGGTATCAGCCCTGCGGCAGGTCCTCAGCCGCATTGCTGATGCAATGAAGGCTGAGCGTCCGGCCCCCCCAAATGGAGCAGGCAACCACCCCATCATCCTTGAGCTCCACACAGACTAGCCCACTACGCAGGTCGGCGCGCATCTTGCGCCGCCCGGACATGCTGCCACCAGGTGCAGGGAGTGGCAGGAAGTAGGCTGGCTAGCCTGATGAAGGCAATAGACACTTGTTTGGACTTGTGTGGGGGAGTTGTGGGAGGAGGGGAATGGGGGTGAGGGTGTGTGGGTGAGTTTTTGGGGGAGGGGGAGGAGGTGAGGGTGTGTGGGGGAATTGTGGGGGGAGGTCGAGGGGAGTGAGGGTGGTGGAGGTTTAGTGCACTTTCATCTTCATTGGACATTTCAATACACCTGTTGTGTGAAAAAAAAATTACTTGAGTGGACATTCATCATTGTGCATGTGCCATTTATTCATATACAGTGCATGGTGTACATGTACTCCCACACCCAGTGCCCTCTGTCCAACTATCTTGTCACCCTCTGCAGCCATGTGAGTCAGAAATATTGTGCAATCACTGACTGATGGACAGCACGTCCCTCCTGTGCATCGGCACCGCAATGATGTGCAGCCACATCTTCTTCATCCCCTTCATCATCACCAGGTGGTAGCAGTTCAAGGTCAGGGGGCAGGGGCATATTCCGTCAGATACCCATGTTGTGCCGCATGACACATGCCATGATGATTTTGGCCACCTTCTCATGCCTGTAGAGGAGTGCCCTAACCGACCGGCTAAGGCAGCGAAACCTTGCCTTCAACTGGCCAAAGGTCTGCTCAATGACCACACGGGTAAGGCTGTGGGAACGATTGCAGTCTTCCTTGTGCCTGTTCTGTGGGTTTCAGACAGGGGTGAGGAGCCACGGCTTCAAGGGATGGCCACTGTCACCTGCATGGGAGGCAAAAAAAGGTATGTGTCAGTCGATTCATGATGGACAGCTGTACTAGTCACACATGCCTGCAGATTATCGTTGGTCCCATGCACATGTCCCTGGTTGTATGCACGCCATTTTTAGACCATCAATGTGTCCTGTGCCATGGACTATTGGTGTGGGTTTCATCTTCAAGATGATACACGGTGTGCACTTTCGTCTTGTAGCTCATGCATTGTGTACGCATACAGCTGTGTCCGTGTCTAATTTGTGATGTGTTGTTTTCTGTAGGATTTTCTGACTGGGAGCGTTGGCAGTAGGCTCTGCAATGTTAGGCATTCAGTGTTGATTTTTCCCATCGTGACATGCTGCATTCCTGTGGTTGTGGCGGCCCTGTGACAGGCAGTGGATTCCCTTGTTGGTTTTGTTCAATGCACTCCGATTGATGCTTGTCCTGTGTGGTGATTTGCTGGAGACAGCAACATAGTGCATATTCACTGCATGTTGCTGGATGGTGGTACAGAGGGTGAGGTCCGCTGATGAGTGGTGCACGTGTTGTGGGATGTGGGGTGGTTTACTGTTCGGCATGTTGTGATACGTGTCGACCTTACTTCATTCCTATGGGATTTGGGTGTCATGTTCTGTTTGGGATTCTTTGGGGCACAGTGCTTAGTGATGTGCACATTGTGCTGTCACATCAACATTGACACCATGGTTGTGTGTGCATCTCTCCCCCCATTTCAATGCCATGTGCCTGTCATGCAACTTACCAAGCAGCCAGGCACGTCGTCCAGCATGTCGCTCAATGTAGCGTGGTAGCGTGGAGTTCCGCAATCATGAGTTGATCTGGGATATCGGGCACAACAATGTGTGATGATCTTGCTGGCGTCACATACCATCTGCACATTGATGGAGTGGTATTGCTTGCGGTTGCAGTACACCACCTCCATGGCATGCGGGACCACCAACTCCACATGGGTGCAGTCGAGGGCACCTATACAATTTGGCATGCCTGCCAGTGCATGGAAGCCAACTTTTGTATCAAAAATCTCCTCGGGAGTCCGTGGTAGGGATATGTAGTCCCTTGTGTGCTTGAGGAGGGCATCCAGCACTTGGTTCAGAATGCGAGAAAATAAGGGTTGTGATATGCCATGCATGTGCCCCACTGTGTGCTGGTAGGTGCCTGTGGCAAGGAAGTGGAGCACCGACACTACCTTCAGTAGAGGGGGGATGGCGGTGCGTATTTCAATGAGGCTGACAATGTCATTGTGTATCATGTCCACGATGATGGTGATGGTGTCCTGGTCCAGAGGGTACAGGGTGTGGATCTGATCAGGGGTTAGGTTGAATGGACTGGCTCTGATGCAAGGGATTGGGGGCTGCCTGTGTGGTACTGCTGGCTGCACTGGTGGGGCATGTTCGCCCTGTCTCGTGCTCCTTCGCTTCCTGCATCTCCTCTGTGGTGCCCGCTGTTGCTGTTATTGTTGTTGCTGGTGTAGCAATGGAAGCATGTCCTCCATCCCTAGTATTGCTACTACTATTGGAATCATCTTGGTGTGGGAAGGGGTGTGGTGTGTGGGTGTGCTCCTTTTGTGCTGGCCCAGACTCCATTGCCTCCCCCTGTGCTGATTGTGTGCACCTGATGCAGTTGGGAACACAGCACATAGCATTTTACGGTTGGTTCATGATGCCAGTATCTCCTATTAGCGCCTTCATGATGCCGGTATTTGCATGTCCGCCTGACTTGTGATTTCCTCCCATTAGCGGCATGCCGGTATTGGCGGCATGATGGGCCGCATGCCCGCGCCCCTGCCACTATTAGAGGCACCGTTATCAACGGTGCCTCTAATAGCGGGGTCCTAGGTCGGAATAGCCTGGAGCGGTATGCGATGCCGGTAATCCTTTACGGCATCGTTTTTCCATTCCCTCCAACCTCGTAATGACCCCCATGGATTTTGAAAGTGGCTCATTTGTCCTTCATTGCTAAGGAATGTGCGTATCTGCACCCTAAGCCTGCTGACCTTCTAACCCCATGCATTCCCTTGCTGGACTACAATACTAGTTGATATGGCTCCACAAAAAGTGAGGTAGCATTCTGTGGGCATTATAGCAGTAAAATGCTCACTGAGATATTTGCCTAACCACAAAACTTTGCAACAAACAAATATTCATAGCGTCACCATAATATTATCGGACAGTTAAGACAAGTCAACATATGTGATGAGTCTGTATACGCATAATGTTTTGAAGGCCAAGCAAATTTGTTTATAACATCCCCTTCCTAATATTGTTGAGCAGGTTATATAAATGGTAAAACTACTGCCCTATCACCACAATTCTGCTCCTACATAAAATTCTCCACCACCATGCATATGCTCAAGTCCAACAGTTCCTTCAACAAAACCACCTACTTGGTAAAAGGAAATCCGGCTTCCTCCCTAAGCATAGTACAGAAACAAATCTATTGGACCTACAAATACAAATGGATAAGATTTGTGATCTCTCTGCTGCATTCAAACTAGTCAACCACAATATCCTATGCCACCACCTTAGCCAACACTTCCATTTCTCACTTGAAGCCACCTTATGGATCAAATCATTCCTCAGGGGTTGCACCACTAGAGTATTCAGTGGGGATCAGCGGCTGACCCCATCCCTGCCCCACTAGGTGTCCTGCAAGGCTCCTGCCTCTCACCCACACTTTATAACACTTACACAAAGCCTCTATTCGATCTTCTCGACTCACAGGAGATCATTTATACCAACCTTGCGGATGACACCAAAATACTCATCCCTATTACTGCTCATTATGTACATGAGACAGCCACAATTAACGTGGTGCAGTGTACAATCCAAAATTGGATGGCCGCCCATAATCTGTGCTTAACGGTGATAAAATAGAGCTCCTCATTGTTGGCTCCCCGTACCGGCTCAATCACCTGGATGCTTCCATTTGCTCCTTCTGCATCGATGACACGACCATCCCTGTTCTGAAACAAATCAAAACTTTGAGGATTCACCTTGAAAGCTTGAGTGGACTTTTAAAAGGTGTCTATTGTGCAATGATATATCTATAAAGAGCCCCCCCCCTCTTCCTCAACAACTGTATGACTCGAAATGTCTCCATGCGGGTGCTAAAATCCAGCACCAACACCTTCCTGGTCCCTCCATTGCTGGTCCCGCTCCAATAAAGAGTCCGCAGTGTCAGCTTTAGTGTCACTGCTCTGTCTCTCAGGAACTCTTTGCCCACACCCATCAGAAACGAACTATCCTGCACTACATTGAAAAAGCTAGTAAAAACCTTGTTGTTTGATCATTATTAGTAACAACTGTAGCCTACCGCTATCACTACCAATGCTTGCTAATGGACTGTTTCTTTTTGCTTATGTACTGTACCAAATGCTGTGATACCCTCGGGTCTGGGCGTTACAAAAATCTGAAAAATAAATAAATAAATAGACAGGCAACTGATGTGGCGTGTGAATTATGAATGAATGAGAAGGTGAGAACTGTTGGTGTGCACTACTAATATTGTTCTGAGGGATACCCAGAAAGAAGCTGGATGGCACACATGCGCACAGCGTACTGAGAACGTAAGTAAGAACTCCAGATGCATTTAAAGGAATTTGCAGTCCTCGCTAAACAACCGTCACAAAGATTACAACATGTGCATTCAAAGCTGTATTGTTTTATTTAATGTACACATGTGTTATGTGCTACGTAACAAAATGGCTTCAGAGCACGCAGCACGGTAGCAGGAAAACAACTTTTAACACTATTTAACTGATTCTCATTCAAACGCTCTGTGAAAGAGCTAAAAGGCTCTTTCATAAGACCTACAAAAGGAGGCACACTTAAAATCCCATCACATGTTGTTCCTTTTACTTTGTATTGAGGATAATACTTATAATCCTAGAAATAAATCAGCATGCATTGTGCAACTTACAAATGTTGCTTTCCTATCGGTACGGCCGAACCAAACGTAAGCTACACTGATTTTATGCAGACATATCTGAAGTCAAAAGTTAATAGCAATAGCGTTTTCACAATGATGTTTTCTGGCTGCGGCCTCCAAAATTAGAAAGTTTGGTCAAATGAGTGTGACAAATTTTGGGAACAAAATTGTTTTTTTTAATTTCTTTTGCATTGGATTTCACGAAGTGATGAAAAATACCATCTATTGAACACTCCCACTGCCAGAACCGCTGGATGGATTTGCTTCTAATTCAAATCAAGTTTGCCCAAATGTTGTGCAGATGAGCATGTAGTCCATAAGTTGTTATTATTTTATTTGGTGGCAAACACGGTGCCCCTGCACCAACATCATTTACATACCTCCATTGTGGCAACTGAGGCTTTTCAGATGTAAGATATTCTTGTGAGAATGGCAATTCATCTTGGTGCCCCATTTTTACAAACTGTCTACTAGCACTTGACGCCAGCCCTGGCCAGTGGGTCACAGACCAAAAAACGGCTTGAAATCCCATAGTGCATATCTTAGAATCATAGTGGTAATTTTGAATATGACATCTGTGAGGATATGGAAAGGCACAGCTTTTGTACAAAAGATAGTGCACGTAGCATACCAAAATATTTGAAATTCAGTGAAAAAGGTTTAGTTGAACTGACGTTAAGGTCATAGTTTAATGTAAATAAACCCTCGAAATTCAGCAAGTGTTTGAAGCTACACCATTTTAATTCGGAGCCACCGTGGCGTAGCCCAAGATTACACTGATAACATAATAATTGACATCACCAGTATAATCTCAGATGACAAGACATATTACATCATAAATGATACAGATTGATTAAATCACTGATGACATTAAAAACTATTTCAAGGTAAACTAATCATCAGAGAAAAAAAAACTTGCTCTATTTCAAGACATGGCAAACATATTGTAGGTGTATTTTTAGTGTATTATAACAGAGATGCAATATCTCCACAGACCCATTATGGGGTAATATGGCCGTGGATTTTGGCCACGGGCCAGGACGAGTGGCTAATATGGGTGGCCTGCCTTTGCCTTGGGCATGACTGAAGGCAGTGTGGACATGACCAGTCTCCAACAGATTCACTATGGAGAAAAAGTGGCCAATGGGCTTGGCCGCAGAACAGACTAATTGTCTGATTTGGGTGGTCTAGCAGGATCTGGTTATGGCTGACCAGCATGTACTGTCAGTGTGACTACAGGCCATGGCCAGTGGCCCACAGTCTCACTATGATGGTAAAGTGCCCACTGGGCATGGCCACAGGCTGGCCAAATGGTAGTCTTGGTTGACTTGGCATACCATGGGACCTGGGGCAACAGGCCATTGGTGTCATCAAGGGTCACTGTATTCCAGTGATGTAATTGATGATTTAGTAGGAGAGGTAATAAGTGATGGCACCTATGATGTCACCAGTACGTTCATGGCCTCCAGAAAGGGGGCTCAGAGTTAAGGTGATTTAGGTTTTAACACTTGCCAAATTTCAGGGGGTTTGCTGCCTTAAAGCTTCTTCTTAATGCTACTTCCACTAACGTTGTTCACTGATATATTTATAGTTAATTCGAAACCTAAGCTCTGTTACCTGTATGCAAAATATCTTTTTTGACACATCTGTATGGAATTGCCCAAAGTCAGTTTTAGGCCCGGTACGCCACCCTTCAATAATTGCAAAGTTTGGTGAAAATCGGTCCAACAGTTTAAGAAGTTACAAAGCATGAAAAGGGGTGCTTTTCACATTTTAGAACCTTGAACAGGGGCACAGCCTAAATTGCTGAAGGCATTTGCTTCAAATTTGAAATCGGAGTGGTAAAAGCTGTGCAGATATTCCCTTTGTTGTTTTCGTGTAAATCCATTTGTAGTTTTGTTTTAATTCTTTTATAAATCTTCCATGATGCACTGATTTTTTAGGATCATTGAATGATGGTCAAAATGAAAATATGCCATGTTATTTGTTTACATTTGTTGTAGTTATGTAGGACCAGGACCAATCAAAAATGCTGTCTATCCTCATAGAGCCCTGACGAGACCACAGGAAACACAATGGCCCACGGATATTTGACATTGGGACTTTGAAATTGTTTCAACTTATGGAGCAACAGACATCACAGCAGAGGTCTGACCTAATCGAACCATGACAGCTCCAAGGACATTGCAAGATCATGCACACTTTTGGTTGCTGTAATGTTGAACCATCGCCTAAATGTCATTTCAACTAAAGATTTTTCAATCAATAATATTTAGTGAATAAACATTAGTTAAGAGGCAGTTCAGTTTAATCAGTTTAATGCAACAAAACCCTTGCAATTCAGTGAAAAAAACATTAGTTGAAAGTGACCTTGAGGTAATGGTTTAAGTCAACAAACCTTTGACATTTTGCAAGTGTTGGAAGCAATGCCACCTTAATTCTGAGTCACTCCATTGTGCTGCACATGAGCACAGTGACAACAAAACAGGTAACAATACCAATGACATCCCAGATGGCATAAATGATTACTCTGACATCACTAGAAACTAGAGCATTCTACATTGTTCACTCTGAGATTACCATGAATTCTTATGTGATGTTCTTGGTGTTGTCGATTATATGTCATCATTGGTCTCCTTCTCACAGGCCCCATGTGTGGGGTGTATACAAGGGCCAAGCAGAAGTCCCTTTCACATGAACATCAGCATTCTAAACACTGAAACAAAAAAGGCTTGGCCCTTGTTTTGTTTTTCCAAGTAAAATTGAAGAGCCATGTGGAAAGGGGGCCTACCTGTCATTACCAAAGGAAAAGCAGCATTTTAATTTACAAAAGAAGGAGGAATCAAAGATTCTTTTGACATGGAAAACAGGATTTTTAAACGGTGACACCAAAATGGCTTGCACAGGTGTGTACTAATAAAATCAGTTAAAATGTAAAAATGCATCACTGCTCACTGAAAGAAATGTCAGGGAAAATACCTGACTTGAGGGTTGACAAAAAGCAATGTATATTATGTTTCATACACAACTCCTGTGGCATTTCAAACCCAGTTTGTGTTTATGAAAAAATGTCAGCCCAAGACAAGCCCTTTTGCTGATTTATTAGATCCTGCCCTCTTTCTTATTGATGACATATTCCCAAGTTTCTCTGGAAAACCCATAGAACGTAGATTGCTACACATGAATAATGCACTTCCGACCTGCACCCATCAACACCATAGAGTTTGCATCTGCCTCTCCCACTGTTCTACTAGTGAACCCACCCTCTTTTCTTTTGACAGAGTCATGTGTAACTAGGCCAGCAATAGTGGCAAAAGGGCGCGTTTACAAGACATTAGAGAGTGCTTGTAACGTACTTCTTCTCCAAACTCAAAACATTATAAAACAACCTCCAATTCATACCCACTGTGAACCATATTGTTATTACAGGCTTCCTAGTCGATGCACGTGCTGTATGCCCACATTCTGGCCAATCAGAAATGGTTAAAGTACAAAGCACAGCTTGCACAGGCTTCCTGTGAAATGCCAAGAGTCAGTCAATCCATTTTGCTTGAGCTTTCAATATCTTCACTGCAAAGCATTCCTATAACTTGATGCCACGATGCAGAGGTCTTCGATCTGCCGGCCTGCTTCTGCTCGCCGTGTCCAGATCCAGACATGATGGCAGTCGAGGTGTGTGATTCAAAATCACCCATCCACTGTGTGTCACACTCTGCCCCTTCATAGTCGCCAACCCTGATTCAAATACAGATTCAATTCACCTAAATACTGAAGACATTAACATTCAACTCATCTGCTGTTGAACCTTCCACGTATTGTATAATTAATGTGTGTTCATTTAAGTGTTCCTCACATTATTTAACTTCCAATATGATGTACCGGTACTTTTATTATAAGGTCTCACTGATTGTAGGTCTAACTTAGCCTTTACTTAAGGGATGATACATTGAGCACCATTAATAACACTTGGCATTATAAGCTGTATATACGAACACGGTTTATTAGTACCATTATCTGTTTCCTAACAGCTTTTTTCTTTTTCAGCGGCTTTGGATTATCATGTGTATGCGACGCTGATTGGCTAGCTGTACAGCGCCTAACCTCAATACATTTTTGGTGTTTGCCGTATTAGAAATTATACCAGGCCACCTCATATCAAGCTATCTGTTTTGGTGCTCATCAAGGGCAGAAGAAATGGAAAGTAATGTTTAAACTCGCATACTTATCTACCTCAAATGCAATAATGACACATCTTTGACCTATTGACTAGTAGTCATTACAGTGAATTTGTGTATTCTTCCGAAATATAAAAGCTAATAACTAGAAGGGGAAAAATAAACGCACGGTTTATTTAGCCAGTATGTGATTGATGATTTGTAAACACTAGACATTCCTCACAATATCCACTAGATGGCAGTGAATGGCTGAGAGAAAAGACATTCCACCCTCAAATTTGTTTTGTGCACATGCCAACAGCTAACCTTAGAGTGAACAGCATTATTCTTTAATAGGTGCATTTCCATGAAGTCTACATTTTGTTTCAGAACTATTTCATCCATCTCCGAATAGAGCAAATTGTATTAATTTCAGCCTCGAGCACTTTACAACATTCACATTTCAAGGATATTAAAAAGAACAGCAGCGCTCCATCACTCCCAATGCCCCTATTTCACTTATGCGTGCATGTGGAATGCTATAATAGCGCCCTGCATAACAGCGAAGCTGTTCAACTAGGAAACGCATCAGTACAACACGGAGCATTTGCCAAATTATTCTGAACGGAAACACAAATATCTTTTGCAGCAGTTAAACTTTCGATGTGATGTTAAAAATATTCCTTTAACATATGCGCATTCTTAATGCAAGATAATGTCGCTGGCACACATCAAGAGAATGTATGAACATTTGATATGATTTCTAAAATTCACAAATTGCATTCAAATGCCTTACTATTAAAACTGTCAAGTAAATTTAGCTAAAGTGTATTAAACCTGCCAAACATTGCCAGACACGGCGCCCAAACAATCCGGTGACACTTTCTGGTTGCATCACAGATTTTCTTTGTTTACGTTTTATCCAGAAAATGTTAAGCAGAATATTTAACAGCATGCACATGCTCTCGCAAACATTTACACACACGTATTCACACAACACACAGACACAAACAGTTTGGCAAGGTTTGTGTTTGAATAAATCATTATGCATGAACCAAGACTAATAACTGAAAACCCACTAGCCCATTTAATGATAAATGTCCTTTGTCACATTTTTAAGCATGGTGCAAATTAAATAGAAAATTTAATCAAGATTTCAGGCGAAACCTTGCGCCGATCTCATTTAATTTTTGAAGGGTACACATTGATCTTCGGCAAGCATTAACTTTCATAGATTTTTCCTGTATTTTTTTTAGATATTGTTTTGTGCTTGAATAATTGCTAATGTTTGCACTAGCTTTGCCTCTTCAGTTAATTGGGTCCTGCTAATTTATCTTTGAAATATCGGTTGATCAAGTGTGCATAATTGTAAAGCTGATCAGTTGCAGATTCGTCAATTTCTTCCACATTAACTTCCATATTGATTATTGGGAAGTATTCAGGGGTTTTGCATGAGTCCCAGGTGGGATACTCAACTGGCACCTGACAATTCAAGGTAATACGTACAATTCAAATCCACTTGTCATTTTTCCACCTGTGTTCATGTTCCCATTCAGATGTAACAAAAGATAATCAATACCTCCTTTTATATTTAAGTTCACCTAATATATTTCAATTCATTTAAGCACGTTTGCATTTGTTCACTGGCCAAACCCTCGTTTTTTTAAGGAATGTCCACAGTCAATTGGGCTCACCTGACTCTGTGTGGCCAAGAAGGCATGAGAAGCAGCATGATGGGGTCCCCTTGTCTCAAGTCTATTTAGGGGGTTCCTTTCCCCCCAATCAAGGTTAACTTTGGTAAAGCCTCCAACCCGTCTCGCACCCAACCCCAACAAATACTCGATAACACAATGGACTGGGAACCAGACTGGTGTGTAGTAAGAATATAGATTTATTTTAACCAAATTTAACAAACAGACTAACATCAGCCACCAATGCTGTGGCAAAACAAGAACAAAACTGACTTCTGTAATGGCACCAGCACAGAGATAATACTGAGATATGCAGTCACAATTTCCCACAGCTTTCTTTTCAAATCACCCACCAAAACAGAAAAAGAACAATTCAAGACACACAGTGATTGCTGATTTGGTTATATTACCTCAGCAACCCCAACCCTCCAAACATCAGTTAGACTTGACCCCTCTGAATTGAAGGCAGAGAGTGGGAGCACAATGGGAACATCGAGTTGGGATTCAGATAAAATGCACTCTCTGGAAAAAAGGGATTCAAGAGGAAAGATCGTTTTTTCACTTATTACCACAGATGCAATATGAGAGAAAGAAAAGCAATGGAAACATGTGTTTTGCTACACTTAAAAAGAACAGGCAGAGCTTTGTGGTTTGCGTCAAAGCACAATGGAAACAAAGGGGCAATTTCGTTTTTCCCACCACACATGCAAAGGAAATACAAGGCTTCACACTTTTGATTTAAAATGAAACGGATCGATGGGGAATTTTGTTTTGCACCCTGCTCTCTCATTTGGAAAAAGGGTTTTGAGATTAATTCTTTTGGCAAATCCTTAGGTCTCTGCCGGCTCAAAACACACTGGGAACAGCTTGTCCGTTTTGAAGGCTAACAAAACACATTCTGTGATTTCTATAGGGGAATTAATTGATTTACTTTAATTAAATATGCTAAGGATCTACACAGACAAACAACGTATTTTGCTATGGGGAAATAACTACATGCTTGAAAATGCAGAGCCTACACAATCTATGGCTTTGGGGATACATTTACCGACAGCAGGGCCCCGTCCCAAGAGGTGCCCTGCTGTAAGTAAATGTAAGGGTGTCAGTCAATGACAGTCCCTTCTGGCTCCTCCAAGGTGTCACAGCCAGCTTCTATTTTCCTGCTCCCTGTCTCTAAATGCAAGATTTGGGGCCTCTCTGCTTGGGTGTTTCTCGCAAGAGTTCAGCAACAGTTCAGCAGCAGGTTACCTCCCAGAATAAGTGAAAAGGCCCATCTCTGATGCAAACTGGTTTACTTATAGGGCAAATGACATCACAAACTCATGATTCCTGTGAAAGGGATTGGTTGGTTTTCTCTACTCACCTCCCCCCTGTGTGCTAATATAACAAGGAGAAGAGGGGTGTGAGTTAGGAAACCTGTGTGTGGAGAATGTTTTTTCATCCCAAACTGACATGTGGGCTTGGCATGTTCAAACTCCGAAAAACTATAAACATGGTAAGTACCCTAATTTTTCAAATCTTTACATGTATGGATATATTTTTAAGAACTACATTTTAAGGTCAATCAGATGATGCTAATCTGAAGTCGGCACACCCTTCCTATGAAGAGATACATTTTTTCTTCATTTACTCAGGAGCTGTATCATTGAAAAATATGCCACTTCAAAGTTCCCATGTTAATCTTGGCCTTCACCCTCACATCAACTTTAAAATCTCTCAGAATCAAGGCAAGGCTCGAATCAAATTTTCATTAATAACCTCTGTTATGTTTATCACACCAAAATCATTTGGCATGGTTCAAAGGGGGTTACTGTCACCTTTAATAATAGTCTGGAATGACCGTTGTGGGACATACGCTGCCCTTTTTATCTATTTTTCTACTCTTTAAGTTTCATTTCCCCTCAAGCATGTAATCGGCCAGAGCTCACTTCTGAAAGAACAGGCATGGCTTTATCTATTTCCACTGTGGTTTAAATCTAGGCAGTGTATTTCTTTATATTTTTTTAAGCAATGGACCTGATTGATGGTTGACAACCAGACCTCCCTCTCCAGGACCAGCAGAGGAAAGGTCTTGGAGGTCAAATTTCATTTTCAGGAGAAATGCACAGCTGTGTGTAAAATCCTGCAAGAAATGGCTTTTAAACTCACACACAATGCATTTTACATGACATTGTATGAAGGCACCTGGACCTTATATCCATGTGTAATGTACTTCTTTAATCTCACAGTTGCAAAAGACATGATTATCACTTCTGGATTGTCCATATGTACAGGGCAGCTATATGAGAAAACCATGTTCAAACTCTGGAAGTCTAGTAGGCAATTCTCTCTACATACTGTCATTTGGATGAGGAAAAAGGAAGTTATTTTATTTCAGAATTGCAATAAGCTTGGTTTCTCTCGACATTACTGGAGCACAATCTGGTATTACATTGAAGATAATGTACACACAGCTATCTGTCTCTTTAAGTATAAAGTGTAGCTTTGCATGGATTTAGTAAAACAGCATTGTGAGCCACATGTCTTTCTTTTCCTTGCTGAAATGCATTGTGCATATCTTCGCACTTTTGAATTTCCCAGCATATGTCTCCTTCATTTAGGATTTATGCCAGTTTTTGGTTCAATATGCCACATGTCTGACATCACCATTTCTGTGCTGTCTTTATACTTCAATGGGACTTCACAGATCACTCTGGCCTCTTTATTTCTGGCATTCAGGGGCTTTATTTTATCCCACACATTATGTTCTCTCTTGTCCACAGCATTCATCTTTTACACAGTCAACACATGGCTCTGTCCTCTCGTGTAGCTGGGCTTGGCAGTCCAAGGATTACGTTCCTGGGGTTTATTTTAGAGGCTTGACCATAATTTTTGCGAAACAAGCCTCCTTTCTTCACAGCAACACCTCAGCACATCTTGAGCCCATCACAGTCCCTCCAAATACTATGATGGCCCCTTAGGACCCTCCATTCCAGATCGTTTAACCAGTTACAGCACACAAACAGATGGATGCCTTCCCCATCTCATACCAGTTACGTTTGTTTTGTACAATTTCCTTTTACACAGAAAACTCTTGACTCTGCCATACACGACACGTGGGCTTGGCAGTCCCAAATGATTATTATGGATTTTGTCTTCAGACAATAAAATGCAATCCGGACAAATAAGCGTCCACACTTCAAGGTCAGCTGGAGCACATCCAAAGTCCATCACACAATCACTTAAATGTTTGGCATTACATACTGAGCATTACGAAACTGCTGACACTGCTCATGTTTACAGGCTCTATAGAAGTGCATTCCAAAATCTGCATTCCTGCTCTTATCTACATGAGCTGGTCAAACACATTCAAACCATTAGAGACACCATCCCTCCCCCTTATCATCTCCTCCATGCCAACAAATGATCATTTAAATGTGAACCTGTGTTTCCCTTTCGTCACACTGTTTCCTTTTTTGCTCTGCTCCTCAGATCATGGTTTGGAAGCCCTGGCAGTGGTAAAAGTGGCCACCCTGGATAGCCCTTGTCACTGTAAGATCAACAAGGTGGTGATTTGGTCTATTATGAAAGTCTTTTAACATAATATTACGTGTGTTGAATGTTAGATTTTCAATTACGATTAATGTGTTTTCCAAAGGGCAATAGAAGACAAAGAGGCCAGCATTATTTGCTTTGTCACTGCAGACAGTGATGTAGCATTGCGTTATGCCATATCACAGACAGTGGCATCACAGACAGTGAACTGACATTGGGTTATGCCATATCACGGACAGTGTCATCCCAGACAGTGATCTATGAATGGTTATGCTAGATCACAGACAGTGTCATTACAGACAGTGATCTATCATTAGTTATGCTAGATCACAACAGCATCATCTCAGTGATCTAGCACCCAGTTATGCTAGATCATAGACTGTGTCATCAAACCTAGTGAACTAACATTGGGTTATGCCATATCACAGACAGTGTGACCCAGACAGTGATCTATGATTATTTATGCTAGATCACAGACAGCATAATCTCAGTGATCTAGCACTCAGTTATGCTAGATCACAGAGAGTGTCATTACAGACAGTGATGTAGAATTTAGTTATGCTGAGGTTAAAAACTCTTCTTTCTATTCTTATGAAGAAAATATGTTAACCCTGTGTTTTCTAATGAGTGAATTATTGAATGAAAACACATTTGTAGTGCATTTCAGCCTCTCAGGGGATCGAGAAAATGAAAATCTGTTGAGGGAAGAGATGACTAATAAGGGGAGATACATGTTCTAAAAAGGAATGATACATAGGGCCTATCTACATTACTGATAAATATTTATTTCTGTCTATGCATAGTACACACATTATACACACGATGCACACAATCCAATGCTCCTATTTGCCACTAGGATTGGCCACTGACACCTTGTTGCTCACTAGGAGTACCTTGCAAGAAGGCTCAGTGAGTTAAACATTAGCCTTGGACGTGGATGATCAGAGCATAGGTCACAAGGATTCAACCCAACATGGCCTTTTGATGCCCTCATTCTTACAAGTGCAATTACATAGGGCTGGTAAGAACATTTGCAATTACACCTCTGAGAATCTGGAAGAATCTGCCATGATGAGCATTATGAAAAATAAGTATTATTAGTATTACTTTAGATCCACCAACATTTGGAGAGTCCCACTTACAAGAGAGATTGTTTTGGTTGCAATTATAAAAGAATAAAATGGAAGTGGATCCTGAAGATAATGGACTTCAGCCAGGAACCAACAGCCACACTTTAATAACACTCACATATGATGTCCCTTAACTGCACCTTCCCATTTACTACAGAACTCATAGGAATAGCTGCGGCTTCAGCTGTACAGGTGAGTCGGGGTGACAGAATAGTACACACCATGAACATGCCTCATTGATGTGTCAGCATTACATATTTCTTCTCTCGATACCATGACTAACTTGTGTGGCTTTACTGTACGTCTTCAATAATGTGTGACAAATTATACTATGTACATCCATTTTAAGACAATAAATACATATCATTTATAATAATATATTTTGACCATCTTACATGTTGCACGGTTTATTACAGAAGTTCCCATTAGGTGATGCTCACAGTACGAGTGACCTAATACGATTATAAACGATGGAGATCCGTGCTCTAAAATCCCAATTTCAATTCCACAAAGCCCTAAAAACGGACCTGTTTACGTGACCCATAGGCGGTTCTATTAGGGCCTGGTTTTCTGGTTGTATCCGCTGCCTCCCAGTCTGATTGCATCTTGTTTCTATTGATTTCGTGTTTTTCCATCTGTGCCTTGATACGATTTTGTTCTTTTAGAGCACCAGACAACTACCTCAAATCAACTAAAATCAAATAAAAAGTTGAGTGCTCCATAAATTGAATGCAATGCCCCAATTCTCACACCGCTCCTTATCTAAAAGCATACGCATGCTTGACCCACCATTTCTATAGTAAGGATGGTGCTGTATGGCTCCCCCACGAGGGAGGACCTTATTCTTCCCAGTGTTAGAAATGTCTAGGTCAACATGGTGCTTCCTGAAAGAGGTGGTGTCGCATCATTTTTAGTGAGGACTTGTTCGCGGAAGAGGAAGAGGTGATAATGTCATATAGATAACATGACTTTGATTGACAACAAAATAATTTGTTCTGCCATTTTAGGGGATTGTAAAGTAATAACCTCCTTATTGCAAGAGATAACGTTATTTTATAGAACTAGAAACCTATTATGGAAGAGCAGGGCAGATGGATCTTTACTTTTTCTTCTGCAACATTGCTCACAAACAAAAGATCATCTTTCATATTTTATCAAATGTCACTGCAGCTGTTTGTTCTCTGCCTACTATAATAACTTTGCAAAACCTTCAAAAGCACAGTGGAAATACAGCAGTCTCATTTTTGGCTTATTACTAAACCTTGATACATCAAACTCTTGGAATAGAAACTTCTTATTTTCTGCAGGGAGTGCTTTGTAAACCTATCTATTAGGAGTGGCAGTGAGTTCATTGGAGGGCTGAGTGCTACATTGAAAGCATAGCTTCCTCAAAATTGGCTACACTGGGCAGATTTCAAATATATATTTTTTAAATAGCAATTCATGTCGCATTCTAGGCTCTAAGTGCGGGACCGGGTATGAAACCCTTGCTCCACAGTGTTGTCTTGTTTCCAAAACAAGCAAGTTGCCCCTGAGATATTCTCCCAGCCCTCCCAGTAAATTGATGTCCTGGCGGCTGCCTATAATTGTGCTGACCCTGTAGCCTATTATCAAGATCACCTTAGACCAGGAATTCACCATCAGAGTTGAGAGCATTTGCTGAAAGGCCCCATGTAGAGAGCTTATCTATTCAGGAACTTTTCTAAAGGCTAATAGTTACCCTTGAACCAAACACTTAAGCATGACCTATGTTATGGTAATATCTGTCTCTTGGTAATGTCCACTCTTAGCATCCTCATTCCCTACGCAGCACTTTTTTTATCGGTTCAACACACTTAAACGCATCTTGCCTACAAACCGCATTTAATAAAACTATAATAATTTAAATAACTAAATATTGATGCATAATATCACACTAATGATTGTATTTTGTATTTATTTTAATTTATATAGCGCTTTAAGCAAAATACAAAGTGTTAAGCACTTCTCACTTTATTGTTACGTCTCGAGGTTGGCTGGAACGGCAAACATGAAAAGGAAAATACGTTTAATGATCTTTACAAAAAAATCAACACACATTTCAACATAAAAAACAGATACTGATGTAGTGTTACTTATAGGCCTTTACAAACTTGAAAAAAAGAAACTGTTGTACATTCCACAGCATTGCTCTTTAGCCTGCCTGTGCCATTGCAGGATCAATATGAAGATCTGTAAATCAGTATTGGAACTGTCACACATGGGAGCAGGCCAGCTGAAACTGCTAGGCCACACTCCCTCTGCATGGAAACACAAGCAAGCCAAGACATATTTCAGGGTCAGGAATGGAGGCTTGCACAGACCCATCTAAGGGGATTCTAGCTCCAAGCCACCTCTATGAGCCCACACATGAGGGTCTCTGGGAAAACACAGACCTGGCCCAGAACCAGCTAGTGGGCATGCATTCTGACCCAGTTCCACAGACTAACTGAGATCTGCCTCAGTGCATGAGTCGAGTCTGTGGGTCAGTGAGCAAAGTCAAATCTTGGGACCTTGTGATGTATCCCATGCCAGAGACCACAGTACCAGATGTTTTTACTTTGCTCAAGACTCATGCTAAACAAAATACCAGGCACCAGGTCCCTGCCCCCAGCACCCGGCCCACTGATCTCTTGTCAGATCCCCAGTGGCTGAATTATCCTTACTCAAAGGGCCCGACCAATTTAAAACCCACAGTAGGATCCGCAGACGCACTGCCAGGTCCCAGGATGTATCAATATGTCTCCAGACTCACTGATCCCAAGAGCTGCCTTCTGTGTTAAGACTGGACTCATAGGAAGGGAGATCCTGCCAGCAAGAGTACACTTAAGCAGGCAGTAGTTAGCACTAGTCTCATGGAAGCAAGGGCTATACTCAGTGTGGAAATCTTAGATGATGGATTCCTACTAGGCTAGGGGCTGGGTGAATGTTTCCTTGTCACTCTGAGTGGATAATGTACTGGGTCTCCAGAAGATGCCCCACTTCTCTCAAATTCTCAGATATTTTTGGATCATATCTTCCTTAATTGGAAACAAGTCTCAGCACTACGTGATACTGCTCTGAGTTTCACTGCTCTCTGACGACGAAGGGTGCAGGAGGTCAGATAATACCTGGTAAAGAGACACACGAGTCAGGTGATGTGATGGTCTTTCTTGATGCCCACTTGCTATCTTGGAGTTAAGTTGTAGAAATGAGACTTCTCAGTGCAGTGTTGCTGACAATGATGCAAATTTGGTGGACTGTCTATGATAGAGAATAACCTGCCTGCAAAGAAATAATTGCTGTGGTCACTAAATCGAAGGCCAAGGAAGCAGCATGAGAAGCGGCACTTAAGAGCATGGGCCCAGAGGCTCTTCCAGCTGGAGATGGTGAGCGCCCTGGATTGTGTTTACTGCGCAGTTCAGATCCAGAGTCCACAGAGTCACCTCCTCCTGACAGTGGAGGCCTACTGGCCACTGAGGTGCCTACTGCCGTGGTACAAGATGTAGTGATCTCAGGGTTGCCTATAGGCATACAGCCATAACCCGAGTTGGAGGAACCAGTGATTTCAGACCTGAAGAGCGAGCCAGAACTGAAAAAGTCTTCCTCAGCTGGAGGTCCAAGTCAAGCTGGCATTTGCAGAGTGCAGGGAGACTGCCCCACTCTGGCTGATCGATGTTAGCCCCTGGGATGCTCATCTGGTACTGGAAGAATGGACTCCTGTACATTGAGCACACACATTCTGAGGCAGGGCCAGCCAGAGGTTAGTTGTGCACCAATGACAAACTTAGTTCCCATTGGATTAGCATTTGACATTATTTTGGCAGATCAATTATGAGTGACCAAGACAGTTGACAGGCTGCCCATTTTAACTGGTCCCAGGCTGGAGTAAAATTAAAAGGGGTTGTCAGGCTGTACCATACTTGCAAAGCATCTAAAACCATTCTCAATTCCACTACCAGTGGTTGGGGAACCATTCAAGAGTATAGGCATGTACATTGAGGGTATTTTGTATCCTCAGACAACCTCAAGTAACGGGCACATTTTGGTAGGTGTAGTGGTAGACTATACTACCCAGTACTCAGAGTCAGTACCCTTGAGAAGTATTAAAACCTGAGTAGGAGTGAAGCCTTTTATAGGAATGTTCTCTCTTCTGGGGTTCCCTAACAATGTTATTTATGACATGGGTTCCAGCTTCATTTCTCTGTACATGAAGGAAATAAGAGATGAATGTGGAATTACTTACAAGTTCTCAACAGCCTTTCAACCACACACCAAAGGATGTGTTCAGTGGTGCAACAAGAACCAGAAAGTCATGATAGGTTGGTGGTGCAGAGCCTCTGAGGAGAAAGTGGGATATTTTCCTGCCATTCGGATTGACTACCGGATAGTGCCACGGAGCAGTGTTCCATTTGAGCTCCTGCTTGGTCCACCTGTAGGGGTCCTTTATGTCCCCAAATCCTACTATGAGATAGTGGTTTATGTGCTTAGCCTCAGATCCAAGATGCACCATCTGAAGGCCAGTCAGGAAATCATGAAGCACTTGCATTACCAGAAAGCCACAATGACTGACTGCACTCCAGACAAGATTGTCTGTCTCATAGGACCAGTCAAGCCCAGTGCACTTCATGACCAGTGGACTGGCCCTTATATGATTTTTTATTTTTATTTTATTTTATTTTTTAAAGCTCAGACCTAGTTCGAGACCACCGGAGCACTGTATAGAGTATTGGTAGCCGGCATTTGGACTGGCATCTTTTGACAGTAGTGCTGTACTGTGAGGTCTGTGCGTCAATATGTGTGTCAATTGGAAGGAGTCATTGGTTAGGTGTTGTCAAAAGAGCCATGTTTTGTAAGATATGCGATGTTGCGAAACATCAGCGAGGTTAACTACCCCATTGATATAAAAGACTTGAGGTAGTACATCAAGTCTACCATGTCAACCAGCTGAAATCTCAATACAGCTAGGATGACTTAGTGATAGCTTTGGAGACTCAGGATGAGACTGAGGATGAGACAGCTTCGCTCACCGACTTGTTTCAGACAGAGTTCACTGATGGATCTCTAGAGGAAGTTTAGATCGCCCCAGACCTTGCTGAGCATGAATTACAAGACTGCATGCAGGTGCTGGGCCTGTTCATGTATCTGTCCTCTCCGGCTCCAGGGAAGATTGATTGGCGCATTAATGACATTAACATTGGAAGAGCAGAATTCACCAGATGTCTGACCAGGTAAATGACATCATCAAGGGGGAGGTCTTCAAGATGTTGGACATAGGGGTGAGTGAGCATACCCACAGCCCATGGGACAGTCCTGTAGTACTAGTACCTAAAACATCCAATAGTGAAAAAACCGAAGTCCACATTTGTGAGGGCTTATTTCTGTCGCCAAGAGAGATGTTCACCCTAGGACAGATGAACAAACTGTCTGATAGGGTGCTGCCAAGTATGTGTGAACCTTTGACTTGAAGGCAGGCTATTGGCAGGTTGGCCTAACAGACAAAATTGAAGGAGATATCAACATGTTGTACTCCAGAAGGTCAATACCAGTTAATTGTTTTGCTCTTTGGGTTAAACAGTATCCCTGCCTACTTACAGAGGATTGTAAATTAGGTCATATCAGGGCTAGAAGACTTCAACATTGCATACTTGGATGATGTTACTTTTTCAGTCACACCTGGGAAGGCCAACAATCTTATCTGCTGCATGGCCTGACTGTCAAGGCACCCAACTGCCAGATAGTGCAGGGCACTGTTACCTAGGACAGTAAGTGGGTGGCAGTAGGGAACAGCCCCTCCAGCCCAAACTTCAGGCAGTGATTGAATGGGATATTCCCACTACGCATACACAAATGAGAGCCCTCTTGAGCCTCCTAGGATACTACAGACCTTTCATCAAGGTGTATGTCACTCATAACCTTCCCCAGAATTATGTGACATATAAGAAGTTACCAAAGATTGTCAGATGGACCTCTGCCTGTAAGGCATCCTTCCAGTTCTTTAAGAATGGTTATTGCATGGCACCAGTTCTAGAGATCCCAGATTATGGGCAGGAATGTATTATTCAGACACATGCCTGTGAATTTGAAATTAGTACGGTGTTAGCAGAGTTAATCTCTAGGGGTATGGGGGTCGAGCAACCTTGTGAATATCTTAGTAGGTGCTTGACCAAGTGAGAGCATAACTGAGGGCACACCTGAAATGGAGGCCGTTGTGGTAGTTTGGGCCAATGCGAAAACTGAAACACTACATTTCTTGATCTCAGTCCACTGTCCAAACAGACCAAAGGCCCTTAGGTTGCTTATGGCCCTAAAGGGAGAGAACCACACGTTTTTGCATAGGGTCATATCACTTACAGAGATTGGCCATGGACATCCAAAACAAGGATAGTTCACAGGGCTCCAGTTCAGATGGCCTCCATAGGACGTTTGGAAGAGCCAGACCCTTATTAGTCTGAGTCTTAACCTTTTTGGCTGGGGCATGTGTGAAAGTTTGCCATCTGGCAAGGTTGTAAAAGCCTTAGGTTTTTTAATTTGTATTCATAATACAATGATGCAGGTACTCCATCTCAGAAGGTGTGAGCTGCTAACCAGATCCACCTTTCCAAAAGCATAGTGTACACCTGTTTGCTGCTGCGTCAGTATCCTGATCTGCAGGTACTGCTCTCCAGTGGCACAGAGCAGGTTCAGAGGTCAGAGGTGCCCTGCTTGACAGCTGCCGTGATAGCAAATTCACTGCAGTGCAGAGGTTCCATTTAAGCCTGCCCCTCCATTCCAGTGACAGGATAATATGGAAATCAGGATAATATGGAAATATAAGCTATACCGAGGTTTGGTATGGTTGCTGATAGTTTACATAATTATTAAAGGCACATCTGATTAGTAGAATACCTGTGTCAACCTTGTGAGATCAGACCAGCTTTGAAAGGTGATGTGGAGTTCAGGCACCTGACCATCTGCAGTCCAGTGAATGGGACAAAAGGATGGATGCATGTCTCTGTTGAACTCTGATAGGTTGGGTAACTCCTTCCTGCCAGACCCTGTAGCTCACAACAGAATATTACCTAGGAAACCTGCTTCAAAGGGACGATTCCAAATCACACTAGGGGTTTCACACCAAAGAGCCTTTGAAGCTGAAGACTGAAAAGGGAGTGGAGTTAGGCCAGTCAGAGAACATAAGTGATCCTGAGGAATGGTTCTTAGATCTTGGTTCTGTTGCATTTTCTCTCCTTCCTGTCCCTTCCACTGACGACAGAATAAGGTACTCTTGGTATCATATCAAGATGTAAGGGTCACTTGTTTCAAGGAGTTGAATTGGGCACCTTAAAGCAGGCTTGCTTTAATCCAATACCCTCTGGCTCCCATTCATAGGAAAAAGGGGTCTCCAACCTCTTTGTTGATCCACTTTTGGACCTTCAAGGGCATCAAGAAACAATTAAAGTGGATCCTGTTTGGAGCAAAGTCCTTTCCAACGCTCTCTGCCAGAGGTGAAATCAGGTGTTCCAGGGCACTTTGGGGATGACTTCCCTGATAACAAAGGCCCACCACTGCCTAGGCTGGGAGAGCAGAGACTGAAACAAACCCACCTTGCCTCAGAGTCCCTGCAGTGGGACTCGCAACATTCAGAGGGCCAAAGCAGCCATGTCTCCACTTTTCATCACTCAAACCACTTTGAACTGCATTTAAGCCGTGTTTGCCCGTTTTGAACCACCAGGACCCACAGTGCTGTCTTTGGCACTCACCTTTGAACTTCAAACTGCTGTTGCTGCATCACTGAACTAGTTCAATGCGTCTTTGTCTGAGAAGAACCTCAACACTTGTCCGGCTCAAGGAATAGTGCACCATTCAGATGACTTTGAACCAAGCATCTAACCGCAAGGACTTCACATCACAGCTTGACTTGAACCACTGGATCATCATATCATTCATTGACATGGTCCAGCAGTACTCATTATTTTAAACCACTCTCTATTGCTGACCGACCCCTGCTCAAACCCTACTCTATACTAGCTGACCCATTTTGGATCAACGTGACACACTGCATGCAAACCTGGTTCTCAAATAGCCTGGTTTGCCCCCACAATCAGGTACTATTAGAAGCCCCTTTAACCTTGGTCCATTTTTGGGGCCCTAGTGACTGGTTAAGGCCCTTCAAGTTATCCTTAGTACCTACACAGATGTGTTCTATATTTTCTGTCTTTTACAGAGATGGGTGTTTATAGTCTTTTAATAGTTGGTTGTGTAATTGGTTTGTTTAATTAAAGGATATATTTTGATAGACCCTGATTTGGCATTATTTTATTTTAGAGCTATGGTACTGTTGCTGTATGGGTTGCTCCTGTCACACATTCACTCCCCTTCTAAGAGTACAGCCTTCCCTCAGCCCACATTACCAAAAAAGGCACATGCGGTATATCGTGTAGCTGACCCTGTTTGTTTTACCTTTATGATTGGGATGACTCTTGGTCTGTAGAAGTGTGAGGTCTGAGTAGGTGGTTTAGCGACTACTCATCCTTGTGCTCCTGCAGAGCAGAAGTCATTCTATCAGACCCCAACCATCCATAATGGCTTTCTTTGAAGTTGCCAATGTAGCTGCCACAAAATGAAGTATGTGTACACAAGTGTCCAATAGAGACCCAAAAAAATAGACCTGTGGTTATGTAACAGACGTTTTGACATGTTTATAGTATTTTTAAAGAAAATACTGGACAGATTTTCTAAAAAGAACTTCACAATACTTTGCAAACAATTTGGATGTGGATTCATATTCTTGTGGAACTTTCTGTACAGTTTTGTTGAGTAGGACCAACGTTCTAAGCATCTAAAAGCCTGCTCTCCCTAAAAGTAGTCCATCTTAACCATAACTGCACAGTCTCCAACTCTGTATTTAGAATTATCAGTAAAAGTGGATGGAAACCATAAAGTGTAGGTACTAACACTGCTGTCAAGGAGCTGGTATCATCATGCAAGAGTATAATTATATATTTCTTTGTTTTTAACCTAATTATACGATGTACAGTTCTTTAGAGAGACAAATTATTAATTGTACTTACTTGTCTTCTTCATTTAAATCTCCGTAACAAAATGCATACTTTGAGAAGCAACCAAATTGCAAAACATGCCTGGACCCAGCCTCTGCATTTAGAATGAACACAGAAAACAACTTCAGATCCACTGTCCAGGTTTTGGTCCTCACCCACTTGGATGGTGGCAATGCCCTTTTAGAAGGTTTTCTGGTAACTAGCCTGGCACCCCTACATGCGGCAGCTAGACTGATTAAAGGACTCTACAAATTTAACAACGTCACCCCAACTCTCATCGAAATGCACTTGCTCCCATTGAAAGCCTGTTTCATCTTTAAATCCTGTTGCATCATCGACAAGGCTGTCAGTCTGAAGTACCCAAGCTACCTCACTGAGAAAATCAGCATCTCCGGAGGCCTGCGATTCCAACAGAAGTAAGACTCTGGAATCTCCTCCGTGTCAACATCAGACTTTCCATATCATTTCTACAGTTCAGGAAAGAGCTCAAGACCTTCCTCTTTAAGGAATGCCTCCTCCTTAACACCTAGATCCTTGCACCCTGTACTCCCTACCCTACCCGAGACTCTGAGATCTGCTCCCCACTGTCTTCCCCCATGCTGCTTTTGCCCACAGTCCCCTTTTCGATCCCATCTCCTTTTTTCTCTGCTTCCCTCACTGTGTTCTTCCCCCTATGATTGTAAAGTGCGCAATTGCTTCCTGAAGGTAGGCCCGTGATCGATAAATGCCCCAATAATAATAGTAATAATAATAATAATGACAAGCAACTGCAAAACCTTTCACACTACAATCTCTAGGAAACAAATGTGATTTATGGATCTTCTACAGCATGACACTGGTCTGCACCTGATTCTCTGGCTCTACAATCATGATCCAGGAATTGACAACACTACACTACGTCCCCAAGTCCCTTCAACTAACTATTTAAGCAATATGCCCCAATATAACTATAACTATGGGCCCCGGTGCATTACTAGAGTCGGTAATGCCCCCACCGCGAGGGCCATATAGCTATTAGTACCCCGGCCTGCAAAAACTGCGTGACCGGGGCACTAAAAGCTTTTCTTTTGTCCCTAAATGCAGCAGGAGTTTGCAGGAGAAAAAAAAAAGACATCAAAGAAAATGCCCACCATGGAAAGGGAAAACGGAGTCCGTTTTCCCTTTCCATGGCGGCCATCGGGAGCGGACGTGCTGGAAACAGAAGCGTTTCCAGCGTGTCCACTCCCGAAAAAAAAAGAAGGTAAGTGCGGTTGGGAGGGCGGGAGGGTGAGGAAGGGAGACAAAAAAAATATAAAGTACCTGGGTCCCCGGCGGGGGATGATAGAAGCCTCCAGCCGTGTGGAGGCTCGGAGCAGGGATGGCCCTGCTCCAAGTCTCCATATGGCAGGAGGCTGCCATCGTCCCCCACCGGGGACAAAGGATAGAAGGTAAGTGGGGTGGGGAGGGCAGGGAGGTGGGAGGAGGGAGGGAGGGAGCTGGAAAAAAAAAGTCAAAGCTTTACCTGAGTCCCCGGCGGGGGCGAAGGCAGCCTCTCAGCCGTGGGGAGTCTCGGAGTGGGGATGACCCTGCTTCGAGCATCCTCATTGGCTGAGGGACTGCCATGCCCCCGGCCAGGGACAAAGGCCGTGGAACCCCGACAGAGGGATTCCTGGCCTGGTAATGACTCGGCGAGGGTCAATCGGAATGGCTCTTTTATTCTGATTGCGCCCTCGCCGGGTACTAATCAGACTTCTTACACCTCCCGCACTCCTTCAGTTGGCTGCACGGGTCTAATGTACTGAACAGATTTGGACCTTATCCTTCATCTGTCAGCAGCCATCCTGTCAACTATTACACTGCACAATCTGAGGGCTGATAATACAGCAGACCTGCCCAGTGTGCACCAACCACAAACAATGTTTTCATATCAGCACTGAGGTAATGGGTGCTTCCCATCTGCATTCACCTACACCACAGGTTTCTGCTTCTTTCTTCCCGCTCTCCGATTAACACACCCTGACCTCCCTTCTTACAGCACCAATGTCCAGTGAGGGCAACATCAGTGGCAGTGAGGTGCTCTATATATAGTGTGGAACACCTAAAAGCTGAATGTCACAGAACATCAAATGTAATTGTAAAGACAAATAAAACATGCTTATCATGTGGGGCAATAATGGGCGCAGACGCTGTACAGGTGCACCCCTCGCAAGTGGCATGGCCGCCACAGTCTGGAGGGTGTATCTTGCACTTATGGCACACCCAGGGCCCTTTCTACCTAACGATATGTGGATGCCATGCGACAAATCAGCGTGCAACGGTGATGGCTGGCTTTCCACTGGGCAACAATGAGCCTGTCTTTGAAGAGCATGTACAAAGGAATGGGACATCAAAACCAATGTGCAGTAGAAATCACTAGAGCGCGTGTGTGCGCGCGCGTGTGTACGTGTATATCTGTGTACCTCCGTGTGATGGCATCATCATGTATCACACATCATGTGAGTGATGCAGTAGCTGCACCACTGCGCCATTATACATGTGGACAAACTGCCTAATCATGCTAAGTAACATTCGAATGGGCTGACTGAAAGCGCAACATGTTTTCTCCACGGGGAAAATCCTGCACTAATGAAGAGGAATTCATCTTAATGCTCCAGCCCCCGTGTGGAAACGCCTACCCTGCAAGTAGCCAGCAGAAGACAAGGGGACGCGCAGGATCTAATAATGCAGACAGATCGTTCACTCTACCGATGAGCAAAAGGGCGGCAGAATAAATAATCATATTGACAGTCTTTCGCGACACAAGAGATGAAGAGAGCTTACTCTAAAAAGCCGGCAAAACCCCCGACAAAAAGGCTCTGTGTGAGTGGGAAAAGAGGCGCATGCATTACGACAGCCAGATTGCAATCTGCACTGGGGGGAGTATAGTAGGACTGTTGCATGAAATTGCGCATGATTTTTTTTTTCCGTCTGCGTTTTATTTTTTTATTTGTTTGCTGCTGTGCCCCTACACTGATACAGCGTGATGGGAGAATCATGCTGGAATGGGATCTTCCAAAGATCTTTCACGTGCAACCAGATCCTGGTAGTAGTCTTCTGTTGCGTCCTCAATACAATTTCAACGGGGTATGTGGCACCACAATGCTAGCAAAGACCTTAAGTACCAAGATGCAAGCAGTGTTTCCCTATGCAGTATACGAGTTCTCATAGCCCATCTATCAGATGTCGCCATTTTCCATAATTGCATTTTAGTTTGTCCCAGATTGAGGATCAGATCCGTTGGCGAGCATTGCCTGTTGTTTTGTAGTCAACTATAATTGCAACTCATGTTATGTTGAATAATTGGCTCATGTAAAAACGTGCATGGTGAGCCAATCATTTTGGATGTAACAGTTTGTTATTTTTTAATTTAGCACCTCCTGAAAGTTTATAAATGTAACTCAAATAGCAAGGTTGGTAGTCTGCATGCATGCTGCAGGTAGCAAGCATTTTATGAAGAATGCTTTGAAGCCTGATCTAATGTTGCCACTAAGTAGAAATAACCATAATTTGAAGAAATCTGTAAGCAGTTGCCGAAATATTACCGGTTTCCCAGAGACGTCCGCAGTTTCCATTGTCACATTAAATAGAAAAATCTATGATACTACAGTGGGCTCTTCACCGGACACGCGCCTCCGAATATGATGAGCAAAAGAGTGTGGTCAATTCAATTACTTTAGAAGTACCTGGTGCAGTGAGAGTGATTTAAACAATCAAGGCAGTGGGGCTCAGCTGCACCAGCCGGTAATGCTGGCCTCTTTGAGATAATGGACTGACCGAAGAGAGCGATATTTCCGAGGCCACTGGACTGTTACCGTGGTCATTATGTAATACGCATACATTTCAGATGCAGAAAAAAGTGGGCTGTGAAAAAACAGAAAAACCAAGAAATTTAGAGAAGCATGTGTTCCTAACACCATGAATGGTCAGTTGTGCCTCAGAAATGTGAAGCCAGCTCCCATTGGCTGCTGACAGGGGAGGCGGATGGGCAGGGGACCAAGGACCTCTTCCCTTCCAACAGCACATGAGAAGGGATGTGCTGTGGCAAAGGAGGGGCACACAGAGAGGAAAGTAAGAGGGAAGTTGGTGATGGAGCGGGAATGTGTCTGTCGGCAGAGGACACGAGGGGCTGGTGGGTGATATATGCTCCCATAGAAGGCAGGCCTACATTGGCTTACATTGGCAAATAAAGCCTGTATTCTGAGCCATCTGAATGGTTCAGCCACACCTCCAAGGTGTTAAGTGATAACACCCGATCCGGCGTGCCGGATTGGATGGTATCAGCCCGGGACACAAGGTATAGGCCCGAGCACAGCGAGGGCCATAATGATGAGACCCGGTGCTGTTACCACATGATCCACCTTGGCAAGAATTATTTTGTTCCAAACCTTAGCCTGACAACTGTGTTATCCTTTTGATTCAAACAACCAATATCAATCTTTAAGTTTACCTTTTGGAGTATTGTCTTGTCTGGAACAGTCACTCATATATTTTTTGTTCTATGCAATGTAACAATTTCAATTAAAGTGCAGTAATGTGTTCCTTGTCATTGATTAATTTCCAATCATTGAACCAGGTACAATGTTAATGTCCCGACCCAGTCCCACAACAGGAATAAGAAGGTGGGTGATATGCCAGGGGATGCCATGCACATATTTGAGTACTTCTTTGTTCTCATCATCCTGGAAAATCCCCTGTGTGCCTATAGACAGGGTGGCAACGGAGAACCCTCAAAGGCACTTCGAACCCAAGTGAGATGTGAAGGATCCTAAAATCACCTTCGTCTGGAGAAGAAAGCAGTGAACCATGAAAAGCATTGAGAAAGTCAGATGTGTTGAATGAGCGATACCATGGAATGGGAAAATTGGACAGCCTTTTAGACAAACCAGCAACCAATAATGTAAGAATTTCAATGAAACTGCTAAAATGTGTTCCTTGCTCTTGAACCCATTTTGACCACTTCACTATGTATGGTGTCATGCGTGTGATGCTAGCGTTGCCCAATCCCTGACCCAGAAGAAGAAGGTACATGATAAATCAAAGGATACCAAGTTCAAAACGTTTTGTCACTCTAACTTTCCATAGTGGCTCCACCTACATTAGAGAATGGAAAACATGATCCAGATCTTATCCAAAGGTCTAGAACAGCTGCAACAGCTAATACGAGGGCAGTTCCATGAATATAAGGCATCAGCTGATTGACAAGTGCTTCACCAGATCATACAATATTTCTCTTAAACCATTCAACAGACCATAGTACAGGTCATACAAGTATAAGCAACCAAACCCCTATCAGCAGACCAGAAACATTCATTGGCTTTACTACAATTACAGGCTGTGATACCCTCTGCTGCAGTACGTTCATACTAATGCTTTGCCATCCAGGCGTTCTCATTTGGGGGTTGTAATTTTTTGCTGAAAATAATCTAGTTGGCCGGAGAACACTCAATTTATTAATTTGCATATCAGAAGGCTAACCCAAATGAAGCTATGACCTATTCCAAAATTAGAATATTAATTCTCGAACGACTGGGGTAGGCATGAGGATAACTATTACCTAAAATGTCAAGAACTGCAGCCAGGACAGAACCTATGACAACTCATATCATTATGGCTCCCAATTTTATGGAACTTATTTTATTATGTATTTATTCATATTCACTGTTTGGTCATAGTATCTGTACTTATTCACATTTATTTTTTGACCTGGAAATAATGGTGCTACCAGCATTTTTCCACTTTTATTTAGATGATCAATATCGCACTTGGATGCCAATAATATGACATTCGCAGGGAGGGGTCCTCGCACAGCAAGTGAGACGATGTTTTCAGCTTAAAAATAAGCTACTGCTCCGAATTTTCAAGCTGATGTGAGCAACATCTCTATAGCAATTTAAACGACTTTGAAGGAAAATACTCCCATTTTTTTCTCACCTCTCTGTTATATTACTTACCACACCCATTGACCTGTGAGGAATGGTTGAAACACAGAGAGCTAAGCAAAATACATGCATTTCCATTTCTTCCTCAAATAAATTCTAAAAGGAAACAGATTGATTCTATGTCAAGACCAGAGGCTCGGATTATGCTTTCTCTCTTTATTTATAACTTGAGCAGCATTGAAAAGAATTACAAACCATATAAAAATTACACAATAAAAACATACATTTCCAATACATAGGGCCTCATTACGAGGTTGGAGATAACCATGCCGCAATTTGCGGCATGGTTACCTCCTTACCGCATACTGGGTCCGGATTCCTCAAATGAAGACTTACCTGGCCATTCCAACCTTGGAGGACCCAGTACATCCGCAGTCCCATTCGAGCACTCATAGGGCTCAATGGGAATGGGGAGGGAGCTAACAACGGGCCCGTTAATAAAGGGGCCCGTTGTTAGCTCCCTGGTCTCCTCGCGGGACCCGCTAAGGTGACCTCATAATTGGGCGGTAAGGGATAAACGGCACCAGCACCATTACTGGCGCTGTTAACCCCTTACCGCCCGCCTGGTAATGAGGCCCATAGTCTTTTTGTGTGTAGTTCATTTGTGATATGTCAACTAAACCACGTGACATTTTTAACCAATCTCCCTCTACATTCCTGTGTCCTTCTGCTTTCTTTGCTGCTCGGGTAGCCAGTTAAGTGTTTAGATGTATTTATGAGATTTATTGTATGGAATAACTGTGAAACTGCTTAGATAACTTAAACTAGGTTGTACAGCGTGAGCGCGGCATGTAGGGGCTTGGCGGAGCATATCTGCATGTGGTAGGAAGTGTTTATATCACTGTGAGGAAGGCTGGCGAAGGGTCTACAGCTCTGGCAAGCAAGCGCATCATCCCCAACTGTGGAGAAGGGGCGCTACAGGCACAGAAGTGATCCTGAGCACGACTGGACCAGCTAAGGTTCCGGGGCTCTGTGATCACATTCCGGACCGCTGAAGGGAGCGAGGAAGCATAATCCTCCTCCTCCGTGAAAGCATACTATCATAAATATATCTAGAGAACGTGCAACAGCGCAACAGGGTGAGATTCACCCAAACGCTGACACTGAGAGTCAGCAGGATTCTGGCAGAGGGTCACCTGGTGGCCAATAATATTACCGACATAAAATAAGTCGGTTGAGGTGAAATTCACCTACAATCAGGCAAAAAAGACAGCAGTTTTCATTCTGAAAAGTGCTAAGCACAGATGACGGGCAGAGAGCCAGGATAAACTGGTGCAGTAAAATAACCCAGGCCCACAATAGCTGCAGATTTGAGATGAGTAAAGGCCCAAGAACTCTGCAAAAACCCACCAGCATAAAAATGCACAGCTCTAGCGAAGAATTCGAGGAACCCCACACTAGCAGGCAGTGGGCAGCGTCCAATAAGGGCCAAAAAGTACAGTGTTAACTGGGAGCAGGTTTGGGGGGGACTATCCCAAGGTAGGAGCTTGGTGGAGGATCTTATTATTTTCTCCCAAGGGATGGAGGCCCTGAGGGCAGAAGCTGCCGAGAGATACGGAGAGGCGCAACGGGGAAGAAAGAAAGCCAGAAAGGCCTGCTGCACCGGAACCCGGCTGTATTTATCGGTAAAAATCAGATCATGGAGCTTTAAATATCATGCAGCCAAGTGGTTACAATATTCCAATGTCACCATGGGACGATAGTGAAAAGGATAATTTTAGAGCAATCTCACCAGACAATGGTATAGCGTGCTTAAAACAAAAACAATTACATATGCACATGATACTTCAAAGAAGACATTTCCTGGTACTGATACAACCCATGGTGACGTCCATGAGTTGATGGATACAATGGTGCAAATTTGTGACCTAGGGAACACTGGCAACTAGTTGGGGAAACCAAGAGCCTGAAGCATTATTCCCTGCAAGGGAGTCTCATGTCGGGATGCAATGTTTCGATTTCACTGTGCACGCAATATAAAAACAGAAACAAAATATTGTGAAAGCTTAGGCAGTGTGTTCCAGTCTGTAATTCACATGCTGGAAACACACGAGCCCAGCCCAAACAGAACCAGGGAGTGTCAGGGGAGGAAGATGTTAGACCGGCCAGTTATATTCCCAGTTGTAGTCATTGGTGCACTTATGCACAACCATCAATCTTAGCCAACACCCAGTTTCAAGCCACTGGAGAAGGGCCCCAGTGCAGGTCCCACTCAGGGGAAAGCGAAAACACTGCATAAAAGCGTCATGCCCGAGATCATAAGTGTGGGCTACAGTAGCAGTAGACTTGCATTTGGAGGAGCCAGAAATAAGAGAGCAGTGGAAGAAGCAGATGCCTGAGAGACAGAGGAGTGATGGCAAGGAAGAGTTGGCAGCCCTGAAGAGCAGGAGATGGCAGTAAGAGGTAAGAGGGTGAAGGAAGAGTTGGTAACACCAGAGGAAAAGAGAGGACAGGAGGAGGTGGCAAGAGTTAAAGGGTTACGAACGGAGGCAGTAATTTCAGAGGTTGAGAACAGGGAGGAGAAGGAGATAAAAGATCAGAAGAAAAAGGCAAAAAAGGGTTGCATCAAAGGGAAATAGTGGGCAGGATGAGAGAGTGTGAGCTAAGGTGGTGACAGAGTAAGCAGTGGAGGGAGAAAGTGATAACATCAGGATACAGCAGTGGGAGTTAAGGGGCAATGCGATGAATCCGGGTGAGGAATCAGGGTGAAGATGGAGGTGGTGAATCGCAAAAGGCAGGACGAGGTCATGACATCGGATTTTTGAAGCAACACTGATGAATTATTATTATCTAGCGCTCCCTGCTGATGGCATCCAATGACCTACATACTGATGAAATGTTATGCCCGAGTAAATTGTGTGGTATGGGACCTGCGAAAGGCTTTGTGGCACCGTAAAGCCTGCAAAAACAGGGAGCGTTAAGTGGTGAAAATATACAGTCAAAGACTATTGAGTAGAAGGCTGTGAAGAGAAGGATCAGGAAACTGCAACCAGCAGTCAGCAGAAAATACTTTGGGGAAAGGAATGGCAATATTAAAAGATACAGAAATATAACATATGGACAGGGGAGGGTCTTCTTGGTCCCAAGTGGAACCCTGTAACAGGACAAACAAAAGTGGGTTTGGCAACATCAGCAGAAGACACTGGAAGAAGTTATCAGGATTTCATAGAAATATAAACAGCTCATGCACACCAGTACAGCACGGTTATGCTGCAGGTTCAGAATGGGTGTCGGGATGAAAATTAAAAATACAGAAACTGGAAGAAAATTGGTTTATAATGTTTATTTTGTGAAAAGTGACATTTATCACGTGAAACACACCTGTGTTTAGGCATTTCCCAAATAGACACATTGGGGATGTTACGAGTTAACACCTGGGCACATGTGAATCCATTTGAATTACAGACGGTAAAGCATGTATTGGTGTTTTTCATGATCCATGTATGCCCAACTAAAGGTGTTTTACAATGATTTGGCTAATTCAAAAACCACTTGTCATTTTAGTTTTTCTACAACTCTGCTTGGACTTTTATGAACACGGTTTTATAGGATAATTTTATCCATACCAGAAACAGACATCTGTGCGTTATAACACTGTACACTTGAAAAACATCAAAACACGCTGAATTATGTGTTCTCCGAACCAATAAGAGCACATCCTGGGCTTACCAAAGTGAAGTATTGACTAGTGCTGACAGATTTATGACATTCTGTACATGAGAAAGACATGTTTAGTGTTTTGCAAATACATTTAAAAGTAAGAAACAGAGGAGACACAGGTCTTAGTATGTCATATGTCACATAAGACAAACCATTAAAGAAAATCCATAGCTCTCTGTGCAGATGCAACCTGATCTGTGGCCCAGAGGCTATATGAACCTTTTCTGCACCACGCTGGAAGAGACATCAAGAAGAAGAATGACCAGCTGTGAAGTGACCCATGACCTTTTAGAAGAATAGAAATGGCAGCCAATGCATTCAAAGTATTGCACCCCGCCTGCTGTGCAAATAGACATGTTGAAATGTAAATTAAAAATCTGCATGAACCACAATACACGTGTAAATGCTTTGGTTTTTCAGTTAGAATTATACAAAGTATACAGTGATTTCACTCTAAGAATATACACTTTTCAACTTTTCATATGAATTCAAACTGTAAGGATAATGCTATAATGAGATTTTAGGTCTTCCCCATCACTGCATCACAGGGAAGCCAGAATAGCTCATATTTTAGCATCTTACATTTACAAGTACAATGTCACTCTTTTGCAAAGGGTAGGAGGTTTGCACATCACCTTCATTAAAGAACATAGACATGCTTTCAAATATTCCACTGCAAAGGTGCCGTGTTTTCAAGAGGAGGACACTAATAAACAACTGACTCCACCCACCCCATTCGAGTTATGCAGTAGAAGAGGGTATTTTCTTGATTTTAAGTACTGATTAACTCATGAGATGAGTTTTAAAATGTAACAGGTGGTTAGCATCCCTTGTGCCTGTTTGATACAGGTGCATCAGATATGCCATGTATAAAAAGGTAATTTCTAAATTGCGTTTAAAGGCATATACATACGTCCCAATGTGAGGTTGGCACAGTTAGCCAAGTACCCTTCCACAGCAAGTCCTGGGGTACCATGGGCAAAACTTGCATATTTGTCCCAGGATATTGGGTCACTAAGGATGTGGGCACTCAAAAGTGTAATGCTGAATAAGGAGTCACCAATTACCAAGTCATCAGACTGTATAAGTTCCATGGATCACTATACCTATTGGAAGCTCTGCACTGAGAAGGAAAACAGCAACATTATATATGTAGAATCAGACTCCCAATAACATCAGTAAAAAACAAAGAGATTATTAATATCTCCATCTCTTATGATTAAATATGCAAAGTAATTCAAGGTACGATCAACAACAAAACAATTCATGTGCCATTCTGTCTATGGGCAGTACTGAAGGAAATCGAATAACTCTATGGCCCTACAGAGAGACTCTCTTATCGACACAGAAAGGAATAACCTCAGAAGGTTTTATACAACAGGCTAAATGTAGTAACACCAACGTACTTCACAAATCCCAACTTTGATTTGCTCGAGGTGTGAAGAAACGCATTGACAAATATAACCCATGCAGAAAGAATGTTACATGTCCCTCACTTTGAATTCAATGAAGTGTTTTAGAAAGTAGAAAAGAACTACAAGTTTGTGATTCTGGCCGGATATAGGGTAGAATATTGATTCACGATAAAGCTCAAACTGCTTTATACAAACCCAGCAGTGAGAATGACTAGAGAATAATTGCTATGTAAGACTATAATAGATGTGGGGCAACAAAAAAATGGTTGTCTTCTCTCAATTCTTTTTTGAACAACCCTCAAATCTCCATCTCAAGAAATTCATTCCACCAAGGAGATAACAAGGTTCCTGAACCACCGAAGCAACATTAAGGTGATGCATTATGTTAACAACACCATGCTAGCATCACTAACCCCTTCACACCCCTACTCTAAGCCACATATCAAAACACAGGCTGCAATCTTCGCACGCACATCATACCCTTGACTATCAGTCACATTCCACTCTTCACCACCCACAATTCACCTAAAATGCACACACTCATGCTCAACAATGCACCCTCCAAAATATTACATGCAATATAAATATAAATTGCTGACCTCATTATCACTCACAACCTATAGAGAAATGGCTCACCCTGCGTCACCATACATCCAGGATGTTCTCATCCTCCTCAGAGAATACTTTACACAACACATGGACTCAAAAGGGAATAATGGTGGACGTCTTGCTAATATAAACAAAAACTCATGTGCGTGCACTCCTTTCCTACCACTTCACCCACACCCACTCCCAAAGAGTCACCTGTTGGAGTCCACCTGAACCTCCAACCGCCCCAAACCAACAAGGCATTTTGCAAGGAAACCATAGACCTCATCACACCAGCATTGATTAACAAAACAATTAACACCTTCCTCTGAAAACTCAATCTGCCTAAAAGCCTTGCCACAAAGAGGAGGGACACTACTACAACTGTTTGGCCCCATGGACATCAAACAAGTCATCCCAGAAACAAAACACAATACAGGCAACACACTTTACCTGATATTCACCAACTCTATACACATGATATGTCTATCCTCTCACCTTTGGACTGAACAGACCACATAGCCATACTACTCATGCTCCACCACTCACCTCTCCTTCAAGAAATTCCCCATCAACCGAGTGGTAGAAAGATCATCCCCATGGCCTCCACATCAGATGTGCTGGAGAGTGTTAACTGTCAGCTGAATGGACCACACTCTAACTAAGACCACAAACAGCCATTCACCAAAGAAAATTTGACACAACAATAATTAGTCCCCCAAACCTTGGAACCATGGCATCCTTTTGACAGCAAGTGTGATGTATACTGTCAAGAAATGTATGTATGCAGCACTGCCCCAACACGTTGTTAGAACAATACACTTAAAAAGTCTTGCCATCAGCAAATTCTTTACAGAGAATATAAGGCAACACATTGACTGCCCATCCCAGTCCACAACACATCAAGATGGAATGTAATCAGGACAATTTTTTCTTCAGATTACCTGACCAATACTATCACAGCCCTCAAAGCCCCCACATACAAAGACTACATTCTTGCCTTCTGCATTAAGGTAATCACAGCTGAAACACATTCCCCACATCTCAACATCATCAATGCAAACCACATTCCAGACACATTCCCAGATGAGCTGAAAATGGGACAACACTCCTTCCTGGCTGAAGAAACCCACACTAGATCAGGTCAACCTAGGAAACTATCACCCAATCACATATCACTGTTCCTCTGCAAAGTGATTGTGAGGTCTGGCTGCTAGAAAGGAAGCCTCAATGAAATCCCCTAAAGGACTACCAGTCTGGTTTCTGACCATGATGCAGGACAGTTATCAACCCAATGCTGATTTCAATACCATTTACTGAGAAGCCCCCCTCAAACTCTTGATCACACACATGGCCTTTGACATAGCATCTCTATAGTGTGATCCATCCTACCTCTCCAACATAGACCAACAAATTCAAATGAGCTGCAACAGAACCCAAAACCACACAGTAAATTGTACAGTTCCACAAGACTCAGTTCTATAACCTGTCATATTCAAATTCTACATGATATTACTATGGGAACACTTATACAGATGACAAAGTTTACCTAAAGATCAATATATCAAAAATGTCCACCAAATCAAGCACTCTCTCCCTCGACAAAAACTGGAGTTCAAGCATCTACTTGAAGCTCAACCAGATAAAGGCCAACATCATTATCCTAGAAAACCACACCAAGTATGCCCTAGTCCACAACTGTCTGACTAACATGAAGCCTGCCAGATTCATAACTAAACTCTCACCGAGTGCATATAACTATCAGTTTTGCAATCAACAATGAACTGTCATTCAAAACAGACATCACCAAGAAGATATACATATGGTGGTACAAGTGTGTGCTCTAAGCAAAACAAAACAGGTGATGGCTGGACGGTTTAGAATTAATCTTAACCTCTGGCATCACTGTGGGCAACCCTCCAGACTTTCGGTCTTTGCCTGCCAAGCCATTACAGAAAGGGGAAAGACCATATGAATATCAGGTTTGGCCCCACCCCGAAAGCATGTGCTTTTCAGCACCTATTTCATCCCACCTTGAGTTTCAGAATAAGGTTTGAGCAGTGGTCATCTGCCACCTAGGTGGTGGCAGTGCACTACTCACAGGTATCCCACATACCACCTTGGGTACACCCAAAGCCATCTCACACAGTGCAACATCTCTCATCAGAGGAATACCAACATGCAAACACATTACTCCCACTCAAGGTGCTGCGTTAGCTACCACTTCAAGCACAAACAATGCTCAAGACATCACACATCACATACAAAGCAGTCACAACCAAATGCCCACTCTTCCCGGCTGGGAAATAGACACTCTCCAGGAGTCAGCACACCACCACAAGTCCCAACATCACCAGAGTGAAAACAAAAAACTTCAAAAGATAAAACAGGTATTTTCCAGAAATTCACTGTCTCTGAAAAAAACGTACAAATGTAGATAAGACTGCCCCTTGCATCCCGTAATTCTGGAAGGACATGAAGACTGTACTCTGCAAAGAAGATCTTGCCACTCAACGAACACTACTTCTGCCCCTCAGGAGATCCCTCACCCAGGCTTCATTGGCCCATTCCAGCTTCTGTGCTACCACCACATCATACGTGTAAGCCTGGGTCCATCCTCTATGACTAGTTTTCCAGTATGACCTAGCAAGGTTGGCACTTTACAAAGAACAGACCTAATTTTGGAAACCAACAGCAGAGTGGCCAAAGCTGCAAGGAGTTGCTCCAAGTTACAGGATGTTGGACCTCGACCTGGATGTGTAAAATGAGGATCTTCAGACCATCTCAATTGGGTCACAACACTAAGGCACTCACATACACACAACCCACACACACCAGAGAATATCGGTTCTGCTTTCGTGGAGGGCAGCAATACATTTGACGGGGTTGCCTGTGTCTCATGCGGGACAGCAGCTATGGTAGAGGCCAGGAAGGAGGAGGCCCTGCTGCTATTATGAACATGCACTGTAAGCTTGAACAGGATCAGCTGAGTAGCACAAAGTGAGTGTTCCTTTCAGGCCTACTCCTAATCCTGTGGGGCAGTCTGACATGGATCCTATCTCTAGTGTTTGCAGACGGGCAAGTGGCACACAGCAACAGTTATTATGCAGGTGAGTGGAGAAATGCATCCAATGCAAGTGATGGATGAAACAGCCATAAACTGGTAGTGGTTTGAACTAAGGTCCGCTCAAGTGTTTTTTTATTTTTATGTATATTGTATATTAAATTGTATATTAAATTTGACATGCAATCTTGAAACGCTGTCTCAGATGTTCTATTTTGTTTGAATTATAGTGCTTCGAAGTCTCAAATGGCGCCCAGGAATGTGGGGCCCCACCGAGGACGAGATCATTTAGATTTATAGACATAAAGAAGAGGAATCAGCCAATTGATCGCTTGGTTTCAGGGATCCCGACTATTATGGAGACCTAGTTTTAGATGGCCAGAACATGGCTCTTTTGACTTATCTGTAATTCAGCATTTAGAAACTGTGTTATTAAAGAATCATGCTAAACCCTGCGCCTTTCATGTTATCTGAGATTGGCACAAGCTAGCCACGCAGAAGATCCAACACAAACAGAAATGTGCTGGAAGACAAATGTCACAGGCTGATAAAGCTTTAATCCGTGATCAGCAAAAACGCCAACAAAATAATAGCTTAATAGACAGAGATTGTCAGTTACAAAGAGCAGCAATTTACATGGTTATACCTATAAATACCCAAGATCCCGTAATAGAACAGATTCTCAATAACCCTCACCAACATCTTCTTCCCTCTGAACCTCCTCCTACGTATGGCCAACCACAGAGCTCATTAGTATTAGGGACGCCAGGCCCTAAACTCCCTCCCACTCTTCCCAATTCCCAACCTCCCCACTAGAAGGAGATGACATATCAGATGCCAGCATAGATCCTCCCAGTGAATTTATACATGGCCCATTTACTAAAGAAAAGGCAAGGAAACTGGGACCCTTCATTAGGAATACACGAGCCGCTTTAATGCCTACGCAATGAAGGAAATTGAGGCAGCAGGCTATTCAGTTAGTATTGAGTGGAGTCAGAAAGTATGTGGTTGAGGAAGTATTTGAAACCCAAGGTCCTGAGTAATTAATTTTATTAGAATGTTTGGGTGATGAGATTTGAATCCAGTGGGAACAGAAATTGCCTTTGGCAGGTCCTAGGAAATTGCCAGATTTAAATTTAGCTGCCTTCTCTTGGCATACGCAGAAGGATGTCTTTTCACATGTTAAAGGACTTTGGTAGATAGTTGATGAAATGAAAGAGCTAGAGAAAGCTCAATTGGAGTTAGAAGCTGCAACTAATACTTCTGAATATGTCCAACAGCCCACTATCATCACAGCATGTAAAGAATTTTGTATATCGGATAAGGAATTACCGTTAATTACACGTAGGGCTCTTAGATGGGCTACAACTTTGACCCCCTCTTTCGGTTATTTAAAGTACCTTTTGTCAGTATGCGCAACAGATGCAGATTCATGCCATGAAAGTAATTTTGGATGCAATTATGCATCAAAATGAGGAAGGCGAGACAGAAAATTCACAACACTTGAAAATGATAGACAATGCATCCATAATGAGTATCCCAGAGCAACTCATAAACTTAACAGCACTTTTAAAATTACCTAGTTGCCAGATTCCTATGCGGGAGGTGCCGCCTACTTACATACCACAGCATGCCACGCTTCATGCTCAAGGAGATCATGGTCTTGATAATCAAGAGAAACCAATTATGCATCCTGCTAAATATGATACCCAAGTTGTTACTGTACCCATTTTCTGGCAATAATTAAATGCATTATAACAGACAATCCCTGATATTCGCCTTCTAGAAAGAAAAGGAATATCACAGACAACAACCTGCTCCCGCTATTGCAACCTGTGCTAGCACCACCAAACACTGACAATGCTGACCAAGCCATAATGAGCAAACTTTACAATGACACAATCCGGGCAGCCATAAAAAGAAATTGGCCCGCTTGCACTACGCAAAGCCAAACAACCTACCCACCTCAATGGCTGGTTCACCCCTGTGCTGAAAGCGCTAAGAAAGACTAAAAGAAAGGCTGAATCTCTTTGGAAAAAATCGCCTACACTAACTAACAAAAACACCTTTGACAATGCCTCCAGGGAATACAAACAACAAGTACTCCTTACCAAAAGTAAACTCTACAATGACAGAATCTCTAAAACTAGAATTCAAAAACACAAAGGAATTGTTTTCAATACTCAGAGAGTTAGAAACCCCAATCCCACCAGTGGAAAGCTGCAACAAAGATGCAAGTTGGTGTGAGAACATACAAAACGCACTCCAAAACAAAATCAATTGTCTATAATCCATTATCAAAGCTAAAAAGAACAGCATAGCTAAACTTTCCAAACCATCGACCCTCACTGAGAACGCCACCAACCTCAAGGAACTGCCACAATTCGAATTTACTGAGGTCACCAACACAGAAGTCCAACAAATCAGCCTAAGCCTTAAACCATCAAGGTGCCAAGGTGACCCTGCCCACCGATTGTCATTAAAGACTGCGCACCCCAACTCACCCCCTTCATCACCAATCTCAGTAATGCCTCCATCCAAAACAACTGCATGCCCACAGACTTAAAAAACGCTTGGGTACTACCCCTTCTAAAAATAAATACCCTCATCCCCAACATTCCCACAAATTACCACCCAATAACAACTGTTCCATTTCTCTTGAAAATTCTAGATAGAGTAGCATACTTGCAAATTCAGAAATACCTTGAAGCCAATAATATCCTGGGGCTACGACAGTCTGGATTCCGCCAAGGGCATGGGACTGAGACAGCACTCCTGGATTTAAAAGTCAAAATGGATGACTTGAGGAACAAAGGGAAACTAGCCTTGCTTCTTCTCCTGTACCTCTCCGCTGCATTTGATCTGGTGGACCACAATATCCTGTGTAAACACATGCCCTCACCAGCAAACTTCCCCTCAAATGCCACACAATTGATAATATTTTTCCTTAGTGTCAGAACAATGAAAGTCTTCTCCACTAAAGCGGAAGCACCACCCGCTTTAGTTGTGTGTGGAGTACCACAAGGCTCGTGAGTGTCCCCCACTTTGTACAATATTTTTACAAAGCCCCTATTTGATCGTCTGGATGACCAGAGGGTCACATACATTAATTACGCAAGTGACACCCAGATCCTCAGCGCAATTCCCAGGGACCACAATGCTGACACAGCCACTTTAAACGCCATATACCTCACCATTCAGGTCTGGATGGCGCTGCATGGTCTATGTTTTAATGATGACAAGACCGAGTTGCTCCTCATAGGCTCTCAACACAGGCTTGCCAAACTAAATGATGCCTTCAATTCCTTCAACATTGACGGTAACACAAGCAAAGTTACTAATGAGTTTCTACTTAGACCCCTCACCCACACTCAATAAACAAGTCAATGCCACAACCTCAGCCACTACTTACACATGCAAACTACTCATCAGCGCCTGCAGACAATTGCTCACACCAGACAGCTGTTTGACTCTGGTCAGAGCATTAGTCCTTTCCCGTCTCGACTATTGTAATGCCTTATATGTGGGCACTAAGATCCAGAACATACGAAAGCTACAGGTCCTTCAAAACCATGCACTCAGAGCCGCACTTAACAACCCCAGATCAGCATACATATCATCAAGAAGACATCAACAACACTGGCTGCCGATACATGAGCGCATCTTGTTCAAAACACTCATCTTAACTCACAAATGTCTTCACCGGATGGCCCCCGTATACCTATCTGACAAAATCACCATGACAAACATGCAAGAACAATCAGAGCAGCTTATCAGCACTGCCTCGCAATTCCCAGGTTCATGCTCCAAAATGCAGCTGGTAGCCAGCAAACTATGGAACTCACTGCCGCTCCCACTCAGAGCACAATAATCCTTCTGGATTTTCCGCAGACAACTCAAAACGCACCTCTTCGCTCTAAGCCTGGTTAACTAACGCACAGCTTCACAACAAACAGCACACATTTAAATACTGTAATTAGTGTAAATATTGTCTATACTATTTATTATCTGTAATGTTAATACCATGCATTATGTCTGTCTTGTATACATTCTCTTTGTAACAACTGCAACTGTAACATATCTATTCTGTAAGAAAGCACCCAGATGCCTTTGGGCTTGGCTCACTATACAACCTCCAAAATAAAGAAATAAATATTAGAAAAAACCCTACTGGGTTTTATAAAGAATTAGAGGCCATTTTGAATATTTCTATCTTCACTAGAAACCCTATTTTCAGTAATCCTGGCATCAGATAGTTGGACACCAATAAGAAACATCACTGACCCTGCAACTTTGGGGAGAACATAGGATGCAATTTTCCAGCTTGACGCTAATATGACAGCTGGGGAAAGGCCAGCTCCCGCAGTGCTTAACCTTCCCACTATGATAGTTGCACAACTTAAAAGGGTGGTACCCGAGAAAATAATTAATTGGGACAAGCTTGCCGCATGTGTCCAAAATAAAACTGAAGGGGTAACAGAGTAATTTAATAAGTTTGAGCAAGTATTTATTGATTCTTCAGGACAGGAAAGGACTACGGCGGCAGGAAAACCATTATTTGTAGATACATTTGTTTGGCAATTATTACCAGAAATTAGCGTTTGTAAAATGCAATCAGAAAGTTCTTGGCAGACAACAACACCATCAGATATTTGACATATGGCTCAATATTATGAAAACAGAGTGAATGAAGAAATAAAGTAAGCAGAAAAGAAGAGAGTGGATCTTAAGACAAGAGTGTTAATACAGCATGTACAACAGGGAACTAAGGGAGGACCATTTATTGGCACACGAGGAAGAGGTGCTGGTCCATTTGTAACATTTTCATCACCAGGGCCCAATCAGTGTTCATATTACAAACAGGAGGGCCATTGGAGGGCGCAGTGTCCGGCCTTGTTGAATAGGGGAAATGGAATGTATCAAAGAAGGAGAAGAGGACATCAGGGAGGACAGGTAGGTGGTCAGGGCAGATGGGTACCAACTGGGCCTGCTGCAACTACTGCAGCCCCAGTTAGCTCCAACAGTTTTGATAATCCTGTTGATGATTTTATCACTAACCAATGCAACACTGAGGATTTTTCTTGGGATGCCTTTGATACAACTCACGACTAAGAATGTACATGATCTGGTGCCATGGACTGCTGAACATCAAGAGTCCTCTGTTTTGTTGCCCACAGCACTTTGTTCTGCTCCTGTTTTAGGGACATTGGATTATAAAAAGGAATTTGTCTTGTTTGTGCATGAAGTTGATGGATGTGCTTTGGCTGTTTTGACACTGGAACATGGGGGAAGGAATAGACAGCGCAGCTATTTTTCCTCCACGTTAGACCCTGTTGCATGTGCTTTGCCTAAATGTTTGCACGCAGTAGCAGCTGCACCTTTGTCAGTGAACCAAAGTGAAGGCCTGGTTTTAGGCCACTCTTTAACCGTAATGGTCCCTCACTCAGTCAATGTCCTTTTAAATAAGACTCAGACTCAATATATGACTACAGCCCGACTTACAATATATGAATTGATATTGTTTGCACCACATATCAAAATTAAGTGCTGCAACACACTCAACCCTGCTGAGCTATTATCCATCGAAAATCAGGGTATTGGGGAAAATGAGGCAGCCAGCCATGATTGTATAGATGCGAGATATCCCCTTCCACAGGCAGAAGTAGAATTATACTGTGATGGGTTATGTTTTAAAATACCCGATGGATCTACAACCGCAGCATATGCGGTTACTACTTTGAGAACTATAGTAGAGACAAAACGAAAACCTTTTAATTCATCACAGGCAGCAGAAATTATAGCCTTGACCAGTGCTTGCGAATTGACAGAGAACCTTTCTGTAAATATTTTCACTGATAGTGTGCTTTCGGAGTAGCACATCATTTTGCAAATACCTCCCCTCTCGAGCTCTTTGCTCCTCTACCTCCAACTCATTCAGGGTGAGTCGTTTTTCTAAGAAACAAGCTGGGGGTAAATCTCTGTCTTCATTTTGGCCTCCCTCTGGAACAGCCTCCCTGCCACTCTAAAACTTGAGGAGAACCATCTCTGGTTCCGGAAGCACCTCAAGACCTTCCTCTTTTCTTCTGCCTTCGCTCCCCCTCTCCCATGCTGATCTTTTGTCCCTTGGCACCTGGCCACCCTCTGTCTTTTGGGCCCAGGTACCTGCTCATACTGCCACCCTCCCGCACTGCCTCCGGGCCACCCCTTGGACTGGGGTATGTATCTGTACCCATACAGCCCCCCCTTTTTCTTCCTGCACTTATCAGACCTACCCTGTCTGCTGCCTTAAACCTAGCACTGCAAATTGCTGGCTGCATTACCACTGTTTGTTGCCTTTATTATTTATTTATTGTTATTTAACTGTTTCTCCTCTGCTTCGCACTTTCCACCTCTCCCCCCTTCCATGCACTTTTCCCCTCCCCCCTCTCCCATGCACTTGCGCGTTCTCAATGTCACTGGGCCTAGTAAGATCGCTGTTTTGTTCTCCCCTGTTCCTCTCCCTTGCCTTGTCGCGCTCTGAAACACTTGTGTACGAGCGCGATAGAAATAAAATATCAATCAATCAATCAATTTTAGAAATTATGGGCAGAAAGGGGATTTCTGACTTCTCATGGAACCAAGATACCGCGTAGTTCCTTAATATTGCGACTGTTGTCATCTCTCACGATACCAAAACAACTAGCCATAGTTAAATGTGCTGCCCATCAGAAAATAGTGACTGAAATTCATAAAGGAAATGATTGTACCTCAAGGATGTATAATGTTGAGAAGATTAGAAGGGCCCAGGATTCAGGATGTATGGAGGAAACCACTGTCAGTGTCAAAGTGATACAAGCAATGGCCACTGATTAGGAAATAAAGGTGTGGGACGACTGCTTTGCTATACGGAATGAGAGGGGTGTTGGGTTACAGGGTCAATGGATGTTACCCAATGCCTATGTACCTTTGTTTGTGCGTATGACCCATGGACCCGCTTGCATACATGCTAAAGCTATTTGCAAACAACTGGAGAACGTTTAGTGTAATCCTTTGATTGCTACAACAGCTAAGTATGTGGTTATAAATTGCATGATATGCCTAGAACACAAAGTAGCTCGGGGGACTATGGTCTCTGCAGGACATTTTGACCCTCCAACCTTCCCATTTGAAGTTTTGCATTTTGACTTTATTGAATTAGAAAGATGCAATAATTTAAAATATGTGCTTGTAGTGATCTGTGCCTTAAAAAAAAGGGTAGAGGCTTTTCCTTTGAAAGAAAATACAGCCAACCCCACTGCAAAAGTCAAATTGAAAGAATATATCACCAGGTTGGGATTACCCAGGGTAATCTGGTCTGAAAATGTCCCCCACTTTATTGCAGAAGTAAAACAAAATAATAAGTGTAATGGATTGAAGATTAAAAAGAAATTTCATGTGGCTAATCAACCTCAAAGTGCAGTGTTAATTAAACACCACAATGGAATTTAAAAATAAAATAGCAAAGTTTCTGCACACACAGGACTTAAACGGCCAAATGCTTTACCTTTGGCATTGCTCTCTATGAGGACTACAGTTGCATCCAAATCAGGGTTATGCCCTTATGAAATCTTTATGGCAGATCAGCTAATGTTCGGGGTGCTCCTAGATGAAGGTCATTGAGCACCCACTACTTGTTGATTATTGTAAACAATTGACAGCACAATTGCATTTTATCCACCGCCAGGTGAAGGATAGCTTGCCAGACACAAATTTGCGAGAGGGACATCGGGTGAAACCTGGCGACCTGGTGATAGTAAAACACTTTCAAAGAAGCACTGCACTGGAACCACGTTGGTTAGGACCATGCCAGGTGTTGTTGGCCAGACAAACTGCAGTTCGAGTAGAAGGGAGATCTGGTCCTGATGTCAGTTCTGTGTTCATCAAAAATCTACAAGTGCAGATCTGGTACTGATGTCAGTCTGTGCACACCGAAAATCTACAAGTGCGGGCCTGATATTGAGATCAGCCCTGCATCTACAGATAATCAACGCGTCTTAATCCCTGTGCACACCAGGAGGTAACAGGGTATCCAAGGACTGAAGAAACTTTCATTATGGAGTTGCACCCATTCGGTGATCAAAACCAAATGAAAGACAGTAAAGTGACTCTACCTTCTCGCTCACAAAAACTATGGATAAAAGGGGACCGAATGGTAATACTGACATTATGTATGATCTTGGTGATGGGCTTTTCTGTGATCTTTTGGTACCTTCTGCATGATTCTGTGCATCTTTTAAAAACACTTCTTCTCGCTGATGATTAAGCTACCACCAAGCTTCCTTTTACCCCCCATGTTTTAACCCATACCCATCAACCCTTGGATGTATTTCAGAGATATGGTTGCTGGAATAATTAATATGTACAGGTTTTGGCCAAAGTTGAAAAAGCTATTAATAGAACAAACGGTTGCCTTTGTTCACATGTCCCGCAGAATGGAGATGGCGTAGAAATTCCTTATTATGAAGTTCCAGTAAATCTATCATTACTATGTGCTGTACTTTTTCTGTCTCACAGCAGTTTGATAAATAATTAGGATAGAGCATGTGTGCCACCTGGAAGGATAGTGATTAACATTACTATTAGAAATCCCGAAATATGTAACATTACCCTTAATAGCAACCTTTCAAGTTGGAGTAGGGGGGTCTAAACTCCCATGGTGATCCTACACCTCTTATACGAATGTTAACTTTCCTTTATTCCAAGTAACCCACAAGTCGAAGATAGGGGAGCCCCCATTTTTTATAGAAAGAAAATATCACAATGTTCAGTTCTTTGATACAATAGTTGAATACACCAATTATACTAATGACATTCTTTCTTATGAAAATTGGTATTATGTTTGTGAGGACATTAAAGCACATACATGGTTAAAGAAGGGTTGGTCAGGTATATGTTATCTTGCTAATATATTCCCTAGAATTTATGTGGCCTCAACAGAAAATATATACCAGCGTGCAACATTACATAGAGGGAAAAGAGAAGTGGACCAGACTGATACTGATGCCCACGTGGCAGCAGATTTTGGGACAGGGATAACACATTTGTTAGGGGTTGCCCTTAACTCCAGAAGCATTCATAGGCTCAGTAGAGTGGTAGAAATTATACTGAATGAGAATTCAAATGTATTTGTGAATCTAACAACTGAACAGAATGCTATTAGTTGGTGGCACTTCAAAATAGGATGCTATTGGACATTATCAGGGCTGCAAGGGGAGGGTTTTGTAAAATAGTGGGCTCCTCCTGATGTACATATAACCAGATAGGTCCAGAGATATCTTTGATGCTATTGATCAGTTACATGTATTAGGAGAAGCAGTACATTATGAGGTCCGACAGGGGAGCAGCTGCTCCCAATGGTTTTGAAACTTGTTAAAAAATTGGGGATGGAAATTGCTGTCTATATTATTAGTGGTATTTGGCTTGATGTTAGGTTACTGTTTTTGCTGCAGGTGCAGTCCTATTTGTCGTTCCCTTTTATCTCTGTGCTGTGTTAGGGCAGTACAAAGAATGAAGCCCCTCCCCATGGAAAGTCATAAAATGAATATCATGATGATGGAAGAAATGAAAATTCAGGATTTAATGGACATAGATATTGAAAGTCTAACTGATTTAGGTGAAACGGAATTAGCTTAGGCTAAAAGGAGTGTTTGCTAGAAAATAATGATAATATGCATTTTTCTTAGCCCTAAGCTCTTCCTTTTTTACTAACAAAACCCTGTTCTTTTAGCAATGTCTGAAAGGGGTTGCATCTGTCAGTTTCATTGAGTAAATCAAAATACAAATGTGTTAGTGGCTTTTTCTGCCAGTCATTATAAGAATGTGCTATGACAGAAAAAGACTGGGTCCATGTAGAGGGCATGTTTTAGCCACCCAGCCTTCACTTATAAACTTAGTTGGAATAAGATTAAAAGCAGGACCTCCCATTAAGCGAAGTGAGAAAAGCTTTTTCAATATGGTTTCATTCTATTAGCTAAATGCTATGTAAAGATTGGCCGCACCGAGCAAAGGTTAGTTACACACTGAATCATAATTTTCAGCCCTTCCGTTCTTGTTGAAAGCACCAAAGGTATATTTAAAATGTTGTGCAAATAGGGTCACCATGGTAGGAATGAAGGTCAGGTGGGTTCAGTGTTTAAGGACCTGAAACATAAGTCACCGACCGTGAACTGGGGATAAAGTATACGATTCAACCATAAAGCAAAGTAAAGACTCTTGACATAGCAAAACATCTGTCGAATATGCAATTTGTCCTGCGCTCTTGGGATTAGGTCAATTATTGTGTATGTAGTTTAAACATATTTGTGTTATTATCTTTTGCAAATGAATAAAGAATTACCTATGTTGATGCAGACTTAGTTTTGTATAAAAAGCAACCTGGTGAACTATCCAGGCACTTCACTTCTACCATAAATCGGTAGTGGTTTGAACTGAGGTCCGTATGAGTGTTTTTTATTTTGACCTGCAACCCTGTCTCAAATGTTCTATTTTGTTTGAATTATAGTGCTTTGAAGTCTCACCCTCTTGTTTTGTTTTCTTCTTACTAGCCTTCCTATTTATTCCATAAGGAACCTGTTCTTTAATTACTGCAACATGTTGTTCATATTTATTAGCAACTCTTCTGCCACCATTCCCTTCAACCCCATGTTCTTTCTTCTTTTTAATCATATTCTTTAAAGTCAGTACCTGTGCAGATAGTGTTTTTCAAAATGGGAATATTTTTAAGAAGATATTTGCATATGTTACTCGTTACTCATTTTGTCTGTCTAGAGGGAGTGATAAAGAACCTGGGTAAGAAAGACAATGGCAACAAAGGCCATACCTAGCAAAACCCACACAGAGCATGGCGATTTACAAAAGTTGCTCTTTTTCTATTGACACTGGCCCAAGTATGGGTAAGGAAGATGTTGATGTTAGGGAAAATATTCTGGGACTACTTACATAGTTTAATTGGTATAACCCAAAAGTGTTAAAACTACACCTAGCTGTTTAAACATACTTAAATCATTGTTCGTGGAATTAAAATATTTTACCATTTGAATTTTCATGAACAAGTGCACTGCCTCGAACATGGCCACTGAGAAATGCACACTTTTTATGAACATCAAAACTTGTTGAATCACAACGTGCAACAAGCAAAAATGTGTTCAATATATACATTAGATCAATTGTGAGCCACCTATGTGCCTGCAGTTTTCCAAAATGGTGCAGGTGCAAAATGTGGTAGAAACAATGTCCTCTTGTTTGTATATTTCTTGGAAAACAGAGACCTCGATTTAGTTTTTCCTTCATGCTGGATTGATGTTTGAAGCATGTAATATTATTTTTAAAAGAGTGATTTTAATCTAGGTATAAATTCACACACCAACCATCTTAAGTATTAAGAACGCAGACATATATAATGAGAGCAAAGTGTGAGTTGTATATGACGTCACTAGGTAGCTACTAGGTAAACCCAGAATCTACAATTCTATGATGTGTAAAACCACCCTCTACCTCTCTCTTTTTACACATGGCTTTGTATTGTACACCACTGCAGAACTAGGCAGAAAGACACAATGATGTATCCCCATGCCGTGATGTACTGTCTGGGGACTATGATCCATATTCGACTGGAGTGATATCATTGCAAGACAACAGAGCCTCAGAACCATTGTTAAACAATAACCGATCCTTATGTAAGCAGTACACAACATGGCTATTGATGCCCTCATTTATGACATTATTAGAAAGGATACTGTTACCACACTGCCATATTGCGAGTTTGGTGATGTGGGGGAAAAGACTCAAGATCACGGAAGAATACCACTGGTGGAATTAATGAAGCTCCAAAAGTCAAATGGAGTTCTGATAGCGTTCTGATGGGGAATAGGAACATCACTCTACCACTTGCAATTTGGTGGATTTACCACCAAAATTAACGTTGGTAATTGCTGTTCAAGCTTGGCAGTGTTTTCACCAGCAATACCATCAGATATTGTTTGAATAATTCAAAGGCGTGCATGCGTACTTTGACAGGTCAGCATCATCTATTATTTACCAAGTAAGCACACAGCTTTCAATTTGCACATATGTTGTTGAGCTAAATGTGTTTATAATATTCTGTTTGTATATATCTTTTCAACAGCTAATGCAAAAATCAAAGATCTCCCATGAGTTCACACTGCATATCAGCTGGCACGAAGTAATCAAACCAAAGATTAGGATTTGCATGCTTAACTTCTTTGCACCTTCCAGCTGCAAAATAATTAGGATGCTGTCAACTACAATTCTAATTTTGGAGCAAGTACGTGGCTCAAAATTTCAAGGGCAATACATTTACGGGGGACAAAATAGGACTGATTTTAGAGTTAAATATTCTCAGTTAAATTGTTTCACTAAGCACGTGTGCACCTAAGGAGCAGTAGCTAAATGGTTAATGTTATCTGGTATTTTTGCAAACAACATTATAATTCTGAATAGACATAAAATAATATGGAAGCAAACATCATGAGGTTAGAAACCCTCCATGTGTTGCCCGTTTCTGCTGCAGGTGTGACCCATCATAATTACCCGGAAGGAGCAAGTCTCCCTGCATTCAGTGGGACTCACAATGGTTTATTTACAGGACGATGTCAGAAGCATGTTAATTCGAGGTGGGAATTTGGAGTCCTCCGAAATGTGTATTTCTGAATCTCTCGCAAGAAACCCAAGTGACTCACTTCCTTTTTCATATCTAATTGCTTGTTTAATAATATTTTACATTTTCATGAATTCAATGATGAGCCTTAGTTTGTTTCTTTTTTAATTCAACATGAGCGGGCATGTTTTAAATCCTTGCTTGCACAGTATATATATAAGTATTACTGCAAAACAGTACAATTCATGGTTTATGCTTGCACAGACACCTTCATCTGTGAATTTTGGGGTTTGGGAGAATAATGTGGGTTCAGTTACTTTTTTGATTGCCTTGACCATAACCGCTTTCAGAACTTCTAGATCGCTGTCTATCCAAGAGATGTTAGACTAATCCCAAGCATTTGGATTGGCTGTGTGGATACCTAGAACAACAAATGAAGAGCAAACCATGTATGACACGTTCCTGTGTAATTCATTACACTTCTGTGTTGTGTAACGTGCAGTGGAATATGTCTTATACCACCTTCCAAATATGTAAACCAGACTTTCCAGAACTCCTTTTACAGAATTACACATCAGCTTCGGATTAACGTGTGAAACGGTATTTCTCTCCTTCGGCCATAAAAAGATGACAAGTTGACCAAGTGCACTGAAAAAATAACGTAAGCGATAGAAAATCGGGAAAAGGCTGGCAGTGGTAGCAGATGTTCTGGATTGCAAACATACACGTGAATGCTCAGTTATCTTTTAATCAAAAAGTCTACTAGCGCCCGATGAGGCTGCTCTTGCGAGCGTTCAGCTTTGCTACTGGGATTTGTGAGATGTTATACTTGACTGGGGGTCTTTTATCTACAAGTTGCTTCATTTCCTTTAGTTTGGGGGATTTACTAATGGTAGTGTGAGGAAGTAGTGCTTCCTTTTCATTTCTTCACGTTACAGCCCCAGGTGACGTTGGGCATTTATGAGCCGGGGCGAGCGAAGCGTACCAGGCTGTTAGTGACTCCAATCTAGCAATCCAACTAAGTCAATGGCCCTCATTACAACCCTGGCGGTAAGTGAAAAACGATGCTGGTAAATGATTACCGGCATCGTTTTCCGCTAGGTCCGATCATGACCCGTGACCGTTAACTACGATGCCATTAGCGGCATTGCACTTAACGCTGCCGCTAACTGCACCAAGGTCGCGCGCACGTGACCTGCCATGCCGTAAATACCGGCATGGCGCAAAGCTACGCGAATCACGAACCAAGCGGACATGCTCCTAACTCCATCACAAAGCCCGTTAAGTACCTTACCGCCATTGTGCTAATTACGCCATCGCGAACCAACCGTAAATAGCCATGTGCAGTGTATCCAGCTGCCACAGGTGCACAGAATCAGCACAGGTGGAGGCAATACAGACTCAGCAAGTACAAAAAGAGCACACCCCACCCCTTCCCACACCCAGTCACACTCCACAATGATTCCAATAGGACTAGCAATGTTGGGGCTGGAGGACCTGATAGCAATGCAAGTGCTACAACTACAACTACAACAACAACAACAACAACAACAACAACAGGCAGCACAGAGGAGACGCAGGAGGAGAAGGAGGGCAAGGCAGGGCCAGCAAGCCCCACCAGCACAGCCAGTGCCACCATGCAGGCAGCCCACAATCCCACGCATCAGAGCCAGTCCATTCAACCTCACCGCTGAGCAGATCCACACCCTGTACCGTTTGGACCGGGACACCATCACCACCATCGTAGACATGACACACAATGACATCGTCAGCATGATAGAAACACCCACCGCCATCCCACCCCTACTGAAGGTAGTGTCCGTGCTCCACTTCCTGGACAAAGGCACCTACCAGCCCAGAGTGGGGCACTTGCATGGCATTTCACAACCATTATTTTCACGTACACTGATCCAAGTGCTCGATGACCTCCTCAAGCACACAGACAACCACATCTCATTACCACGGTCTGACCAGGAGATTGCAAACACCAAAGTGGGTTTCCATGCACTAGCCGGCATACCTGGTTGGATTGGTGCCATCGACTGCACCCATGTGGAATTGGTGGTCCCACATGCCATGGAGGTATCGTACCGCAACCGTAAACTATTTCACTCAATCAACGTGCAAATGGTCTGTGACTCCAACAGGATCTTCACACATTGTTGTGCCCGATTCCCCGGATCAACCCATGAATCAATGGTCCTGAGGAACTCCACAATACCACGCTACATGGAGCGACATGCAGGGCCAAGATCCTGGCTACTCGGTGAGTCTCATGTCATGACCATGGAAATGTGAAGTGGGTAGGTGATCGATGTACCAATGCATACTTTACCTGGCTGAAAGGGGGGGGGATGATGCATACTTCACCTGGCTGAAAGGGGGGGGGGGAATGATGCATACTTCACCTGGCTGAAAGGGGGGGGGGGAATTATGCATACTTCACCTGGCTGAAAGGGGGGGGGATGATGCATACTTCACCTGGCTGAAAGGGGGGGAATGATGCATACTTCACCTGGCTGAAAGGGGGGGATGATGCATACTTCACCTGGCTGAAAGGGGTGGGGGAATGATGCATACTTCACCTGGCTGAAAGGGGGGGGGGGAATGATGCATACTTCACCTGGCTGAAAGGGGGGGGAATGATGCATACTTTAGCTGGCTGCGAGTAGCAGAGGCAATGGAGCAAGCTCATACCCTAACGCAGCACAAACGTCAGCTGACACCTGTAAACATAATGCCTGATGTAAGCAGCCCTACCATGTGAATGAAGGTGTGTCCCAACCATGACACAACCATCTGCAAGTGCATTGTACCGATTCAGACCACATTGACTTCAACGAAATGCACCTACATGCAAGGCACCAAACACCATCAACTGAAAGCCCTGTCCCCCATAACTGCGCACAAAGGAGGCACATGACGGACAGAAACATCAATACACCATTACACAGACACCAAGGCCCACAAAATGTCCCTATCAACATCAGTAGTGCTTATTGGGGTCATTATGAGGCTGACAGCAATGTTGCAATGATGTGAGCGTTGATATCACAGGACACGTGCCAGGTCACCAAAACAAACGCCATGAACGAACACAGTGGATGGGCACTCACAAGGCACTTGACCCCCCTGCATACATTGGTTGATGGCATATACCGGTCACATAGTGTGAATCCATTAGTGCATTTAAAAGTGGTACAAAGTAACAGTTGAATGCATGCCATGGTGGCACGTCATGTTTTGAATTAGATGTCATGACTGACACATACATTGTTGCCCACATACAGGTGATGCAGGCTATCCCCTGAAGAGGTGGCTCCTTACACTAGTCCGGCACCCACAGAACCAGCACGAGGAGGACTTCAACCGTGCACATACACGTACCCGTGTGGTGATTGAGCAGGCATTCGGCCTACTGAAGGCACGGTTTTGCTGCATCAGCAGGTCTGGTGGGGCACTCCTGTACCGTCATGAGAAGGTGGCAAAGATCGTCATGGCATGTGTCATGCTACACAATATGTGCATCAGACGAAATGTGCCCCTGCCCCCTGATGCATAACTGCAACCACCTGACGATGAGGATGAGGAGGGTGGCGATGGGGCAGCACCTCAGGGAGGCGGCGATGCACAGGAGGGCCGTGAAATGTGTCGTACTCTGATCAACCAATGTTTATAGCACACGTTGAATGGGGGGTCACATGGAGATGACAATTGGGGCACTGTGTGTGTCTGTTATATGGACACTGGGGACTGTTCACCAATAAATCACACATACGCAATGAGCAATGTCCACACATGTGAATTGTGCAAAAAGGAAAAGTGTATTGTAAATGTGATTTTGTTTAACACACCCACTCCCCCCTCCCCCCTGAACTCCCCAACACACCCACTGCCCCCTCCACCTTCTCCCCTCCCCCCTCTCCCCTCCCCCCTGAACTCCCCAACACACCCACTCCCCCCTCCCCCTGAACTCCCCAACACACCCACTCCCCCCTCCACCCTCCCCCCTGAACTCCCTACAAAGGTGTGAGGAAGTCTGTGATGCAGTGGCTGATGTTGGATTTCTCCACTGGGCGGCCACTATTGGCTTCCCCCCCCTGGCCCCTGGGGCACCCCTGCCTGTGCTACGCAGGTTCCTGCCCGATCGGTGGACGGGGCTGCTTGGTGTTGAACTGGCACCCGAGGAGGTACCTGGCTGCTCATTGGGACGCATGTCCCGAATTGTCTGAACAAGTTCGGAGATCACGTGCCACACCGGGGCGAGTTCAGCACAGATGTCCTTTGTGGAGGACTGTATTGCAGCCTTCACTGTCTCTGCACATTGCTCCATTGCTGCCCTTGCACCCCCACATTCTGCCACATGCTCAGTTAGGAGGGAGGAGAGTTGGTGCTGCCGGGTGATGATCTCCTCCAACGACTGTTGATTTTTCTGGCCCATGGATATTGCCAGTGGTATTTCCATTGGGCTGCTCACCTCCTGCACATCATGCACTGAGCATGGAGAGTCTGGCCAATCCTCATCATCTAATTGCCCCTGTGTGGCATCTTCATGCGGGCTGCTTTGGGAAAGGTAGGGGGAATGAGGGTGGGCAGTGGGGGGTCCTACATCAATCTCCTCATCATTCCCTGCATCACTGTCCGAGGAAGCTGCAATGGCAGCAGTTTCCCCGATTGTGCTGCTTCCTGCTGAACCAGTCCTTTCTGTGGCCACCATTTGGGGTATGTCTGCTGCTGCTGCTGGTACCGTGCTGCCTGCTGGGGTGCCTGTCAGTGCCCTGTCCTGTGTTTTTGCCACAGATTTTGGCTGCTGTCGCATTTACACTATAGGGCAACATTGTGCTTCACATTAATGGACTACTTTTGCATGGCTTGATTTGAGGCACCTACCTGCATCGCCTGATGCCGGGGCTCCTCTCTCCATTCCTCCTACCCCTTCAATGCTCTCGATGCTGATTGTAGTGGCACATATTTCCTCCCAGGGCTGCAATTTTCCATGTTCCTGTTTGCAGATAGGATGCTCCTAACGCAGAGCCGGAGATCATCCCACCGCTTACGGCACTGTCTCGCGTTGCGGGGTACTGTTCCCACTGCACTGACCCGCTGTGCAACTAGGGCCCATATGGCCTTCTTCTTTGCAATTGCCGGTCTGGTCATTTGGCTTGAAAACACTACAGCGGCGTTCTCCTGGAGGGTCTCCGCCAACATGTTCAGCTCTTCCCTGGTGAAACGGTCCTGCCGCTGGCGGTCACAAGTTTTCTTCACAACTTTAGGCATTTTCTCGCAGGAAATATGTAGCTGATGCTTTTTGCCGGTTCTCAGGGTCGGATGTCCACTGGTTACGGAGGATGCCAATGGATTGTGTTTTTAAAGATGGCCGCCGTGCTCTTTCCCGTTCCGCCGCGATGACGCTACCTCCGGTTCCGCTTATTTACGGTCACCGCTAATTGCGATGACCGCTAATTGCGGTGACCGCTAATTACGGTCACCGCTCAGATCGGTGGCCGGGGTGGCGGTAGTGCACCTTGCGCGGCATACGATGCAGGTAGGTGCCGTTTTGAGGGCATTAACGCCATGGCGTAATTTACATTACTAGCATGGTGCAATGCTCGTGCCCGATGGGTCGTAATGTGCCACTTTTTACAGCTTCGCTCCAGCACGGACACATTAGTTGCGCCATGCCGGTAATGTAGAATACTTACCGCCAGGGTTGTAATGAGGGCCAATGCCTGGTCGGGGATGTCCAATAGAAGCACTTATTTACATATTTTTATGACAAGTTCATAAATCTGGATGATGAACCCTTATATAACGCCCCTCTCTTTGAATCCCCCCGACCTCACTGAGCCAAGAAGTAGGTTTGTTTTGCAAATTGAAAGATTTATTGAAAAATTAAACAAGATATATATCACACTTTTATAAATAAATTAATATTTGATAGCACACTTATGAATATGACAGTGATCAACAACGGATAATATTACACTAGCACACTTCTTTAATTACTTAGGAGTTGGTATAGAAAGGATAAGGTAGCAGAGAATACTTTTATGGTTTCAAGGAAAAGCAATGATGGAAAGAATGCAGCACAGAAAACTGATATGGTTTCAACAAGAGATAATATGATCACTTTTTCTTTTGACAATTCGCTGCCCCCTTATCCAAGATAAGGAGATGGAAGGGGAGCACACAGTTTTCAGGATTACATTCAAATGCAATACAAATTCCAGTTCCCCCCTAGCAAGCTTAGAGCAACCGGTATGCTTTAAAACAGTCAGAAATACTTTTAAATGTGATTTGCAATGAAGTGAAAATTTTGCTAAAAATGATTTTTTAATTCCCTATAGGAGATTCAGGGTAGGTGACAGCTACTTTGAATTAGTTCAGGTCAACACTAGCAATTATTCAGGAATGATTATCAGATTGAAAACAAATTTCAGCAGCTGCAAGCAAAAGACAAAAGACAGCTATTTTTGACAGGTGGAGAAATTGAGTCAAATTGCAATTCGCAGCACTTTTTCCGAGTGCGTCGATCGCGATTACGGAAAAACTATAAGGAGTTGAAATGTCATTCTGGGTTTGTTGGAAAGCTTAGGATCTTAGCTTTCAAATTCCGCTTCTAGGACGTGTGGTTGTTCTGGAGCATAAGCCACCTCAGTTCCAAATGTCATCCACAAACTCTGTTTATATTTTGCTGATTTATCGTCCCCCCTCCACACTTTTTGGTAATTTTGTTTGCAATTTTGCACGACTTATTGCTAATTTGGCTTTGATTTATCCTTAATTGATTCTTAGGGGAGATTTCAATGTTGGACCTAATGATCCCATGAACACCTATGCAAAAGATGCGACAAATGTTTTAGCTGGTATGGTTCTTAAATTGAATCATCTCCCCACCCATAAGGGGGAAATATGCTTGATGTGATTTTTTCAAATAAAAATCTTGTTGTTGTTTTTAAACCATTACCGGTATTGTGGTCTGACCATTTTGTTGTCACATTTACTATCTCTAGTAGAGCCCCCTCTCATTGTCTTTTAAATAACCACTTGGTGACTAGGAAAAACGATTTAATTTTGAGAGATAAGCAAGATCCTTGTCACGCACTTCTGAAAGCCATGCCAGTCTCAGTGGACATATTCACGCCCACCAGGGTTAGTAACAGCAGAGCTAAACCCTCAATCCATGGATTTCCTCTGATTTAAAGGCTCTGAAACAAGCATGTCATCGATGCAAGCACGAATGGTGTATTGATTATGATATGCACTGCAAGCTGGCCTATAGGCGGGCAGTTTCTCAATATCGGGAAGCAATCAAATTAGCTAAACCCCAATACTATGCTAACCAAATTTTTTGCAGTCCCTTGTTCATCACAAGAGCTTTTCAAAGTAGTTAAGGAACTCTCAGCTGTTGTACCACCAATCGATTCATTGTGCTCTCAAGCACAATGTAATTTGATTAGTGTTTAATTTAATGAAACGATTCAGACTACTCACCAATCAATTACTGGTAGTGAAGTATATTGCTTATAAGACAAGCACACAGAGTGGTGTTGTGCTAGAATTAATGACCCGGATATGTTAGAGTTTGAATTGATCACTGACGATATGGTTATGAGGGCTTTTCATACGGTTAAATCAGTGTTCCCAGCCAACTGTATTCCTCTTTGGGTTTTTCCGTCTTTGCAGGCCAAAGTTAATACTCTGTTTGTGGCAGCTCTCCATTTTTAATTTTTTACAGGTTTTATTGCTGCCTCTTTGAAGCATTTGCTTGTTTCTCCGCTACTGAAAAAGATGCATATTGCTTAGGCGGCAAACTACCGGATGATTTCACTTTTACCATTTATTATGAAGCTCATGGATACAATAATCACCCCTCAGTTTTCTCTATCCCTGGAATCTCAATCTCTGCTTCTCCCTTTTCAGTCAGGCTTTCATCCATCTAGGAGTATGGAGTCAGTCATGATTTCTGTCCTGGACAATTCTGCTTTGTTCCAGGACCACAGAGAGGTCGAAGTGTTGATTCTCCTTGACCTCTGTGCAGTGTTTGGTACTATTGACCATCAGATCTTGCTTTGCCATTTGGAAAATGCAGGAAACTCTGGTTTGCCCCTGGCCTGGTTTTCACCTTTTCTTTCTGACTGTACTCAAATGGTTTCTCACATGCCTTTTTCTTCCTCCCGGGTCTTCATTGTCCCCACGTCTTTAAATCTCTATCCCCGCCCTTTAGCAGATCTCATTTATGAGCATGAGGTGCACTTATATGCATATGCCAATGACACCCAGTTGCTATTTCATCTGGACTCTCCTGTAACTGCTCCCCCATCCATCCAAACTTAGAACTTATTTCACTACAATTGGGGAATTGATGGCCATGAATTGGCTTGAATTAAATGGAGGCAAAAAGGAGATTATGTTAGTGGGCTCTGCTGCAATGGAGCTAGCCTGGACCACTGACATTTGGCCAGACTCCTTGGGCCCTTGCCCTAAACCTAGTAAATTGGTTAAGAGCCTAGGTGCAGTGGTCAAAGCGTTCAAAAAGAAGTAGTGGATCTATGTTCCCTGCTGGCCTGCTCGCGCTTCCCATAAACCCTATCACCATGCCCCTCCCACGTGCAATCCAAACCCCTAAACAAACACGATTGCTGTTTAAGGGAAAGTTCAGTGCAACGCACTGAAGTGCAAGTTTCAACTTCTTCCTACACTTTTATATTAAAATGAAACCATTCTGGAACTGTTTTATATTTATTTATTTTTTAATTTTATTGTGGTTAGTCAAAATGTGACTTTTCACAAACAATTTGAAATAAATTACAACAATTTACATTATTCCAATTCTAAAGATGTCACTAGTCTTACAATCATTATTTCACATCAATTCATATACAGAAACAAATATATAAAAATACATTTCTTATCCATTCAATTTCACAATTCCTAACATTAGCCATTTAAACTGCTTCTCTTTTCCTAGATAAGCAAATGAACATCACCAGGTAAGGATCTTGTAAATACAACAGCTTTATTATTTTCCTGTGTACATTTACACACAAGTTTAGAGCAGAGGGCATTGCAAAGGTCAGGTTATTTGACACAAACCAGAACGCTTCTTTTGATTTTTATCTATATGGTTGTAATTGCAAGCCATAGATAAAAGCCTATGCAACACAAAGCATTTCCCTCAAGCCTTTTAATAAATCTGCACACTGTGATAAAAGGAATGGTTACTTCCATTCAGCGTCTGCTGCACTGTGCATATTTATTTTCCTAGCATTTTAGGATTGTATAATTAATAAGATGGAAAACTAAGTTGCAATTGAGAATTAATATATTTTAACAAATTATGCTTTCTTCCAGGGAAAGCAAACCAGTATTGCACAATTGTATTTTTCAGAGTTCCGGTGATGTGTGCATAATCATGCAGAGGCAGATCATTTATACACATAATTTAATTTACACTCTAATTATAAAAACATTGTGTAAAATGATGACTATGCACAGCCCAGTTTACATCCATTCAATATTGCAGTCAATGGGGTACATTGCTATAAATGTTCAATGGCAGCAGAGTCTTTCCTCAAGGGTGAGTGATTGTCATTACACCAATCACAGGTGTTCTAATCCCTCAAATCTTCAAGACTACAATTAAAACATACAAAACCTGACTCTCCAGCAAGCGCTGTTAAAAAACAAATCAATAAAATTTACATTGGTAATTGAAATAGAAACTCAGTAAAACCTGTCCCTGTGATAATCCAGATAGTCATTTAACTTTATGTAGTGCTTCATACATGGTTCGTCCAACATCTAGTTACTGTGATTAATATACCTCAGTCGATACTCAGTTAACCAACCTCTGAATGATGTTAGCCAATGAGATAGCTCAGCTGGTTGAGCACTTGTTGCTTCAATCTGTGCATGATCTGTAGGTTGCAGGTTTGAATCCCGGCAAGGCCAACTCTCACTTTCATCCTTTCGAATTCGATAAAGCAGAGCTGACTTTGGTTTCATGATAATTGTGATAAATATCTTCTATGTACATTGCTTTGCCAAAAGCGCTATATAAATAACTATTTGACCATGAGATTAGATATATAATTTAGCATGGAGTCCTTACATCTCTGCACAGTTGTATCATAACATTGGCATACCATTGGGTAGTAAAAGCTCTAGGAAATGAGGAAATGAGGACTTTCATTAAACATCAAAAGACAATTCTGCTATCGAACCTCAAAACACAAAATACAATTCATGTTTGCTTTACTATGTAATTGCCTAGGTTTTTGTGTTTTCCACATTTAAGCATATACAGGAGATATCAAATGGCCAGACCTCAGAGAAATAATGAAAGATGAATTCTGCTGCATTCTGTTGCAATAATAATAATAATAATAATAATATTAATAATAAAAATGATTATTATTATTTGCATTTATATAGTGCTACAAACCATCTGAGCGCTGCTTATGGTGCTCATTTATCGACCTCAGAAGTATAAAAAGCTGAGTTTGGCCCTCAAAGCAAGGACGCCAAAGCAAGCGCTCTACTCGCTGTGCTATCTGACCGGCTATGGTGCAGAAAGCTGCCGCATAGTAATGGTTTCCATACAGTTTTTGCACACGTTGCCTGGATGTCACATACAATTTTACTCTCTTAATTATTTTTTTCTTTGTTTATTGGCATTTATAAGTCATACATTGCATAATGTTTACCATTTATCAGCATTACATTGCTGCTAGTTGTAATTGTAGGAGATAGTCCAACTTGAAACAAACAACAAACATAAACTGTGTTCATTCTTTTTAGCAGGCTATATAGCATCTCATTGCAGTTTGGGGGCATGGTATTAGTCCATCAGTACACAGTTGTAGGGTAGTGGCAGAAGCAAGTCGGCCTCCTGTTCACATTTTCAGTGTGTTAATTACATTTCCAGTTGCCTCCACGTGCTCAGGGGGGCAAGTCATCCGATGGGAGCCTTACATGCCTCAAACATATTATTAATCTCCTCAGCATTCCCAGCATTCCCAGCATCCCAAGTGCCCCATGCCTTTGTTTCTGCAGAAGCCCATCGCTCCATTTCCCCTTTCCCTCATGCATATTGTGGACCCGCTTTTGATTTCCATGCCATTGCAATTGCCCTTTTTGCTAACAGGCATACCATGTCCATAGGTTTCACAATATGTTTTATCTTACTCAGTCTGGGGTACGTTCCTAAGAGACATTACTTTGGGGACCAGGTGTATCTGTTAACTCCAGCTCTTCTACATACCTGCTCAATTTTTGCTCAAAGACGTCGTACTTTCCCACATCCCCAAAACATGTGCATCAAGTCGGCTTCACCATTGTCGCACCGCAGGGAAAGTTGCCCTCGACTGCTTGTTAAAACTTGGCACTTTCTTTGGGGTCATATATGTACTGTATAGGACATTCATCTGTATTAATCTGAATCTAGCATTCCTAGACACACACTACTTTAGGGTGCATCAGTGCCCTTTCCCATTCTTTGTCCCTGATAGTTTCACCAAGGTCCGCTTGCCATTTGGTTTTTAGTGTGGTGCTGCGGGGGTTAGGTTTGTCATTTAGTTGGGCGTACAGCCTTGACACTGGTTTCCATCCATCGCCCAAATTATATAGTTTGGTCACCAGTGGATTTATTGTTGGTTCTGTTGGCCACTCATCCCATCTCATTCTGGCCGCGTGTTTAATCTTTTGATACCACAAAAACTGTCCCTTTGGCAGCCCTTCTTTCATTTTTACTCTCTTAAAATCACATTTACTCGCAAAGTTTAAAAATAGGGAGTAAGATTCTCCCACCTCAAAATCTTATCTGGAACACTGAACATCGCTCATCATTAATTCATATATCAAGTGCAGGAAGATTATGAACATTCAGCTCTTAATAATTAGTGAATTTTTTTTTAGGAATCTCAGCACTTACGGCGATAGAAATGTCTCCTTCCCTTCCCAAAGACGTAACCAAAATTCCTCAGTTGACAATCAGGAAGTGTTTAGGACAAAGCGAGAGAAGTAACTAATTCTCAAATCGCTAGTGCCCGGGCAGTCCATCAACAAGTGTTTCACAGTTTTCTTTCGCAGAAGAGCACACCGATCACAGATACCCTCACTTTTCAAATCGTTATTTCTAATCCTAAGCATATCCTTGTTCACTATCAAATTCATTCTAAATCGCAGGAAATCGTCTAGCCAATGTTGGTTCGAGAATTTTACCAAATACGCTGGAAGATGACCCAATCATTTATCAAGTGGTAACATACAATCAAAACATTTCTTATCAACAAAGGATGCCCTCGTAGCAATCCAACCATGCTCTGCCAGTTTCTTTCTCAATTGTTTGCAGGGTTTTCAACCAGTTCCGTTTCAGATGAATTGCAGGCTATTAAGTGTGTCAAAGCCTCCTGCTTTAAATCTTAAGGAAATAGTTTAACATACATAGGTCAATTATTTTCCACACTGCATGAGAACTCAAAGATTGAATGCCCAACTCATATCAGAGCCTCAACATTGGCATGGAGGGTTACAGGCTAAGGACGTTTTTTCCACAATCCACCCTCTAATCCAGTCACGTTGATTTTACCCATCAAGGTTTCCAGTTCTATCCCATACATTAACACTGGAACTACCTTGCCATGGTAGGATTACGCAGGGGAGCAAGAGTATACTTATTCATTGTCAGCTTAATTTGGCAAATCGATTGTCTAATTTTCCCAGAAGGATGGGTCTCGATTGCTAGGATAGTTGTTTTAGCTCTAATTTGGAAACCCAGATATTCAATTTCCTTCGCTATTGGAAGTTTGATTTCATCAAGGCTCCACCTAAACTTTCTTGAACCACCTTCTTTTGCTGGTTTTATAGCCATCACTGCCGTTTTGGTGGGATTGATCAAAACATTGTTATTCTTAGCATAGTTGGCAAATGCAACAATCAGTCTCTGCAGGCCAATTGCTGTGCAGTCGACCAAGACGACATCATCGGCATAGCCCAAACAGCAAATCCTTTTATCTCCCATAGAAGGGGGTACGAAAGACATCCCCATTAGGTAATTCCACAAGTCTGCCATAAACGTAATAAAAAGACAGGTTGCTACTATGCACCCCTATCTTACTCCCTTCTTAGTTGGAATTTTTTTTAGAAGTCTCCCTCTAGATTTAAACACACTTGAATAGAGGATGCCTCATAGAGATGAATAGGTATGGCTAATAATCCATGTGGTATACCCCAGTTCTTCCTTTATATCACAAACTTCACCTGTTAATGGTGGCAAATGCACAAGAGAGATCGATCCATGCCACATGTAGACTTTGATGTTTTAAATTATTTGAAGAAATGATCTTCAATATCATGCCGTTCAAAGATGTGTAAAGACCATTGTGGAAGCCTGTTTGAAATTTCAGTATTTTGCCGGCTTGCTCTGCTCAGTCCTCAAGATCTTTTAGGACTAGCCTTGTAAATATTTTACTTTCCACATCCATCAGCGCTATTGGTCTATAATTGGCAGGACTCGAGCTCTACCCCTTTTAAAAATAGGGATTATTAATGCATTGCTCCAAGATGGTGGCATTTTACAAGTACTTAGAATATTACTGAAGAGATGTAGCAAAATTGAGGACCATAGATTGGATGATTTGTGCAAAATCTCACTTGTCAGGCCATTTGGCCCTGCTGCTCTTGATTTAGAAGAACTGCAGATGAACTCCTCTATCAGCTTTCCATCCATCGCTTGTTCCCACTACTGATTGGATCTCAACCAACAATGAGTGGAATTGGATTTCACAAATCTTTTTAAAATAAATGTATAGGAACAGTAAAACCTAAAAACCACTGCTCCCAACCAATTACCTGCAAACTTTGACCACTGCTAGGTGTTAAACCTCTTCCCTCTAGCTTTCGGGAACTGCACATTTCCTCTGTATGTAACACAGGTTTTTTTCATATTGAAAACCCTCAAAAAGACGTTGCCTTTTCTCCCTTCTGAGTCTAGAGCTGGAGTGGTGACAGCATCCATTCTAGGGTCCATGGATTATTGCAATGGAATATATTTGGGGCAGCTGGCTTTTCTTATTCTGTGGCTGCAACCTCTTCAAAATGTATCTCCCTGTTTGGCACTTGGAGCCACTTGCCTCACCCACACTCAGGACATTTTACATCAGCTTCACTGGCTTCTGGTGAGCAGCCACATCAAATTTAAGGTGCTCTGTATTGTTCACCGGACAGTCTATCATTTGGCAGTTGAGTATTTTCAAGATAAATGTACTCCTTACAACCCAGCTAGACCACTTCTTTCAGCTTCGCAGTGACTTCTGATGATGCCCAGAATTCATAGAGCCCAAGCAGGAGGTACAGTGTTACTTTGTTTCTAGTTCCCTCTATGTGAAATTCCATTCCATTTCAGCTTTGCAAAATGGCTGATCACCTTGGTTTTTGGAAAGCCATGAAAACTCTCCTTTCAGAGTATTATTGTTGTCTGCATCTCACCTTTTTTTAAGAATGTCTGGTCTCCCAGGGCTCTAACAATGGTCACAAGACAAAAGTTAGATGTATTTAAACCCTGATAGAGGTTTAACGATTCAATTCACACTACACAGTCATTGCTAAATATACAAACAATGGTGTAACACAAAACAAGGGGGGTCCCTACGAGCTATGCTGAAGGGACCTACAAACCCGCTTGAAGAAGCAGAAGCAGACACCCATGCATGTGCAATGAACCTGGAAATCATGTTGCTGCACGGGCCCGCGGCACTGGGTGAAGGATGTAAGTATGTCTTTTAATCAACCTCAAATCTTTCAACTAACATAGAAACAAGGTGAGTGGATGCCTGATGCCGTGCTGATGGTAAACAGTGGCAAGGGTAGCTTTTGGTGCCATGGGAATGGGCAAATGTCGGCATTGATATTGTGAATAATTCAATAATTCAAATTCAGCAGTGGCAGATTCATATTTTTCGTGACTGGGCATTAAAATCTCCTGCAAATTGGTATGAATGACAAATTGCAATGAAGAGAAGTGGGGGGGAGTCTGGTCCCCTGGGAATATTTTTAGGATAATGTGTTGAAATGGTGCTTCTAACAGCACATTTTATGAGGAACAAATGGACAGATATTCACACAGTTGACTATCTAGGGTAACACATGAAAAAATCAAGCTGATGTCATTTCATCAAAAGTGCACAGGAGCATTTTCCATTTTCATAACGCGTTGTCATCTAAGTCACTGTCATGAGGGTATACTCACAGTCTTTGTCAGTATGGTCACTGAAAAACCTTCCAGGAAGCTGCCAACAAAATCTATGCCAGCATGGTCACTGAAAATCACTTTCTTAGTTATGTGCCATAATTGTTGAAAGAAAACTTTCATGAAGCTGTGCCCACAATCTATGCCAGCATGGTCACTCTAAATCACTTTCATGAAGATGTGACCACAATGTATACCAATAACTGTCACAATAAATAAAGCTCATTAAGCTGTAACCACAATATTAGCCAGCATGGGAATGCAAAATCACTTTCATGAAGCTGCAGCCACAATCTATTCTAGTAACACTGATTGTAAATTAATTTAGGTGGGGACACAATATGTTCCATATGTGCCAATATGGTATTTTTATGACTGTGAATAAAGCATTGCCACTATTAATATGATCCACCTCAACACCCCGTGAAAAACACACACATAGACACACACTGAGACACACAAACACTCATAATCTTGCATACATGTGCACACACACACATACACTCACACACACACACACACACACACACACACACACACACACACACTAGTAAATTGAAACATTCACACATACAAACACATGTTTGGTTTTACTTACCTTCAAGGTCACACAGAGCTGTATAAGATGTTTGATCATGGTGCCTACATCATGTTGACCCACTCTATATTGTGTTGTGTTTCTATTTTTTAAAGGAATCGGGCATGCCTCCTCTTTTTTAATAAAACATGTCAAAATACCAGTAAAAATAGACCAAAAAGACATGAAAACAACAGGACTATGTGATGCGATAGTGATGCTGCATCTGGTGCAACAGGCTCCTGGCAGCCCCTAGCATTGTGACTGTCCAGCAGCATCAGGGCCACCTCTTTCCTTGACCACCACCAGACTCAATGAGGTGGCAGGGGACTCTGTTATTCCAGACATTAACTTGATGCTAAGTGGTCACTAAAACCATACCAATCACAGAACTAGTGTGAGGCACACATGTAGGAAGATATGAACATTAATTCTGCCACCTGCAAGAGGCAACCTCTGCTTTTCAACCATCCACGTGATAAGTCTTTTGTCGTGCAGCATCTCTGAAACTAAGACATGCTGAAGTAATGAGGACAAAGTGCTGGACAACATCAGAAACAGCCTTACCTTAATGTTCTGATATAAAAGCATCCAATTCTTTTGCCGTTTTTGTGCCGTGTCATTTCCTTCTGTTGAATGATTTTACAAGGGTTGCAGACTATATACACCCAGATAGAATAAAGCAATTCTTCACTAAGGTCAACATGGACAAGTGAGCATGTGCATTGCCAATCATGTAGATCCAGTGACACAAGAGGCATGTTTTCGGGCCTCAATGTATGCCAGAAACATTGGTTCAATGGCATAAAGCCAAATGTATAGAACTCAGACTTCCATGTGTCATTGTTTGAAGCTTGCATACATATCTTAAAAATGTTCATTCTTGGTTCAAATGCTAATAAATCACTTGCAGAAATAAAATAGAGAGACTATGTTTCGTGCTTTCCACTGTATGTTTAAGATATGAGGTGCATGGGTGAACATGATACTAATGTAGTTCGTTAATATGGGCTTTGATGATGCATTACAAATTGCAACATTGGGGGGTAAATCAGAAAAGCAGAAATAGGTAGCACCAGGTTACGTGTGGATTCATAAGTGCAGACATCATCGAGGTGGCACAGAATGGCAGGAGTATCAAGGTTCCTCCTGACTGGGCACATATTCATCATAAGCAAAGAAAACAGGCTGTGTTTTCTACTTACAACATAATAAAATACCTTGATCATGTCAATAATTAATGGTATTGACGACTGTGTAAACCTCTTGTGCTTGTCATGAAATAAGGATGCTTGGGCATGGCCGGATATGATCCCTTTCCCAATAATAACATTAATCACAGCCTTCATTAATAATTCACTAAGTCAGGCTCTAGTACCAGACCAACATAACATAATTTGAATTAAACCATGCCTAAAAAGGTACATTCGAGATCACAATTTACCAGCCGATTATCAGCCAATAGTCAATGCCCTTTTGATGGTCAAGCTTGATGACTATACAACTGAATGAGTTTGTTGAACCTTTAGTGGATAAACAGTTTGGATTTGGACCGCACTGAGGCACTGAGCTATCCCCGACTGATGTTTGGGAAAGTCTACCGTGGAATCTGAAAATCACCATATCACAAAACTGGCCATACTTGATCTTTTCAAGGGCCTTTGAAACCCTAGCACACCAATTTATTTTGAAAGATATCTCATCAGTGGGCAGGGCTAAAACTCCTTTAACTGGGTTTTTGTCTTACCACTCAAACAGATACACATGCTTTAAGTCAAATAATATCACTAAGACCAAGAAAACCAAGAAGTCCAAAACTCTGTGCCATCCCACAATTGTGGGCACTTTGTCCCCCTTCTTTTTAATGTACACATAAACGTTCTGCATAACCTTCTGGTTATCTCTATACTAAATATCATTGCTACACTTATGACACCCACTTGTAAATTAAACAGTCTCAGAGAAACACTGTAGACAACATCAAACTGAACAATAGTGTTCTTCCATTCAAATGTGAATTAAGCATAATTGACTAAGTGTAAACATTTTAAAAACGGATCTCTCTGTCATTGGCACACCAAACAGCCTTAAATATACACCAACTCTTAGCCACAGTTCACCGTTGACACCATCTGTCTCCCAATTATTCCAAAGATTACAACTCTAGAAGTCTTTTGTAATCCAGTTTTGGATATGGCTGCGGTCATGGATGGCATCATGAGGGCAACAATTTACAAAGAAAGTTCAAGGGTTCTTTTATCAGATTTGGAAATGTGCTCATTAAGGTCCATCCCTCCCTCGATTATCTAGTGTAGGCTATTCCCTCCATTGCCCAGGTGACCCACAAACCTAGGTTTAATTCTATAGCTCAGTAATCCCTACTGTCTGAAAACTGCCAACATGGCGTTTAACTCCTTGGGTACAATCTAGGTGGTCCCTGATCTAAATACCCCAAAGGTAGTATACTGTAAGGATAGGGAGTTTTCAGACACTGAGGCATGTGAGGCAGGCATGGTATCACAAGTAAGGACACAGACATAAAGATACAAGTTTCAACACCTTTATTAAGTTTGACTGTGGTTGGAGACTTCATAGCTGGCCCTAATTCTATAATATGAGTAGTTCGACCCTCAAAGTAAACAAAAATGGTCCAAGTTAGTTAGTCAAACAAATGAGAAAGTATGTGTCAGAAACCTATACTTGCCCTCACGTTTCACAATCACTAAGGGCCTCATTACACGGAAGGCGGTAAGAGTTAACGGTCACCGGTAATGGTACCGGTGACCGTTAACCCTTACCGCCTTACTACGAGGTCCCTTTGCGGGTGGGTACCTTAAAGGTAATTTCAGACCCACTCTCCAGACTTTGTTTCTCTAACAACCTTTCAATTAATTCTGACTTTTTGCCTTTAACAGAGAGAATCCTTTCTCTACACAGATTTTTCAGATAATCAACAGTGTAACTAAGGAGGGTCTCCTGAGTGTAGCTTTCCATTTCAGACATGATTAAAATTTGCTTTTAGTGGTGTTTAGCCTTGTGGTTAGTTGATCCAAGGTAATAGCAGCACTCCAAGTGTAATCACTATACTTTATCCTCACCAATGTACACTAGTGTTAGGAAGAATCATATGCAGTACCCTTTGGGAACACCACACACAATTAAGACTACAGGTTCAAGTACAAATTCACATTTGGTAAAAGTATGTACTACACAGTAAAGTGGTAGCGATGGCTGAGCAGCCAGACTTATCTCAAGAGTAAAGTGAGCAGTATCAGAAGTTACACAAAGGACAGCAATGACTATGGTTCAAGCAAACACTGATTCAAGGTTTCTGAATAAAAGAATATACATTTATTTAAACCATCAGTTATAAAACAGTTCACTAATATAAAGCAGCAGAAAATCACAATCTTAATACACTACACACCACCCAATCAATTATGGACAAGTTAAGCTTAAAATGAAGTGTGAGCAAAATGGCACTCCAGCAATTTAAAAAGGGAGGGAAAAACAAGGTTATTCACAATCAATGCACAACAACAAGTAATAGGCAGGGCAATCTAGAAAAGGCTTACTACAACTAGGATTCAAATCAATAGGCTTGGGGCAATGTTAATAGTTGAGAGTCTTTGTAGAGGATCACACCGTTCAGCGTAGTTTGCGGTTAAATCTTTGCCAAGAGTTTGAAATGAAGTTGGTCGGAAGAAAAGTTATTTAAAAGAGTAGAGAAGGCCAAGCCCTTGGATTAGCAAAATATTTAAAACACTTTCACCGCGGTCGGACGGAACGAACGACTGGATTTGAACAGTACCTTAGTAGAAGAAGAATGATGTAGCTGAGGCAGAAGTTCCTGGCAGGTCCTGCAGGCTCACAGTTCCTGAAGTGACTGTCGGACTGACAAGGAGGAAGACTGGAGGGTCCTGCACTGCCCAGGGAAGAAACCAGCAGCAGAGCAAAGCGAAGAATAAAAGGTGCGCTCCTTAAAACCCAAATAGGGTCCGGTCCTCCTGGCTATCCGGTTCACTGCAGCGATGCACATCAACTTCAATTAGGAGAGGGAGGCCTTGCTTGGTATTTGGCAAACTGGTTGGTCTCACCAGCTCAAGGGGGGAAGATTCCTTGCAGATCTTCCCTGTCATTGAAGTTTCAGGTGATTTGGACCCGCAGCAGGGCTTCCCCAGGAGGTTCAGTAGTTGCAGTAGTCCACTTCCTTCAGCTTTTCTTCAGTTCTCTCGATCCAGTGGCGACTCTGCCTTCCAAGTCCCAGAGACCTGCTTTTAAGCAGCTTTCCCCCATTCACACAGCCTGGCCGTCAATCACACAGCAGGGTGGCTGTCCTGGGAGGACAGCCACCTAGCCAATCAAACTAGAGTGCAACTTGGTTCTCCAAGGAGACCCTGTGCAGCGGGCCTCAAACCCCTCCTTCATATCCTGTCCAACCAGATACTCAGGCGCCAAAGGACGGCGAACAAAGGAAGCAAACCTGGTTTGGCGCACAGCGTAAAACAAGAGAAAGACCTTTACAAAAAGAAATGGCGAATAAACCCAGCCGGAACCAAATAAAATAAAAAGGGGTCCATCGGATTAAGTTTGAGGCTAACACCATAGCCTCTACAGTACCAAGGCTATTTTCATAGTCTGCGGTAGGAAAGAAATAGTAGATACCACTGCCACCAGCCAAATCTTAGACAAAGGGAATGAAATAATGTTCCATGAAGAATAGACAAAAAGGGATAACTATTAACCCTTCCAGTACTCTATGGAAGATAGTTTGTACTGGGTCTGTACATTTAAAAAGACTAGTAAAGTCAATGGCAACTTTACATGTTCTGGGAGACAGTAGTCAGTCCCAGAAAATGGAGTTTAAAGTGGGAAGTCTAAAAGACAACCCTGTGTCACTGCACTAAAGGTGCTGTGTGACACACAGTAAAAAGATGATGTCTATCGAGTAGGTGAGACTCCACAGTCTATGAACATAAAAAGGTAAAACACATATCAAAACACATGTAAGAGTGGGAAAAAAGGCTCACACTATTACCAGGTGAAAAAAAAGAATCCTAGAAATCCAGCAAAGCTGCTGAGGGACTCGGTAGGTAAGGGAAATTAGCCATTCTGGAGAATTCTCCCTAACATTGAGAGCCTGAAGAAGAATAAGTAAACTCATTGGCTCAGTTGGGTAGGCCTTTTCTTCACCTATTTCACTTTTTGGAATTGCCCATTTTATTATTTGTATCAGACTAACATATAGTAGTAAAAGGGGCCAAGTGGCAGATGAATCCCGACCACCTGTATGATGGAATGTAACTCCCCGACCATCTTAACCATTGAGAGTGATTGTATATATGTACTTGCTTTGTATTTTCACTTGTCTTATCGTATTTTACAACTTTTACAGTGTCATTTTGATGATTAGCCCTGAATGTTATCAATGGAGGGATGCTCTTATGTGGTTGTACTGCTTGTTTATATTATTGTATTAACTTTTATGGTACATTTTTTATCGGAATAAAGTTAAAATGAAGATACCCCCTGTCCACACCACTACTACTCTCTTTCCACAATATGACTATTGTTCTCTCCCCAGGGTAACTAGTACTCCACTCTCTAAACTGCTGTTACCACTCCCCTCTCCACACTACTTTGCTCCCACCCCTCCCTGATTTCACTCTTCCAGTCACCTTGCCATTTACTACCTACTCTATCAGTCTCACTCTCACCACTTTCACGCACACTCGCAAACAAGCACCACTTTCTCTCATCAACCAATACCTTATCTTGCAAACACTTCAGCAATTTCCCTCCACACTTCCTCTGTCTGGTTTCTTTGTCCTCCTCCTTCTCCCTTGACCTCACCTAAATAACCCACACCTCCCCGTTTCCTGTCATTTTTCTAATCCTCACTCTTCCCCTTCATTGGCTCTCTCCCTCAGCTCGTTCCCCAGACCAACTTCCCTTTCCCCAGGGCAGGTATTACAGATAAGAACAAGCATACAATGGATCTTACCCATACCTTTGTCGTACATGGGTCGGCCGGCTCTAGGCAATGGTGGCCTGTTGCAGTAAGAATCAGTGACAATGTTCATGTGTAGGCTTTCGGGGGTGTATGCTGGCCGGATTGACAGAAGGAACACTGCACGGCCATGTAGTAGGTACATTCATTGCCCTTATGGGTGAGCACCTTGCAATGCTGTAGGAAGTGCTCTTCATTCTGATCTTGGGCAAATAATATGTTGGAGTATGAGTTGTGGGGCCACTGTGACTCCTTGATCCAGGTATGTGTGCTACTGCAGTCAGGAACTCTCTTGCTTCTTCTGGCTGGTCTGCTCAATTGTCCACCACCAGGTCTGCTGGGTATTGCAGGTTCTTCAGGGAAACATAAAATGAATGGCCAGCACCATGTGGTACAGGCATGGAGCAACACAGGTTGGAAATCAGTTCATGCATGCAGGCACAGCACATAAAATAAGGCACTCCTAACTCCCAAACACCATATCTGGTGCAGGACTGGCTCTGGGAATCCATGTGGTGGGTCTCCCACTTTAGGCTGTGAGTGGTTCCCACTCCAGGTGGCAGGTGTAGGTTGTTGTCCAAGTCACCCTGCTCACATTAGCTTTGTCAAAACGTCCACAACATAATACACAGTCCTCTTGAATAAAATTAATGCTTATCTGTACAAACAACATTTCAGACTCATGGCAGGGGCCAACATAGGAGAAAAGATAGATTAGTTCAATGCCCTTTACATCGGGTAAGCACATAGACAAATAACTAGAATACAATTACTTGAAACTCAAGTTACTTCGACCATGGTCCAGGCAGCGCCCACTCCCTTCAGCATTCGAAGCCGATGATGGCTGCATTATTTCCCAGTGTAAGCCCAAATGAACTTAAAGATTGCAACTCTAACTCATAAATGTATTACAACAACTCTTTATTTGAATCCAACAATTGTTCCATTACATCAAGAAAGAAACTTGAGCTCCTCTGATAATTACATGTTGGTAGCTCATAGGTTCAACCAGGAGCAGAACTCAAACGTGGAAGAGCTTTCTCTTTACTCGAAGAACCCAACCAACCCTTAATAATTTCAATAAACAACTGTGAACTCATGTTCTGCAAATACATTTCAACCCCTTATTTCCTGGATGCTTCGCTCTTTAACGTAGTCTATTTTCCATTGCAATGCTCCATTGCCTTTTGGGCACGTAACACTATACAGATAGATACAACATATCAGTAATGCTCTCCTGCCTGGTGGCATCCTCATTTATGGGCCAGGGGTTCCTTTTCCTGGCTGATCGTCCAATTATTTCTAGAGGAAAAACACTACAGTACATGTCTGTGAGAGAGGTATAGTTCTGCTGTCTGGCCAGGATCGAGGCTAGTCATGTAGTTATTGTATAACTTCAAAAGTGGGTCAATAAGTAGGCCACACTGGATCAGTTCAGCTTGCAGGTGCCTGCGGCATTGCCACATCATCATGTACTGCTTTTCATGCAGCCTGGCTATGTCGCTCGCCAGCTGCTTCTAGAGGAACTCCACATGTCACTATTTTTTGGAGTGGCATCTCCACATTCCAAAAACAGAACACATCTCACAATACCAGAACAAACAATACGGCACTCTCTCAAGTTCTTTCTCCCATGTTTACAAAACACATATGTTATATTATGCAGTTATTCAGCCTATATCAACCTCATGTACTTTCTCACCAATCTGAAGGTGCTGAAAAAACCATTCCAAAGTCACTGATACGGGATATCACACTCTCCACTATTGCTGTGGCTTAAATGCAGCCTCCGTTTTTTGTAACTGTTTACTGCGATGCAAAATTGTATACTAAGCAAATTTGATTATGCATTCCTCTCCGAACTATATTTTTGAAACACTGGACAGTTTGATACTTTTTTCTATGCATCTTATCCACGAATTGATGCAAGAATGCCAAATACCTTGCAATCTACGCATATGGGCACCAATATAGCTTTATAGTCCTGCAGCAAGGGCCGTACCAGCGTTATGGGCCCTGAAGAACGAGTTTAATGAGGTATGAGGGACCATAACGCCCGGTACGTCCCTCGCTGCAGGTCTATAAAGCTATTAGAACACCCTCATTGTTTAATTAAAGTTGAATAAATCAGACATGTTTAATTGAAGTACAAAAAATTGCAAAATGGTATATAATTGTTGCAGACATTTTTTGTACTTCAATTAAACATGTTTCATATTTTTTACAGGGTGGTGGAAGGTGCTAGGGTGGGAGGAATATAATAGTAAAGTGGAATCAGGTGTGAGTATGCCTGCCCCCTGCTCAAATTAAGTTTCCTTTAGGTGTGCTCCCCCACTACACAAATGTTACAAATTACTCAACACAACATCTGCACATACATCGCATTAACAGGCAATTTACTTACCTTTCTGTGCCCTTTGTCTCCATTGGCACTTCCCTGCTCCACTGAACACCCAGAAGTGCGCCGAGAAGTGCGCGCAGCATTTAATTTCATTTCACTCCTACAAACAAACTTTTCCACACCTTCCACCTAACGCTGCAGTGCAGTTTATGTCAGACCCGTTTCCTTTCCTTTCCCAGTTCATTTCACTGGGCATGCCTACGTTGGTTTTCCAAAGTGCATTTCGGAACGGAAAGTTAACTCTGCACTACGGGCTGTAATCAATCTGCGGGCCATACCAGTGCATATAGCCTGCAGATTGCCCAATCAACATCACGGAAACACTCGCTAGGGTGTTCTAATAGCCTACAGTAAACACATACACACGAAACTATGCTGCGACTAGAGGGGCATGTTCTATTAACCCTGAGCGGTGCCCTTGAACATACATGTCTGACGAAGAGTGACACATTCTGAAGCTTAACAGCATGTGCCCCTTATGGGATGACCACACTTGTATTTTAAAATGCACACTGCTAACTCGCCATGAGCACAGGGTGGATCTGCCTGCGTTTTATGAAAAGCCCTGGATTGGATATACCTTACTCTGAAAAACGATGTACCTATGCAACATCAGTAATAATGAGACCAAACTCGGAAAGGGGATTTTGTTTATTTTAAAACATGCCTCGGGAATAGTTGCTTTAAACCACTTTGGTCGCAAACAAGGGATTAGCAATTTAAGTGCCATTGTTGAATGCAGACACAAGCGTATCTAGTGAAATTTCTCGGACAATATATGCACATGCGCATGCGCAAGATGTAACAGATGTGTGGTTTACTGAACCTGTAATCCGCATGTGCCTGTGACATCCACATGTTTCATTCTATATTGACGTTTAATTCATCAATCTAGAGGGATATGCTTTGCAAACAAAAATCCAGGACTTTAAATACATATTTTGTTTCTGGAAAATGAATACAAAATATACCACGTACTGCTGTAGTGGTATTAACTGGCCATCAATGTTAGCAGCTGCAAAATGGTGCAAGTACCTGGCCATATAACATAATTCCACTACTTCTTTTCATACACTTTGTTCACTGCGCACGAGAAGCAAATCTGAAAAGAGCTGGTTCCAAAAACATCCTAGAAAATAAGTTAGGGCACATAACACCATAAAGCATGTTCCTCAATCTGTTCGTTGCAATGCCAGGGTTTGCAACATGCGGCTCTCCAGATGTTTTTGATTACGACTCCCAAGATCCCTCAGCATTCATGTGTAGAGCTAATGGAAGTTGTAGTCCAACACCAGCATAATCATATTAAGGCCACAAGTCGGGAGTTGGGCTTGTGATAACGTTGCGGATTGCATCAGAGACTCGACCATGACAAAACATATGCTACCTAGTAAACTGCCATTCAGATTGCATAATGGTTTCCAGTTCTGTGTGGTCATCACACTGCCCAATAAAAGAAGAGTCTGCAACCTTTGGTTCTGCATAGGTTATAGGGGCTCATTACGTGCCGGTGCTACCAGTGGGTTGCCGCTGGACCCGTAAATATTTACTGACACCTGACTTCCCAATGCCACTGAGAGATTACAACCCTGGCAGCCTGGAATGTCAGGTGCTGGTAAAATGTTGTTCCCCATTCCCATAGAGTCCAGGTGGACTCTATAGGAATGGGGACACGGAAGCACCAGCACCGTTGTTCACGGTGCTGGAGCTTCCCTGATGGGTCTGCCTAATGAGTCCGCTGTGCCCGGCAGGGTCAGACCTGTCGGACACAGCGGCTCCGGCAGGCAGAACTGTGATATGCTTGTCTGGAAACAACAGTGCCTGTAAGCTTACTGGCACCCTTGTTTCCAGACTGGCAGCGTTAGAATGAGGCCCACGGCCTATTTCCTTTCCTGGATTGGTAATGACAGTCGTCTAAGGCAAAACCTTTGCAGGCCTTTTTTGCCAAGCCTGTAATAACATACCCGCAGGAGGCGCATCTTTGGGCCCATTCCGCCACTAGCCCACAGCTACTCTTTGGCATTTCTACATTTATTTTGAAGGTGTTAAGGTGGCACCAAGTCTTCTCTGCAACTGCAATGGGCACCCTGACTCGCATGACTGCAAAGGAAGCTTTTTCTTTTCTGTGTGTCACTTCCTGTTATGAATGTCTTTTTGGCCAAAATAAAAGCAAATTTTAATATGTTTGTATTTTATATATTGCTATTTTAATTGTCTTACCGTCTATCAGGCATTTCTACGTGGTAGATATGTATCATTGTTTAACTGGTTCATCCTATGTGTGTAAATAACTTTGTGTCGAGCAAATCCAATGCTTGAGTGAAAGTAGTAGTTACTTAAAATACTAGCACCTCATTACAGGTTCTGCGGTGGAGCATAAAACTGGTAGCAATTCGATTACCTCAATGTTTTTTTGTGGTAATGAATTTTCTGCATCACCGACGTTTGAACTTGAATTATCTCATGCTGGAGGTAAATCCGCCACTTTAAGGACAAATAGCAGTATTACCATATCTGAATTACTAATCTCAGTAATTCCGTCAAAATACCCATGTAGTGCTATGGTCTCCAAAATTTGGGACTAACACTGCCCTTCTAAATGAGGTTGGTGGTAATTCAGTGGATTTACTGCTGAATTACCACCAAACTTCTAAGGAGGTCCTATGAGTATGAAAACAGGGCAACAATATCGCCCTCAGCAGCCAAAATGCTGACCCAAAAGAAAATTTGCCTCAGTACCGTCTCCCTACTTTTTAAATTAAGGCCCAGTTCTTCATGCCTCATAACAGTGGAGGGTCACAACGGATTAAATCACTCTTTTTAAAAAATTATTTCCAGACGTTTGAAGACTAGCAGTTACAGCCTGCACCACACGAGGGATGGCTATGATCATGTAGTTATTTACTGGAGCTTAAATGGCATTGCCCCCAAATCTTTGATTGAAGCAGAGAATACCCACACACATCCATTTCAAGGTTATCTTGCTCCTTGTAAGGTCCTGCTTCAAGGGTCAAAAGGAGGACACATGTGTCCCTAAATATTGATCCCCACTGGGCCATTTGCAGTGCCCCCACAAAACTACTATGTGTCTGAGAGCAAGCATTAACTCAAAGATCCTCCCTTACAGATTCCAAGCTCTGTGGCTTCACAAAAACTGCTCAAAGCTACTCATCAGTTTAATAAGAACTATTTGTGAGAGGAGCATAGTGTCATAAGCAAATAGGAGAATGGGTACTTTAACTTCCCCATTTCGGATATCAGCCTCGGTTGAAACATCCAAGCCCTTATTAAATAATTTGAGCAGGGTTGGGACCTAAAAGCTGCCTTGTCTAACTCCCACCATTATCAGAACATTGCTGTGCCCTCCCCACTAAGGCTCTTCCTGACTTCCCCTGTGATATTTTCATGTTGTGCAAAAAGGACAGCCAGCTTGGTCAAGCCCCTCTTACAAAGATGTACACAGCACGCCCTGAATCAATGGTATGTCTGAGGTTCAATAAGCCTAAGTATAGTGAACCATTATATAGATCGACATACTTGGCCCTGAGAAGCATAAGCCGTAATACCTGCTACAAGGTACCTGCAACCTTTTGAACACCTCACCTCACCTCACCTCATCACTCTATAAAGAGGGGAGGGGCTTCTTCAACCCACATCAATGTCCTGTAAAGGCTCACACTGTTAAATATGTAAGAGAAAATAGAAGACGCATCAGAATAAAACCTTGTGGAAAACATAATAGGATCGAGGAAAAATCCCCAGTCTGCATTAATTAAATATTCAAATTACAAAATAGGTTCACAACCATGTTAAATCTCCCTTTATGTGCATCGACATTCAGTTTCAGCACGTTTGTAACATAACTAGGATTTCTAAACATCTAATTTGAAGAAGAATAGGAATCTTCAGCACATTCAGTGAACTGCAACATGACTATCATTTACCTTACAGAAAGGGATAAAGAACACCACACTCACCAGGAGACACACTGGGAGGGTCAACCTACTGAAGCTCTACCAATGTACACAATGGCGAATGAACCACCTCGTGGAACCTTTTGTGGTTGACAGACTTGTTTGCATGATCTCTGTCAGGAATTGCTATCTGGCAAGTGTGGAAATCCTTTGCTTTTTTTAAATTTGTATTGAATAATAAAATGATGGGGATTGTTCCATTTCAGAAAGGGTAATCTGATGATCAGATGCACCTTTTGCAGATTCATGCATCCTTTAGTCTCGGGAGGATAGCTCAGCGGCAACGTGCTTGCCTTGGAAGCAAGACGACACAGAGCAACACAGGTTCGATCCCCGGGTCCGCGCTGAGAAACCTCTGGGTATTAAGCACATTATAAATAACCTATCATATCATATCATGCCAAAAACATAGTATGTATCTGTGGCCTACTGCATCAACATCCAGAGTTGCAGCACCTGCTCTACCCATGGCACCAAGCAGGTCCAGAGGTCACAGATGCCCATGTAACAGAAGCAGTGACAGAAAAGTCTCTGACATGCAGGGGAAGCATTTACGATATGAACACCTTCATTTAGGAAGAGGAGTGGCAAGGTAATCTCTAAAACAAATCTATGCCTTGTAAGTGAATTCAATCCGGCACACACCCAAGTCAACGCCTAGCATGTAATGCATAACTGAAATCCTTATTTATTTTTGTCTAAATGTTCTTTATTCTGAACGATAAACCACTCATATCACACCCCTCTCCAGGAACTCCCCGGTCACACTGAACCAGGAATCAGGCTGGTTTGCAAAGTAAAAATATTTATTTATGTATTTACAATTTCATCACACTATGTTTTAATGGGTACACAATAATCACCAATGGGGTGATGTAACACTAAATAATCTCTTTAATACACAAGGAGTAATAGAGAGAAAAACAATTCAGCACAGCAAGAATACATTTGTGTGTGTATTCAGATCAGATAGCACTGTGGTTAGAGGTTCCCCCTGCACACCCCTCAACCCCCAATAGGCAATGTAAAGAGATCGGAGGAGAGAGCAGGTATTCTGGAAATGGCAAAATTCAAACAAAATATAAATCCCACTTTCCCCCATTCACACACAAGAGAAAACGAAATTGACTGTCAAGCTGTCAGAATGGCTTTTAAAGTTATTTTAGAATGGACTGGGTAAAACACTAAATATGGTGAAAATTGCTGAAATTGATATAATTTCTTATGGGAGCCGCTTCGGATAGTTGCACACAAACACAAGCAATGATTTAATACCAAGAAACAATTTGAAATCTTAAAATTCAAGTAGGAAGCAATATTTTTAGACGATTTGGAATGCGATTTAAAGCTGTGGATGTTAGCTACAAGCAGAAGTTGAAACTTTGTTTCTAGCCCAAACACTGAGGGAGTTATGGACGTTTTAGTGGAGGTCATTTTCCGAGACAGGCGCAAGAATGGAAAACAGGAATGCACTTTTAAAATGACAAATGGACTTCTTACACTAGAGGATGACTATGAACAAAATGAATACCACACAGGAACACAGCCACTTGATCAGAATGACTGCCTGCAGAGGACAACTGCCTTTTTCAGATGAGAAAAGATCAGCGCAAAGATAAATTTAGCAATACTATTACAGAAAGAAGATAGGATAGTTTGGACAGAGAGTTTAGACAATTCAAGAATACTCCTAACAATACCAGTTCTGAATACAAGATAGGATGGGTTTAAGATGGGGATTGACTATGGACAGTACATATGCTAGTGACAAAGTTCTTTCTATAGCTACTCACTACATATGTTTTTAAACGGAACCGTCAGGATTCTGGTCCGTCAAAATTCTGGTCAGGGAATTGGATCTGGTTCTAGGAAAATTGGCTGGGCACATTGGATTGAATCTGCAATCAGCAAGGCGCTCTGGTCAACGCACGGCACAGGGCTGGACTGGATCTGCAATGCACTCTGGTCACAGCACGGCACAGGACTGGATTGGATCTGCCCTTCTTGGTTCTGATGATAATTATTTCAGCAGGCAAGCAGTACAGTGCAGCCCGGCTGTATTTTCATGCTTCACCTTAGGTTTGTGGGGTTCTGGCCGGGAATTTGAGGCCTAGTTGAAAATGGTTCAGCTATGCAATGGGTTCTGCTTTGCCAAGTTTCTGCAGTCTGGAGCAATGAAGATGTAGAGTTCAGCAGCAGGGTGCTCCACCAGTATCAGGATAGCAAGTGAATCTGTCTGTCTTTATGGGTGGTGAGCTGTTTCTATTTATGCTATGATAAAGGGGGTGTGTGGGCTGGTTTAGCCTAAGCTCGCCCCTTTGACAGGTGACTAGGTCAGGGTCTCCTCTTTGCCTTGATAGGAGGAGAGAAACAGTGCGTCACCTTTATGGTGTAATTTTATGAGGTTGAGAATCCACCCCTAGCCCCTTGAACACAAAATCTACTTTTGGCACAATACATATTTACACATGTGCAACCTCTATAAAAATCACATATACAGATCACATATTTTATATAGCAGCTATCCCTCAAAACCCCGTAGCTGTGGGATCTTGTCTCGGCTTTTCACAGAATTTTGCCCTTTTCATCAGGAACACAATGTCCAATTTATAAGTAAATTTCTACAAGTGTGCGCGTTTAACATGAGCATAAGTGTATAAAGTTTCATACTTCTAGCAGAAATACATTTTGTGTAAAATCACATTTCTTGCCCTTTCTCTCCAGAACATGTCACACGATTTTTCAGCCTCTTGAAACATGCAGCCAAAATTTAGATTCACAAATCTGTTACTTTTATGTTTTTCACAATTTTCACTGGCAAATTATAAGTCTTTAAACAAAATGTTCTTTGTTAATGTTCAGCCACAGATGGTTGTTTGGATCCGCCTCTTTTTGTCTCCCTGTAGTCCAGAAGCAATCTCCTCCCTGTTTGCTCTTGGCAGAGGCCATTTACGACTGTCCTCACACCTCGCATTTCCTTACCAGCAGCTGTTCATTTTTCCTTTTGCCTCTGTAGACCAGGTTCTTTCCAAACCCTATAATTATCGCTTTGGTGTGATTTCCTGGTGGGGGGAAGGCCACCCTTCTGTGGAGAAACCTGAAATCCCGTTTTGGTTAGCTTTAGCTAGGCTTGATTTAATTGTTAATTCTGTTGCATTTCTTCTTAGCTTTAAATAAACTTGTGATTTCAAAATAGCAGCTAGAATACTTCAAGATTTTAAACCATGGGATCAAACAATTACAACATAGGTTACTCTCAGTAACAGGCCTCTTAGTTTGCAAACATTTGATTTTAGTTTGTACATGTTTAAAGTTTAATCCGGCAGGCTCTTGACAGCTGTCATCTCAGCAGTCCACTGCTGCACAGAGATTTCTGACATCCACAGACAGGCCACTTTTGCTGTGGAGATCCCTTTATGCTTTCAGCTTTTCAGGACCTTGCAAGTTCACAATGATTTCTTAGACTAAGTGAATTGTAGCACCCAGCAAGAATTTTGGATGTTTGAGTGTGTTTTGTACCGGCATTTTGCAGTTTCAGCTACAAAGAAAAAGGGATTTAAAGCACGATTTTGGGGTTTCATTTAGCAAAACACTGCTTTCTCCTTCTGTACTCCATTTTCAATTGATTGTTGTGGGGCCCAGTGACACATTTCAGGAGTGAGATCTCTGTTCCACCACTGACAACCTGCCTGGCAGATCGGTGAGCCATCTTTTTGTGCTTTGCAAAGCGCGATTTTCAGAGGTTTTGCACGCACGAGTTTAGGCACAATGCATGGTACTACTTATGATGGCGGCTGCTACATTCCAATTGATATCGCACATGTGTCAGCTCCTGTGAGTCAGCTCTGCTGTGGAAGGTGATGCATATGCTGGTCAGCCAGAGGTAGCCCGGCAAATTGCGGGACAGGAACCTGGAGGGTAGGGCCTCCTCTTTGAGAGGGCAGGTAACACCCTGCATCTGAGATAGTCGCACAGCAGGCAGCTGTCCTGGGCCAGGGCATAAAAGGAGCAGACCCGTTCAAAAGGAGTAGCCTCACACCAGGGTGCTGTATCTCAAAATGTCTTTGTTCTCACTGAGAAGGGAAGAGGGCAAAGTATGATGGGCAGGAAGGCTCTGGTCAATGGAAGAAGACTTCCACCATCTTGATTCTCACTGTCCCTTTCTCTCTTTCCTGCCTCATCCACTTCCTCTGTAGCAAAGCACTTTGGGTGTGATATCAGAAGGACAAAGTCCACTCCGTTCAAGAGCAGGGATTGGACCGCTAAAGCAGGCTAGCTTTAGTACTATCATCTGAGGACTTTGGCCTTTAAAATAAGGGGTCTCCCCTTCATGAGATTCACTGAGAGCCTCTCAGATCCTTTGAGGCTGCAGATTCGTTCTGAAGATCTTACTGCACTTTCCAAAGCCCTCAGCCTGAAGTAAAAAAGGAATCATCCAAGACAAAAGAAAGATCTATTCCCTACTCACTCCCAGGGGACAACCACTCTGTACCGAAATCTCCTGAGCTGTAAGAGCAGACCCTGAAAAGAACCATGGTATCCCCAGGTTCGTCTGTGTGGGCCACACAGCAACAAAAGGGCCAGACCAGCAAAACCTCCCTGTTCCACCGCACCGAACCGTTCACTCCATGTACACTGTACCTGGAGCAAGAAGGAAGTTGCTGGTGCTGGTTTCTGTGCTCCTCCACCACTTTGAACTTGCTTGCAATCTCAACCAGCTCAATACTGCATCGTATCCTTGCTAAAGCTTGTCACCTGCTAGGCTCGAAGTGACTGCTAAAAGCCTGGACCCAAAGCGCATCACTGGAGAGTCATATATCCACTCTAAGCAGGGTTACAACAACGTCTCAGCCTAGCTAGCTCTTGACCTACCGCCTCATTGATCGCACAACGATGTATCCAAGATCACCACTTCGAGGACCTTCACCTACCATCTCGAACCGCTGGAGTGTCACTCATCGACAACTCCCAAAACCTGACTTGGCTTGGCCAACTAAAAAGCATTCCTAGGACCGCCCCCGACCTGCATTTTTGATAGCCGCTCTTTTAGCTCACCGGGCACTGGGCAAAAGAAAGATCTATTCCCTACCCACTCCCAGGGGACAACCACTCTGTACCGAAATCTCCTGAGCTGTAAGAGCAGACCCTGAAAAGAACCATGGTATCCCCAGGTTCGTCTGTGTGGGCCACACAGCAACAAAAGGGCCAGACCAGCCAAACCTCCCTGTTCCACCGCACCGAACCGTTCACTCCATGTACACTGTACCTGGAGCAAGAAGGAAGTTGCTGGTGCTGGTTTCTGTGCTCCTCCACCACTTTGAACTTGCTTGCAATCTCAACCAGCTCAATACTGCATCGTATCCTTGCTAAAGCTTGTCACCTGCTAGGCTCGAAGTGACTGCTAAAAGCCTGGACCCAAAGCGCATCACTGGAGAGTCATATATCCACTCTAAGCAGGGTTACAACAACGTCTCAGCCTAGCTAGCTCTTGACCTACCGCCTCATTGATCGCACATCGATGCACCCAAGATCACCACTTCGAGGACCTTCACCTACCATCTCGAACCGCTGGAGTGTCACTCATCGACAACTCCCAAAACCTGACTTGGCTTGGCCAACTAAAAAGCATTCCTAGGACCGCCCCCGACCTGCATTTTTGATAGCCGCTCTTTTAGCTCACCGGGCACCCACCTTGTCCCCTATGCCACGGGAGCTTGCTGCTTGGGCCCACATGGTCCAACATGACCGAACTGAGCTTGGTACACTTGTATCTATGTTCGACATCAGGTCTGACTTGGACCATAGAGATTGGTTAGGTAATTATTGATCCTTCTTTTTGTGGCTAGTGTATTACCTACTACACTTGGAGCTAGGCTCAGAGTGCTACTTTCCCCTGTCTGTTGCATCTTCTCTGTTCTTCCTTTGTGGTGTGTTTTTGTATAGTTTACTCTATTCATTCTATGTACAGACAGTGTGTTTGCTTGAAGTATATATATATTTGTAAAGGCCCATGATTGGACATTCTGTTCATTTAGCCTGTGACACTGTTTTTTGGGTCACTCCTAATTCACCTTCACTCCCCTCCCAAGAGCATAGCCTTCTCTCCGCTCACATTACCACAAAAGGATGAAGGAGGTATATCTCTTAACTGTCCTAGTTGTACCTTTATATTAGTGTTGTGTTGTGTTTTGTAATAGTGTGAGGGCTGAGTGGGCCATTTTACCCCTACTTATCCTTGTAGATCTGGGAAGCGGAATCCAATTTGTCACACTCCCAACAAACAAAGTCTTCTATTATGCGCTAACAGTGACTACAAATAAAGATTCTCCCATAAAGATTTCTTGAGCTAACTATGATGCTGAAAGTTTGCCTTTCTTCCCTCAAGAACTGTTGCCTTTGAAATGGAAAGGTAGATTCCTGGTGGCCAAATGGAAGAAATACATGAACTTGATTGATTAGACCCTCTTTAAGCAGGCTCTTACGATCTATAATAAATCTATATGTTCAACCTTCATGGCTTTCTGTTTTTTCAGTTGAGCCAGAGGCAATTGAGTTTGCTCAGGCTTTATTTCAATAGAATCCTAATAAAAAATGAACAAACACATGAATAATTATAGAGCAAACATTTCAAGGAAGACATGACAGTACAAATCAACTTGTTTACAGTAAAATCAAAACTGCAGTAAAGTTAAGAAATCAGAAAGGCAACGCAACCAAGCAAAGGTGTTCAACATATCTGAGATGAGAACTAACTCATGTAAAAAAATTGTAATACCCTTGTAATAGTATCACCAACCACTTCTATAACAAGGTAAATAATATCCAGGAAGCCATAGATGCAGCACCAAATTAGCAGGACATAATAACTTTGTTCACATTGAAACCACAACATCTGTATATATGCTCAACCAATTCTAAACCATCAGTTAGGTGGAATTCTACAAATTGCATGTTTGTAATGTGTGTTTGTTTTAAGGGTCTGGATCTCAGAGGTGATACAGGGCTGAGGGTGGGAATATTGGGGTGGGATTGCATGTTTAAAGGGATCCATAAGCTTTCAGGTAAAGCATGCTGAGTGAAAAATTGCATTAATAGGGGAGAGAGACAGGAGAGTAATCCTCAAGATGATGGAAAAGAAAGTCCTGTTTTAATGTCCATTCTGTCATTGGAGGGGGTGAGGAGAAGTAGAGGCTAAAGGGAATGATACATTAATGGAAACAACAGAGTGATCACAGAGAGAGATGGCAATCGAGTGATCATATTAGGAAAGGGAAGTAGAGAGAAAGTCAAGGTCAAGTGAGTTCCCACCATAGTGGATAAGAGAGAGTAGAGGGAGTGGTATTTTAGGAGGGAGTGACTTTTAGGTAGGTGGATTTGAAGGGATTGTGATGCTTAAAGTCTCCCATATAACAATAAGGATGTTGGTGCACATGACTCATGAAGTCGGTTCATATCAGAGAAGAAGGCGTTTAGAGGGACTCAGGGCCTCATTACACGGTAGGTGGTAAGGGTTAACGGTCACCAGTAATGGTACCAGTGACCGTTAACCCTTACCACCTTACTACGAGGTCCCTTAGCGGGTTGGTACTTTAACGCCTGCTTTTAGCAGGCGTTAAAAACCAACCCGCTAAGGGACCTTGGTGCTAATTACGGCACTGCAAATTTGCGGTACCGTTATTAGCACCTTCCCCATTCCCATTATGCCCTATGGAGCAAAAATGGGAATGGGGAAGGGAAATGGTGGAAGGCGGAATTACCGCCCCGCCAACCTTGGAATAGGGCGGTAATTCCCCTTTCCACCAAGGCGGTGCCGGTATTTTACCGGCATGGACCAAGGTGCTATTAGCACCTTGGTCCACCGCCTACCGTGTAATGAGGCCCACAGTGTTTATATAGAGCCATAACAGTGAGAGTAGTAGGTGGAGGGAGTTGAATAGAGGTATATTCAAAATAGGAGGAGGTCATGCTAGAGAGGGCAGAGGGACACTGGTGAGGGCCTTATTGATAAGGAACCCAACTCCAACACCCTTGCCAACAGGTTGGGGAGAGTTGGAGAAGGAAGCAGAGTCAGCGTGGAGAGCCTCTATTGTAGTATAATCATGAGATAAGATCCAGAATTATGTGATAGTAAGAAATGAATGAGAAGTGAATGTCGAGGAGGATGAGAGTTGAAGTGGTTAGTGATGAAAGATGTTTTTCAGATGAATTGTTCATTCCAAAAAACAATTTAATGAGGAGGTGGAAGAGGGGAGCAACTTTGCTGCAGACAAGGGGGATAGCTCATATTGGAGATCCTGGGAGAATGGGAGTGTCAGGTGTGAGGAGTGCTGGTGCTGAGGAAGATGAGGAGGAGAGGGAAGAGTCAGGTAGAAGTTAGACCAAATTGTTTCTGAAGGCTACAAGAGAAAGGGAGTCAAATATGAGAAGGGAGGGAATGAACTCACAGTGCACAATTGAGGATAAAACAAGTAAGAATTTGAAGACATTGGAAGAATGGAACATGAATAGATGGAATGGGTAGGCGGATGAGCCTCAAGAGCAGAGGAGAAAGGTTGGCTGGGAAAGGACAGGAATATATTAAGGGATGGGCTCGCAACCCAACACATGCATGCCCACTGGTTCACCAAAACACTAATGGAAAATTGGAAGACGACAACATGTATTGATCACCAACATAGCATTTCCAGCAAAAATGTGTATAGTAAAATGTTTGTAACGTGTGTATAGTCAAATGCTTGTAACGTGTAGAGTCAAAACCCTAGACCGCACCAAAGGAGGAGTGAGATGAAAAAGATTAAAAGAACCAGCACTGCTAGCCATACTGAATTATCAAAAGACAAACGTGGATGTATATATCCCCTCAGCCCTCCTACCCCTAGACATCTCAGTATCAATCTACATAGTAAACCATGTATCCCTAATCAAGAGTCTCAAAGAATCAGGATTGAGCAACATTGGAACAGATAAGGCCATTCCTTGTGGACGGACAGAAACTACCTGTCATGAAGACACTGGGAATCATTACCAGACATGTCATATGGATCAAGGGCAGGGTATTTATTAGGGTTTTACAGACCCTCAGAATGGGGATAACTGAAAGTGTTCCTCGGCTCAGCGTAGCCTCACAAACAAAATACAAATATCATGAGATGTCTCCCTTGTGATTAATGTGCTTTTTAACCAAAGACTGAACTGATTAATTCTCTCACACGGTTGATGGTGTGAAAAATGTTTGGTAAAAACTGAAATGTCCTAAACTATTTTCCTTGATTCATTTCCTAGAGTCTTTATGATATCCAACTTAGATATTTGTAAGGTTCCCCGAGGACCTTAAATAACTCTTCACTGTGACATGAGGGTTCATTGGGTTACCACTCAAGGTCTTTTCTTCCCCTCTGTCCATTAGAGATCAGAGGTCAAGTCTTTCATCTTTACAGAAGTCAATGTCTCTGGTGAAAATAGTCTCTTTCCAGGTCCCTCTTAGGTGTCACCCAGAGTGGTTCTGCTTGATTTTGCCGACCTATTTTTGGTCGTGGTACTTTTCATCGCCGGATTTTACATCACCAGAAACCCTGTTTTTGTTGTTTTTTTTTATTCAAGGGGGGACTTCCTCCCCCAGAGCCCCCGCTTAATATTATAATAATACCCCAACCCCAACAAAACACCCCCCAAAATAAAAAATAAAAAAAACGGGGTTTCTGGCGATGTAAAATCGGCGATGAAAAGTACCACGACCAAAAATAGGTTGGCGAAATGCATGTATACCCCCAGAGTATCTGGCACAGAGTTGCTCCAGGGTGGCTGGTTGGATATCATTACTAAGATAGCACAAGTACTGTTGTAGCAGTAGGATCATCTTAAACAGGTTCCACAATGTCTCCCACGGGTCAGAAATGCTAGAAGGGTGTCTCAGTGCTTGATCGAATCATGGATCATTTTTCTACCTTAGGCTCCTCGTCCTACAGCCCCCAATCCCTTCTTACATCCTAACTCACTGAGTCATGACCACTTATCGCTATGGGTCTTTCAATATACCTATTCTCTAGCCCTCAAACTGGCAGTTGTGTGACCTACTTGACTTTTCATCACATGTATGTTCCTCATCCCACTTCTTAAAGGCAGCATACAGGAGTGTGTGATCTTGCCCTTGTCTGACACTTTCCTATTGCTTCCAATGTCTCCTCACAATCTCCCTCACTTACTTCTCTTATTCTCTTTCTTTCTTTTCTCCTTTCAACTTCTCCAGCCTCCTCTCTCATAGTTTTCCACTTTCCCCTTCTTCAGCTTCTCTCTCTATTCTTAGGTGTTCAGCACCAAACACCCTTGTTGACACCTTCCCTTCTGGATGGTAACATCCTCCTTTTTCTCTGCCTCACTTCCGCCTTCCTGTACCTCCAACCTCTCATGTGTTTCCCCTCGTGTCTGCTGTTTACCTACTTTCATCTCTTGTGTTCTCTTTCCGCCTTTTGCACTTCAAAATCCTTCTGCATCCCCAACTGGTGTTCCTTCCTTCTGTCTTGGCCAGGCTTGTGGGAACTATTTAAAGCTTGATGTGATCAATGTCCGTATTTAGGGATTTGTTGGGTTACCAAAGTTTAATTCCTTAACAATAATGCAAATTTGTTTTGAACAATGCATATATTTCATTTGATCAGTTCTATTTAATGTTGGAAATGAAATATTATCTTCTTAATGATCATGATGCAATTTTATGGAATGTCATTAGTATAATTTTGTGTATTTGTTAATATTTGAAAAGATAATTGTATTATCCAAATCAAATAATAATAAAAAAAAGTTGAATTCATCAAGATCTGTCTAATCTAGGTTTAGCTGCTTTCCTCCCAATGTGGAACACGCTTCTAAATGAAGGGTTCAGCACCTGGGATCTGTTAGAGTCATGCATATACACAAGAACACACACAAAGAGATCCACAAGATGAGCTGGCAGAATCTTTGCCTGCTCTAGGGGCTGCTTCTCTTTCTCAGCGGTAGTGGTCAACCTGCATGATACTGATTCTATTTAGTTTAGCTTCTGAGTGGTACTAAACTGGATTGAAAATTGCAGTTCCAAGTACACAGGGCCTATGGATACCATTATGCTATGTAGACTTTGACTCCTTCAAGGAGCAGTAGTGGCAGTATGAGCAATGTGACGGTTTCCTGCCCCAGACAACCAACCGGTGTTGTGGCGTTACAGGTGATGCTCCACATAATACCCCTGGCCTACGTCAGTAAGGGTGTTCTCCATAGAATGTGCCCCCCCATTACATAAAAAGTGGTGGGTCCAACCCTCTGAGTTGCTCCAGCACACACATTAAGGGCCAGGCAGGCGACATTGTCATACCAGTACACCCATACATAACAAACCTGCCCAACATAACTTGTAGAGTACTGCAACAGTCAAGATAACCATCTCTGATGTTCAAATGTAAATGGGCAGACTCACGAGACTTGCCAAACGATACTGATTTTCTTGCTACAAGGAGAGAATAGAAATATCTTTTTTCAAAATGTCATCTATCAAAGAGACAGATGCCACCTTCATCAACTGCCACCCTTAAGTGAACACATATATTATCAATAAAATACCAAAACTCAACCCTGGCAAAACGGAGGGTATGATCTCACTTGGAAATGTGACCATACAGATGTCAATTGAATGGTTTGCAGAAACAGGTACTTGCCTGGAAACGTTCTAAAGTGGTAATCAATTTAGGGATATTGATGGGCAGTTGACTAACACTGGAACCGCAAATGTACACTGCAGTGAAGAAGCACTTCTAACACACACATTTAGGCTGATAATGACCTCCAAAAACAGAGCCTTCATCCTTATATGGTTGGCTCTCTCCAAAATTGTCATGATTTACCTTTGCATGCTGGATGGCCTTATTAAGGCATTGCAATTGAAGCACAACACTGATCTGGCACTGTTCCCGGCACCAGACCAACAAGGGATCTCACAATGAACAGTGACTCCGCCTTTGAGGATACTGGACTACACACCAAGGCACCGCCTTTACGAAAGCACACCGAAAAAGCAGGACATAGCACTGTTTCAGTACAAAGTTCTGAACAATGCAATTAGTGCTCTACTATGATTTTCTCCAGGCATCCCAATGTAAATTTTGCCCGGCTGTGATTTTGCTCCTTGGTTTCCCAATATAAAGAATGTCACACTGCAATTTTCTCCCAGGTGTAGTATTTTCCTTGCTATATTTTTGCTCGGAGCTATTCCAATGATACTTGTGACCTACCATGACTCTAGATATCCCAATGCAAATCATGATTCATATAATTTACTCCTACATTGATCTTGCTGATGTTAAGCTGCTCTGGGGGACCACACCCGGACTCTGCTCTTGGTGACATGACTCTGCACATCCCTACTCTGAGATCCGTCCTGGTATTATTTCACCCACTGTTTACATAGTATCTATGACTGCCTGTTCTGTATGTCTTCCATCTTCCCATATAACCCTACTATGATTCACTGAGTATTGTCCATTGCCAGAAACATCAGCCCGCCCTATGGTGCCTCAGGATGCCTCTTCACAATTACCAATACTGGGACGTCACCCAAGGGGGCACTCCTACTGAGATGTCATCACAGCCTCACTGGATGGATGATCATGTGACACATTGGGTTCTCTACTAATCTTTCTCCACACTAACATTCTCAGCTGGTATATTCAAACACATTAAATACATAGCAATTAAGCCACTTTTATACAACAATTGAACAAACCTCCCAACAGACATCAAATAACAGAATGCAACACATACCCAACAAACTTATATATCACAGCCCTGCCCAGTATATTCTGAGTGACCACAGGCTCACACGGCTCTACTCTAGACACTTGTCTCAATGCCCTGAGCACAAATCTCCCAGAAACAAACTGTCCCGGGTACATCGAAAGTGTACAAATCAACAGAGCCGCCAGGATACCGGCAAATGTAGTTACTGTTTCTGGCACCCCGTCTGGTGGCATTGCCGCCGGATTACAGGTGCCAGAGTGACGGTGTAAATCTCCATTCATGGAGTCCCATAAGGCAATGCCGGTGCCGGTAATGAGGGCTGTTTTGGCCGAGAGGGCGCCTTTAGCATTTAGCTGCAGGTAACCCAGGTGCCCCACCGGCCGGTGCCGTAAAAAAGGCGTTCATGAATACCGGCACCTTTTTAATGCACCGGCCAACTTAGAATGAGGCCCATTGTGTTTAATATCATTCCGATACTTTTCAGGTGGCAGAAGGGCATATTCGAATAAGTACTGTAAGGATCTCCAGGAGGGGCACCTCCCCTCACCCACATCTGCAGCTTTGCAACCGAAGGACACGATGCAACCATGTTCATCCCTTGTTTTTGCATTAATGCACAAATCGTTCACACCCGCTCTTGGCTGATTTCCTAATTGTATTGCATTCTTCTACTTCTTATATTATTTAGTAAATGTTACCCACTGGATTGATACATTTGAATGTCATGTTAGTTTAATAATGAATACATTCATAATTCATAATTATTCATCACATTATACATAATGAGTTGCTCTTAATTTACACTAAGTTTGTTAAAAAACCTAATTGTCTCATGAGTAATCGATGAACATACAGATTTTTTACACTGCAATTTTCATCTCTTTCGAAAAGCTTCTTTATACTTCATAATTCAGCTAAAGGCAAAAATAAACACCCAGAAAAATCCCTTGGATTTGTACAATGGGATTGTTCTGCTGGGAACTGCATGTCCCAATTCCCTTATGAGCATCCATTATCCCCAGGGTGATCTTCAAGAAATGAGCACGAAGCACAACGCTGCCTTTCTTTCTTTCACGTCAAGGTCATGCAGTATGTCCTGCATGTTAGTGGCATTCGATTACTCCGCTCTGATCATAGAAAAGGCACAATTTAAACAAAAGGCCTGCAAATAAAATATACTACAATTCCATGTAAATGCACAATGCCGCCATGAACAAATGATTTGCCAAGCAATTAAAATGTGTAAACTGCCCGAAAATGACCATGCACTTTACAAACATACACATAATATGTGAAATAGTTTTCATTTCGGAATGAAATCCAAAAAGCTGGCAACTATTCTGATTCATACAAATAAACGAAAACGACATACAACAGGGCCTCATCACGAGTTGGGCGCTAACGCTGGCGCTAAGAGCGCTGGCGCTACCTGCCATACCACCAAACCCACCGGCGCTATTAGCGCCGGATAACGGGTTTGGCGGATTTGGAAATCCCCATTCCCCACTGAGCCCATTCGGGAATCCCACATTCCCCATTGGGCTCAATGGGGAAATTTTGCGCTCATACCGCCGGCGGATTTCCGCCGCCAGTATGAGCGCGAATTTTCGGCGGATTTCCCCCCAGCTCAGAGCTGGGGAGAAATCCGCCATGGTCATGATTTGGTGGACCCTTAAATCCGGCAGATAACAGTGCTACTGCTGGATTTAAGGGTTACCGCCAAACTCGTGATGAGGACCACATTCAAGAAACTATGACATGTTAATGTCTAGCAATGTAATGTAGAGTAAAGTTGTCTTGTAAAGCACACTCCTAACACTGTGTAGGCCACACATGGTTCTGGAATAAAGGCAGGACAGAGGCATGGTTAGTGTGGGTAAAAGGAGAAGCAGCTCAGAAACCTGCAGTATTGATGGGTGCAGACCGAACTACCAGAGAACCTGGTGCTGGTATGTATCATCTGTGTTTTGTTGTTGAGATGCTTAGATGTCTGTTTTATCCAAAGGGGAGATCCCGAGATCTATTAGCCACAATTGCCAGGATACTGGAGCCACTGGTCTGGGAAGAGGAGGGGATGTGATAGGGACAGAGGCATCACGGCCTAGCAGTGACCTCCAAGTGGCTCTCAGATGAGTAATGTGGAGATGCTGGTGCTAGCAGAGATGAGAATGGAATATGCAGACACCCAGTAGTAAGTTGTGTAGAGGTGATAATAGATTGAATATACTAGTTGGAAGAACAGAGATATAGTTAGAGAAGCCCTTGAGGAGTGTTGTTGCTCTGAGCTTGAAGGCTAGCCGACCTGCATCTGTTTCAGTCTGCCATCAGGGGTAGAAGTAATATCCTTTACTATTAGCATGTGTTAAGGCATGTTTTAAGGCAGCAGGATTCTTGCTGGTTCTAGTTCCATTTATATAGTGGCTGATGGCTGGTGGCTGGTGATAGTTCAGGCAGAACTTGACACATTCGATTTTTTTTTCAGTGAATTGTTTTTAAAAAAACATTTTTTATTTATTTTTTTATTTTTATTTTTATTTATTTATTTATAATATATACATGAATACAGAAACATTACCTTTAAATCTATACAAGAAATTGCAAGAAAACAACAAACACATAAAAATCTAATAGAAATCATTAAACAAGTTCCAAATCTTCTCATATGATGACAATTTACATTTCAGTTTATATATCAGCTTCTCAGTTCTTGACAGGCCATGCAACAGGTTTTATCTACGTTGTGGTGTCCGAGTTAGTAGCCATGTGGGAGTAATGCTGTAGTGTGTCAAGAACCAATACATTTTTCATTGGACGACACTCTTCCACAGGGTAGTCTAACAAACTACCCTAACATTTTGTGCACAAATCCTTTCCATCCATGTCATTTAACAGACTGAAATCATACATATGCGTTGCAATCTGGGACAAGAAACACACAGTTTGGGTTTAAAATATTTTGTTTTCATTTCGCCCTCTAAAACAAAGAGAATTTTCTGGAACAAAAGGTTTGCCTTTGGGCTCTTGTGCATACCCAGAATGTGTTGCTGATGTGGCTATGAGCTGGATGTGATCTTCAGTGATGGTTACTAGGTGACACTGTGGCAGGTGTGACTTGGCTCGAATGGATTCTTTTTCTTTCACATTTCAGGTGAAAGGTTTTTTTCAAGCCTTTTAAAGCCCACCACAACGTTGCCGGTGTTTGTTTTCATTTAAAAAGGATACATGGATTTGAATGAAAATGTTCCCGACTTCATGACAGAGGAATTCAGCAAAATAATACAAATGTAGTGAGGTTGTCATGAAACACGATATATCTGCATATAACACCCTGTCTATTTTTTACTCTCAATAATGAAAAGAAGTATAATTAAGAACAATTATAATTACTCATTCAAATAGATATCCATACATAGACCATTATCAATGAATGGCAAGTATAAACTTACTTTAATGAATGTTATCAATCATAAAAGAAAAACAAAATTAGACTATGTAACAGTCATATTAACATTTTTGGTTGGAAGAGTACCTCATTATTCAACTGCCAATTATCTTTTTATGAAATGTAGTGTTATGTTATAGGTTCTTATATCGCACAGTTTTGCCACCTGCATGGTTTCTTGGTGCTCTGCTGAATCTGTAAAGCACAGGGGGGGGGATGGGACAAGTTACTAGGACTGAGCAGGAGAAAAGAGCAAGAGAGCTGTGATGTGCTGTTGGCAGCTTCAGTGTGGTTTACACAATACGCTGAGCGTAGGTGTGTTTTTCGGGTGGTAGCCACAATGTGATGTTGGGCAAGGCTATGTGTGGTTTGCTTCATTGTTGTGTAGTGAAGTGCGTGCAGTGTGTTGTGCTGTATAGGTATGGCTGTGTTTAGTTCAGGGTTTGAGAGGCGTATGCAGAAAGATGTTTTTTTTAGTAGGGTTGGTTGGTGGCAGTACCCTATCCTACCCCCTCTGTTTTGATTGCCTGTGGTACATATCCCTTCCCCTGTTGTATATTCTGGTGTGCTACAATCACCACTCCTATGTTTTGGATAGAAGTGTGGGTCCTCAACGTGCTATTCGGTGGAGGCACCCTCTCTACCCCCAGTGTTCAGACCAATTGCTGCCTACATCCCTTCCTTCCTAGCACACCCTGGTGTGCAGAAATCACCACCCCCATGGGCTCCTCCAGGGGGGTATCTGCTCCTGATGCCCTGTGGTCCATTGGTTCAGAGATCGAAACACTTCTCTCTCCCCCTTTTTCATCTAAGGCTCTCTATCTGTGGTCCAATTAAGTTGGCCTTATCTCTCTCCCCTGTTTCCCGTTTGACCCTATACGGGGATGAGTATACATAGGTCTCCCTCCATTTAGACGCCCCTCCACTTCCCTGCACCCCACTCCTGTCTGGCCTACTCCCTAGTCATGTTCAGTTGTGTGTTAATTTCATGGTGCGTGGGTGTTGTTCGTTCATTTTTTGTCCCATTCTGAGTTGAACAGCCAGGTTTTTAGACGTTTTCTGAATTCTAGATGGTCCTTCATAGTGTGTATTTCTCTGGGAAGGTAGTTCCAAGGTTTCATGGCTAAGCAAGAGAATGCTGATCTGCCACGTATTTCCCCGGGCATTGTTTAGGATCTAGGCAGATGTTGTGGCTGGATCTGAGGGTTGTTGTTAGCTAGTAGATGGGGATTTTCCTTGGTCTGAATTCCACTCCTAGTCCGTGGATTGCTCTGTGCGTTATGCACATTGTTTTGAATGTGATTTGTTTTTTGAGTCATGTGGTCCCTTTGTAAGTGTTTGAGGAGCTGTCTGACAGCTGCATTCTGTATATGTCGCAGTTTCTTCAGTAAAAAATGGTGTCGGGGTGGGTTTGGATTAAGCTGACACAAAATGGGGATCCCACATGAGTATGGTAGACACAAACCTCACATATGTTAGCTCAGAAGAAGACTGGCACAAACACACTCCCTCCCTAGTTAGGTGGCCATACGCTCAATCACCAGACCATAACTCTATCACAATTACAACTGGGAAAGAAATAACCCCATACCCCTTTGCCATCAGATGTATGGAAACACTCAGAGAAGGTTATGTTGGCCGTCTCATGTTAATGTATGCGTACATTTTCAGAAACTATCAGGCCAAGTCGTTTCCCCTGTTAAGAAACCTGTAGATAGTAATATGCATCATCTTGTTTGTCCTCAAGATTATGTGATCCCAGGAAAGGACAACACACTTAACTCTCTACAGTTAAAGATGGAGTACCATGTTTACCTATATGTCTACATTATGCCTTTGCAGCAGACAGGGTTGGAAATATTTGAAAATATTTCCTCTTGTTTCTTGTGGAAAGGAATTAAAACCTATTTTCCTGAGCACTTCACCAGACTCTTGTGAAATCCATAGGGGTGATAGAGTAGGAAGATTGCTGTATGATTTCTTCTTGAGAGGCATGGAACAATGATAAACCTAAGAATGATGTGAGTAACAAGGAAGCCGAAAAATGTTTTCCCACTTTGATAAAGGAAGCTAATTGTGAATTCTGTAATGAAAAGTAGGGTGAATCTACTATTATACTGACATGTTTTGAACACGTACGGGTAGACTCTCGAAGTTTTGATCATCAAGAAAATGCTAATCTAAACTTTGATGACTTAGAACCTTCTTGGACTCTGATAAATCTGATAAAAACATGAAGAATTATATCTCAAGAAATGACTTGCCCCCTGGGAAGGTTAAAGAGACAAGTTGCCAAGTACATAACAACCATCTTTCAAGACAGGAGGGTAGACCTATTGGTATATTAAACTCACTAGAACAATATATAAGGGGAATTAATGGAAGGCAGAGTGTGGGTTTCTGGGTCTGGGTCTGGGTGAGGTCAGGAGGTGGGGAGGTGGATCTATAGAACTGGTAAAGGACAGACAGTGGGGTGGATTGCTGAGGAGGTGGTATAGGAGTTTGTGTAGAGTGCAACTGAACTATTGGTTGTGAGGTAGAATGGCCCCAGTTGTGAGAGTGAAGCTGCGAATGTGAGAGTGTATGTGGAAGGTATTGGAGTGATGCGGGAATGATGTGTGAGAATAACTTAACGAGGAGGGGTGAGACTAGTGGAGTAATGAGGGATGAGAAAAGATGAGTGTGGAGGTGTGAGAGTAGTGGAATGAAGAGGGATGAAAACATCTGAGTGAGGAGGGGTGAGAGTAATGAATAAAGAATAGTAAGAGTAGAGGAGAGCAGAGAGGGAAGTTTAATGGATAGAGGTGTGGAGAGTAGAGTGTTGAAGGAAGAAGAGAGGGGTGTGTAGAGATGTGGGAAACACAGGTGAGGGCAAGGGCATGTAGACGGGTTAGAATAGGGGTGTGGAGAAAGGTGATGAAAGACGAGAAGGGGAGACAAGAAGAGTGAGTGTGGACATTGGCAGGATTGAAGGAGAGAGAGAGAAAAAGAGAGAGAGAGAGAGAGAGAGAGAGAGAGAGAAAGAGATAGAGAGAGAGAGAAAGAGAGAGAGAGAGAAAGAGAGAGAGAGAGAGAGAGAGAGAGAGAGAGAGAGAGAGAGAGAAAGAGAAGATGAAGATGACCTGAGGGATTGAGGGAAGGCGGGGAAAGGAGGTGGGCAACTGAGAGTAGAGGGTGAGGCAGAAGTAGCAGTGCAATCAGAGAAAGGGTAGAGGGGAGTGTGTGCATGATAGAACATTGTGTCTGTTACTGGAATAAACCATATAATTATCTGTTGAGAAACATGTGCAGTGTTAGGAAACGGCAATATAGAAGAACCCCTGAGGGAGCTAGATGGATTCAGTGTTTGCCGTTAGGCCATCAGCGAAACCCAGTATTAGACAGTAGGTGTTCCTGATCGTTAGCTGAGAAATCTGGAGGTTTAAGGTGCCTGAGTTAGGGTGCTGGGAGAACCGAGGGAGACAAGCGAGGGAAACTCATTCAAACACACTAATCCGATTAAAAACATAATTGCTATTAGTCTGTAAATAAAAACTCTTGAAACACTTTTCAGGGTCTGGACATTCTTAAAGCCATTTGTGAAACCTATCAATTTTATGTTGGAACATATGTGCCAGAACTGAAAGCTTAATGAAAAAATAAAAATATATTTTCTTCAGCACCAAACATCTATTTGACATTTAATGGGAGAGTTGTACATGTAGATTTATATATGGAAGCTAACAACTTTGGGGATATATTTCACCAAACGATTCAGAGTGACATCAGATAGTGAGAGTGAAGCTTGAGTTACCTATGCCACTTGGAACCCTATGGTGTAACTCACCCTGTAGTTGTAAGCTGCCCTTCTATAATTTCATGTCCTATATGCCTATCCTCCCTGTGCCCTTTTTACAACCCCTGAACTGACCCTAACAGACTAGAATTGCAGGGAATTTGGATGACTGTATACAACATATAATATACTAAGGGCCTCATCCCGAATTTGGTGGTAATTCCATTACCACCACTTTACAACCAATTACCCGCACCACCAAAGTGTGGGGGTAAAGTGGCTGAAATACCTGCATTAATTGCTGGTGGATTGTCCTTCATTTAACCTGCAAAATTGGAGCATTTCCCATATACGATATTGGTCCGCCTGAAATCCATTTCCGTCTTCAATGGCGTCTCACGAAAATGGTGATGAACTCTGCCATTCCCCCACTTATAACCAGGTGGATTTACTGTGATTGGGAGTGGCAGAACAGGAAATGAGTCCCCAAGTTCCCTCTCACCTCACCCCACAGTATCTAAAAAGGAACACAAATAGCAGGGGGAGAAAATCCTGTATCGCCCTGCTGTGGCATCTAATACGTGATATTGGTCTTAATCCTCTGCTATGAATGACAGCATTTGGAAATGGAAACAGTTTCGAGGAGCTCATCATGGAAGCCATACACCACAATGAAGGTCAGTCTGCCTTCCCCTGCAGTGAAAGCCAGAGGTCGCCCACATGTGTTCGCCAAATGCTCAGGCTATTTGTGACATGTTTTTTCTCATTGCTTTTTGGCAAACACTACTAGGCTCTTGATCACATCCAATGGATGCTATAATGCTTGAACAGCAAATAACGAAATGCAACTGTCTGCACGCAGGCACGTCTGTGTCAATCTTTGAAGTGGCCTCGGGCACTGTCATCTGGCAGTGTTGCTAAAGTCGCGGTGCCCCCTGCTTTTCAATGTCATTACACGGTACGCTGCCTTGCCTTCCATCCCTTTGCATGTTCCACACCTGAGACAGTGAAATGGCAGCTTTACAGATACAATCAGGCAGTCTTAGTTCTAGCCTATGCAATGTATTAACACAGTGTGCTTTTAAACGTGCATATGCTACAATGTCTTGTACTGTTCCTGGATTCAAGCTCCTGCTGTGAATGTTTGCATAGCAGAAGAGGTACATATGTATAATCTTCGCACATCCGTATGTGTTTTCCCTCTGACATGACCACACATCTCTGTGTGCATATAACCTAGGCAACTTCATGGCTTGAATAAGATGTGCTCCACAAAAATTCAGGTAAATGCATGGCATCAAATCGGGGGTCTGCCAATGAGGGCAGCATCATCACAATCTGCTGATTCCATTTGTTGACTATGCATGACCGTTTAACTATTTTGTGGATCCTCAATTACCATAGTTAAGCATGACAATTCATTCCTTTCATGTCGCTGCAATGGCAAAAACACATTAGCAAAGCCAATATGTATTGGCTGGCATATGGCCAGTGCAGCCCCTAATACCCCATTAAACATAATGCAATGTTAAATGGGTATCAGGTAATTAAATTGCGGCAAAAATGTTGCCGTTAAAATAAATTGTGGCAAAAATGCTGTGGTTTGACCCGGTAAAGGTGTACCCCATTATATCATTTAAGGGGAGCAGGGGTTGCGGGGTTGTCCCCCTCTCCTTTTAAATGGTATAATGGGCCTGGGGGTTGCAGGGTTGTCCCCCGCATCCTTTACATGATTGTGATGGCAAAGCCACAGCATTTTTGCTGTGATATTTTGTTTTCACAGCCATTTTTGCCACGATTCTAAGACATGGAACCGTTAAATGGCAGTAATAAGATATGCACAGCTAATTTTGATAATAATTTTTAAATGACTTCATACACAAAGTCACAACTATCAAACGAAAAATACAGAGCAAAACAAACGCTGTTCTGTCAGTGCTAAAATCTGGGACTCTCTCCATTAAATAGACAGACAACCGATTACAAGCAAGGCAAACACGGAATGCTCAGCTTTCATCCAATCAGGGCGCCAGAAACATAACAAAGGAGCCGGTAGTGACACTTCACTTGTGTGGATGTGCATTCCCACACATTCGTCGTCTACCAATACACATGCAAATGTGTGTGCTACACTATGTGTCGCTAAAGCTATAGCTGAGTCAAGAGCTGATAATGTCAGGATATATAATTGAGAGCACTCACTTGCACGCCTTTCTCATTTGAACATCTCCATGAATGTTTATTAAATCCATGAGAAGATCAGTAACATCCCAGTGTGAAAAAAGCTATGGCTGTGTCTAGAGTTATGCAATGCAAATCCTAGACAAGTGTTACCAACATGTATGATACGGTTGCAGGTAGTTAGTTCGTCATCTATTCCAGTTTACCAGTACTGGGCACAGCAAACTCAGCGGTGGCAGAGCACACACGCGCGCGCACACACACACACACACAGCCCCCCGCCCCAGGGAAATGCAAGGCTTCTTTGATAGCCATTACGGATATTCGCAAGTGATGCACTCCCCCCTCCTGCAGCCAACCCACGGATTGCTGTAGAGAGAAGGAAAATGGTGTTTACACACATAGGCACTGCGGACGACACTGCATACAAGTCTTCAAGCGCCAGCGCCCTGAAGTTGATTTTCTGCAGACTTAGGCCTCAATCAGGGGATTCTATCAGCTGAGAAAATACCTCAGCACATATAAATAGATCGAGTATTTTAACGTCATATGTGAAATGTGGCATTTGTTAACATGTGTATCTGACTAATATTACTTTTCACATGTTTAGTGTTGCCTAAAACAAGTGGGGCAGAGTTCTGTGGGGGATAACTATTTAGAGTGCAACATTGGTGACAAGTGTGTAAATGTAATGGGCGGAAATAGACAGCCTCTAATGTAGAATCTGGCGCCTGCAACACATTTGCTTTCCCACAAAAGATTGCCCAATTCAAGGGTCACTCATCGCCGTTTCTTGTTGAGTCTCCCGCTCATTCGATCCTAATTAACCCCTCACAAGCGCTCCACCTCCATCATAGCCATGTGCGAATTTCCCCAAGAATGTTACCACCCGTTTAACGATTGTGCCTATCCATGTCCTATTCACGAACAAAAAATGTACCTAATATATCTTTTCTCTACATATATATTTTTGGCAAATACATGGAGTCATTTATATGTACATAAAAAGAGAAAAACAGGCTTTTTAAAATCACTTATTTTCCCTGCGTCCTATTTGATATGATATGATGTTATGATATGGCATTTATAACGCGCCTATACACAAGTGTTTCAAGGAGCGACGAGGCAAGGGCGGGGGAACAGAGGGAAGACAGACAACGATCCTACTAGGCCAGGTGTCATTCAGATCTCACAAGTGCATAGGAAGGGGAAAGTGCAGTACAAGGGATAATAGAATAAATAATAATAAAAAAAGGATGGCCAGCAGCTGGCAAGTGCAGGGGTGAAGGGTAAGTGCAGGCATCAAGTGTCAAGTGCTGGTGAGGGACTGTAGGGACACAGAAAAACAGTCCCGAAGTGCGGGGTTGCAGGATGGCAGTGCAGGTGTGCAACTGGCAGGGGAGGGGACCTGGGCCCGAGATCAGAGGGTGGCCAGGTAGCCAGTGCAGTGTCATTTTCAGCCAGGAAATCAGCAGGGGAGAGGAGGAGAGAAAGCAAGAACAAAGAGAAAGCTTTTGAGGTGCTTTCAGAGATGATTCTCCTCAAGTTTCAGGAAGGCAGGAAGACTGTTCCAGAGGGAGGCACCAGCCGAAGAAAGAGATCTACCACCGACTCGTTGCTTGGAGAAGTGAATGACACTGAGGGAGTTGGAGGCGGAAGAGCGAAGGGCTTGAGAAGGAGATATTTAGGAAGAGAGAGTTGAAAGTATTGAGGCCCCAGGCCCCAGAAAGCCTTGTGGACAATGCAAAGGGTTTTGAACTTAATCCTTGCAGCCACTGGGAGCCAGTGCAGAGATTTCAGTCCTGGAGAGATATCATCCCTGGGCTTGAGGCCAAGGATAAGTCTCGCAGTCCTGTTCTGGATCAGTTGCAGAGGGCGGACGGTGGAAGCAGGCAGATTTAGAAAAAGGCTGTTGCAACAGTCCAGCCTAGTGAGAACCAGGGCTCTGGAGACAGTGAGCTTCTGGGGGAAGGAGAGGAAAGGAGGAATACCTCTGAGGAGGTGCAGCTGGTAGTATGACTTCTTAGAGACGTCAGAGATGTGAGGAGAGAAGGAGAGTGTGGAGTCAAAGATGACCCTGAGGTTTTTTGCCTCACAGGTGGGAGGAGGAAGTGGCCCAAGAGAGGCAGGCCAGAGAGTGACAGGAAAGGAGGGTGTGGGTGAGCCGATGAGGAGAATCTCATTCTTACTGCCATTAAGGAAGAGATCATTGGCAGCACACCACGCCTGGATGGCGGACAGACAGTCAGAAATGAGAAAGTGAGAAGAGGTGGCTGAGGGTAGCCTGAAAATGAGCATAGCACTGGAAGTTGGGACAGAGCAGAGCAATGTGGTAGGCAAGAAGTGCCCGGTATTGCCTGAACAGCCAGGAGAGAGGTTAGACCCCTGGGGGACACTACAGGTAGAGATAGAGATAGAGGAGAGGAAGGACCCAAGTTGAACCTGGGAGGGTCGATCAGAGAGAAAAGAAGTCAGCCATGCCAGGGCCTGACCAGTGATCCCCAGGTTATCACGGAGAAAGTTGAGTAGGATGGCATGGTTGACCGTGTCAAAGGCAGAATAGAGATCAAGTAGGATGAGGACACAAGGGGTGTTGGAATTGTGGTTAGAGAGCAGGTCTTCACGGATGTTCAGGAGAGTAGTTTCTGTGCTCCTGGCAGCTCTGAAGCCAGACTGATGATCATGGAGACAACCATCATATTCAATATGAAGATTGAGCTGGGAGATAGCCAGCTTTTTCAAGAGTTTGCACAGGAAAGGAGTAATGGAGATTGGGTGATAGCCGGACAGGATGGATCGGCAAAGGGTTTCTTAAGAAGGGGGTGCACAAAGGAGTGCTTCAGAGGGGAAGGGAAGACTCCAGAGGCGAAAGAGTGGTTGCAGAAGTCAGACAGGGCAGGGGCCAGGGAGTCAATGTGGTCCTTGAAAGTTTTGGAGGAACAGGGGTGCACCTGCTTTGACGAGACTTGCATAGATCGGACTTGTCTAGAGACCTCATCTAAGGAGAACAGGGGAAAGGCTGAGAAGGGGGAGGAGAGGAGGCCGATGAAAGGCCAGAGGAAGAGCAGGGAGTAGAGGAAGGAAGGGGAGAGGAGGAGAGAGAGGACAGGATGTCCTGAGTTTTAGAGATAACATGAGAAGCCAGTGCCATGCAGAGGGCCTGGGAAGGGACAGGAGAGGTAGAGACTGCGGCAGGATTGGACAGTTCCTTGCAGATTTTAAAGAGTTCAGCTGATTTGTTGGATTCCGCAGAGACGCAGGCTTGGATGTGGGATCTCTTCTTAGTGTGGACAGAGAGCCAGTATTGCCTTTGGAGCAGGCTACAGGCCAGTTTGTCAGAGGATGTGCATGAAGCATGCCATTTCCTCTCCGCCACCCTGCACTTTCGTTTAAGGCTGACGAGGTCTGAGTTGTACCAAGAGTTGCACTTGGCTTTGGGCTTCAGACGGATCCTCATGACAGGGGCATGAACATTGAGTGTCAGGTATAGCAGAATGGCGCATGGAAAGGGCTGTGTCAGGGTGTGAGCCAGCCAAAGGAGGAGGGGGAGGTGAGAAAGTGGTGGCGAAAGCCTCAACAGACACGCGCTTCATGGGTTGAATGACCAAGAAGGTGGGAGGCAGTGATGGAGTAGGACTGGCCTGAGGGGTAGAGAGGGTGAGCTGGGAGGAAAGGAGAAAGTGATCACTCCAGGACAGAGGACTGGTGAGAGGAATTGAGAGGGGTAGGTCTGAGGAGATCAGAACATCCAGAGTATGCCCTGCAAAGTGAGTCGGGCTAGAGCAGAGAATAGAGAGTGAGAGAGAGTCGCAGAGGTCGCAAAAGAGTCACGAGGAAGGACAGGAAGCATCAAGGTGGATGTTGAAGTCTCCCAGAAGGAGGAGTGGAGTGGTCGAGGCCACGAGGGAAGAGGAGAGGGCCGCCCACTCAGCAAGGAAGGAGGAGATCTGACCAGGTGGCCGATTAATAGTAGCCACAATAAGGGAGTGGCTAGGAGAGAGAGAGAGCCTGCAGACAAGGCATTCGAAAGAGGAGTAGGCCTGCGTAGGAATGACAGAGGCAGGAATCCACTCAGGGAAGATCAGGGCTACACCCCCCTGTACCCACATTTAGTAAAAACATGCATAGAATACACTTCAACGCTCTGGGAATGTTGAAAAACACATTATCTGTACTTTAATATAGTTACTTAAAATAATACATGCATTTGATCTCAGCCGGGCACATATATCCCAATTATTTATTATCATTGTTCCCGAAACATCCAGCAAATATGAAGAGTGATCTACTGAATATGAAGAGTGATCTACTGAATATGAAGAGTGATCTTCTGAATATGAAGAGTGATCTACTGCATATGAAGAGTGATATTCTGAATATGAAGAGTGATCTACTGAATATGACTAAAGCTAGTCTTTCAAACAACCAAGTCTTTAAGACGCTTAACATTAGCAACTTGTTTCACTCTGCATGTGACTATGCCTATTCATTGTTTGTTTCTTTATATTTTCATTGCTGCTTCCAGCGCTCTGCAAAGAAGAACTGTCACCCAATGTAATATTTTACTTTATCAGTTATTAGATTTACTTTTCAGCAAGTTGTAGTTTTGTCACTCCAAGGAACAAAGTGTCTTTGCATGGGGAAGGACACTCGGCCAATCAGGTGGCTTTTCAGGAAGTTGTTTTGTCACTCCAAAGAACAGAGTGTATTTGCACCCGGGGAAGGACGCTCAGCCAATCAGGTGGCTGGAACAGCGATAAAGAATACACTGTTCCAGCCACCTGAGCCCCTTCCTGTGCTGGTGTTTTTTTCTTCCCTTTTTCTTTTTTTTTCTAACGTGGAGAGGCAACAGGGACGTTCCCTGTTGCCTCCCCACGTTAGAGACACCCAATTACCCTTCTCCCCACCCCAACTTACCTGCGGTACCGGAGCCTTGCACTCCGATCCCCAATGATCCTCCCGTCTGGGTGCCACCATCAAAATAGAAAAGGGACTAGGTCCCTTTTCAGGTGATGGCAGTCATTTTGGAACATGTTTTCCATGGTCTCCGCCATCCGAAAAGAGACCTAGACACTTTTCCATTTCCATGTCGGTGGCCATTTCTTTTGCATTTATTTTTTTCTTCAACAGGAGATGGGCTCGCTTCACTCGGGCCTACCAAAGCTCGTCCTGATGGGCCATTAAAACCTATGTATGCCCTCTGCTGGGGCATGAAAGCAATAGTAATACAGCATACACCTTGACTGAAGCAACATGAGCACTGTTCCGACTAACAAGAATCCTTCCATTAGTTGCCTTCTTGTGTTGACAGATTTGTGGAGCAAAGGTCTTTCCAGTCAAATTGAGGTGTTGAAAGAGGATTCCATGAGATTGTGCCAGATCATGATTGCTGCAAAAGAATATGCAGAGCCATAGCCGGGTGCAGACGTTGGAAGATATATGCATGCCTCAATATACCAGCCTCTTACATGCTTTTGAAAGTGAGGGTATCTCCAACCTGTAGCTGGCAAATAGCCAAGAAATCCAGTGTGTGCCTCATTGTTACATTTAGCCTAATTCATGATTCTTTCAGTAACATTTACACTAAATTTCCATGAACTGTTGGCTAGCTCCTAGCCGGATCTTCTGATTTTAACAGAGACCTGGCTTCAGGAGACATCCGGCCCCTCTATTGTCCAAGCCCTGCCCCCAAATTATGACCTGACTCGTGTGGATGATGTCTCAGTTCACCCTGTGGGTAAAGTGGCCATTATTCACAAGGCCATATAAAAAACGACTTGTACTGTGCCGGCTCACTCCCTTAAGATGGAGTGCCTTTTGGCCTGCATTTCCTTTTCTCCTACCTCTATGCATAACATTCTAGTAATGTACCGTCTCCTTGGCGTGGATGCTGTATTCTGTGTTGATTTTCCAGAAATTGTGTCTGAGCTTCTCTAGGTTGTTGGAGATTTTAATCTCCCAGCTAACACTACCAATATAGGCCAGGCAGCTAATTTTCTGTCTCTAATGTCGGAGCTTGGCCTTCCTCAGCTGATTCTGGAAACCACACACCAACTTGGAAATATTCTGGATTTCATGTTCGCCCCCAAGTTGTCTATTTCTGTTTCTTCCCCCTGCCCTCTTATATGGTCTGATCATTTTCTGATCCCTTTTTCTGTTCTTCATTTGGACCCTGTCCTACCGCCGTTTAAACATGCTACTCTTAGACCTAGCTGGAATAAAATGACTAATCACAAGTTAGTAGTTTCCCTTCAGTCGCAGTTCGCCCAGCATGGCCCCTGCTCCCTAACTACATTGGAAGCTTCCTTTTTTGCTGCTGCTGATACGTTGGCTCCTTTCAGACTCTGTAAGGAGAAAAGCCACTCCTCCGAGCCTTGGTTCTCCGATGAACTCAGAGCTGAAAAGCTGTGCTGTAGACAGGCAGAGGGGAAATGGCGAGCAGGTTACTTGACTGAAGCTAAACTTGCCTTCTGTCTTATTTTAACAGACTATCAAAAAGAAATTATCACTGCAAAATATTCCTTCTTCAGTCAGAAGGTTGAAAGAGCTGTAAATAAACCTGAGGCCTTGTTCAAGCTGGTCCAATCTCTTTCCTCTCCCACAAAGGTTGGCTCCCTTGTAGTGTCTTCGCAAGACCTCTGTGACTCTCTCTCTTCTCTTTTTCTCACTAAGATTGAGACAATTCTCAATGACATCAGAGACGTGGTCGTCCACTCCTCTGTTGCTCCTACTCCTCTCAAAATTGCCTGTTCCTAATGCTACATGGTCCTCTTTTCCCTCTTTTTCTGATCAGGATACACTTAGGGCTATTCGCTGCCTTAAATCCGACTCCCGGCTGATGCCATTCCATTGACTCTTCTTAAAGACATCTCGGGAGGCTTGATCTCTCATATCACCACTGCAGTAAATGCCTCATTTCAAGATGGTCTCATTCCTAGCCCTCTGAAACATGTTCTATGTGCTCCTCTTGCTAAAAAAACCCTTCTTTGGATCTGCGGGTACTTGCTAACTTTCATCCATTCTCTCTTCTGCCTCTTTCGATGAAGGTTCTAGAGGCTTTGGTGTCCCCCCTTCTCTCTTCTTTTTTGGAATCTTCTGGGTTCTTTGATTCCTTTCAGTCTGGTTTTCAGCTAGGAATGGGTACTGAATCTGTCATTAACTCTGTGTTGGATGATCTTGCGAGCCTGGTCGATCAGAGTGGAGTTGGAGCAGTACTCCAATTAGACCTTTCTGCTACTTTTCGACACAATTGATCTTCCCACCCTGATCTCCCGGTTGCCAGATGCTGGTATCTCTGGCCAAGTCCTGGGCTGGTTCTCTTCTTTCCTGGCCGATCGCGCTCAGACGGTCTCACTTCCCCCTTTTTGCTCTAAATCAGTGCTTCTGTCGTGTGGGCTCCCTCAGGGATCCACACTTTCTCCTAGTTTGTTTAATATTTATATTAGACCACTTCTTCTTCTCATTCTATCCCACGGGTTCAGGTACTACTCCTTTGCCGATGACATGCAGATTTTGGTTTGTCTGGATCTTACCAGTTCAGACATTGCGGCATGGTTTAGGAGGTTTTTAGAGGACCTGGGCTCCTGGATGGTGGCCAATTGGATAAAACTTAATGGCAACAATACAGAGATTCTGGTTGTTGGAACCTCCAGTCCTCTCTCTTTCTGGTCACAGAGTTCTGGCCAACTCCCCTATGCCCGTTCCCTTGACATCCCCCTCAGTAAAAAATCTGGGGATAAAAATGTCATCCTCTTTATCCATGACGGAGCAGGTTGCGGCTGTTTGTAAATCTGGACACTTTAAACTACGCATCCTGCAGAAAGTTCTCCCTTTTATTCCAAGCCAATTTCAAGCCCCCGTGGTGGCTGCCTGGTTCTCAACATAGCCGCTTACTGTAACTCGCTTCACTTTGGCCAGCGGCGCTATCTTACAAACCAGCTTCAGATGCTTCAGAATTCTGTTGCTAGATCTGTTTTGCATCCTTCTTTTCGAGCAAACATGTCTCTGCACCTCAGACAGCTTCATTGGTTTCCTATTCAGAAGCAGATACTTTGCAGGTCTACGTGTATTGTCCACCGGGCTTTTTAGAAACTTTGGGGGAATATCTTCAGGAAAAGTGTCCACAGTATGTCCCTGCTCGCTCTCTTCGCTTTCGGTCTGCACTCCTGCTGTCTGTACCTCATGTCAGACTGTCGCGCATAGGTGGCTGCGCCTTTTCTGTGACAGCTGCAAAGGCTTGGAATGACCTTGCCTTGGCCCTGCGAGCCACTGCTGACCATCTTGCCTTTCACCGTTCCTTGAAAACATTACTGTTGTAGGCCTCTTCTGTTTAGTTGCTGCCGTCCCTCCGCTCCTTAGTGCCATGGTACATATAACATAACATAACACAAGGTAATCATAGAGCTATGCCATCAAATGACAAAGTCCATCACAGAACATGGAATAACACTCAAAGAGTTCATTCCATTTTGGTGAATGTTCTGGGTATTTTGCACAATACACTGAGGCAATGAGTTAAGGTTTCATGGGGATGTTCTTTTTTCTATTCATGGTATTTGTTCAGCGTGGACCTTCAGAAGTTTTGTACTATGATTCCCAGCATAGTCAATAGTGAGACTGCAGGAGTAATAGACCAAAACATTGCAGATCCCTGTAATAGTAAACACTTAATTGTTTGGTTCATTCCTTGTGAAGGTCTATGACCATGACAATGCCTCATCGGTCAAGTATAAACCTCATTTGCAGTGAGCACTAACTTGCACGTGCAGGTATAAAGTCTGCGCTACACAAGATTCATCAGATGTTCTCTCAAGGACCTCTGGAAGACAAGCTGAAAAGTGTTCCTTCCTCCTTGGCAAGAAGATTTGTTGCACTATATCAATCATATATGGGTCTCCAGGTATTCCATGCACTTGAGCACCAGCAGAAGGCAAGCCTCAGTTTCAAACATGAAGCAGAAGTCCTCACATTTCCTGTGTACAATGCTAGGCAGCAAGCAGCCCTCCCATGGAATACATCTTCCATCAAAAATGACTCAGACAAGAAATTCCATCCAAATAATTTTCAGAGTCAATTATCTACAACTTATTATAATACGAAACCCCTCTAATTTGCAGGATTTTAAGCCCAAAATGTGTTCAAGGGGAATATCTATTAAGTGAAGCCACCAACACTCTTAGGGTAGAGCTATGCCATATTTTGTTAGCGCTGTCTTACTTAAAGCCAGTGTCCTTGACCCCATCTCCTCCAAATAAAAGTGTGCTCACTGCAGGGCATTCTGGAAACCCCTTGCAGCAAAGCAGGCACTTCCTTTTGGTAGTTGGATGCACTGATGTCTCTTCTGAGGATAATATCCCGACTTCCCACTGACCCAGTCTTGGCTGCTGAATTTGGAGTGATCAGTAAAAATAGCAAAATGTTACCAGACACATTAATTGGAAGATACATTTCTGTATGAACTGCAGAGCTAAAACTCATTCCAATAAAATTCAGATTTTAATTAACATTCTTTTCATGTGTTTGACTTTTGCAAACAGATTATTTTCACAGTGCGTTTTCATATTTCATATTCATATTACAGATCAACGTAGAATGGATCTGGGAGCTGTGCAAGGGTATAGTTTCTGCTTGAAACACCTTAGATTGGCTGTAAAAGTACTTTTAAATTGTCCGCGGCCAGGAACACCATTCGCAAAGACCGCCATCATGCTGCATGGGAGCAATCACATGTTGACGTCTAAGGGCCTCTGCAGGCATGACTTCCGTCTGTGGACAACATCGGACAGGAATCGCAGGGCGCTTGTGTAGGGTGTGCGTAGAACAGGTGCAATGTCCACGGACTAATTATAAGTGTGTCATGCACAACCGGATATGTCCGGACATCGCACCTGGCCGGGGGCACCTCCGTTTTGAGTGTGGAAATCCCAGACAGTCGTAGTATCCACGGACTCCAAATGGGAGTTTTAAAATAAAAATAGGAAATATCACACAACAATAAACTAAACATTTATAGTACAAAAATATATTTATTCAAGAAAGGGATAGGTTATCGGAATGCGAAACATAAATAGCAGAATTAAGAATTTGTGTACAATAATTATGAGAGGAGGAAGCAAGTGAGGTTTCATCAAAGCGTCTTTGATTGAAATGTTCAGAATTTGATGGGGATGATTGCAAGGGACAAGAGGGACAGGTGCAAGGACAGTGATAGGGAACATTTTTAATTACATGATTTTTGACATACTGCAAAAGTTCCTTGAAATCATTACTCAGTTCATCCAATTTTTTAGACAAGTATATGATTTGATTATTTACAGTTGGGGACAGGACTTCTGTTTGTGATTCTTGGGATTCTGTGTAATTAAATTGGGCTGTGGATTCTTCATGAAAACTATTATTTTTGTAAGGTGTGTACAAAATACATTATTTGTTTAAATATGCAGTTTATACCATTGGAGATCTTATTATCACTCGTTTCCTCTTTTGTAAAGTTCTCCTCTAAGCACTCAAGTGTCATTTCTGTTAGAAAAAAAAAGTTCTTCTCTTATAACACAGTTTTATATAATCAAAGCTAAAAATAGAGAAATAAATACAATACTCTGACTGTTTAGTAAGAATGTGTTGTTCAAGAAGCCCCTGGTATTTGTCAATCTTTATACAGATTTGTAGCGAGGAGATTATATGAAGTTTACAGTTATGGTTTGGGATTGGTGCATTCCATTGCAATGTGTGTTAAATAATACATTATTCATTTTTAACTTACGTGTTTGTACAAAAGGGTATATTTGCATGTTGTAAACATTAGTTGTGATTGTATGTACATATGTTTGTTGGTTGATGGGCACATCCTTTTGGGTCTCCCCTATGATTCTGAGCCTTGTAAATGCTGCCTGACGACTGCAGACTACTGCCCTGTCAGGGGACTCCAAAGTTGACACATTAGGGGCGGGTGGGGCTATAATATAGGGACCTCGTAGCAGATTAAAGGTACACTAGTAAAAATCTATGAAATTCACAGAAAAAACATTCTTAAAGGGACATTATGGTCAAGTTGCACTAACAAAAACCCATGAAATTCACTGAAAAATATTGGTAAAGGGACGTTATGGTTAAGTTGCACTAACAAAAGCCCATGAAATTCACTGAAAAATCTTTGTTAAAAGGGATTTATGGTTTCAAGTAACACTGAAAAACCCTTGAAATTTGGCAGTTATGGTATGATAAGCAACCATAACTTGCGCCACCTCCATGCACTGCTCAGCCTAACACCCAGGACATTAAAGATGACATCACCAACGTAGCAAGTATTAGGCTGTTTCCCTTCACCTCATCTTCCTCAACCAACCAGATAGCTTGATTCTGTGGGACACAAAATCCAACCAGTTACCTTGCAAGCGATAAAAAAGGCCTTTAATGCATATCTTTCAAAGCCAACAGTACTCTGTATGCACTGCAACAAACCACTCTGCAGGGGGGAGCAATTTTGAAGTGCTTTTGAAGCTGTAATCAAGGATCATGAGAAATACTGCCCTCTACATTAGATGTAACATACGTGCAACTTCTTCCCCTGTCCACCGTTCCCTCTGTATTAGTGCTTGGTGCTTCTTTCCCACCTTAATTTCTGACCTCTCCTGCAAAAAAAAAGGTTCCCTTAGGAACCATCTTTCACAGTTAAAAAATAAAACTAAAAAAATAATCGTATCTTAAAGACTCCATCTACTTTACATTTCTCAGGAAAGTAGATAGACTCAATAAGATTTTCCAACAGTTCCATTAGCATTTTATGATATGCTAATGCGAATAATGTAGTCTTTATTCCCCATTCCAGGGGCTGGAACAGGGATAATGGCCCAGCATCCCAAATTATCATCACAAGCGAAGCGAGGACGGATAACGAGGGCTCCAGATCGTTATCCCTGGTTCCAGCCCCTGCAACGAGGGAGGTTGCGAGCAAACCACCCATATTATCCACTGCAGCTACCCTATATACTAGCTCAGTTTCTACTATATCCTAATAATGTAACCAATGGCCAGTGCTCATGGCTTGCAACCATGCACAGTCTCCAAATCCATGGGGAATAGGCTTTGGCCATGCTGTATTCCCCAATGAGCAAATCAGAGTACACATTTGAGTTTGCCAAGGACCAGGCCCAGTACCCAGACACCAAATGTAGATCACCAGTTTTTCTACTTACATTGTTACACTTTTGAAAAATAAAATACGATACATATTTCCAAAAACATGCTTTCAGGTCATTGCTAATGCTAGTTGCGCAGGATTGTTGCAATCTACTCCACCACTTCAGGCTGTAACCACAAGCGGAATATTTGTTCCTATTCAAACCTACAGCTTCGGCCATGCTGCATGCCCCAATAATCAAATTACAGTACACATTTCTCCTTGCTGACGGCCAGGCCCATTGCCCAGAAACCAATGTTATATCACTGTGTTGTGTACCTACATTTTACACATTAAAAAAACACAGGACATATTTGCAAAACCATACTTTCCAGTTCTTGCTGACCATCCTCATGCATATTTGCCGCAATCGCATACAGCCCTTCAACCTGTACCCACAAGCAAATTTGTTCCCCTTTCAAACCTATCCCAATTTAAAAAAACGTTACCACGTAGCCAGTCCCTGGTGGCCGTTCCCACTTTAACCCCATTGCTTGTCCCTCGTAGTCATGGCCAGTAGCCAGATTTTCCGGCCCATTGCCACAGGCTATACATCAGTCACCAAAGGTATATCCCTAATTTTTGTACCTAAATTATGACACTTTTCAAAAATGTAAACACTGACACATTTGCAAAACCATTCGTTCAGGTCCTTGCCAATGCTCCTTACACAAGTTTGCTGCAAATTCACACACATTTAATTTTTCGAAAGTCTAAATTTACGTACATACACATACTTGACACAATCCATTCAAACTTTATACACACATTCAAGGTTGGGTCTACAATCTTTCTGAAAACTTTTGTCTACATTCACCAAACGGCAACAAAGTAAAAAGCCATATACAATGTTGAGAGCCCACCTCTGATGTTGCCCATTCTTGACAAATTCCCACCAAACTTTGCAAAAACATTCGTAACTAGATCTAGAATCTTTCTCCAAACTTTTGTGCAGATTCGTCAAATGCCACATATATAAGCCTTAAACACAGGGTTGTAACTCTCACTCGCTGGAGACCAAGTAATAATACTGGGTCACACAACCGCTCTCATATGGGGCCCAAGATGGGCACGTATTTATATCTGATTCACGACAATATGTTCAAGTATCCATAATATACCATACTTCTTAGAGAAAGGAAGATGAGTCTTTCTGATTCATATCAAAAATGATTTATCCATAATAGTTCAAACAAAAAGCTATCACTAATAATCCTTAGTGAGGAAGCAGTTGCCACAATCCACATGTATTAGACTAAAAAAGCCAATGCATTTCGGAAATTATTTCCTTCATCAGGGCGAGTCTAATTATATAAGTCCAGCAAGCAAGTATATAACATAACAAATGCAAGTATGTGACATACATTCATATAATGGTGACAATTCAAACGAAACATACATTGAAAAAAATGAAAGGAAACATACCAATTAGTAGATGTTACATCATGGGTAAATATCAATTGCAAAAAAGAAAAAAGAAAAAGAAAAATGCCGTAAGTGGTTTATAAGGTAAATAAATGAAACCAAAGAATATTAGGTATGGATTTACCTCATTGGTGTGGTCAGTGGTGAATAAATCTATCACTACTACTTTGTTTTTTCATACATTTTTTTAATTTGGGAATTTGTTATTACAATTATGGGCACCCATTTGTGATGCCCTATAAATACCTCATTTTTTTATTTTTGGGGGCCCTGGCCGACTTTACGGCAGTATTGTGACCAGACAGCCACAGGACCTGTGACAGTATTTTTTCTATCTTCATTATTTTAATGTTTAATTTTTTTCGGATTTTATCATCACAATTATGGGCACCTATTGATGATGCCCCATAAATATTTGGTTTGTCATTTTTGTGGGCCCTGGCCGATTTTACATCATTAATTGTGACCACCTGCATCTCACAGAAACGAGGTGGTCACAGGCTAAACAAAAGAACCGTTGCCTAGACAACGGCTTCACACTGCAGTCTGAGTCACTGCCCTGCAGCTGCACAGTGGAGGATCGTTTCTCTCTGTGTATTACAAGGTAAGAATCTGATTACAATCCTTCTCTTTGACCAAGTATGAGTGTAAAACACAGTATCTAATTGGATCTTTTATGATCCACAGATTGGTTTCCTTGTAAGCACGAGTGTATTTTCTCCATGCCTTTGTGCATATTGTCATTTACAACCCACTGCTGAGTGGGCATGAACGCAGGACGTTCTGTTTTTCACCACTGACCACACCAATGAGGTAAATCCATACCTAATATTCTTTGGTTTCATTTATTTACCTTATAAACCACTTACGGCATTTTTCTTTTTCTTTTTTCTTTTTTGCTATTGATATTTACCCATGATGTAACATCTACTAATTGGTATGTTTCCTTTCATTTTTTTCAATGTATGTTTCGTTTGAATTGTCACCATTATATGAATGTATGTCACATACTTGCATGCATTTGTTATGTTATATACTTGCTTGCTGGACTTATATAATTAGACTCGCCCTGATGAAGGAAATAATTTCCGAAATGCATTGGCTTTTTTAGTCTAATACATGTGGATTGTGGCAACTGCTTCCTCACTAAGGATTATTAGTGATAGCTTTTTGTTTGAACTATTATGGATAAATCATTTTTGATATGAATCAGAAAGACTCATCTTCCTTTCTCTAAGAAGTATGGTATATTATGGTTACTTGAACATATTGTCGTGAATCAGATATAAATACGTGCCCATCTTGGGCCCCATATGAGAGCGGTTGTGTGACCCAGTATTATTACTTGGTCTCCAGCGTGTGTTGCAATTATAAGTCCGGGTGTCTCCAGACTTGTCACAGCCAGCTCCTTTTCAATTGGATGTATATTCTTTTTTGAAATATTTGATTTTTACTTGAATATTCTGAACATTTTTGAATACATGGTGGTGCCCACTCTCTTTTCTGTTTGTAACTCTCACTATCATATAACCAAACAGTTTATGGTCTAGGTTAATATATTAATTTTCCCAAACAATGAATGTTCTCCTTCTTGAGAAGTCAGAAAAAAATAGGAAGCTTCCAGGGTGAACAATTAGGGCAAACTACATGTATATATTTAGTCATACATATTGTTTATTAATGTAAACAAAAAAAGGAGGTTTAACATGTTTTCATTATACATTGAGTTTAAGTAAAGAATAATGGTTCAGAGCAGTGCCATGAAAATGTACACATAAGATATTCAGACAAAAACTTAAACAAAGGAAAACAAAAGGGTGACCACTTAAATGGTTAATGTTTACAAACAAGATCATTCAAGATATAAATGCAATAAAAGATAAAGAAAAAAAGGAAAGAAATACTTTCATATTAAAGCAAACAAAATGCACAATTAAAATCAATGTTTGAAATGCTGAATCAAACTTTCTTGTGGACAAAGGTACCTATCCTTTGTATGTACTCATGATCAGCATTTGATCATGTTTTGAATAAAGCTGCCTACGTGTCAGTTTTTAAACTTTAGATAGATAATGCGTACACAGATCCCCAGTTTTACAACCAAAAATACATGGGCTGTGCTAAGGGCACGTTTCGGCTTGTGGCCATTAATGTTGGCATTGATTGAAGAGCCTTCCTTAGGGTAATTGGATCTGTAAAGAGTCCAAGAACAGGAGAAACAGTAAAGGTTTTGTAGTGTAAGAGAAGTAAGGCAGGTGTGTGACAAAACACAATCCAATAAATGGATACTATAGGCCCAAATATGTAAACAGGAATTCCTATTTTTATAAAACATTATGGGATAATGGTACTGATGATACTTTTAAAACCAAAAGGTGAAAGGATTCTTGCTACACTGTACTCACCCTGTATAGAACACAGGGCAGTGCAGAGATTTCAGCCTATGGGATTTGACGGTGGCAGATTCCTTAACAACCTGCGTCTGCAAGATTAGAGTCTTCGAGTAGGGACCTGGTTTCAGGAGCAATATTGAGGCACACTGAAAGGGAGAAGGTGAAAAATGATCCACCGTTGTTACTGAGAAAAAATTAGAATGGTGCAAACAATTTAAAAACATGCAAAATTGCAAGAAAAGAGGGAAATGGGGTGCTGGTAGGTTGGTAAATGCCTAAATCGTGAATGAAGGTACAGCCAAAGAGAGTGAGTAAGGGAGAGTACATGGATAAACAGCACTGGCAGTCATGTGGTAGTTAGTAAAAAAGGGAGGGAAGGGAGACGGGTAGATTCCTAAGTGGTCTATACCTTAAAGTGTAGTTCTGGAGCCAGCAGATTACTGTGGACCCAGGGCGCTCGTGTAGTGCAGAAGTCGCTGTTTATGAGAGCACTCGTGGTTGGAGCCGCGGGTTTGTTTAACACTGGAAAGTACAAAGAGGATGAACGTTGAAAGAACGTCAGTTTCTGGCAATTGCGAAATGCAAGCAAGGGCATCTGGATGTGCCAGGGTGTAGAAAAAACCAATATCCTATCTGCAAAGAATCCCTATAAAGACCACATAAAAATTTGGAAAAGATACATAGACGACATTCTCTGTATCTGGAAAGGGTCCAAATCAGATCTGAATAATTTCTTGGAATGGCTCAACAAGGTTGACCAAAACATTCAATTCACTATACAGTGCAATGATTCCGAGACCAGCTTCTTTGACCTCAAAATTCAAACCAACAATGGCTCCTTGAAATGCAATTTATTCCGCAAGCCCAGCAATAGAAATACTCTTCTGCATTTCAACAGTGACCATCCCAGGCACATTAGGGAAAATTTACCCTTCGGTCAATACCTGCGAATAAGAAGGAATTGTACCGAACTTCAAGATTTCTATGCCCATGCCAATGACCTCGATCATAGATTGACCGAAAGAGGGTATCCACACCATGTAATATCCAGATCAAGGAAAAGAGCCAGATTCTGTAACAGGGATACACTTCTGCTGGATAAAAATGCCAATGGAAATGAGGAACCAAGAACGACCAGTGTTATTACACATGGCGCCCACACACCGCTGATTCGAAAGTCCATAACTAAACACTGGACTATGGCAAAACTGTGCCTCCCCAATGAACCCATACCACGCTTCGCATACAAGCGGGGCAAAAATCTGCAAGACCAGTTGGTGCATTCCAAATTCTCAAACCCTGCCCCGAGACTGGGATTGTGGAATTTGAGAACACCTGTGGGACATTTTCCCTTGTGGAAATTGCACATCATGCAAGTTTACTAAAAAGATCAAAGAATTTAAGATCGAGGATAGACACTGGAATTTAAGAAGCATGACAAACTGTAAAACCAAAAATGCCATCTACATCATACAATGCCCATGTGGTTTGAGATATGTCGGACAAACAGAAAGACCAGTCCACATCCGGATCTGCGAACATCGTTCTCGAATAAGGTGTAAACATGAGAGTGCCCCCTTGGTTAAACATTATCTTGCAAACAGACACACAGCAGACGACATTTTATGGTGGGTGGTAGACACCATTACATCTTCCACAAACCTTAAAATGAGTCTACTACAGAAAGAGGCCCAATGGATTTATAGAGTTAATTCATTCCACCATGGCCTAAACGAAGAATATATTTGCCCTACCTGAATTGATTATTTCCAATTTGACCTTTTTTCGTTATGACTTGTTGACTCTTGTGCCACTGTGTATTCTTTAATGTCCACACCGCCCCACACACCTCCATTATTGCCCTACCCGACCAGATTATTCCTAACTTGACCCTTCCCGTTATGGCTTTTTGACTTCTGCGCCACGTGGATGCCTTAATGTCCAGTGCGCCACCCTTTCTTTAACTTTCCATCTCGGCATTCTTTGCCGCACCGAACAGTCTATTCCTGCTGGGTTTTTCACATCTCCCAAATACTCTGAGCTTCGTTCGTAATCACGGAGCCAGTTTCTAACAGAGCAGGGAACATTCCATTATATCGATGGACTGATCCCATATGACACTTTGTAACTATTACTATGGGCCGGTCCCAGAAGACGTAGCATCCCTCCTCACTGATTTTCTTCTTTTTCTTTTTCCATTACCATTCCATTCAATGTTAATCTTGCCACTATTCACAAGGTTAACACATGGAAGGCACACACAGTAACTAACCCCCGGCTGTCTAGCGAATTGGTAGCTCCCAAGCACTCGGCATTCTGAGTCAGCAACAAAACCCACGGTTTCCATGACAAACTGGACGCCTCGTACGCGGCTCACAAGCAGACGCGACCAACCCGCTCCTCTTCCTTACCTTCTGCATTGATCTTCGATGCGGTGAGTATCTACACCCTGGCACATCCAGATGCCCTTGCTTGCATTTCGCAATTGCCAGAAACTGACGTTCTTTCAACGTTTATCCTCTTTGTACTTTCCAGTGTTAAACAAACCCGCATTTTTCAAGGCGGCTCCAACCACGAGTGCTGTCATAAACAGCGACTTCTGCACTACACGAGCGCCCTGGGTCCACAGTAAACTGCTGGCTCCAGAACTACAACTTTAAGGTATAGACCACTTCGGAATCTACCCGTCTCCCTTCCCCCCCTTTTTTACTAGCTAGCACATGACTGCCAGCGCTGTTTATCCATGTACTCTCCCTTACTCACTCTCTTTGGCTGTACGTTCATTCCCGGGTTAGGCACTTACCAACCTACCAGCACCCCATTTCCCTCTTTTCTTGTAATTTTGCATATTTTTAAATTGTTTGCACCATTCTAATTTTTTCTCAGTAACAACGGTGGATCATTTTTCACCTTCTCCTTTTCAGTGTGCCTCAATATTGCTCCTGAAACCAGGTCCCTACTCGAAGACTCTAATCTTGCAGACGCAGGTTGTTAAGGAATCTGCCACCGTCAAATCCCATAGGCTGAAATCTCTGCACTGCCCTGTGTTCTATACAGGGTGAGTACAGTGCAGCAAGAATCCTTTCACCTTTTGGTTTTAAAAGTATCATCAGTACCATTATGCCATAATGTTTTATGAAAATAGGAATTCCTGTTTACATATTTGGGCCTATAGTATCCATTTATTGGATTGTGTTTTGTCACACACCTGCCTTAATTCTCTTACACTACAAAACCTTTACTGTTTCTCCTGTTCTTGGACTCTTTACAGATCCAATTGCCCTGAGGAAGGCTCTTCAATCAATGCCAATATTAATGGCCACAAGCCGAAACTTGCCCTTAGCACAGCCCATGTATTTTTGATTGTAAAACTGGGGATCTGTGTATGCATTATCTATCTACAGTTTAAAAACTGACACGTAGGCAGCTTTATTCAAAACATGATCAAATGCTGATCATGAGTACATACAAAGGATAGGTACATTTGTCCACAAGAAAGTTTGATTCAGCATTTCAAACATTGATTTTAATTGTGCATTTTGTTTGCTTTAATATGAAAGTATTTCTTTCCTTTTTTTTCTTTATCCTTTATTGCATTTATATCTTGAATTATCTTGTTTGTAAACATTAACCATTTAAGTGGTCACCCTTTTGTTTTCCTTTGTTTAAGTTTTTGTCTGAATATCTTATGTGTACATTTTCATGGCACTGCTCGGAACCATTATTCTTTACTTAAACTCAATGTATAATGAAAACATTTTAAACCTCCTTTTTTTGTTTACATTAATAAACAATATGTATGACTAAATATATACATGTAGTTTGCCCTAATTGTTCACTCTGGAAGTTTCCTATTTTTTTCTGACTTCTCAAGAAGCAAAACATTCATTGTTTGGGAAAATGAATATATTAACCTAGACCATAAACTGTTTGGTCATATGATAGTGAGAGTTACAACCTGTGTTTATTTTTTGTCTTGCCCCGAACTCTCACTGAACACGCAGGGGGCTTCCCCTTTTTTTGTAAAATACATATATAAGCCTTCACAGTATTTTGGGACCCACCTTCTAATTTTGTTCCCTCTTAACATAACAGGACCACACGTTTCAGAACCATTCAGAATCAGGTCTAGAATCAAATTGCAGAATTTCATGCAGTGTCATTGAGTGTACCAAAGTTATAAGCCATCCAAAAACTGCTTTTCACCAACCCTGTAATGCCGAAGTAAGCATACATGCCCCTGAACATCTTGCATGTCCACGAGCATCACAGGACTGTGCTGATGCTCTGAAAATGCCCCGATGCTCTGAAACTGTTTGCAGACATCGGAGAAGAAAAACACCAGTGTTTCTGTCTTTTTAAGGCCATATTCCATCCCAGCCTTATCGCCCCTCACCTCCCCAGAGATTCTTTGATTAGTTTCACAAGTGCAATGTTGTATTTTTTAATATGTTTTCACTGCGCTGTCCCCGGATACCGGCGGCTGCACGCAAATGCAACATGGCGCGTTTCAAAAAATCTGACACACCTCACGCTTTTCATGATCCAATCAGCAGCAGCATCCGATGTTCTGCAGACATCACACCAACCTCTGGGCCAATCGGACCGAACAGGGAAGTGAGAGCGCAGACCGATCCCAGATATCACTAATATTTTTAGACCTACTTTTGGTCGCTTTTAAAATAACTACTGGATGGATATACACCGGATTTACAAAAGCACACTTTTGGGACCAAACCGCCGCTCCTGGTGCAAATTTCGTGAAAATCCATCCAGCGGTTTGAGCACATTTTTTTTCCATTGTGTCTATGGGAAAAAAACACACATTTTGAGACCCCCTTATAATTTGCCCACCCCCTTGACGAAACCTCCCAGACTTCACAGTATCAATCTGACGGAGCCATATACTTTTTTCTGCAAATTTTCATGAGGATTCATCCAGGTGGGGCAAAGTTATAAGCCACCCAAAAAGTGCTATTCCTATGGGCTGAGCAACTTAACCATAACTACAGGGCTGCTTCTGCAGGTGCTGTAATATATATGCATAGTTTGACTATCAGATTTGCCTACTCAGATAGACAGCAGAGTACATTGCTCGGACACAAACAAGATATGAGTGAAGAGGTTAACGACGAACCTTCAAAGACTGAAAAACTGCTCACATTGGCATAGATTTTCAATGAAATCACTTTCCTGTGTAATATCAAAACAATGGAGCTCTATGACATCTGTTTTGGATATATCGAATCCCTATTTTTCACCACTTTAGAAAGGTGATTTTGTCAGTAGAATGAATGTAATATTCTAATTTCTGATATCCTCAATCATTCATTCTGAGGGATAGCATCAACGCTTCCGTACTTCCTACAGCCTAAGAAATGGCAAAACAAACTAGACTTCAATTTCAGTGTTTCACAGTCAGCATACTGTTCTCTCAACTTCCCACATTGCACTTAGATCTTGTTATCAGTAATTATGCACTTATAAATAGATGCAAACTAAGAGGATTGAGAATGCAGCGTGGGACGATATGGGATCGGATAACCTTGAACGTTTCCTACCAACATGCAACAATATGGTGTAATATTCTGTGAGCACACATGAGCATGCCATGAATTCATTTAGGTCACTGTGATAAGATTGGCGCATCTCGATGTACGAGGTCCCCCACAGTGCACTACTGATGCTGCTTATTAAAAGCTATTATGTCTGCTGGTGATTTTACAACAGATATCATGTCTTACTTGTTGGATTCCTCCCACATTTATTTACTGCCATAATAGGCATTATTATTGGCAGGGGCGTAACAGACCCATGCACCCTATGAGTTGGAGGCAGATTGCCCAATTTATGGGCACATCGATATTTTAAAGAAATGTGTAGGTCACTCCCTGTAAGACCTAACTGACCTTTTCAGGGGATCTCAACACATTGGACCTCATCATGAGTTGGGCTGTATTCCCGGCTGTAATACAGTCCGACTGTAATAGCCCTAGCACTGATCGGTCCGGCGATATTACCGCCAGATCACGGGTCGGGTATTAACGGTAAATCCCCATTCCCCATTGGGTCCATTGGATTCAATGGGGCATTTTCAGTGCTAATTATGTGGGCTAATACAGCCGGCAGTAATACAGCCGAAAACAGGGGATTTTCACCTCCACAGAAAGGCTGGAGGTAAAACAGCCCACTTACCGCCCAACTCGTGATAGGGCCAGCCCTTAAATGCGGCAGCAATACCGTTACCACTGCATTTAAGGGCTACAGCCCAACTAGTGATGAGGCCCTTTGTGTTTTTCCACTGATTAATACTCAATTGAATACTACTTAAGTTATTGCCCTGGGAAGAACGAAGGGCACAGAATTGTTCAAGCAGGGATTCAAACCTGTATCATAGAGGTTGACACCAGGTGTTTGGAGGTTGCTGAACTTTGCTGCCGGTTGAGAATGGCAGATGCTTCATTCTATCTAAGGACAGGACGCACGCTTTCTGCAGCAACACAATAGGTTATTTTCCAAACAGTGAATGGGATTTGGGTTCATGTGGCGGCAATGTGGTCCTCTGTCAACATGATGCACCCCTCTGCAGAGGTCAAATGAGTCCAACATTTGGCCAGTTCACCCTGCACTTTAGTGTGGATACATGCATACCAGCTCCGGCTGCACCGTTCTTTCTAGATAGTATGTTACAAGGCCTGGAAGTTCTAAACTCAGAAACAACATGATCTCAAGGCACTGCTTAAGTCTTTCCCCTCTTCATAATGAGGTTAGTAAAAAGCCTTCAATGTTATCATTTCAATTTGCTGTTTTAGTCAAACAAGTTCTTATTTGCCATCAGTACATCTCAGCCCAAATAACAAACATGACACAGAAGTAGAATGCAGTAAGCACAATGGTGCTCGCATTCTGTTACAGCACCCCCTTCACACATGTCCACTGCATCATTCAGGTGACTTGTGTGCAACAGGGGGAACTGGTTGTGGCCGTAAGTGTGCATACCTGACACTCGCATTTTGCGCAGAGGACGGAGATCACCCAGACACACGTGAACAGCATCTGGTTTGGCATTGACAGATCTATCACTGCCAATGCCATATTTACACTTGCACCCCTGTTATACGGGTAGAAGCATTGCAAAAGGATAGAAATACTCATGAACAATTCTTTTTTACTTTCATTTTTATTAGGTTTTGACATAATACATATCATCACAGATGGAATAAAAAGGAAAGACAGAACAACACAAGGCAGAAGGCATACAGTGGTACTTGTACATGCTCAAAGAAGTCCAGTCGAACCCGCTCTAGATAACACTCCCAAAAAGCAACACGCAAAATCGGCCCGCTCACAAGATCCTTCGTGCACATCTCGCTTGTGTTAACAACACTATGATGGGTGACCTTGAGCAGAAATTGAGTGCACATCTCGCTTGTGTTAACACTCCTCTGCTAAGTGACCTTGAACAGGAAACCAGCGTAGTTACATCAACATGCACAATGTAGTGCAAGTAGACATCATGTATCAAAACATAATAACACACCAACACCATATTATCTAAGAAGTCTGATAGCGGACTATGCACCTGGTTACTCTACAAAAACCAGTAGAAGTCTAAAGCAAGAAAGGCAGACACAAGGGGGTAGCAGATAAGCAATTTAAATAAATATGTATCAATCACATTGACATCTTTCATACGGTCTTGAGTGGAAGGTATGAGATTGTAATCAGCTCTTTAATTGTTTGATGATGTATAGCAAACGTGTTAGGCATGAGCACCTCAAATCATCAGAAGAGGGTCCTTATTAGCCACCCTATTGCTTCCCAGGCTACCTGCCTGTATCTGGGTCCTGCAACTATACTGTAAGTGGCCACAAGTGGAACGCGCAACTCTGCGCAAGATTTTGCACCTTATGCCAAGGTACTTCTAAATGGTGGCTGTCACACACGAGGTTCAACCAACCAGTTTCACGAATTCCATTCACTTCCGTCCAATTGTTTTTTTTATCACGTGAACACTTGTATAGATAGCAGGCCTATTGGACGGTTTAACAAGAATAGACTTCATCAAGGTGCTGCCAGCAATTTCACTTGCTAGAACCGTAAACAATGACTTAATTTGCTCACACAAAAATCATATATGAGTAAAACAAATCAATTTCTTTGGAACAAAACTAATATTTACCTGATTGGCTCAGTTTGGAGCTATGCAATTTAAATGGGGTCCTTAACTCTCTTTCACCTTCATAATGACTTGTCTGAAATAACACAGCTGATTTGGATGCATCACTCCCATATATCAGCCTGTTGCTCTGGTGACAGTGGAAATTGTCAATCAGCTGCCACCTGACTCTGCTTTGGTTTTAAAATTCAAAAGGGGTTTGCCTGAGTAGTGGAAACTACTGAGACGCTCTAGGGGTATTCCATTGTCCACACTGGGCAAGGCAGCATAATAAAAAGAAATATCACACGAGTCAAGGCTGTATTCATTGAAGTGCTTAACTCTATTATGATGCATGCACTGTTTCACAGAATATGCTCCATACGGTTTTATACAAGTAACATTCCGGGGAATGCCCCATCCATCTGTAAATGAGTTATTGTAAGTCATTTCTAATAAAACCTAAGCTATCCACATTGGCCACAAAATAGCTGTCTGTAATCAGAATCCTTTTATTAAACGGCAAATACCCCAACCCAGAATCACAGTCTGGTATCTTGTAGCATACACCAAACCGCATCAATGTCTGCTGAGACATATTTGCTAAGAGTATATAAGAGTTATTGAACAGGAAGGAGAGCCATCATCTTTGGCTCATAGGAGAGCCTAGAGGTTCTGTTTGGTGTAGGATCGCTGCGACGCCTTGTGATAGTGTAAGGAATCACAGGTGCTCTCCATGCTTCTTCTCTTTTGGAGATTACACAGTTGGATGCAATGATGCTTTCACTGCCACAAGAAGGTGACGTGTTTATACAAGAGGTCAAGAAGAACTTTCGAAATGGAACATGCAGTAGGGATAGGTAATGGAGAATGTTGGCGACTATAATTATTTTCAAATGGCCCCAAAAGGAAAGTAATGGTGGAATTCATTGCCTGGCCACTTTGTCAACACTTTCCAATGCTCTCTGAATGTTGCAGGTTGTAGTGGTAGCTAGTGTGGGTACAAAAATACCAAATATTTTAGGAACCTGGGATTCCAGGAAACCGCAAAGCCAATGAACAGGTCAGAATCTGTTCAGTGAGGGGACTTCCAATTTTATCCCATTGATTTTATAGCCAGAAATATTGAAATATAGGCCAATTACATGTTCTAATTTCAGGAAAGAGTTAAGGTGCTTGATCGAATATAGGAGGAAATCACCAGAATCTGCTCGGAGATTCGCCTTCCCCCTGAGATAATGTTCTAATTTTGGATTTTCTTGAGAAATTATATAAACAAAATGGGACATAAGGGACACTTTTGTTGGATTCACCAAGTGAGACAAAATCATGTTTAATTGACCAGTGATATCATAAGGGGTATAAATCCCAGCCAACAGAAAAAAGTGCATAAAATATCTGAACTTGAATCAATCAAATGCCATCCCAGCATAGAGGGAAATGGAAGCAGACAGGACACCATTGCAACCAGTGATGTTAATGATACTGAACCCCAGAGGGTGACGCCTGACCCTATTCCATCTTTAACGCATCCCACTTGTTCTGGGGGAACCACAGACAGCAGGATCCCATTTATTTGAGATGGTAGGATATTCTGCAAAGATCGTATATTCATCTTTGATCGATGATATAGTTCTGTAATTCTTTACCAACTGAGAGATTCAGAAGAATCATCAGAGCAACATGTGTAGAAGATGTCTAATGTAATGCCGCCCAGCCAAGGGGCCTACACTCGAGGCAGATATGTGATGGCAAGGAAAAGTTCAAACAAAGACATGTGTTTTCTCTGAAAATGAATATGCTTCGTAAGAAAGTGTATACTTTCTCTTTAGATCTGAAGACCTTCGAAGAATACAAATGTTGATGGTCAGAGACATAGCCACATTTGAGACATGGACATCAAGAACTGTTAATTCAATTTTCTGCAAACTCAAATCACTTACCCTGGGATCAGACATGGTATAAGAGATTTGGTGGTTTAAACGTTTCCAAATAATAATTGACACACCCCCTTTGGAATTAATCACAGTGGCTTCTATCGTGGTGGGAACTTAATCCTGTTGCAACTTGTCACATCTGCCTTAATCGGGAAGTGTTTACTGCCACAAACCAGAATCACAGTGTTCTCCTAATAAGCTAAGACATGTGTCCTTTTGTTAGGGTTTGTGAAGCCATGTGTATTCCAGGATAAGAATTTAATTGAACCCATGGCAATCCTAACAGGGGACAGGGGTTAACACTTATTATCAAATTGCGGCTCATTGTAAGCAAAGAGCACCAAAGAGAACTCCTGGAAAACATGTTTACTATTGTTCCTGTGACAGTTTCATGCACACTTTTAGTAGGTATGAATTAATAAAATGGACTGAAATAATAGGGGAAAGAGACTAAGGTACAGGGGAGCCCAAGACTCCTTTTTGAAATAAAATGGAGAGGACACACAGCTGATGTAATTACTCCTGGACACTTACTGTATGAGAAGAGACTAAATTACATTGGAAGATACAATCAGATTGTCATAGGGTGAGAACAGCCTCCTTAAAAATATCAGGACATGGTTTAAACACACTAATTTCTTAAATGCCTACAGAGCTATTAGGGCTAGAGAGCTTTTAAGAACAAAAATGAATACCAAGGAAATGCTACCTTGTGATATATTGATCAATTTGTCTTTTTAACTTAGAGTGTGGCAGATGTGAGCACTCAGGCACTACTGTTTGCGGAGTTTGTTGTACATTTTGTGTACGGTTTGAATGTAACCAGCACACAATAGATAAATAGATAATAAAAAGTAAACAAATACCAAGGAAAAACTATTCAATGTGTACCCATGCACACTAAATTTTAAGTAGGGGTGCTTGTTGTAGTGGCAGTCTGCAGGGTTGGGTGTTTTCAAATGGATACAGTAAGTTGTGACAGAGCAGCTGATCATTTGAATAGTTCTTTATCATGAGTCATCTTCATTCTCTTTGTAGTGAAAATACCACATTTGGTTTTAAGTGCCTTTAGTATTGGTCACATACCAGACACTTGGCTTATGTGTTTCAATGTCAGAGCTGTGTAGCCAGGATTTACATATATTATGTCCTGTGCATATCAAGGATGCCTGCGGATAAGGCCTTTGTCCAGTGTCTCTGCCGGCCGTGCATTACAGCAGGGCCCTTTCCCACCCTGGCGCCCTGCATAGACCTGGCTTGTACCTCCATTGGGTCCGGATTCTCTGCATACCACCAGAAAGCGGCAGCTGTCGTCCCTGAGGCTCCACTGAGCTCACAGCCCTCCTTGGGCTACAGTGATGCAATTGGCCACTGCCTGGCCCGTCTCTACCCACCCCAGCAAACCGGGAGGTGAAGCTGGCCTGCATTCAAGGCCTACAGATAAGGTATTTGTCCTGTGTCTCTGCTGGCCGCGCATTGCAGCAGGGCCACTTTCCCACCTGGGTGCCCTGCATAGACATGTCCTGCACCGCCATTGGGACCAGAGTCCCTAAACACCACCAGAAGATGGCTGCCACCATCCCTGAGGCTCCACTGAGCTTGCAGCCCTGCCCGGGCTACACTGCTACCGGTTGGCCACTGCCTGGCTCATCCCTCCCCACCTCAGCAAGCCAGGAGACGAATCTGGCCTGCATTGAAGGCCTGCAGATAAGGCCTTTGTCCTGTGTCTCTGCCAGTCTCAGCCGCCACTGCCGCAATGCCACAGACGTCCCTGACCTATGCCGCAGCACTAACAGTATCATTGAAGGTAAGCCTGACGTGCCAAGTAAGGCATCTGCATCAGTGTGTACCATTTGCTCATCTGACTATTGTTTCTTCCTCTACACATTGCCGTGCCCTATCCCATTCATCCCCAAACCCCCAGCGCCCACCCTGGTGCTGCACTCTATCATGAATGCAGATACCCAGTGCCTCCTAATGCCACCCGGTAGATGGGGTACCACTTCAAGGCCTTCAAAACTCTTTCCGTCATCTCCCCTACCCAACACCCACTCAGCACCTCTCCATGACTCCCCATTGCAGCCAGGCCCTATCGAGCCACTTACTGCTGCCAACCCCGCTTAGCCTAACCTGGCCTGCAACCTGACCACGCACTCCCCACTAGCCTCCCCCTTCCCGCTATCTGTGTGGTACGAATCTACTACCTGACCCTCTCCCAGGTATCCCAGCCGACCTATAACCACTCTCTGCCACCTCAGACTATACCTTTGGCCACCCCCTGTCACACTCCCAGAGTGGGCACAGGCATAGTGCTGCAGTGCCACTTAGCTCTCCTCAGTGGTGTTCCTTCTGTGCACAGCAGGCAAGACCAGTCGCCTCGAGACCCCCTAGTGCCTCAGGGACATACTTCGGCCCAAGGCCAGCCTAACACACCAAGCCCCCCTTCAGAGCCCCAACACTATCTCACAGCCTCATCCCTCCCCCATCCCATTTCTCATGCCTGTGCTATGTTCACAGATATTACCCACAATGACACAACCCCACACACCTAGTGACATACTCAGTGCAGACACGTGCTCAGGCATTAGGCCATACACATCCACCACTCAGCCTATACATCACCCCATGACTAGTGACACCAACCTCACTCAGCAAACACCTGCCCTTACCCCTGCCACCCCCCCCATTGCATAAAACTTGGGCAGCCCTGGCATCTCATTTATCTGGCCCTACGTCACCTTCCTATACAGCTGCGAGCAAGTATAGATGATTAACCATGACTACTAGCAGCCAGCTACTGAGTCCTCATATTTGCAAATCAGGAAATACCCTACCCTGCTTGGGATTAACTCGCAAACTTAGGATCAGGGTCAGAAACCTTCCTCCCATCATCTATGTGCTTCCACTTTCAGACGCCTTAATACTGGAAACACTATGCTCTCGGACTACCCCTACCACCACCTTTCCTACTGACTTGGTCATTCTGGCCCACACCAGCCCTGCTGACCCAGCCAAGCAAGCTGAAATCCTAAAGTGCACACTTGTTAATGTTCCCTTGTTAGGCGCTCATGCCATTGACATCCATGACCTCATCCTCGAACATCACTTGTACATCCTAGCCACAACAGCATCGTGGCTCCATGACATATCAGGCCCACTACTCTCTCTAGCTATCCTCTCTAATTATAACATCTTTAGGGCTGACCACCTCAATGTCATAGGAGGAGGGGTAGCCCTTATAGATAAATGCAGCCTACAGATTAGATATGCTCCCCTACCCACCACGCCAGGGTATGAAATGCTGCTCTTTAAGCTGACTACTGACCCCCAAACTACCTACAACCTGCTCCTGATCTACCAGCAACGTAATGGACCCAAATGCCCTGATTTAGACATCCCTCTTAAAATCACTCCTATCTTGAAACCCTTGACCAAATGTATCATTCTGAGTGATCTCAACCGTGGGTATAACTATGCCTCAGACCCTAAAGCAGCAGAGCTCACTCTAGTGCTCAAAGACATGAATATCACCCAGATCATAGACGTGCCCACCCACTCTAGACGGTGCACCCTGGACTGGAATCTTACAGAAAATGTGCCTGTCGATATACCAGCCATCAACACCGTATCCACATCCAACCATTTCCTCAATCACTTCAATCTCTCCCTAGCCAAGCCCTTCAAAATCCAGACTCCATCACTGAACACTATTCGAGTTTGGAACACCAATAAACTGAAGTTTGAAGCTTTTCAGCCCACCCTCCTATCATTGCTTAATTCGAATGCACAGGAACAGATTAACTCTCCTCAAGACCTAACTAATTACTTCCATGCATGCCTACTTCACTTGCTCGATCTGCATGCCCCCTACACAAATAAAATCCCTGGAGCCCCTTAAACCTAACAATAACTGGTTTTCTGAGGAGCTAGGTATCTCACGAAGGATCAAAAAGGCACTTGAACATCAATGTAATATTAACCCTACACCTAGCAGCAGTTCCGCTCTGGCCTCTGCTGCACATTCATACAAGAAAGAAGTAGTTACCTCCAATTTCAACACTTACAATACTAGAATCGCAAACGCAGGCCCCAACACTAAAGAATTAGTCTCCATTCTTAGAGAGTCAGAAACCCCTATGCCCCTATCGCGGGCACCCGCACAGATAAAGACTGGTGCACCACAATACAGGATGCATTGTCACAAAAAATTGAAACACTAACTGCAAAAATCAGTGCCAATAAGACACTGCTTGCCTCGAAAGCCCCCACTTGTATTGCTCTTGACCAACCCAGAGTAGCCCAATAGTCTCCTGCACTGCCCTTCTCTATCTGACAAGTAACTCAGGAACAAGTCCTTGCAACTGTCCAATCACTAAAACCCTCTAACTGTAAAGGGGACTCCTGTCCAGTCCACATTGTGCAGCTCTGCGCACCTACGTTAGCACCACTCATCAATGAGATTGCTAATACATCCTTCTTGACAAGCACTGTACCATATAGAATCAAGTCTGCATGGATCACCTACTCCTATACCCATCCATCCTCACTAACTGCTGACCTATCACCATAGTGTCTTTCCTGCTTACAATTCTCGACCACCTCGCTTCTCCCCAGGTCCAATATTTCTTGGTACAAAACCACCCACTTGGTATAAGGCAATCTGGCTTCCGGTCAAAGCATAGTATGGAAACAGCCTTGCTGGACTTAAAAATAGAAATGGATAAAATCTGTGATTCAGGCAATCTAGCCATCCTCCTCCTACTTGATCTCTCCGCCGCATTTGACCTTGTTGACCCACTGTCGCCACCTCAGTCAATATTTGAATTTTTCCACCCAAGCAACTTCATGGATTAAATCCTTCTTCAGCGCCCGTACTACCAGAGTCTTCATATGCAATGTATCTGCAGACCCTATCCCTGCACCATTAGGCATCCCACAAGGCTCATGTCTCTTGCCCACACTTTACAACACCTATATCAAGCCATTATTCGACCTCCTCGACAAACAGAAGATCATCTACACAAACTTTGCTGACGACACGCAAATACTCATCCCCATCTCTGGTGAGTACACCTGAGATACTGCTACCAAGTCAGTGTACAGCACTATCCAAAACTGGATGGCCACCAACAATGTATTCCTAAATGCTAACAAAACAGAGCTTCTTATTGTGGACTCACCATACCATCTCAAAAACCTGGATGCACCCTACACCTCTATCTGCATTGACGTTACCACTATCCCTTTGTTGAAACAAATCGAAACTTTGAGGCTTTACCTCAAAGAAGACCTGACCATGTCTAGACACATCAATGCCCTGGCATCTGCTACAGCCTACACTGCTAGGCTCATTCCCCTGAGTAGTCAGTTCTTCCCACTTAACAATTGCCATACTCTCGCTAGATCAATTATCCAAACACGACAGGATTATTGCAACATCCTACTAATGGGTACCTTGGCAGCCAATATGTCCAAACTTCAACTGCTGCAAAATAAACCCCTACATGCTGCCCTGAGCCTAAAATGAACTGATCGCATTTCAGTAATCAGATGTGGGACTCATTGGCTGCCTATCAAAGCTCAGGTTGAATTCAAAACTTTCACCATAGGACACAGATGCATCTATACCTAAGCCCCCCTCGACCTCAACACCAGTTTCAATCAAAACCTCCAAGTGCAAGCCCTAAAATCCTGCTCCAGCATCTCGCTGATCACCCACCCCCCCCGCACTTCAAGAACAAAAGAGCCAAAGGTGTCAGCTTCTGCATCTCAGCAACCGCTCTCTGGAACTCTCTGCCTGGTCACATCAAAAACACGCAATCCTACAAAACCTTCAAAAACTCGTAAAAACTTGGTTATTTGACAAATATGAGTAACAATTGATTCTTGTTTTGTGACTAACGACTTCTTAACGTACATGTTGCACTTCTGTACCACACGCAGTGATATCCTTGAGTCTGTATCATAGCTCAGTGTTTGGCCTAGGAATTCGTGGTTTCTTGTGGCTAAACCTATGAGACCTGTGTAAATGAAGAGAACCTTCTTAGTACTCTGCGACTTGACAAGCTAATTTGTTCAAAAGAGTCACTATTTCAGTACTCTCTCTATCCCCTCAGATTCAAATGTCGGGGCATCAGCTGTGATTCTTAAAATTTCATTTGCATCTCTTAATTTGCAGGTTTCCTTTTAAAAATCTGCAAACCATTGATATCTCATCTTTTGATGTAACAGCCCTGGATTATATTGCATCCAGTCTCACTTTAATATGGTATAATACAGTCTTAATGATGCTATGATCTGCCCGAATCTTTAGGATATTTCTGCTAGTCTTTACCATTTAACGGCTGTAGGGCCATAATTCCAGCCAGCCAGCTGATAACAGAAGGTTCATGCAGGGCTTTAGAAGACAAGGGGGAGGACAGATGTTCTTTTCATGCCTACTGTCAATCAAGTCGAGATATTTTCATGGGCCATATTGGCATTGTCCATGATATCAATATTAAAGGTTTAAGGGAGGCAGGCCCTACTTATATGTGCCCCGCACCCAGTCCGCACATTGGTTTCCCACTTATGGACTCGGATCACAAAGGATATGCATCACAAAAATATGTAGAACGATTTGAGGCATTTTACATCCTGACAGGGAATGTGAGGAAAAACATGCAGGGGTCGATGAATATCAGAGTTGTTTCAGTAGGGAGAATCTTACACTACTATCCCTGGAGTTTGCTACCCAGTGAGGTAGTGATTAGCTCCATTTGGCATCAGGCCTTGTGAGAGGAGACACCGATGGCGCACGTGCTAACATCTGTAGAGATTCATTTAATAGCAAATGCATCCTGGACACCCTCGATGATTTGTTTGCCTTATGGAAGAGCCGCCATGCCATCCCTGGGGCTATGTATGAGGATCAAAGGTGTGGATGGAAAGTAGAAGTGCTGAGATTTCATTGATATCACTGTGGCTGCTAATCATTATTTGCTGCATGCCTGTGTTGGTGAATTGTATGACTTCCGAACCAGGCCATAAAATCTGATTACTATACTATCATAGCCCTTTAGTGTACAACCAGATAATTCAGTTAATTGTAGCTTGAATTCCCCAGAACTCTTGGCACAACACAAAATGGCAATGTGTTCCATGGACGAGATGGTCATCCATTACATCAACAAGAAGGCCATGTTTCAATGGTAACAGCCACCAGAGATATAATGTGGCTCTTTGCTGGGTGGACATGTCTCTCAAATGTGACCCCAGAAGTGCCTTACTGCCAAGCATCCATGGAACTGGAAGATCTGGGATCCCGGCACGCTCCATCTCCTTCTGTGGGGTCAGTGATCTTAAACACAAAGTCTGCAAATGGCTGCTTACCTATCCTTCACTGAGGCTGACACAGAACTGTTCATGCGATGGGTCCAGAGCGTGACAGGGCTCAGCATACCCCTCCTGCATTTGGCTTTCTACATTTCTGCTTGTATGCAAGGCCATCTTCTCAGATTTCTGACGACATATCAGTAAATATGGGAGGTCTGATGGAGCTCATGTGGAATCCGTCATATTGAGCGGATGATGTCTTCATGTACTAGCATTTCCATCAGATTCACATCAATGCAGGCCGGGGTCTATAGAGTCATGACCTGCGCGGCACTTTCCCATGCTGTTGGCCTCCAACATGTATTATTTGTATTTAGTTTATTTGTAAAGCGCAGCCAGGCCCATGGGCAACCGGGCGCATAGTCTTACATACACAGATAAAGTACATCACATTAAGGTTCATGACAAGTGGTACAAGCTCACCGGGTTACAGGAAGATACGAGTGAGCAGACGTCTCTTCGATTGCGGAGACAAACATGGAGACCAAATGCAGGAGAAAGTGCCAAACGATCATATGTATCCCGAAGAGTACCTGGTTGGGAATCCGGTAAGAGCTCAGGGGTGCATCTATCCAGGGCAAGTCGAGGGAACATGCGGGGGGATGGAGTCCACCCACTTTATTCAGAGGGTGGACTCAGTCCCCCCACCTAAAAGAGAAACATTGGATGTGCTCTTTGAATTTATGAATTAAAGCCGACCTCAGGGATCAAACCACAGTCGTCAGGTTTGTAGGCCGGACACTTCACCACTGCACTATATAACCTGAAGAAAAGTAACCAAAAACTAAAGATGAAATATCCCATTTCGGTACTGCAAGTCCCAGGGGAAAACAATTGTAATGGTTCTTTAAAACATGCACACCTTTTAATGTTTTCAAAAGCACTATTAGAAGAAAATATCCTGTCTTGGTTTTGTGTGTGTGTGTTGATTTTATGAAATGCAAATGCCAATCGTCCTGTTCAATTTGGGTGGTTATGCAAAGCCAATTTAATGAAATGTGCATATTTCACCTTGATATGCTGATTTCTGGCAATGTCACATACCATTGCGTTTGTTGATGAGTCCCCCCACTTTAATTTGTAGGACTTGACCTCTGCATCTATCACTCTTTTGAGACTGTACTAGAATTGTGCTTTCAAAAGTATGTGCGCATACAGTTCTCCCTTCTGCGCATTAGAACGCACAGAAGTGTTTTACCCACTTGAGTGAGCAAATTCCAAATGGAAGTGAGTGAAGACCTCGGACATTCAGCTCAATAGTGTTCTCAATATGCGGACAAGGTCCTAAAACATAGTATACCACATTCATTCAATGTAAGAACATGGCTTGTAGCATTCATTGGAAACTTTCTATATGATGGAACTTGTGTCTCCACTCAGATGATTTCCTGTTATGAAACTATTAACCCCTTCTTGCGTAGTAAGGCTTTCATAGCCAAGAAATTGAACTATTTTGTAATATGCTCACAGTGAGCCTTCAAATTGGCTATTGAACCAGAAAAATATGTTACACTATACACTATATACTTGTTATCATTTATTTTAATTTCTGGGTGAGAAAATCCCAAAGCAGCAGCTGAATTATTTGGCAAATCCAGATTGTGTCCCGCCAGTCTCTAATCGTGTTTGCATGCGATCGCTTTACAAACCACTGCCTTTCGGATGCCACCAGAAACAGCACCTAAAAAACAGTGCCATGCATGAGTCATGCAGTAATAAGACAGGCCAATTGATATTGTCAGCACAGCATCGTTTATTTTGCATCCAGCAGGCGAGAAGACCGCAAGTTCATAAAACATTCAGAAACGGTTTCTTGAAGATACAAAACACATATCAGGAGTTATGCTGAAGCAATACATATATTTGTATTCAGAATGCTTGCCCGCCTCTATCCACTCCAGATACAGGCCAGTGTACCTTATTGGGTGTTGCATGACTTACATGTTAGCAGTTAGACTGCTTAGCTCTACCTCTCTCGCAGGGATCCTTATTGGACGTAGCCCACCCTCCCCAGAACAGTCCAGATCGCATTTGCAATGAGGGGACTCTATATATTTTACTGTAAAACCTGAAGGAGGAAAATCAATCCCAACAATACAGAATGCAGCCCTTAATATTTGCAATGTTTTAGTAGAGCATGGAGACTGGGAAGGGGCAACATGCCCCAATAGCCAGTATATTGTGTGTGCAGAGAAGGCGAGGAAGGAATGCGCACAACATACCACTGTCCCACACCTACATTCCCGCCTGGCTCAACACCAAAGAGCTCTCTGTAAATGGCACGCATGCCTAGGGAAACAGCGTAACAGTCCTTGAAAAATACATTCTGGGCTGCAAGGCATTACTTCATGTAATATCTCTGTGCTAGGTTTACTGGGCTCTTAGGATGAGGATGTCAGCGTAAGAATTAGGTCCAATCAGTCCCACAAACTGCACACTATCATTGCTTGTATTCACACAAGTCTCTGGAAGATGGAACTACTGTACAATTGGCTTTTCGGGGGTTTTGGACTACAAATGCCTTCAGCTGTAGTCTGAATAGTCAATAGAACATGATCAGGGAAGTGGTAGTCTAAAAGTACTAGAGTACTACAGGTTGCAAATCTTTGCTCTAGAATGTCAGAGGGCAGCAGAAAAAAAGCCCCTGTGCTAGAATGAGGCATCTGAGCCAGTTGTATGTAAAAAATGAAAGAATAAACAGGATTGTATTCATCACTGGAAAACCGGAGAGTTATGATATGATATGATAAGATATGGCATTTGTGACGCGGCTATACACAAGTGTTTCAAGACGTGACGCGGCAGGGAGGGGGGAACAAGGGGAGACAGAACAACGATCCTACTAGGCCAAGTGTCATTCAGATCGCACAAGTGCATGGGTAGAGGGGAAGGGAAAAGTGCAATGGGGAAAGGGAGAGGGGAAGTGCAGTACAGGGTTAGTAGAATACAAGATAAAATAATAAGGGCCAGCGGGTGGCAAGTGCAAGGTAAGTGCAGACAAGTGATGGGAAGGGGGGCTGTAGGGATACAGAGACAGTCCCGCAGTCCAGGGGTTGCCAGGGAGGCAGTGCAGGGGAGAGTGGCTGGGCCAAGGACCAATATCGGTGAGTGGCCCAGTTGCGGATTCGGTGCAGTTTCAGTAAATTAGCAGGGGAGAGGGGGAGAGAAAGCCAAAGCAAAGAGGAAGGTTTTGAGGTGCTTCCGGAACCGGAGATGGTTCTCCTCAAGTTTCAGGGAGGCAGGAAAGCTGTTCCAGAGGGAGGCCCCTGCTGCGGACAGTGATCTGCCCCCAACTCGTTGCTTGGAGAAGCGGCTGACCCTGAGGGAGTTGAACTATTAAACATACTGAAACAGAGACCCATCTAAACAAAGAGTCTACCATTAAATTGATGTAATGGTACTGAGCGAGTCAGTGTATTGGACAGTCAAACTTAAAATAAATGCACCAATGTCATTCACTACACCGATATCTTAATGTAATAATCAGAAGATCCTTAGACACCTTGTGTAGGTTCCATAAGTCAGCTTTATTCCTTACTACACACAGTCCCTTTAAGATGTTAAGTATGAACCACTGAGTCCCATCGCCCAGGCTGGGGCTCTCCAACTGACACCTAGTGGAACCTTAACGGCAGGCATTCCTACACTCACAGCCAAACATTATCTCAGGCACGCCAACATCCTCTCATGCATTCCCAAGCATCTGCATTTACACCAAGCACATTACAACACTTAACGTATGACCTTTTCACTGTTTTGCTTGCTTTCAATAACGTAATGAAGTTGTAACATCTATTCAAATCATTGTGTTGCTATGTATTGGGTATCGGCGTGCTTTGGTAAAAGAAAGGCAAGATAGGAGATTACAACTATCCAGACACTCACGTTGGTTTGGAAGCTTCTGCCTGATCCGTCTGCAGTTTTTCTCCTCCTTCTACTTCCATTGTGCAATAGACTATTCGATTTGGCGCTAAGGACTTTAGACCTTGAACTTCCATGATGACAACCTAGAAGCATATTTTTATTATAATAATGATGTTAATAATGCAACACAGAAGATACACGAAAGTCACATAATGCATGTTTGTATTAGATTACATGGTAATAGAATTGCAATTATTGTAGGAAATCTCTCGTACAAATATGAAGCATTAAAGGGGCAAGTCCTTCTAAATATGACACTTCAATTGAACATTTGGGATCCTATGGGCCTCATTCCGAGTTGGACGGTAGCCATGGCGCTATTTGCACCATGACTACCTCCGATACCGGGTCCGGGTCCGACCTGGTTCAATGGGGAATTACCGGTCCATTCAGACCCTGGAGGGACCGGTAAGTCCCCATTGAAAAATCCATTCCCCATTCCCATTTGAGCCCCCATAGGGCTCAATGGGAATGGGGAAGTAGTTAATAACGGTACCGTAATTTTCGGTACCGTTATTAGCTCTCTGGTCCCTTAGCGGCTCCCGCTAAGGGTGCCTGGTAAAACCAGGCGCCCATTGCGGGACCTGCTAAGGGACCTCGGAATAGGGCGCAAAGGGATTACCGGCACCGATGTCCTTAACAGTGCCCGGTATCCCTTTGCGCCCACCTCGGAATGAGGCCCTATATCTATGCAGTTGCAAACACATGTGTAGCTGTCATGCAGTGCAAGAGTGCTGGTATAAAAGTGGTAATTTCACTGGCTTTTACTAGTAAACGCTGCTTTCTAAGAAGGGGTAAGACAGCCTTTGTGTAATGGCAAGAGTGACAGATATTGAACCAAGGGATCACTAGCTAGAGGTAGGTGAGCACTGCAGGAAGACAGAGGGGACCACATAAACCTGAATGCTACCTAGTGGATTAAGCACAATATGCACTCTCCTGATGTGCCATGTCCCTCTGCCAATAGGTTGCAATGGGTACACTGTTGCAGCTACCCATTGTTCTGGCTCCAAATCTGTCCGTTTGGTTTAGTATAATCATCATTGCCAATTGTGTAATGGGGAGCCTCAGGACACAGGGAGGGAGGGAGGGTGCAATGCCCGATAGCACATTTCACCTCAGAAATATCATGAGGCTCATTCACGATGGGCCAGAGGTGGCTTGCCATTGTATAGCAAGGAAATTGCCAACAACTGCACAATAAGAAAGCAAGTGAAGATACACACACAGCACATTATGCATTATTGCAGGATAATGCCCCGTCGCCCTAACATTCACTATGAAGTCAGTCCTTTCCTTGACAAATTCTGCAACCTACTATGTAATATGCCTGAGTTTCTTATGTACTGCTGGTCACCAAAAGCTAACTGCATGTGCCCAAAATAACAATGTAGCACACAACCTAGAGAATGATAAGGCATATACAGAATGTACTCCTAAAGAAAGGATGATCACGCAGTATGCACTGTGGATGGATGCAGTTGTGTTGTATGAGCTGAAAGGTCTTGATGGGTCAATTGTCTGCTATATTTATTTTCTGTAGTCACTCTCCTTATATTAGTGACTTTCCATACATTAATAGTAAACCGTGTTTTATACAGTGCTTACTACCATCAAACTTTTGAATTTGAGAATAAATACACATCTCAGTAGCCAATTCGTAAACTAGTTTGCTATCTAGACAGCATTGTTACTTAGAAATCATAGCCACTTTGCATGTGTTATAAAAAAAAAAGTGGTTCACAACGAAATACATTTAGTAGTTTGGTTTGTTTAGATTAGGCAAGGTCGCTTGACACTTTAATATTATGACTAACATAACCATTGGACAAATGTACATTCTGACCCATGCAAGTTGCTTTAAAATCCAGCGTAAAATGCAAGCTGAGAATCGCTTACTAATTTAAAAGCCAATGGTCCCGAATAGGTGTTTGGGTACAAAATAGGATTAAACATCTCACCTCTAGACTGAAAGACAGTACAACATCGGATTTTGAAAGCTGGTTTTCATTCTCTTCTCCCATGTCGATTATCGAGGTGTTGTGACCTCGTTTCATTTTCTGCAGTTTGAATTCAGAACCTCCTTTTGACACTGGCATACTTTCTAGGTTGGCCATTAGAAGATTGACAGACGATTTTAGCTCCTCAATGTACATGTTTTCCATTTCTTTCGATACAAATTTGGGAAATTTGCGCTCCTGAGGGGAAAAAGTCGACATTCAGAACCAATCATTTTGAAGATTATTTTTCGAAGGAACATCTATTGATATTCTGCGCCAATTTATTATGACAAAACCTCTAGGAAATGTTAATTATTGTAAGACTCTTTTAGATTTCCTAAAGTGTTAAGAATAATACTATTTTGAAAAGCATCCCCACAATCTTTCTGTTAAATTTCAAATACGAACGTCAATGTTTATATTATGGGCACATATCAATCTATTGGGATCTATATGTAGAAGACAATCACCACCAAATAAAACATCCATGCTCAACGTAGGAGTCATATTGTCATAATATTATGCTTTATATCTGGTATCTGATCAACAAAGACATTACATTGTCAAAATAGTCAAACATGATCTTTATTATAAACAAAATTTAGTACACATCTTAAACACATTTTTTCCAACATGTGTTCCCTTTCAAATATATCTATACATACACACATTCAATGCATTCAATAAGAAGATGTGATTTCCTGAAGGGGATTATCTGTATCCCTATGCTCCACATCTGTATTTTCTATGGCGCTAGTTCTTTCTGTTTTGACGTGTGTTCTCTCCTGCACATTATTTATACTTTACTCCCAGTATCTGATATGTTGCACACATTTTGGGTCTGAATCATGGAGCATTTTCCAATGGGATTGTGCCATTCTAAAATGCTTCTGTGAATCAGGCCCTTTATATGTTTCATGTCCACGTGCACTGACATTTCAACAAAATGTGTTACTCTTCATGCAATGTTAAAATGGCAGTCTTCTCTTTTTGGGTCCTGATTTAGAGAACATTATGTCTCTGCTAACACTTTTGAAGGTACATACTAGAGGACCACTGGTCGCTTTCAGTGACTCCTTCATGCAGAACCATTGCATCATCATGAAAGCTCTAAGACAGAGGAATGTATCTTGTAGAAGTGAGTATAACTATTTAGGTTGACGTGTTAGATGCTGAGTTTTGCTTTGAAAGCTTGCTTTGTTTCTGGACTGTTTGGAACATAGATGGGTTTTCCACTCTTATTTGAATTACACTTTTTTGCTGTGATCTTATTATTCTGTCAAATGTCATGGCTGCCACTGTTTATGTGCCTAAAGTATGTGGCCATGATAGATTGGGAGGCTGGTACATAGACATCTTTAAAATCCATCAAAGCCATCATATAACAAGCATGGTGTAGTATGGTGGTACCAAAGAGTACTACAGAGACCACGTTAGATGATTGGCAAATCCTTTCTGTTGATTTGTATTTGTATTTATTTTTATTTTTTATTTGTAGAACGCAACCTTGCCCTGAGGCATCTGGGCGCGTAGTTACAAGAAGGTGGTTAAAGGCAGGCATAATCAGTTCCCCCAAGGGAACAGTCTTAACAAATATGATACAATAAAACTTTAAAAAAAACAGAATATAAAAAACATAATGGTGCATGTTACACATAATTACTCCAGAAACATATAAAGGATACTAAAAGCTGATGTAAGGGATGCAAATGAGAATGAGAGGTAAAGAGAACATAAAGAATTAGAACAGGGGTGAGAAGCACTAATGTAGTTAAAGATAAGCGCCTATAGTGAAAGTGTGGTAGGCTCATCAAGCTTGTGAAGCAGAGTTTGGTTTTGGTTTTGAAGGAGTGGAACATAGGTTCTGATCTGAGTGTGGAAGGGGTGGTGTTCCAGAGTTTAGCTGTGAGGACTGGGAAACTTGATCCCCCAGCAGACTGCAGCTTAAATCTAAGTATGGAGAGTGTGTTGACATAGGCTGATCTCAGCGGTCTGTTCGCGACATGCTCCAAGAAACGGCTAGTCAGATAAACTGGTGCCAGGTTGTTCTGACCCTTGTAGGTTAAGGCAAAAGATTTAAGCGATATTCGCTGCGGGACGGGGAGCCAATGAAGGTTACGTCTGATGTCTGAGATGTGAGATCTTCTGGGGATGATGAGGGCCGCCCTGATGGCATTGTTTTGTGTAACTTGTAACTTGTCAATATTTTTTGACTGGTCCCTAGGTAGAGAGCATTACAATAGTCTATTTTTGCCATGATTAGTGTTCTAGCTAGGATGATGCAGTTCTCAGTGTTCAGGAAGAGCCTGCAGGCTGTGATAAGTTTACAAGTATAAGTCGAGGCAGACGCTACGGCATTTGTTTGTCTAGTTAGAGATCGAGTTGCGTCAAGATAAATGCCTAGAGTTTTTGCTGCGTTCAAAACTTTAATGATGTTGCCGTCTATGGTGAATGATTTGTAGGCTGGGTCAAGTTTGGAGTGCGATCCAAGGATGAGTAGCTCAGTTTTCTCATCATTGACGCAAAACCCATGATGAGCCATCCAGGCCTGGATGATTGAGTAGACATCATTAAGTGCCTTTGCGTCAAGAGCAAAGTCACCAGAGATAGGGATGAGTATCTGGGTGTCGTCAGCGTAGTTGGTGTATGAGACACCCAGATAGTCAAGTATGTCAAAGAGTGGCTTGGTAAACACATTGTATAATGTGGGAGAGACGCAAGATCCTTGAGGGACTCCACAAGGGACAGGGGCAGGTTCTGCAAAGGCGAGAGGAGAGAAGACCCACATAGTTCTATACGCTAAAAGGCAACTAATCCAAGACGATGCAGAGTCAGAAAAGTACGCAGCAATTTTGAGATGGTGGCAGAGAATGTTATGATCGACCAAGTCGAATGCCGCTGACAGATCGAGCAAGAGGAGGAGTGCCAACTTGCTGTTATGTTTTAGGTCGCCAATTTGAGTTTTTAAGTCAATCAGGGCAGTTTCTGTGCCATGTCTAGGACGGAAGCCAGATTGATGGAGACCAAATAATTGGTTTGATTCAAGATAGTCCTGAATTTGCAAGTATGAAGCGCGGTCCAGACTTTTTAGAAGGTATGGTACCGTAGTAATAGGCCTATAATTGGCGGGGTTGCTTGGGTCAAGGGAGGGTTTTTTGATTAATGGGATAACCCAAGCATCCTTAAGGTTATCTGGGACAATGCCCGATCTGAAGGAGGCATTTATAAAAGTAGTGATAAATGGCCAAGGTCATGCGCAGCTTCCTTGATGATAGGTGCCGGGCAGGTACCACCTTGACAATTTGATGGTTTAAGCTTTTTGATATTATTTTCCACTTCCTCAATTGATAGCGGAGAGAAGCTGAAAGGTTTTAGAGGGCGAGTAGGGACTGGGAGGTTAAACAATGGTGTGTTCAAGGTAAAATCGGTCAGGTTGTTCGTTTTAGCATTTATTTTCGCTTGCAGTAAGGCAATTTTATAGTGCCTTTTGAATATTCATACACCAGGCAGTGTCAGGGGAGCAAGTCACCAGAGGGGCAACAGGGGACTCTAATTCCTTGAGGATATTAAAAAGTTCCTTCGTGTTTGATTGAACATGCATGATACATTTGTTGTAGACATCTTTTTTTGGCTACAAAAATAGCAGCTTTATAAGTTGAAGAGGCCAGAGTTAGGTTGTTTTTGTTAACAAGGGAAGGTGTATTTTTCCAAAGGGACTCAGCCTTTCTTTTTTCTTTGCGTAAGTCTCTAAGATGGGGGGTAAACCAGGAGTTCAGATGAGAACGAGGTTTCTGTTTACGCAATTTTACGGTGCAATAGTATCGAGGGCTTTGAGCATAGCCTGGTTATAAATATCCACTAAAACTGTAGGGTCTGAGCTGGTGGTCAGAGAGGTATATAGTAGAGGAAGGATGATGGGAAGAAGTTTCTCAGTCGAGATATCCTTCTTATTACGGGTTTGAGTGGCAGGGGCTAGATTGGGTTTGCAGATATGAGGACTGGAGTTAATTGCAAAGGTTATTTTGTAGTGGTCTGACCAAAGGCATGGAATCACAGAGATCAAGTTAAGCTTGCAGTTTAGGTCAGCAACCCAATCGAGAGTGCGGCCTTTGATATGAGTGGGCTCATTGATGTATTGGGTGAGGCCAAAGTCAGTTAGAATGTTTAGGAGGTCAGTGGATTTGGGATCATTCACATCTTGGTAGCCTAAATTAAAGTCACTGAGTAGAAGAATTGGGCTTGGTGCTAGAGGCAAGAATGGATGATATATCATCAATGAATGAGGTAATGGGGCTGGGGGTCCTATATAGGAGATGCGCTGTAATAGTTTGGTTGGGGGAGATGGGTAACTTGAAGGATAGAAGTTCAGGAGATGTAATCTGGATGTTGGGCATCATCCTAAATTCTAGTGAGCTTTTGAAGATGACGGCTATTCCTCCACCCTTGGATTGACTGGTGTCCCTGTCTTGCCTAATGATGGAATAGTTGTCTGGAACTGCAAGGGAAATTGAAGGTCCGGATGCAATATGCAACCAAGTTTTGGTGATGGCCAGGAGGACTAGGTTACCAGAAGTAATCATGTCTGCAATATCAAGGGCATGTGCCGAGAGGGATCGGGCATTGATCAGGACACCAATCAGCTTTTTATTATTTGCCTTGATATATGGCATGTAGTCAGAGGCGGCAATGGTTTTAAGTTTGTAGCCGGTACTAAAGTTGGGATGTGTGTAGGACTATGGTCGTTGACTAGTCATAGGAGTTTGGAATTAGGAATTAGGATAATGGCCCTGGTGGTGCGTCCCAAGATGAAGTCTAGATGCTAGTCTCTGGTTTCTGACGCGTGAGGTGCATGGTTGACTCCAGTGAGTGCAGGCGCGTGCAGTGTGGTTCAGAGGTAATTGGATAGGAGCTTGACGAGGGCTTGTGATGATGCTAACGTGAGGATAGGTCTGTGTAGGAGACAAGTGGGGTCTCTTGCCTAGTCTCAGATTGCGGGCGCAGGTGGTGATGGGCTAAGTCGGTGGTGTGGCTATACTGGCTGTACTAGGGGACTGATTGGTGGATGCACGATAGCGTCTAGAGCCAAGTCTCAAATTTTTAGTGCAGGTGGTGCAAGGGCGATTCCGTAAGGGTCTAGAGGCAAAGTGTCAGATCCAGAGGACTGGGTCATTCAAATAAGGGTTGGGTGCAGCCATGCTGGGTAAGATTAGTGAAAAATTGATCTTGCAGCCTAACAAACAACTGTTGGCGAACTGGATGTATAGAATGGTATGATTTCTTATGAACAGTTCGTTGGGTGCTGCGAGGGGATGACTATATCACTCAGACTGCAGAGTGTCTCAGGAACTGGAAAATGGTCAATGGTTGTAGTCATGCAGCCTGCGCACCTAATACAAAAGAATTTATATTTTCCAAAGTTTTTTTCAAACAAAAGTGTTTTTTCTTTTATTTTCTTTTTATCAGAATCAATTCAAGTGATCCCTTAGGGTTAATACAGATTGTTCCCTCAACATGTGTTTCACCAAGTTCATTGGTTCGTCAGGAGGGTGTTTTTGTCATAAAGAATACAGTACTTCATTGTTAAATGTATTGTTTGTCATACATAGAGCAATTATCTGTTGAAAAGAAGAAATATATAATGAACAAATCGTATAAATCAATTGTATATAGGTAACATCACATTTCAAATGAGCAAAAAAACGTCTAGTGAAAAAATCATTAATTATTGTCTGTGTAATGACTTACGACATGAATGAGAACTAGGCAGTTGAATTAGTATTTTAACAGTGCATTCTATGTCCTCGTTATTTTCACTGAACAAGCATAGTTTATCTTTTTTTACAAAATAAAGGATTTTTTTTTGTAAATTGAATGCAAAAATGATAGTATTAAAATGCTCACCTTGTCAGTGAGCTGTCTGTCCAAATAGATTTTAATTAAATGAACCCCTTCAAAGGTTGCATGTAAGCTTTTTGAGGGTGCCAGTGATTGTCAAGTTCATGATTTTTGATGGCGTCCGGTCGCGCAAGAGTCTAGTGGGGCAACAGGAAAAAATGCTTCGTTTTAGCACAGTCCAACTGATGGCTTTTGAAGTATTGTGGTGTCATGGTAAGAAAATGAGGGTTCTTACCTATTTATAGAAAGTGAAATCAAAATTCCTTTCGGATGGAACAGCAGTTTGTTCTTTGCGAATTGGTTTCCTATGGTCGTGACTGGCTTTAAGATGGCCGCCTCTTTATACAGTGATTGGCGCGCGTTCATTGCGTACTTAATGTGATGAGCGAATTACTTTCGATATTTGGATGCCTTAGCGAATCAGACTATATGATGGTGATCTGGTTTAAGTTAGTAATGTAATGTCTTGTGCAACATTTAGTCTTCAAGTGTTAAAAAGGATGTTTTAATTAATGGATTGCATATGCATGATTTTTCGTAGCATTCATTATAGTTAGATTGATTTATTCTCATTTTAATCGCTTAATTTGATCAGCTTATTTCTCAACATTTTTGGAGAGAAAGAATTGTATTCAGTAATTAGAGATAACCTTCATTTCAAAAATGAAACATTCTGTGATAACGTGGTCAATCTATCGATTGCTTGCAAGATGGCCACCTTGAAATATGCATTTGCTTTTTGTTCTTGAGCACTAGGTTTTGGACGCCATTTTAAGTCTATCTTATTAGTCGGCAGGTGGATGAGATTCACATAATTTATGACACTTGAATGTGTCATTTACAATTTAAATGGGGTAAATCAAAGAGGAAGTTGCGAGATAATGTAAATCTTATAACTTAATTTAGAAGTTTGTTTTTGGTGTGATTAATTCATTATTTTACTTTGAAAGATTCACCTCGTTGAAAGAAACAATTTGAATTGCTTTGAGAGTTAGGCATTATTTAGCTTATTTATATGGACATATTTTTGGAAGTTTCAAATTAAATTAAAGTAATGGATAGCATTTTGTAAAACCTATATTATGTGATGGAAATCTTGAAAATTATAAAATATAAATGTAAGGGATTTCAGAAATTCGTGTTTTTAGCATACGTATGGTGCTGCCAACATATATTCTTGAACATTGTCATTTTAATGCATATACCACAAATTTGCTTTTGCAATTGATGAAAATGGATCTGACCATTAGGCAAATGAAATTGTGTAAGTCCATTGGCTGAGTATTGACACATTGCACATGTTCCACATTTGAAGTTTCCCTTTAATGTATTTTCATTCCACAGATGTGAAAGACCTTTTGAATGTGTTGTTGTTATCTATATTCTTTTTAATTAATTTCACTGAAATCCCTTACATTTATATTTTATAATTTTCAAGATTTCCATCACATAATATAGGTTTTACAAAATGCTATCAATTACTTTAATTTAATTTGAAACTTCCAAAAATATGTCCATATAAATAAGCTAAATAATGCCTAACTCTCAAAGCAATTCAAATTGTTTCTTTCAACGAGGTGAATCTTTCAAAGTAAAATAATGAATTAATCACACCAAAAACAGAACTTCTAAATTAAGTTATAAGATTTACATTATCTCGCCACTTCCTCTTTGATTTACCCCATTTAAATTGTAAATGACACATTCAAGTGTCATAAATTATGTGAATCTCATCCACCTGCCGACTAATAAGATAGACTTAAAATGGCGCCCAAAACCTAGTGCTCAAGAACAAAAAGCAAATGCATATTTCAAGGTGGCCATCTTGCAAGCAATCTATAGATTGATCACGTTATCACAGAATGTTTCATTTTTGAAATGAAGATTATCTCTAATTACTAAATACAATTCTTTCTCTCCAAAAATGTTGAGAAATAAGCTGATCAAATTAAGCGATTAAAATGAGAATAAATCAATCTAACTATAATGAATACTACGAAAAATCACGCATATGCAATCCATTAATTAAAACATCCTTTTTAACACTTGAAGACCAAATGTTGCACAAGACATTACATTACTAACTTAAACCAGATCACCAAAATATAGTCTGATTCGCTAAGGCATCCAAATATCGAACGTAATTCGCTCATCACGTTAAGTACCCAATGAACGTGCGCTAAACACTTTATAAAGAGGCGGCCATCTTAAAGCCAGTCACGACCTCGGGAAACCAAATCGCAAAGAACGAACTGCTGTTCCATCCGAAAGGAATTTTGATTTCACTTGCTATAAATAGGTAAGAACCCTCATTTCCTTACCATGACACCACAAAACTTCAAAAGCCATCAGTAGGACTGTGCTAAAACGAAGCATTTTTTCCTGTTGCCCCACTAGACTCTTGCGCGACCGGACGCCATCAAAAATCATGAACTTGACAATCACTGGCACCCTCAAAAAGCTTACATGCAACTTTTGAAGGGGTTCATTTAATTAAAATCTATTTGGACAGAGAGCTCACCGACAAGGTGAGCATTTTAATACTATCCATTTTTGCGTTCAATTTACGAAAAAAATCCTTTATTTTGTAAAAGTAATACACTATGCTCGTTCAGTGAAAATAACGAGGACATAGTATGCACTGTTAAAATACTAATTCAACTGCCTAGTTCTCATTCATGTAGTAAGTCCTTACACAGACAATAATGAATGATTTTTTCACTAAACGTTTTTTTGCTCATTTGAAATGTGATGTTACCTATATACAATTTATTTATACGATTTGTTCATTATATATTTCTTCTTTTCAACAGATAATTGCTCTATGTATGACAAACAATACATTTAACAATGAAGTACTGTATTCTTTATGACAAAAACACCCTCCTGATGAACTAATGAACTTGGTGAAACACGTGTTGAGGGAACGATCTGTATTAACCCTAAGGGATCACTTGAATTGATTCTGATAAAAAGAAAATAAAAGAAAAAACACTTTTGTTTGAAAAAAACTTTGGAAAATCTAAATTCTTTTGTATTAGGTGCGCAGGCTATATGACTACAACCATTAACCATTTTCCAGTGGGTAAGATTAGTGGATTGTGTGGGAGAGAGGGAAGAGTAGCAGGTGTGGGCAAGGGGTGCAGCTGTGCACTAGTGGTGCTTGAAAGCTAAATCAGGAACAGAAAAGAAAGTAAGGCAAAAGATCTGAAATACAGTGATTGCCAATAAGTGAGCTGCAACCGGAGAGACCAATGCGGTAGGCAGGATGAGTCTAGAGTTTGCAACATTTTTACACTCTACCACCGTGGGCTAAATGCAGTATCAATGGCACAGTGGGCTAAATGCAGTATCAAGGCACAGTAGGCTAAATGCAATGTCAAGGGACTAAATGCTATGTTGATGGTACAGTAGGCTAAATGCAGTATCAATGGCACAGTGGGCTAAATGCACTGTCAAAGGCACAGAGGCTAAATGCAATGTCAAAGGCACAGTAGGCTAAATGCAGTATCAAGGCACAGTAGGCTAAATGCAATGTCAAAGGCTAAATGCTATGTCGATGGTACAGTAGGCTAAATGCAGTATCAATGGTACAGTGGGCTAAATGCAATGTCAAAGGCACAGTAGGCTAAATGCACTGTCTAAGGCACACAAGGGTAAATGCAATGTCAAAGGCACAATAGGCTAAATGCACTGTCAAAGCCACATAGGCTAAATGCAATGTCAAAGGCACAATAGGCTAAATGCACTGTCAAAGGCACAGAGGTTACATGCAATGTCAAAGGCACAGTAGGAGAAATGCACTGTCAGAGGCACAGAGGCTAAATGCTGTATCCATGGCACAGTGGGCTATATGCAATGTTAAAGGCACCGTAGGCTAAATGCAATGTCAAAGGCGCGGAGGGCTAAATGCAATCGCAATGGCAAAATAGGCTGAATGCTGTGACCTAATAGGTCACAAGTCAAGCACTAGCAGTCATTTGCGGGCTGGTAAGCTAGAAAGGCTGTGAATTAGTGTGTAAGGTGAACAAAGGGCAGTGATTACAAGTTTAGTTATAGTATAGCCTTGACTAGGCTGGTATGTTCAACTCGTGAGGCATAGTGTGCTGCAAGTACAGTCAGCTAAGCAATAGGCAGAGTAATCAACATTACAGACATAGGCAAAATAGGTAGGCCATTGTGCAGCATGTAGTAATAAGAGTGGCAACAGGTAGATTGAAGTAGTAGATAGGGTAGGCAGTGTTAAGGAGTCATTAGTCAACAGGGCAGATGCGGAGGGCGCAGCATAGGAAGACCAAGGGGAGGATAATCTGGGTAGCCGGCATCTGACTACGGACGGTAGGTGGGCAAGAGGAAAGTTGTTTCCATTTAGTTACAAGGCAATTTGGACTGCATACCCGCTTGACATATTTTGTTGGCAGGAAAAGGTTGAGTGCAAGTTTAGGTCGCACGGGCAGAGTTCCTGGCCCTGGCCTCTGTCGGCTCTGGACAAGTTCAGGACAGGAGTTGTTCCTTGTTGTGTGGGTTCCTTAGTGGGTGGGCCGGCGCTCGCCTGCCGGCGAGGGATTGGACCACATAAAGGACAGGTGGCCAATCAGGGCGGACTGGAGGCAGTCGGGGCCAGGCTGCATCAAAGGAGTAGGGTGGCGGCCATCTTAGATTGGGGCCACCTTGTGGATTTCAATGGTGGCTTTGCGATTTTCAATCTAAGCAGCGTTTTTCCAGCGGTATTAATGCCAAAAGGCAATTTCAGTCCATCGGCTGCACATGTGCAGAATTATCATGTGCTTTTAAAAACGATTCGGCAGAGACGAAAACTGCTCTCAGCAGAGGGTGGCAGGACTGCCAAAGGGCCTACCTTTGCTTCTGATGAAGCCCCAGCTCAGCTGGGGAGCGAGGCACTTCTCCTGCAGTGACAAACGCTCCTGCTCCTCCGAGGTGGGCACACATCGATACTAACTTATTAGTAACGGTAACTATATACATGGACCCATTGTTGCCCACCACCATTCTAACTGATCCAATGGTCCGGGGCGGAACACAGAGAGGGACAGCATTCCAGGCTCAACATGAACCACACACTTATATCACATCCTGTCAAACAGCCATGCACAGACAGCGACAGGGGGAATGCTAGTTAATACACATCACAAAGCCAAACTGCCTACAGAGCAAAAGAAAATACCTTCTATTTTTGCAAAGCCAGACCTGATGCATCTGTCAATGCTTGTTTGTCATCATGCCTAATGAGTGTTTACAATTTGAACTAGCTTGCTACTGAAGCTTTCTGATTATTATTTCTATTTGGAAACAATCTAGACAACACCGTGGCCCCCCCTTTCATGGATGGTGGTAATCCATACTTGAATACCATTACTACCACTTGTATTAGTGGCAACTTGCCCAAAATATGAGTAGGTAAGTGATGTAAGTGTGCCTCATTATGGTGTTGATTGGTGTTTAGGAGGAATTGTCACCACTAATACTTCCACCAGCAATAGTCAGCTGCTGTAATCCACTCACATCACCTTCAAGCTCAAAATATGACAATGCTGTAGTGTGGTGGTACATCCATTACTACAACCGTATCCCTGCACTGTCATACTAATAAAGAGAACTAGCATTTTATAAAAAGTCTTCCCATATTGATGATATACCAGCTTAATTTAAGGGCACAGACTTTTGCCTTTGTTGTATCATAGTGCCACCATATTTGACAAAACCATTGCTAGAGATAACCAGTAAGAGAGAGAGAGGGAGAAAGAGAGAGGGTGAGAGAGAGCAAGAGAGACAGATAGGGAGAAAGAGAGAGAGAGAGGGGGAGAGAATGAGAGAGAGAGCAAGAGAGAGAGAGAAAGAGAGAGAGAGAAAGAGAATAAGTATGCATGACACTTGGTTGGCACAGCATCTAACTTGTGGAGTGGATTGGGAAAATATCTGTTTTTCCGTTTTGGGTTTCCATAGTAACAACCAGTGTAGGTCTGTCTTACTGAGATGAACAAGTTACTCTTTTACCTGGTAACGTTCTTTCGATGGGATGGTCCGACGACGTATTCCATATCTATGACAGTAATCACCAGAGCTGTGCTGCTTCGGAAAATCTTTCGGCGTCTGCGTCCTGCGTCGATGACGTCGATACGCTGTCCTCGAGGGCCTCTGTCGAGCCAACGTCACCGGATATTATAAGTAGGATGCACGACACCCGTAGCCTCAGTTGTAGTTTTTTCCTCAGAACGTGTGGCACCAATCTACTGCCCGTATGACCACAGAAAGCCTTGTGGAAACGTAAGCTGCAATCGCATAAGAAATTCTGTAGTGGGGTAGGCAGGGAGGGAGCGATATGGAATAAATCGCCGGACCATCCCATCGAAAGAACGGTACCAGGTAAGAGAGTAACTTGTTCTTAGAGAGGATTGGGTCCTCCAAAGTATTCCATATCTATGACAGACTCCCAAAGCAGTACCAACGTAAGGAAGTGGGAAAATAATTTAGACTATACAAATTTAGAATGTCCAATCAAATTGCAGAATAAAGGACCCCCTTGTCAAAGGCCAGATCCTGCCCATGGGAAGAATCTAGGGAGTAGTGACGTACAAAAGTATGAACCGAAGCCCAAGTGGCTGCTTCACAGATGTTACGAATAGGAACACCCCTCTGCAAATCAGTAGAGGCAGCCATACCCCTAGTCGAATGGGCCCGTAAGCCTACCAGAGGGTCCTTACCCGCCAGGCGGTAACACTCAGAAATTGCCAAGATAATCCATCTAGACAAAGTCTGCTTAGTCACAGCTTGTCCCAAACGCCTTCCAGCGTAACCAATAAAGAGCTGATTGTCCACTCTGACCCGGAACATGCGTGAAATGTAGAAACTTAAAGCTCTCCTAGGATCCAGCCTATGCAGCCTCTCCTCTGCCTTACCAGGATGTGGAGGAGGATAAAATGCCGGAAGAATAACCTTCTGACTTAAATGAAATTCCGACACCACCTTCAGAAGAAAGGAAGGACGAACTCGAAGGACAACCGTGTCCTTATGAAACACAGTCAAGGGGCTGGCTTAACTGAAAGTGCCTGTAACTCACTCACTCTGCGAGTGGTGGTGACCGCAAACTAAAAATACAGTTTTAATGGTTAACAGTCTCAAAGGACAAGAATGTAAAGGCTCAAATGGAGCACCCATTAGAAACTTGAGAACAAGGTTCAAATCCCAACCGGGCACCTGGAAAGGTGACGGAGGGAACACATTAGTGAGCCCTTTCAGAAACGGAGAAATTAAAGGAATTTTAAAATAAGAACACTCCTCAGACGAGCGCTTAAATATGGACAGTGCCGCCAGGTAACCTTTAACGGTACCCACTTGCAAGCCCATGTGGGCTAAAGAAAGCAAAAAAGACAGAACCACAGGAATGTCACATGAAAAAGGATCCACATTCTTAACCCTGCACCAGTCACAGAAGTTTCTCCAACGGCAACGGTACAGGGACTTTGTTGCCGGCCGTCTGGCTGAAAGCAACACCTCCATCACGTCTTCAGGGAGGTCTCAATCCTTATACCTCAACCTTTCAGAAGCCAAGCGTGAAGGTTGAGGGATCTGACCTCTGGATGGAGAACCTGCCACCCTCCCGTGAGAGCAGATCGTCTCGCTAGGGAAGACGACATGGAGGGCAGATGGACAAGCCGAGAAGGTCCGGGTACCACGTCCTCCGGCCCATGCCGGAGCAATGAGGATCATCCGGGAACCGAACCTCCGTAACCTCTGCAACACTTGCAGGATGACGGGGACTGGAGGAAACGCGTACAGCAGTGGGAAGGACCACTCCACTACGAACTCATCTCCTAAGGCTCCTCTTGGAGGAAATTCCAGCAAGCAAAACCTTTCGCACTTCCGGTTGACACTGGAGGCGAAAAGATCCACTTGAGGGGTCCCCCAAAGGGCGAAGATCTCCAGGAGAATCTCCTGAGCCATCTCCCACTCGTTAGAGATCGCGCTCTGCCTGCTCAGAGCATCCGCCGTCTCGTTTTCGTCTCCGGCCAGTTGAACTGCCGAGATCGAAATTTCCTGCTGGATGGCCCAGAACCAGAGCTACATCGCCTCCCTGTACAGAGGAAGTGACCCTGCCACCCCATTTTTGTTGAGGTAGTGCATGGCAACTGTGTTGTCCGCCAGAATCAGGACATTCTTTCCTCGCACAGTCGGCAGAAAAGCCTTCAGGGCAAGCCTGACGGCCCTCAGCTCCAACAGATTGATATGGAGTCTGGACTCCGACGGAGACCAACGACCGCTGACTGTCAGCTCGTTGGCATGAGCTCCCCATCCCATGAGGGACGCGTCCATCACAATCGTCACCTCCGGCCAGGGTAGCCAAAACAGAGCTCCCCTCATCAGATTGCCTTCGCCGGCCCACCACAGAAGGTCCTGGGTGACCGAGGGCGGCACCTGAATGGGGTCCGACATCCTGCCGGAGGACTGTGACCACTGGAGCTTGAGAGCCCATTGCAAAGATCTCATCCGCAAACCTTGCCTCTGGCACCAGAAGAATGCAGGATGCCATGAGGCCGAGCAACCTCAAGAACTCGAACGCTGGGAGACTTTGGGCATGTTGAAACTTGTGCACCATCTGCTGAATGTGGTGAGCTCTCACCTGGGGAGGAAAACACTGCCCCAGGGACGAGTCAAGCACTGCTCCGATGTAGTGGAGCCACTGAGTTGGCGTCAAGTGGGACTTCTTTAAGTTGAGGGTGAAGGCCAGCTTGTGAAGGGAGTGGCAGGTGACAGACAGATGATGCAAGACTTGCTCGGGAGAGCACGCCCTGATCAACCAATCGTCCAGGTAGGGGTAGACGTGAATCCCCCCTTTCCTGAGATATGCTGCCACCACCACCATGAGCTTGGTGAAAACCCTCAGGGCGGAGGTCAATCCGAACGGCAGGACCTGAAACTGAAAGTGCGGGTCACCAACCGTGAACCTCAGGTACTTCTTGTGCTTGGGATGGATCGGCACATGAAAATAAGCATCCTTGAGGTCGAGAGACACCAACCAGTCCTGAAGTTGAAGGGCCTGGAGGACTTGAGAAAGAGTAACCATCTTGAACTTGTCCTTCCTGAGGAGCTTGCTCAAACCGCGCAAGTCCATGATGGGTCTCAATCCCCCATCTTTCTTTGAAATCAAAAAATAAGGGGAATACCATCCCTTGTTCCTCTCCGCTACAAGCACCAGTTCTATGGCGCCTTTCTCCAGCAGAGATTGAATTTCCTGCGCAAGGAGCGGATCCGGACTCTTCAAAGAGAGATTCCCTGGTGGATTGTCGTGAGGCCTCTGCCGGAAAGGAAGACAGTAGCCTTGGGCTATGATCTCCAGAACCCACACATCTGAAGTAATGGCACGCCATTCTACAAGATGCTGCGCCAGCATTTCCCCAACCGGAGAAGCATGGGTCTCATGACTGAGCATAAGCGGCTGCGGCAGTGCCTGAGGGCAAAGAGGCAACTGCTCGCGTGGCCTTGGCCCCTCGAGTACCTTGTTTTCCACCTCAGGCACTCCTACGGTTACCCCTTTGACTTGCAGCTCCTCTCGATTTACTAAAGGACGAGTAATATCGAAAGGAACCTCCCCTCCATTGCTGTCCCCTAGGACAAAAAGGCAGAGGTTGGCAAACTGCAGCACCCAACGACTTCGCTGCAGCTTTCGAGGTCTGCAACCTCTCAAGACTTTCGTCAGCCTTGCTGCCAAAAAGATGTTCACCATCAAAGGGCATGTTGAGGAGCCGGTCTTGCACATCAGGAGCAAAACCCGACTTCCGCAACCACGCAAACCTGCGTATTACGGTGCTCGCTGCCATGGACCGGCTGACGCAATCAACCATGTCCAAACCCGACTGAACGGATTCACACATGGCATCCTTGCCATCCTGCACAATAGCAAGGAAGCCATCCCGTTCCTCCCCTTCGGGAATATGATCAGCCGCTAAGAAAATACAGTTCCACAGAGTGTGCGTGAAACGAGACAAGGCACAAACGGAGTTGGCAGCCTGAAGCGCCATACCCCCAGAAGAAAATACCCTCTTCGCCCAGCCATCAAAACGTTTGTCGTCCGTATCAGGAGGGATGGTAGGGTACGACGCCTGCTTTGCTGGGGCCGTAACCGCCTGCACCACCAAACTCTCCGGAGTAGGGTGCGTGGTCAAGTAGAAGAGATCGCCACTGGCTGGGCGATATTTCTTCGGCAAGGACTTACTCACTGTAAGTAGACTCTCCGGAGAGGTCCAAGCCGCAGCCACCCTTCTCTGCAAGGCCATATGGAATGCCAGCACCGGCTCAGTTGGAGAACCTTGGTCCAGGATATCAGTCAGGTCATCCTGCTGAAAATCCCGAGGGGGGGCAGATCACCCCAGGTAATCCATGACCCTCGACATGAGGAGCCGGTATGAGGATTCAGCATGCGTGCCAGGCTCCGGCCTACCAAAATCCACCTCCGGAGAGGTGTCTAGACCATTGGCGTCGTGCAGCGACTGACGCAGGTGCTCAAGTTGACTATGACCAGAAACAATGTCATCCGGGACCTCTGCAGGAACCTCACCTTCCTTAGACCCCTCATCCACCACTGAAATATAATCCATAGGCTGGAAGGAGGGTACAGAAAAAGGCACAAAGACATGTTTAGCCTTGGCCTTTCTGGTGGTGCCACCGAGCCACCGGGTACCTCCGACAAGGCCACCTCGAAAGGCGTCGAGAGCATCGATGGAATCGGCGTCGACGTTGAGCGCGGCGCCGACAGCTTCAATGGCATCAACACAGGCCTCGAGGGCGGAGCCCCGAGCGTGTCTCTCGACAGCCTGGGCGTTGATGGTGTCGACGACTTCCTCGGAGGCGGGGCCTCGAGAGAGTCCGTCGACGACGTTGGCGCCGCCGGCGTCGATGTCTTCCTCGAAGACTTCACAGATTCTCACGGTCTCGAGGGCGTCAAGGACCGTGACCTTGAACGGGCATGTCTAGAGCCACCATCCTTGTCCGACCGGGACCTCAAAGGTGCCCGGTGGTTGCGACGACTGCTCGAGCCCGAATGAGGCGGACGAGTGGTGGCTCTAGCACAGCCACAACCGGCGTCCTCAGATGGCGTGTATGGACCGGAGCCCTGCGATTGAAAAATCGCCAACATCTCCTTTCGGAAGGAATCCCATTCCTCAGTAGTGGAATGCTGGTTGGGACAAGCAACCCGCCGACGGGCGGAGTCCTCGGAAGAGGACGGGGAAGGCGACCTGTGACGGTGCTTCCTTGAGTGCCTCGAAGAGGCAGAGGAATGGCAGGACCGGCTCCCAGACCAAGAACCCCTGGTCTCACAACAATGATGCAGAGACTCGCCCCTCGAATCGTCCGTCGAAAGACCAGTGGAACGCGACTTCCAGGGCTTGGCCACCTTACCGACCGACAGCTACTTCTTACGCTCCCGCAAGGCCTTCGATGTGAGCGATTGGCAGTCGACACAGTCATCCGTATCATGGTCCTCCCCGAGGCACCAGAGGCAAGCGTCGTGCGTATCCATCAGCAACATCTTGGACCTGCACACCCGACACTTCTTAAACCAGGACCGCGGGGTGGAAGAAGCTGAAGACATCATACGATAGCAATGAAGAAACAGGTTTGAAGAACCGAAAGAACAGGATTCAGTAGAATCGAGGCGCGCCGATATCTTGGAAGCGAACATGTTCATGGAAAAAACAGAAATGAGGCTACGGGCGTCGTGCGTCCTACTTATAACATCCGGTGACGTCGGCTCGACGGAGGCCCTCGAGGACAGCGTATCAACGTCATTGACGCAGGACACAGACGCAGAAAGATTTTCCAAAGCAGCACAGCTGTGGTGATTACTGTCATAGATATGGAATACGTCGGAGGACCCAATCACCTCGAATGAACCAATTAGGAGTGTGTGATTCTGTATGTGCAGGCTTTCTGGTTTAAAGATGTGCAGGAGCTGCCCAATGATCACATTTCTCAGGCTAGCCAATAACCTCTAGTACATAAGAGGTAGATAGCTTTTTATCAACATTCACACTAATCACACAGTACATTAATACTGTTTAATTATACAAAATAGATCTTTTATTCAATATTATTACAAATTTAAAAAGCGAAAAAAATCAATCGCTGACTTTTATCGCACATAGTGTAGAATACTAAAACACTGTCTAAAAACAGACAATTAGCTTGTGACACATATACCTAAATCAGGTCAGGTAGTGTATGTACTTTTAACATCATTTGCTTTATTGACTATGGTAAGGGCATTTGCCATCTTGATATAGTCAAGTGCTGCAATAGCATCAGTTGATATTAATTACAGCTCTTGTTGACAGTGAATACGTCAATTTGTACCTGAAGCTGTGACTGTTCCAGTGTGTGGAGAAAATCTTTAGGAGGTAGAATCCTGAATAAGGCAGGAGTGGGACTCTAGGCCAAGTAGCTGTATATGGATTTGATCTAGCTAGACCACCTATTGGATGGTTTTCAGCCTAATTGAAAACCTAAGTCTCCAGCGACCACTGACCATCCTCAGTCTGAATTAACCCAGAGAATACATTAACGAATCTTCTTTCACCACCGAACTACCATCCAGTAGGAGGTCTAGCTAGATCAAATCCATATACAGCTACTTGATCTATTGCAGCATTACTTGTTTTTTAATTGTAAAACAAAAAATATAGAGGCATATCTCCTGAAGAAAGTTCCAAGATTTACGTCTGAGAACTGAAACATGTTGAGTTCCCTTAGCCTAGTATGAAGTAATCAGGGAAGTAAATATCCCAATAAAAGGACCTTGACTATATGAAGACGGCAAATGCCCTTACCATCGTCAATAAAGCAAATGATGTTAAAAGTACATACACTACCTGACCTGATTTAGGTATATGTGTCACAAGCTAATTGTCTGTTTTTAGACAGTGTTTTAGTATTCTAGACGATGTGCAGTAAGAGTCAGCAATTGATATTTTTCGCTTTTTAAATTTGTAATGATATTGAATAAAAGATCTATTTTGTATAATGAAACAGTATTAATGTAATGTGTGATTACTGTGACTGTTGATAAAAAGCTATCTACCTCTTATGTACTAGATTAATATATCCCAACAAAAGGTAGAGCTACCACGCTCCTGGTTCTATTGGGTTTCCCCCCTCTATGTTTAATATAGCAGGTAACCTCTGCATGTAACCCCCGCCCCGATCTTGACCCCCACCCCCTGCTTATGTGCTTGCATGGCTGCCATTGCAGCAACCATCAGCATACCGTTCACAGTTTCCCCGCCCCTCCTTGGTTCCCTTCCTATACTGATTCTCTCCTTGGGGAGGGGGCGGAGGGCAAATTGGTTACTGGAGGAAGTTCCCAAGAGTGGAGCAAAGTCGCCATGTGCCTTCTACACACCCATACGGGGAAGTGCTGCACTGTTCTCTCTGCATTCCATGCTTATGTCTATTTTACTGTTTTCCCCATTCTCCCCCCACTTTGTATTTTGTACTGTGCCTCCCCACACAATTTGTCGAGATCCAACCATCTTCCCCCATTGTGGTCGAGGTGTCTTGAATTAGGGGAACAGCAGCAGCCAGCATCTAATGAAGTAAAAATGTAACTATGCAAGAGAAGAAGTACTTGTGTGTGTGTTCATTAAGCAATATGACCCGAGCGGTGGGGGCATTAATGACTCAGGTAATGCCCCTGGGTCTATAGGTATAGGCCCCGAGTGAAGCGAGGGCCTTACTGAAGGCCTGGGGCTTTACCTGAGTTGGTAATGCCCCTGCCGCGAGGGTCATATTGCTATTAGTACCCTGGCCCGCATTATGTGCGTGACCGGGGCACTAAACGCATTTTCTTCTGTCCCGAAATGCTGCAGCGTTTCGGGACAGAAAAAAAAACGGCCAAGAAAATGGCCGCCATGGAAAGGGAAAATGGAGTCTGTTTTCCCTTTCCATGGCAGCCATCGGGAGCAGACGCGCTGGGAAGACAAGTGTTCCCAGCGCGTCCGCTCCCGAAAAAGGACCAAAAAGAAGGTAAGTGGGGTTGGGAGGGCGGGAGTGGGACGGGGGAAGAGGGAAAAAAATGTGTACCTGCGTCCCCGGTGGGGGACGAGGGAAGCCCCCAGCCGTGTGGAGCCGCAGAGCAGGGATGGCCCTGCTACGAGTGTCCACACGGCTGGAGGCTTTCCTCGTCCTTCGCCGGCGATGCAGGAACAAGAAGGTAAGTTGGGGGGGCGGGTGGGAGGGAGGGAAGGGAATTCAAAAAAATAAATAAATACTTACCCGAGTCCCCGGCGGGGGGCAAAGGCAGTCTCTCAGCAGCAGGGAGGCTCGGAGCGGGGATGGCCCCACTTCGAGCCTCCTCATTGGCTGAGGGGCTGCCACGCCCCCCACCGGGGACAAAGGCAGTGGAATCCCGACAGAGGTATTCCCGGCCTGGTAATGACTCGGCGAGGGCCAATCAGAATGGCTCTTTCATTCTGATTGCACCCTGGCCGGGTACTAATGTAGTAAAGGAAATAAGTGTGCATGAGTTTGAAGGAGTGTGTGCATGTCAGGCTCTTTGTATGTGTGAATGAGTACAGTGTTTAAGTGCATGAGTATTATGAATGGAGTGTGTATGTGTGCATGTGCACACGTTTGAATGTGTGTGGGTGATTGTTTACATATTTGCATACATTTGTGAAAATAGTAGTTATTTTGCATAATGTGCAGTAGTCAGGGTTTAATAGAGATTATGCATTTACCATCATCCCGGCAAATGGATACCACCTTTTAGGAATTTTAAAATTATACAATTAACCTAATATTGAAATGCAATGCTGTGTCGTTGTAAAATAAAATGTTTGCAATCAACCTTGCCTTTGATTCAACCTGAAATTAATAAGGTCAGAACTTCAAAGGTATCCGTTTTTTCATAGCAAGTGGCCTCCTGTTATCACCTTAACTGTTTAAGATATCGGTTGGTGGTGAGGGGCATGTTTTAAATCAGCCATTCGGTCGTGATAGCAGTGCATACCACACTGCCACTGCACCTGCGTGCTTGTGCTGCCATTCCTTCCCACTTTGCTGTCTTTCCTTCTCCATACGGCGTTCGTTTGTTCCGGATTCAGTCTACTTCAACTCATTTTTCCTCTGGTCCTTTGTGTATTCTCTCTTTCTGTACTCTTTTCAATACATCGCACGCACATGTTGAGTCTGTTTGCGTGTACGCGTGTGTTGAGCAGTTTATATGTTCTGCCACACATACCCAAATGTTCCAGTCATGTCTTCACGTTTAACTATTTTAATATTTGCAGACACATAACACTAGTAATTGACATGGGAAAGAGACTTCTGGTCATACCAGTGAACAGAAGTCGTTTCGTTTTGTCGAATTGCAAATTGTATGTCTCAAAACATTAACTTGCATATATTTGTATACATTCTTAGGTTTTTACTATTCATGCAGGTCTAACATTATTGCTGCGTTCATGCCTATAAATGTAAGGTGTAATAAACAATGCAAAGACCAAAACCTTTTGGCATTGACAATGCATCTTTGCAATGGCTCTACATGTTTTTACTATTATTAATTGAGAATATAATGTAAGGAAATATGTTTATCTCCTCTCTGCTTAGGGTAATATTTAGCTCTCTGACAGACAAGTTATATATCTATCACACACAAGGTCTGATAATAATCAGTTGCTGTGGGCCGCCATATAAAGTGCTTCTGATTGCTTCATCCAATCTTGACTCTTCTCTCTTATTGGCCAGTTGCATTTATGTTTCTGATTAGTGGAGTCTTTATATTGTCCTTTATATGTTTCCTATTTGGCGTTTAGTTTGGATTAAGATGAGTTATAGGTACAACAGAGCAGGCTTAGAATGTCGGACTTGACGCCAGGGTCGGACTGAGTCATAAAATTGTCTCGGGCACCTATGGAAAAGTTGCCCACAGTTGCAAATGACAATTCATACCTTTTGTGACACTGAATAGTGTAAGAGGATTCAATTCAACACTACAGCTAAGTCAATGCCTAGTCTGGGATACTGAATGGAAACCCTTATTAATATATCTTTATGTCCAGTTCATGCGTTCTGGATGACTACCCCTATATAACACCCCTCTCTTGGAATCCTCCTGACCCCACTGAGCCAAGAAGTAGTTCTGTTTTGCAAGTTAAAAGGTTTATTTGATAATTTAAACAATAGATATATATATCACACTTTATACTAATTTAATAGTTGAATATCACACTGAATCTGAGCAGTAATCAATAATGGATAGTCTGGCACTAGCACACTTCTTTATAATCAATGATGAGTGGTTATAGGATGGATAAGATAGCAACAATACTTTATGGTTTCAAATGGATGCAAGGTGGAATGAAAATGCAGTACAGAAAATACTCAATATGCGTTCAATGTAATCACTTTTCTCTGGCAATCCCCTCCCCTCTTTATGCAATGCAAGGAAATGGAAGGAAAGCACACAGTTCTCAGAAATGCAATCAACTGTAATTCAGTTCACCCCAGCAAGCTTAGACTACAGAAGTTGGAAACACAGGCCCAAAATGCTTTTATATGTGCTGGCAATGAAGTGAAAAATATGCTAAAATGCTTTTAATTCCCTCCAGAGGTTCCGGGTGAGTGGTATCAAGTTAATATCAGTCCAGGCTCACTTTAGCAAGGATCTAGGAGTAACTAGCAGGTTAAACGAATTTTTGACAAGTGAAAGCAAGAAAACTGCTGTTTTCACACGTTGAGAAATTTGCAAATTGCGGCAAATTCGCGAGTGCGTTTTTCGCGATTGCGGCAAAAGTATCAGGGGTAGGAATGCGGTTCTAGGTTCGTTGAAAGGCCACGATTCTAAGCTTTCAGAGGAAAGTTACTGCAAGTCTCTAGGACAAACGGTCACGGAGTCACGGAGATATGAGCGATATGGTAAAGGTCGTTTTTCAGATTTGAAATTTTAAAGTTCAAAATGACAAGTGCAGCTTGCAACTAGAAAATGACAGGTGACAGCATTACAAATGACAGGTGACAGTTAGGAGGCAGTTCTACTTAGATTAAAATAGATTGAATTATATTATTTTAACTAAGAGATTGGTTCTGCACAGTCTGCTAGGTACTCACAATATATTTTTGAAATAAATGGGCCTCGCCACGGATCTGGTCAGGTTTTGGACTGGACTCTGGTCTGGTCTCTGCACTTCACAGTGATCTGGGTCAGCTCTCTGGTTCTGCTAACAGTGGTCTGGGTCAGCTCTGCTCTCTCTGGTCTAGCCTCTCTGGATTCTGGAGATTGATGGATTTGAAGTCTGGATCTCTGGATGTTGTATGGTCCGGCAGAGCGCGTTGCAGCAAATGGAATTGAATGTCCCTATCTGTCCTGACTGTCTGCTTTTATGTGTTTTGAAAGTGGGTGTGTGTGCAGCATCACTAGCCACTACCCCTCTCCACTTGTCATTGGCCACTTCATCCTCTTCCCCTTGATTGGGGGAATGAAATGAAGTGTCATCATGATGAGGTCTGTTTATGGTACAGAGAACCCACCCCTGTCAAATTACACACAATCTATATTTTGACCCAAAAGACATATTTGCACAGGTACACATTTGTTTAAAATTACATGCACCCATCACATATCACAGGAGGTATACCCTGTCCAAATCTGCTCTTCCTGGGAGCTTGCATTCAGAAATGGCGACATTTGCACTTTTTAACGGGTTTCGCAATATCGGACATTACCCCAAATTTATACACATGTGCGCAAGGAGTATGGACATTAATTGATGAAGTGTCAGATTTTTAACATGCATACATTTTAAGTAATACCCTCTTAACTGCTAGTTTGCCCCCAGATCATGCCACCGGTTCTAAAAACCTCTTAAAATGTGGGCAGAAAAATCACAAGAATTATGGTATCATTTAAATAATGTTCACAAGTCCGTACTATGGGTATTCATCTTTTTCTAAAACCATATTCTGGCTACAGGGGTGTGGTTTCCCCCCAGCACAAGGTTGAATTTCTGGTTTTTCCAGTTCTGCCAAGCCAGCTTGCTCTCACAGGCAGTGCTACTCCCCTTTCTTTCCAGGAGGAAGCCACTTTTTACGGCCCCATAATAAAACATTTGCCTGAGTCAGGACAGGGCTTTGTTCAATTTCCTGCAGAGCCCAGGTAATTCAATCAGGGAAGTGTCATATCCCTTTTGGTGGGAGCAGCAAAAGGGCAGCTAGGCCTGGGAACACAGCTGTTGTGCAAGTCTCATCTCCTGTCGGGGGTAGCTGGTGGGCAGAATTCAGTTCCTTAAACCAGGCTTCAGATAAAATGTCACTTTTTGTTACCCAGTTTAAGTCAAGACAATGTTTACATATGCAGCTAGAATGCTGATTCTAAGTTCAAAACTATGGCATTTCAACAATTGCAACCTATGTGACACTCAAAAGTAGGTCACTCATTTCTTTTAAACATTTAGATTTTTAGTGTCTTCCAGTCCAAATTTACTTAAACTGCTGAAATCCACAGCTCAGCCAGTCTTGTTATAAACCTTCAAGTCACTTCAGAATATAACTTTACATTGTATCCACCTCTCAGTAAGTCTTTCTTTGGCATGCTTTGGGTTCATCTATTCAGTTTTACACATATAAAAAAAATCTGGTGTTGTTTTAAAACGCCGGCTTTCTGATAGTGGTGAGTACTGGTACTGCACCCATTTTTGGGATTTAAGAAAATGAATTCCCCACAATTCTAGGTTGCTTTTGGCAATCAGCATTGCCATTCCCAATGGTTTCAGACTACTGTGTGGGTAGCCCAATGGTGGTTTTGGGTAGTGCCCTTTTGTGCCCATAACATCGGCAACAATGAGTGGCAGCCTATTCTTCATGCATTTCCCTGTGCATTTTCTGGGAAGCTCTGGCCATCATGATGTTTTCCATGTCAGTACTGCACAGTTTTTGAGGTAGGGCTCGGATGCATGGGTAAAAACATCCCACAATAGTACCCAAGGGGGAGTTTTTTTTTAGTAAATGTGAGGCAAACTGCATTTTTACAGGATGTTTATTTAGCAACACTGGTCAAAACTATTAGCTGCATAGAAGTAACTCATTAGACTGGCCCACATTGGCCAAGAAAGTGGCCCACTTTGACAAAAAAAACTGCCCCACCCCAGCATTTTGCATTTTTGGTTCGGCCATGAGCCTATTGTGCTATTGGCCAGTCCAAGTTGGCTTGGCGCTTTGCATAAGTCATGGGACATCATGTATCTGCCGTTAGGGTTATATCCAGAGCCTTCAAACATGTCTGCCCCGGTCACTGTTGGATCAGAAAGGGGACCCTTCTTCCCTATTGAACATCTTAAGGCTAATGTATTCTTATTTGTGTGTGGTATAAGATAAGGACTAACAGGTGAGCTATTAACCTCAGGTCCATTCATCAGCAGTGTTTTGACCATTGTGTATACCTCTTCATATACATGATCTTGAGTCAGAAAGTATTGATAAAGTGGCTGTTCAGATTTGAGCTGTCCTTCAATACCCAATATTGCTGTCTGCCGACAACACAGTTCTACTTGCTGCCCCCTGTGGGCTCTCAGGATTGTAATGGATAATTGTAATGGAAACATTTACCAAATCCACGGACAGACTCGGGTTCCCTGTACATATTCGTAATTCAAAGTACCTGGCAGTGGGGATATGACCCTTTTAGTATATTATCTCTACCACTCTATTGTGGACCAGTGTGATTTGAAGAGACTTGAACTGCAGGAAGCAGCCTGATGTTGCTGTACTTCATGTTGCGTCCAGTAACAGCAACCTTTTGTTAAAGCTATGCTGTTGGCTTATCGTTCCAGAACTGTGCAGATGGTTCCGTATGGAGCAGGCATGTGTGGCTTTGTTAAAGTACAATATTTGTAAATTAAAGTTCCGTAGTCCGTTTCAACAGTTGTCAACATGTGTTTTACCTAGAGAACTATTTTACATTAAATTTAAATCATTTTTACTATGGATCGCATTATGGACAGCTCCTATCAGCTGAACTTGCACCGGTCTTACTCTGTGATCTGTCTAAAGTAACATTGTGCACCAAATGGATTGGTCAAACTATGTTATATCCCGTGGGAGTGAAGTACCACTCCCACATTGGCCAATTCCAGGGCCATATTTATTTTATGTATTTTATTGTTTACATTTATAAAGCGCACAATGCACTTCTAGAGCATTGTAGCGCTGTTACAAGCAAGACTTACTTAGTTACATACTAGCCGGTATGGCTGGGAAACCCTGTATGGCTTGGCAATTACAGGGAAGCCACTGGTGTCAGTATGCTGCTGGAAGGGCTCTCAGCGCGGTGCTCTCTCATCCCCCCACCACACTCCTTACCATACATAGTTGGGACACAGTGGATGTCTCAGACCCCTTGCTGGCGGTGCTATTGGCCCAGCTCTTTGCGCGGCCCTCCTTCTCATCATGGGAGTGCCGCTAGCAGCAGTGCCGCCAGCGCAGCTCTCCCTCCCACCCGGCTGCACCTGATAGATGTGGCCAAGTACAAGAAACTCCCCGTGCTCCTTACCTTGTTGAGGTGGGGGGCGGAGCACATGGTTCTGCCCCCTTGTTGGCTGTATTTTCACTGGGCCGTACCTGGCATAGGCAGCCCGGCCGCTCTTTGATGACAGAGCCAACTGCCACTAAGTTACCTTGCCATGCCGCACGGGCAGAGCGGCCTGGCTGGTTTCTTAGCCTTGCTCCTCCCTCCTTATCACATTGTGCATGGACCTCGGTTTTCAGGGCACATAACTGCTGTTACGACCCCCGGGCTATATCATTAACGTTTAATTGAAGTTCAACTAAGTTGGGCATTGAAATCTTGCTTTTCACAACTGTATCGTCTAGATTTGAGGAATAATTGCGTTTCAGTTATTATAAATGGCAGATAGGTTATGGCAAACTACCAAAAGTCAATGGTATGGCAGCATTTTGCTCTCATAATTTCACCTGGAACTGAAAGTTAGCTATGTTTGGCTAAGTATATTTATTCTCCTTCTCTGATAATCAAGATTTGGCCTCATTTTGTACTATTAGGAACTCTGAGGTGGGGTCTTGAAGGTGCAGCGTGTTATGTAACTATTTCTAGTGTCCTTAGGGAGATGCACTTAATCTAATGTCAACCTGATCTACTAATATTGGTGCTTATGCTCCCTCTTTCCATTATTGTGTAGCAATATTCCTAATCTATTCTTTGTATGATTAGAGCCCAGTGCTTTTATTATGCAAATGTTCCTGTGGTTTGGATGATGAATTGTATTGTGTTTATTCTGTATTTCTGTGACTCTGTTGTGCATATGCAATGATATGTGTGTCCGAATTAAAGCACGGATTGATTGATTGAATATGGGCCCATTTGAAATGGCACACTGAGCAGCTGGGAGGCCATGTTGTGACCAGATACCAGTGCAGAGGCCATTCCATGCACATACTTACACATCAATACCCCTGCAACAAGTAGGCCGTAAGGAAGGGGAAGGCAAGTGGAGGCTGCACACAAATATGCAATCACCTTTGTGGTCAACAAGTCCCATATTTCCCAATTGTGGTATAATGGCCGCTTCTTTGCTATCCCAGCATCCGTTACTCTATCCAGGTCCATCAACAGACATTTTGGAGATGGCCGAATAGTAAATAGTTAATGTGGTGCAGAGTTACAATCCATCTGCTGGCACGCACTACCTTTGAGGTTATAAAAATCCTTACATAATGTTATAAGAGAACAGTATAGCACTTTTATTAATGGTACTAGAGACCCTTCATTACGTTTAAATGACCCAAACATCTAGTTTTGGCCTTTCCCATTAAGAAATGTTAAGAGACGATCACTTATAAGAGTCAGTTATGTTTTTGGTGACTGGTTTCAGGTATATGTCCTGATGAAGAGTATTGGACTCACAGAGCTTCAATATTTCTAAATAAACATTTGAACTAGTTTGCTAAGTATGTTCAGTGCTCTGACACTATGCTAAATAAACGTACAAATGTTCTATAATATCATTTAACGTAACTAAGCGGCTTTGATATCACAAAAAGAATGCATGCCATTCCTAGTATAAGACTCCCCATATCAGTGTGCACCGACGGACGGCTAGCATCTCCACCCCACAATAATGCACTACTTTAGTCTTTCCTCAGCATCAAAGACAATCCAATACAGTGGCACCTGGACATTAAATAAAACAAGCATTGACAATGGCAACAGTTTGGTCTTTTGTGTAGGCCTGAGAAAGGCACTTGCCAGGCACTGCTGTAGTATAATGTATTGGCCATTAATGGTAGCAGTTGCAAAATTATGCTATTACCTGGGCATCTATGAGCAGTGCCTGGCAAATGCCTAATACTTATTCAAAAGACAAAACTGTTGGCTTTGACAATGCTTATCTTAACAGGATTTCAGTCAAAGACACGCATAGTGCCTATAAATTGAGCGGCTGAAGGCAGACGTGCTTAAGATATTTTTATTACACCGGTAGCACGTTTGCAACTCTAATTAAGTCATTACCCCTCAGAAGACTGCTTTAAAAAAACTGTGGCAGGCACTTTGAGTGTAAGGTTTGATGGTAAGGTGTGCTTAAAGCAAGCTCAAAGAGTACCTATGAGGAGGCGTTTTGGCCAGGGAGGCATAGGAACTTGGTAGGAATGGCCATAGGGATTAGCATGGCCATGGGCCGTCAATGGGTGGATAACAAGCTTTGTGCCCCTCTTCCTATACCATTTATCCCAATGTGTATTCTAATACAATCTTTTTGGCTTATAGGTGACGCTTAGCCCAAACTATAAATGTCTAACTACATAGCAGCACCTATATGCTTCACAGTAAATCGGGTACACTCATAAGTAAATGCAATTGATTCCTTGCGTATTTAAATTGTTCAGCACCATTATTATTGTGCTATCTCTATAATATGTAAAAGACATATGCGGTCAGAGAAACACATTACACTGATTGCCTTTACAGTTTTCTTTCCACCTCCACTATGCCTTACCCTGAGGCTCTGTTGTGCTGCCTACGTTTGCAACTGTTGTTGCCCAAATGCAGACTATTATAGCAGTCAAGTTAACAAAACAGAGATGCCCTTGACGGGTCTATTTTTACTTGCACCGAGAAACGACAAGATGTCGGAAGCGGCCTTGTATGGCAGTGGATAACTAATTGGATAACTGCCAGACACGTTCTTACCTCTTGCCCTAAAGTGGGACCATTATATATGAATTTGTTGGGAAGACTGGTGCATAGCTATGAGAGTATTGTTGGAGACTCTTTTTGGGTCCACTGTCTCAATTCATATACAATATCATCCCAGCTTGCCCTGTTTAGAGTGTGGACACAGGTTAGAAATGGACTGCTACCAATTTAACTTTGCTGAATCGACTACACTGCTATGAACCCTGTTTTACAGTTGTCGGAACTGATTTGCACGGGATGCTCTGACAATGCTTTGAGCTATGTGTTAGTTGTATGTACACTTGTTTATTTTTATTAGAGATATTCTTATTTTATATATGTCACTTTAGGTTATTTGCAGTGTGAAGAATTATGAAGTCTGTATAATTATGAAAGACGTGTTTTATTGACTTTCTTAATCTGGAACTCTGTAATGATTTTGTGTAAAGTTCTAATATTTGGAGTAAATCACAATAAATTATTATTATTATTGTCATTATTGTCATTATTATTATTATTATTGTCATTATTATTATTATTATTATTATTATTATTATTATTATTATTATTATTATTATTATTATTATTATAACTAATTACTGGTCAATGCAGCAGCATAAAAGCATAAAAAGCCAGCACCTGTGCCCCATCGAAAGATAATCTGTTCCCCTATATAAGCACTAGAAGTGTCAACAGTATCCCATTTTGACTGAGCCAGTCTGTTAAGTCTACAGAGTGGACGTTTGTGCAAATACTGGCATTGCAGCGTCTGCTAGGCTGTTGCTACTTTCATGGGCGCAAACTGGCCTGCAATGGGAATAGTGCATTGTTTGACAGCACCAAATGTGAAAGAAACGAACATTGGCCACCCTGATTCTCCACCCCTCCTAAAGGAAGACTTATGGGTGCATTGCGCACGTTTTCACTTCCTGGTTGGCACACGATTAGGGCATGCCCCAGGGTCTGATTACGTGCGTGCATACCGTTTTCATATGCATCATGTGATTGCAATGTGTAGCCTCTTTAGGTCAATTAGCACATATAGCATTTGCGTAGAATATGCACATTACATTATTATAATGAGAGCATGCATAATCAATTACCACTATTGGAAATGTGCGGTTGACCAAATGTGCAGTTGCTCGGCCATAATCTACCTGGACCTTCATTTGTCCTGGGTCTAATGCAATCGGGCATGTGCAAACACCATTTGCGCTTGCACAAACATATGGTATTCTGGGCCCACTAGTTTCATATAGGGAACGGACTCCAAAATCAGTAGGGGAACCACATTTTATGCAGTTCCATGGAAGAAACGCAGGCATAATCAATTTAATTTAGGATCATTTCCACCTTCAAATAGCCCTGAACAAACAGTTGGATAATAATGTGTCAGATCAGCTCATCTAATCGTTTCTATGATTGACAGGAAGCACACCAGAAAGGGCGGAGACCACCTGCTGTGCTATAACAATTCTGCACAGCAGGCTACCAATGTACTACAGGCACCTACTGACATTTCACATTTGCAAGTGTTAACAGCTCCTTCTCCAAAGGAAATCTAAGATGGTAGAAGGAGGTGATTAAAGGTGCTTTCATCATCATTTGGACCAAAAGAAGATATTCCTTCCTATTTAGGTTAGAGCACGGCCACTGATCATTATGATGAACCGCATGCAACTCAAAATGATGTACACATCCTGATGGAGGAGCTTTCATTAATGGTAAGTATGTGTGCATATTTTCTAAGTCTATTTGTACAATAGTTGAGCATTTGGATTTACTCCAGAAATTCCAGTCACACCAACAAGAACTGATCTTCACTCACCATGTCTTGGAAATCTCTGCAGCCAAGCCATTGCCATGTATGGCCATGTCTGTATCCTACGCTCTCATGGTAGGAATAAAATACAGAGATGCGTGTTCCTTGGATTTACTCAAGGGTAACCAAGACTAGTAGAGTGCTTTACGGTTGAGCAGGCAATGTTCCCTGCAGAAGAGCATTGTCTCAACCCTATCCTTGAGAATGTATGGACATCAAAGAGGCACACAGGTTCAAGTTTGGGTGGCAAAGGTCTTTAACCGGTCACAAAACAAAATAATTGCTTTGTGGTGATATTGTGGACATGGGAGACTTTAATGTAGATTACCTCTCCAAAACTAAAATCTTTGAAGCCCCTCACATAAATCTGGAGGGAGGAATATTTTGCACTTTATGCAAATATGGTGTTTATTGATAGTAAATTGCCAAATTGATAAGGACATGCTTGCTCAACCCGCATGGTCCAGAGGCTTGAGTAGCTCAAGAATCGACTATATGTTTGTATCTAAATCACTGCTTAATAACTATCAGGAGTTACAGATGCTGCCCTCTAAGTGTAGTGATCACGCAATGCTTTACTCTTCCATCAATCATCTCTAGAATGTCCTGGCCACCTAGGATGATGGTACAATTCTACAATTCTATTGCAACACTTCTTTATAGTGATCCGATTCAGAAACAAAAAATCTCAAACCTCACCGAAAGTTAAAAGATTTTTCCCAAATTGTCATAAAGGAGAACCGTTGTGTGTTCTCCACTATTTACAATAGAACAAGTGTATGCCCAAATATAGATAAAGAAAAGGGAACTAAACACAATCTGAGCAATGTGTTAGTTTAGTTTTCATCAGGCTAAAACAGAAAGATGGTGGCAATGTCATGGTGCAGAAAACCCTCATATGCCACCAAGAAGAGAATACTGGACAACCCTAAGTCATAGTCATTTTTGGAGAATACTCTTGCAACCTCATAAAAGGCTCTAGCTAGTTTTTAGTATTCACTGGACAGGTGTTGCCTGGAGAACCCATTGGAAAAGGTATTGTTTGCTGAAGACCAACTCCAATGTTTAATTGTGTTAGCCTTTTGAGCATCTGAGACATACAGAACATCACAATAAGAAAACAATAGCAAGCTCATAATTGACAGGGGATTTATGGATAGTAGCAATTGGAGTAATTCAACATTGTTTATAAAGTATACTAGAGAAGGGAGGAAAGGGTGAACATATTATTTTGAGAGGTTCCTACAAAGAATAATGCAGCGGAAAAAGGGAAACAATAAGGGTTTAAATAGAGGTACAGACACAAATTGTTATCAGGTGTTAGTCTTTCATACTAATAAAAAATGAACTTCCACACAGTCAATTATAAGAAAGTGACTCATGGGGTTCTACTGAGGGAGCACGCTCTACTTACTCGTTTCAAGTCTGTGTGTCTCAGCATGCCTTTTACTTAAATATGTTTTAAGAAGGATACTTTTTTTTTTTCAAATGCCAGTCAACGGGCAACACACTGACTGATGTCAGATATGAGGTAAAATATTTTTTATTATCCCAAAAAGTGCTCAAACTATAAATAACAAGTTGCTTACACTATATAGTTCAGTTTCAAGTACCGTTCACAGGGGTTGGGGACCTTCCTTCTGTGGTACTAGTACCTGTAGTTATTTGATCTCTACTACTATCTGTAGGTATTAGCAGGATTTCCTCTCATTTTCCACACTATGTTTGAACGGTTTGTCTGCACTATGAACTCTGCTTCCCATGTGCTCTTGGCCCGTGTATTTAGAGTTGTATTCCCTTTTTCTTCTTAGTGCATTTTGGGTTCTGAGGGACCCTATTGCGTTTCAGAAAATGGGTCTGGACTCCTGGTACCTTCATCATCTCACTGTTGTTGCTTTTACCCTGGTCCACCTCTCCATAATGCTATATGCTCATTCCCCCTCCAGTCCTGGGCTTGACCCCCCTGAATTGGGCTCTTCGCCAAGGTCCAATGTTGAGCCAATCTTTCACTCTAGGGCATGATTAATCAGTTCTCTCTCTCTTGATGTTCTTCAAGACACTTGTATATTTAACTCTCCACATCCTTTGATGTTCCTTTACTACGACTTCCAAACCTCTATCTCCTCCTCCTGTTGTTTCTTTACTTGCTCCTCCAAATATTTCTCTCAACTTCCTTCTCAATATTCCTTGCTCACCTCTTGAGGTAACCAGGTCTCCACGTATCTACCACTCTAGTATCCAACATTCTCATCCTCCACTACCCTTTCCTGATCTACAAACATCTTCAAGCACATTCTCTGCCTTCCAAACCTCCCTTTTCTGTGCAAGCGTTCTCAAAATTATTTTCACCAGCTTCTACCACCACGTACTCACAACACTTGACTTGTTTATTGGGCTTATATAGCCATGTAAGTGATGCCCTGTGGTTGGTCTCTGTTTGATGGTTTGCAGATGCAGATCTACCTTATGTTGCAATTGAATGGGTCCAATTGCCCCACATGTGGATGATCTGGGTCTTTTGGTGTGGCCCAAACTTTCATAAGATTAATTGGATAATTTTAACTCCACACTGACCCCTTTGTCTTCTCCATTAGGATTAGCTCTGGTGTAAGTGTGCTGGAGCTCTGAATTATGTTTTATGATTAAGTAAAGGGGAAGCATGCTTTTATGAAGCATATTTTATGAGATATGTTTCAAAAATACAATACAAAAACAAAGACAGATAGGTTGTTTCACTAAACAATTTGCAGCATCACTAGCTGAGGCAGTCAATCAACATGTCAAATATTGTTACACCTTAACCATATGTCTCTGTAGATAGAATGTATGCTTGGATAGGCCATTCAGGATAAGATAATTTATATATATATATATATATATATATATATATATATATATATATATATATATATATATATATATATATATATATATCTGGCTTTCGATTAATAAGAAGTATCCTTTAAGAAATATAATGAAGTAACTGGAATGCTATGACACACAGACTTGAAACAAGTAAGTAGAGGGTGCACCATGAATCACAATCTCATGACGGGCTGTGTGGAAGTCAATCTACGTTTTCTTCTTATACAAGAATCACACCTGAAGAAGTGTTTCACTGTCCCTCTATTTCAACCCTTGTTGTTTCAATTTTCCCCTACATTTATGTAGACTACTCTGCTTGTGAATCACCATTATCATCTAGGGTCAAATGGTGCATACGAGACATATGTGTAATAAGACACTGTTATCCTGATTCAGGGGGTCTTATTCCTGTGAAAGCTGTGTTCTCTGTAGTTTCAAAGTACTTACCTGCTGATGTATCTGATCATAGTCATTTTGGGAATCATCTACTTTGATAATTAATTGACTATTTTCAGATTTCAATTGTTTTATTTCTGATTGGAATGTGATAATGTCCTGGTCATTTAGCTTGCATTGCAGTGTGCTCAGATTTTCTACACACTCTTTATGTGCATTTTTCAGTTGCAAAAACTGTTTTTCATGCTTTGCACTGTCTTGCTGCAGTGTTTTGTACTCATCTTTGAGTTGATGAACAAGGCCTGGGCCTGTGGCATGTCTCCAGCCTGATTCATCCTATTAGCCTCACTATTTTGCCAACGTTCTTCCACTAAAAGCAAATGGAAATATAACTGAGCAGTTAGCTGAGTCATTTGTATCTGTTCATCATGAGCAGTTGTGGTCATATAAAATGCTTCAAGTGTCTTGTGCAATATTCCGGCTTCAAGCCAAATATCAGTGCTTACTGAGGTAACTCCTGCATCATCCATCATCCTCAACCCATTCTCCTTTGAGAAATGATTTAGTTAGGAGATGCTAGCTGGCTTCCACAATTTGAACATAAGTCATTTTCTCAATTGCATTTCTGCACATTAATAAAACTTTCTTTGTTCAGGGGCAAAATCACCCTGTTCCTGTTTGATTTGCGCACTCAGGTAAATTCTTACACACTCTTAATTGTTTTACCTATACAACTCACTGGAACTCAGGAGTCAAGTTATGCAACAAACTGTTTAACAGATTCTTTTTTAGCCCTATCTCAGACACATATCATACCCCTTGGATCCCTCTCCCCTTAGCTAACAAGCAGCCAAGAACAAGGCCGGTGTACGGGAAATACATTGCTATTTATTTAAATTAAAAGTAATAGAAATTTGCACAGTAATGTAAAAATAAGCACTTTATCTGTGGCACGACACAATCACAATTATTCACTTTCTGCAAATTTCACTTCACAAAATAATTGCACTGATAAACAATGAAGGCATTTATGTACCATTGTGCAATATTGATTTTCCTGCAGGCTTAAAAGGCTAGAAGTAGGATTTCAAGATTGGTAAAAATACATATGACAATTATAATTTCGCCGACATTTTTGGTTCAAAATAAACACAGGGTATTGTTTTTGAGACTCCCCTCAACCCCCACCTGCTTTGGTCTTGGTTGGGAAGTGAGACAGAAAAATTTGAATGCTTTGGGGAATTTTGGATTTCAGAACCCCCTTACTGAAAGGCTGGTGTCAGGATCAGGGTCACCTGGACAACAAGGATTATCCAATTAATGCATAGGCTATAGTTTTCAGCACACGCTGGGAAGCAAGCTTTGTTAATTTCGATTTTAATAAAATTCACCCTGTAGTGTTCTGCCAAATGGGAATTACTTAAATTAATATTTTTGGTTACATGGGTTAAGGATCTACACAGTTCTGCCCCCCGCCCAGTTCTGTCCCCCCCCACCCACTATAAAGGGAAAGGATTCAAGGCAAGCAGACTCCCCCACTTTTGGATTCCCAGGGCTACGTTCTACTTACATGGCAAGTCTCTGTTTAAGGCTCAGGAAAGCCAGCTGCATCTCAGGACACTCTGGAAAGATAGGGCAGGGGTATGATCACTCCACTCTCAAAGATGGCCTTCCACTCTCCACCAAAGGACCCAGTCAGCTTTGAGGCCTTCCTAGAGATAGACAGCTCCACCCAGATGCTGTTGGATATATTGACCCACTCAACAGCATTTCCCCACATCACAAAGCTGCATTCGCGCAGAAACAGCCAAATGGCTGTGCTGGCTCCTGTGAGCGCCATGGCTCAAAGCTGCATTTTGCAGCAACAACCAAAAATGGCTGCACCGTCCTGCCAAAGCACACATCGGGCAGGATGGAACAAGGGGGCCCATTGAAATAGATTGCCAGTGGGTTCTGGCATAAACAAAAGGAAGAAAGTGGAAAAAGCAGCATTGCTCTGCTGCAAAAGCCAAAATCTCCAATGAAAAGAAACCTTTTTTCACCATTATAAAAGTGCTGCTGTGACGCTAATTCCCTCTGTTCCTCAAAGCCACTGTGATTAATAAACCCTACCAAGCCCTGTGTGTCGCACTGTGCCTCAGCAATGATTCTGAAGGCATGATTCTGAATTGATAGGTCCTGTCAAACCCACACTAAAAAAAAAAATCAACCAGGAATTGTACTTTTCCTTACATGGGAAACACAGTCATTTTCTTTGCAAACGTATCCAAAACTCAGCTATTCATAGAGAGACTCTAACTAGCTGAGCCATATCTGTTTCAATGTATCTGTGCTGCAGACCAACCCCAGCATTCAAGAGAATAACTATAGCTGCAAGGCAGTGTGTGAATCTGCGGTAGACTGAAAGTTGAATTTAAGAAGTAAGGCCAGCTGCACCACATATAAAAAAATGGGCCTTTGCAAACTAATGAAAAACAAATGCCCCTGTGTTGGAACAGTACACTGGTGAATGAAAGCCTGGCAGTCTTTAGCAATATGAAGGGGTTTGTTGCTGGTGAGACTACATAACATTGGTTATGTAATGCAACAGGCTTGTTTTAATTCTGGATCTAAGATAAAAAAATAAAGGTTACAACTATGGTGGCTGGAGTTGCAAGTTGAAAAACAGGTTTTCTGCTTGGAGGGGTGGCACCAAAAGGAGGGCTCTCTCTCAGCAGATACTGACAAACCCCTGATAATTACAGGGTTGAACAGACTTTCGCCTCTGCTGGGACCCTGACAATGAAGCTCCCAGGGAAGGAAGTCTGAAGTGTGAAGGGGCAATAAAACTTCAATTAATGGAGAAACCCCCACCATGCTCTGAAGGAAATGACAGTTGGCAGCAGTTAAAGGAAAGACCCAGGGACAAAGCGACTGCCATTTGTTCCCAAAGAATATTTCAGGAATAAACTTTAAAGACTTCTATCTCTGCAGCAAGACTGAAAAATTGTAAAAATGTTGCAGCTTAAAAGTGATTTTTTTGTGCGTTCTTTTGAGACATGGTAGAATTCACTGACATCTTGGAGACAGAAAGGGCAAAGTATTGAGGATAAATCGAAAAGTATCAATGTTGCAAACATACATTTTTGTACATACATCCCTTGGGATTATTCGCATCTGTGCATAAAGTTATGGAATTTTAGGCCAAATCTTTCATGCTCAAAATTACCAAAATGTATCAGAAGGGTGAAAAAAGGTCCCACAGACTGGAGGATTGGACTGATATGTGCTGCTCGTAATATGTAACTGGTGTATATAATTTCCTAAGAGATTGCAATTGTATAAATATATATTTTTGGAAAAATCAGATTTTAAGTAAAGTAATTGTGGGAGTTTTTGGACATTGTAAAACTCACCTCATAAATCTGACATCATTCCCTTGGAAATACAACCATTTGAGAGCAAGGCGGAGACTAGCACCCCTACCCAATGCAAGTAGTTAAGAGGCGTGCTTAATTATCCCTGCCCAGCCTATACTTTGATGATGTCATTATCATTATAAATAAGGGTCCCTGACAAGACTCTAGACAGAGACTCTTCCTGATTTCCTGCGCTGTGTTCCTGTTCCTGTCATCTTCCAGATCCAGACTCCAACTCCAAGGCCAAAGCATTGCTGATTCTACTCCAGGTTCAACTGCAAACCCCAAGCATTGCTGGTCCCATTCCCAGCAAGGCCTCAAATCTAAAAAAAACACCAAATCTCCCATTTACAAGGGGAAAGCTGTGGTACCTTTTGACATCCTGATCCAACCTGGCTTGCTGCTACTGACTGCATGCTGCTGCAATCCTGCTACCCTGATGACCTTTAGTATCCAGTGACTAGAACTCCCCATCCAGTCCTTGCCAGCCGGTGACCAGAACCGCACAGCTGTTTGCCAGATGCCTTGCGTGGGGTGACCAGACCAGGTTGACTGTCCAAAAAGCCCAAAACTAAAAAGTGGATTGTGAGTATTTCATCACCCCAAAGAAATACCTTGTATCCCTCGTCTTGCATTGTCCTCATCCCACTCTATAAGTAATCCTATCCTTATCCAGATAATTTGTCCAACTGTCAGAATTCTCTGTGCATTTTGTCATTAATCTCCAAGCATCAGCGCTACTTTTCTCTTCATTTCTGTCTTGCATAGACCATATGTCAGTAGCGATATTTTGATTAAATAAAGTAATTTTCCTTAAAGAAAAGGGGTACAGTGCGTAAAGGGTTACATCTGCAGCGTAACTTAGAGAATTTATGGGTGGTGTTCCTCTTTTCTTAGTCCTAAAATCTAGTTAAAGTGAAACTGTTCTTTTCACAAACTGATTTCCTTTCCAATTTCACCCTTCATTTTACTCAAAGCGTGCCTCCTTCTATATTGTATAACTCTTTCAATTTACCAGCTAGAGACTTAAATTCAATTCCACTTTGTACTATTCCCCAATATAAACACACTCCAAATCAGTGTATTTCACCCGTTTTATTAAAAACTGTTTGGGTAATTTTAGGCGGAAATTGCAGAAGTGTAAATTTTAAACATTTTATTTGATTGCAATCTGTTTTAAACTTTCCACTCATTTCTGAACTGCATGCTGTTGGTAATCAATTCTTTGTGTGAATTGTTTTTGCTTCAAGGTTTTTAACACACATTCATTATTGATTTATCCATTTCCAAGTGTCATTCCACAACGCTGCAAGGGGTTTAAAAACTGTTTCTCTCTTATTTGGGGAGGGAAGGTCAGATTTAGATTCTGTTTCAGTTTCTTATTCCTGAGTACCTGCTGCTTCTTTGTATCCACTCAGAATTGATTATTTGTGGGTTGAGGGAATATTGCAGGGTGAAATTCTAACTTGGGTGCTAATGTCCTAAATCAAAAGGCACTCCTATTCTGCTGAGCTGTGTATATGCTCCAATAAAAACTCAAACCCAGTGCATTGCTCACATTGTCAGTGTAACTATTTCCCCGTTGGTGATTGCTACCCCATATTAAAAAGTGTATGATTTCTTTTGAATTTTAAATTAAAAAATAAATATTGGTTCATGGTCCATTGTGACCCGGGGTATTTGAAAAGGGGGTGTGATATGAGTGGTGTATCATCCCAAAATTGAATCCACATAAATAAGGAGAAAAACACCTCAGTTAGGCGCTACATACTAGGCCGAGACCAAGGTGTGCGTGTTGCCTGATTGAAATCCTTAACAATGCACTCTCAGCAATCTCCTCTGGTGTCTCCTTACAGCTGTCGGATGTTAAGTTTCAGCATCCTTCCTGATGGTCTGTTTCTTCTCTCTGTCCTCCTGTCTTTCTCCTTTTTCTCTCTGTCCTAGTGCTGCCCCCCGTATATGGCAGTAATGGCACCACCAATTTTATAATCTTGGGGAAGTACCCTGCAATAATCCCTGCCACTAGGATTGGACAGGTACCCTTCTCTCTCCTCTCTAACCCAGCCTCCAAGTCAGCGTTAGTTTAGGGGTCCAAAGCACCATATGGCAACTCCCATTTGTAATCACCCCTTTGTTCTACTTGCAACTTTTTGGCAAAAACTAGTTATGTATCACAACTTCATAATTTTACTAGCAACTTCCATAGTAAACATATTTTCTGATTTCGCTAATCATGGAGAATTAGATAAACAGACCACCAAATCCGTATGATGTAGCATGGCCATGTGGCACATTTCTGCCATTTCCATAAAAAGCACAACAGTTATGAATATGTAAATTATTAAGCATATCCCTAATTTCTTTTTCCACCCGCTCACCAAATCTCATAATTGGAACATGTTCAGATCAGCCAGAAACCTAGTCTAACTGGCCATAACAATTCTCAGAGTCACAGGTAGATGCATTTTATATCCCCAAAATCATCCTGGAAATTACATAAAAAATGGTACATAGATGAAATCCATCTGCCTTATGATGGCTGAGAAAAAGGCATAAGTTATAGTAGTCCTTTTAAATTAATTGTACATCTGTATGTTCAGAAAATGGGTGATCTGCTTCATCTAGCATAGCCATCTGTGTCCCTTGGCCAACCTGTGACCAGAGGATTTTTATGAGTCTCTCTGAAGTTAGTTGTTTGCTCTTTGAAGTTGCAGCTGCTAGTCTTCAGACCTTTTAGTCATGTTCCAGCCAAGGGGAACGTGTCCTGCAATATTTGCATTCAGAGACAGCAAGTTTGGGGAACACTGGACTTTTGACACCTTCAGCAGGAGATTTTATTGTGGTTGGTCAGATGTGACATCCAGGCTGAGGATGGGAGTTTTCCTTGTGATGTTTTGCCCTCAGCCAGCAAAAGGGTCTACCTTGGGCTGACATGTTTTTCATGAAGACAAAGTGGCTCTTCAAATGTCACTGGAGTTTTGTGGGTGAAACATAATATCTATTGCTCTTTGTCAACCCACAAATTATGTTTTGTTTACCTAACATTTTTCTGTGAGCAGAGATACTTTTTCAGTTTTATTTTTTTCAAACCGTTTTTATTTGCACACACATGTGGAGGCCGTTTTTGTTTTCAATGTTTAAAAATCTGGTTTTCCATGTGCCAGGGATCTTTGATTTATCCTTTGTTTATGAATTAAACTGCTGCTTGTCCATTGGTAATGACAGGTAGGCCCCTTTCCACATGGCTCTTTAACTTTACTTGAAAAACCAAAACAAATGCCAGGCCGTTTTTTGTTTCAGTGTTTAAAATTGTGCTATTCATGTGAAAGGGATTTCTGTTTGGGGCCTTTAAATGCATCCCACATTGCCCAACTCAACATGTATCCGGTGACCAAGGATAATAACTGAAGCAATAAGAATGCATTCCATTAAATTAGACATGGGTGCCTACTTTTGATTTTTGCTTCAGCTGTTACATTTTGTAATGTATGGCTAAAGATTTTAAACAGCTTAAAGTAGTTTAAGCATGCAATTCGTTTTTAAGATGTTTAGGGGAACATACAGGAATATTGTTTTGTAGCATAGTAGATGCTACTCTCACAAAGGCACTGCTACAGAACTGCAAGAACTCTAACATGTGCACACAGTGTACTTCGATCAAAATCAGGAAATGGACAGGGTGCCATTCTGTCTGAAATTAATCTTTATTATAAACCACAAGGCCCCAGTTGTCAAAGTGAGCGGGAACGGTCTGGAGCAGTGCTCCACTACTTTTATTTTTTATCGTTAACAGCTCCACTACTTTTTGCAAAGACACCATTCCGTAACTGTTCTATATGAAGTTAAATCACACGTCTCCACTTTACCAACAGATATCAGTTACAGCTGCACTGAAATCTATTTCAACTCAATTGGCTGTCAACCAGCATGACTGCAACCCTTGAAAAATGTGTTGCACGTTGCTCCTTTCCTTCCTACCCTGTCACCCACCAGTACACTATCACTCCACAAGGGGCCTGATTTACAAAGCATTTTGTAATGTAGTTGTGCCATTGTAAAACACTTTTTTAAAATCAGGCTCAAGTTCTAAGCTGTCCTTAAGTTTAGGATTCTCTGCCTTACTCAATAAAGGAAAAACCTAAAAAGGGTGCTTGTCAAGATGCCTTAAAAAACAATAAAAGTCCTCTTTGCAGAATCCTATGCTAAATTGAGTTCTGACCAAACCACTATACAAAAAAAACATATCAACACAAGGTACAATTAGGGCTCTTGTCCAAACAAAAGACAGTGGCTGGTTTCTGACCCCCAACCTAGTGTCTATATCAAAAAGGGACTCCTCTCCCAGATTCACAGTTCAATCAAACACACTGAATGCCTTGTCAATCTTTCTCTTCTGTGGTTTCTTGTTGGTCTATAGTTTATCACTCTTTCTTCTGGTCTACCATGCTTGTATCGCTGTGTCTTGTCTTCTTTCCCCCCTGTGGACCTCTGCCTTATATAACCACTTGGGGTGTTGTCAAAGGAAACTCCAGGCACTCTCTCCACTTAGGTACTTCCCAGTAATCAATGCACCTTGGGGTCTTGTTCCTCTCATCCCACCTTCGGGTCTTGTTTCAGTCACCCCTGTTGGGGTCTTGTTTCGCTCACCCCACCTTGGAATCTCACTCTTCTCACCACACCTTGAGGTCTTAATCTCTCACACCATCTTGCGGTCTTGTTTCTCTCACCCTGCCTTGGGGTCTCATTTCTCCTTTTCTTGGGGTATCTATGCTCTAATTTGTTAATGCATTTATATGCAGGGGTGAGACCCTCCGCAGCTCCCCATACACCTTACATTATATTATTACCCTAACCCACTCCCTGCATATAAATGGGTCAAGGAGTTTCTTACGTGACTCCTTCAAACTAGGCTCATCCTTTCTGACATCTTTCCCACTAGAAATATGCTGGTTGCCCACTCTCCTTCACTGGGGAACTTACGTTGCTTAGTCCCTTACATAAGCTAGGATGGGCTACCTTTCTTCCAGCTACTTTGGGTTCCTGGAACAGAGGGTTACTAGCCTCCTCTCCTCCCGCTCGGATTCAGCTGGGTGCCCTCGGGTTTCCCCTTCAAGAGAGCAGGGTTGCCACCGTAAGGAAGCCTTCCTTACTCCACTTCAGGCTTCCTCTCCACTGTTTTCCCCAAACCAGCGAGGCAGCAAACCAATCCCAAGCTGATAAACCTTGCAACTGAACCCAGTCTCTCTTTATTCAGTTGCTCTCTCCACTAGCCAACTCCTGATTGGCTAACTTGTTCAGCTTCTTGGTTGGAGGAGGCAGTGCTTACATCCTAGACCTCCCAGGGTCGTTCATTTGTTAATTTGAATATCTGCTAAGTCAATTGAGTATTCCAGCTAACCTTACTGCATAAGAGATTTTCCTCCAGTTTTTCAGGTTTACTCCTCCTGGGTAGTTGGTAGTTATGGCCCTCTGTGGTCCTCCTCTTCTGTTTAGTAAGCTCTTTCACCTATTCATTCACTAAATTATATTTGCCGAAGGTACTTATTGGAGAATCAAAGCCAGAGCTCTTTGCATGAGAACTTCAAGACTAGGCCATTTCATCTCTGCTGGCCTTCAGCTGTGCGGGTGGCTGAAGCCCTTCACCTCCAGTGCCACAAACCGCAGGGACCGAGCTGTCCCAGGCGGCTGTCACCGGCTCCCCTTGATTCCACTGGCATCTCTACACTTCGTAGCGCAGCACCAGTGATACAGCTGCCCCTACTCCAAAGGGCATGGTCAGATCCCACTTTGCCCGCACTGGGATTCCGGGGTCTGTTGGGGTCTGTGAGTTGAGGTAAAACCTTGATTCATCACAACAGGCTGCACATGCTCTCCGGAGTTCTGCCTATATGTGTACCAGGCCCCATGGGATTAACTCGCTTGGAAAGGAGAGGTGAATGTTTCATTTCAGCCACACAGCAGCAATCTACATGTCTACATGTTAACTATCTACTCAATATAAGCATTCTAAAGCCTACCAAAGCTAATAACATGGTCGAACCACTGCACAGTTTCCCCACCTAAATCACCAGTGGCTGGTGGGGAATTTTTTGATTGGAGGGGTGTCGACATTTCCCATAAATATGCATGCCAAATCAGTTTTGGATCGTAATATATGAAAAAATAGTAGCCCCCAAGTAACCAATGGGTCACAGGTGAATTTTCCAACATATTTTCATGATGCCTTTGCCCACAATATATGCCAGTATTCTGCAAGTGCAAACAAACATGTTCTGGTAGGCTGTGCCCATAATGTCCATGTTGGATGCATAACACTATACCAGCATTTCCAAACAAAACACATTTATGTTTGCAATAATGATACAATAAGGCATAATGTCCATGCTGGCACTGCCATTATATGCCTGTATCCCCATAAGAACATGCTCCAATTGGCTTTGCCCATATGCCAGTAAGTAATGCCATGCCACTGTAATGTTGCACCAATGTAGGCCAGTGTAGCTACGCAAGAACACTGATTATGTTGGCTTGGCCCATAAAACATGCCAAAGCACTGTAGGAAAACATCCATACTGGCTGCACTGATATATGGCAGTATTTAATGTAAGAATGTTAATCATTCTGGCTTTGCCAAAATATCAGGAAAATATGACATGCCTCTACATTCTGGCTGCCCCAATGTGGTTCCACTGCCCCTTGTAAGAAAACAAATGTTGGCTTTTAACATATTACCAGTAAAACATGCCATTCACCCCACACACTTCTCTCCCATTCATCAGTGCACCCACAGAATATTCACACAGCACTCGCGTTCACGCAAGCACAGATTTACAACCTTACACAACATTCACACTCCACTCTCATACACATGAGCACAGACACAACCCCTTAAATGCACAAGCATACCTAGATACACGCAATTCACCTTCACATTGATTCATACGCGTACAAAAATCCATTTGATCGTACCTGCTCCTCCAGCTTTGGATGTAATGCCACCTCTAAACTGCTCTCCAGGGCATGCGGCTCTCACGCACCATGCAGAAATGAAATGGTACACAAGCAGAGTCCCTGACTTGCACGATGGATCTAAAGCACTATAAACCACCATCCCAGGCAGTGGTCAAAGTCTACAAAAAAAGTAGCGGAACTATGTTCCATGCTGGCCTGCCCCCGCTCCCCACAAACCCCATCTCTGCACTCCCTCAGACACACAATCCAAGCCCCCAAACAAACACAGCTGTTGTTTATGGGCATGTTCAGTGCTGTGTACTGATGTGCAAGCTTCAACTTTTTCCTACACGTTTACTTCAAAACGAAACCAATACAGAACGTTTTCTTTTTAAAATAAAAGTATAGGAACAGTGAAGCTTAAAAATAAAAAGCATAGGAGCACCGCTCCCGACCGCTCCCGCCCACTTCGACCACTGATCCCAGGAGACCTCAGTGTCCATGGGATGTGGAGTAGTGTTGCATACACACATTTGGGCCTCCAGTTAAACATCCTGCTTTCATGGAAGGCTGGGGAGGTAAAACACTAGTGGCCATGCACAGCCCATTGGGCACACATGCTGGGGGCCTGCAAAATGGGATGGGAAATGTAGTTGCTGCTTTTGCTAAACCAGTCTTCAGTGAGTACTCCATAATGGGTGTCAGGTCAACACCCAGTCACCATTATGGATGAACCCCACCTGAAAATAACTACTTCATTAACACTCTTATTTAGTAAACAAAATATTTGTAAGATCATTTTCCGAAAATGTTCTGTAAATCCTGGTATTTTTATCAAGTAATGTTGCATTCCTGTACACATTATAAATGCCTGAACAAGCACCAGAATTATAATTATAACTGTTATTTTATAGCGCGCTTAATACATGACACCGGGATTCAAACCTGTGTTGCTATGCTTGTCCTGCTTCCAGAACAAACGTGTTGCCCCTGAGCTATCCTCTCTGCCCCAGAATGCAACAATAGCCAGGAATGGTTGATTATTTCATACCTTACAATGGATAGTTTGAGATGTCCATACACTGTAACTATAGTTCAAGACTTAAACACACCCTCTGGAGAGCGTTTAGGATAAAAAGGTTCCACTTGCATTCCCCATTCGATAAAGGCATGCACCCTGTTGTTATGTATAATTTGCACAACGTTTACCTATCAAACAATCGCCATCAACACTTAGGCAGAACTGAGATTTTGAGAGCAGAGGCCACTCATTTTCTGTTCACTGTTTCTCCCGAAGCAATTAATTAAGCGCTGCCAATTAGAGGCGCATTCATGGAAACAAAAACAGTCTATTGAAGGATTTGTCATCAATGAGGTAAGCAGCAAGAGCGCTGAGACACTTTCTATCACTAGTGGGGCTTTCCTGGTGTGGTTCGCAGAGGAGGATATGTGGGGGTTGGAGGGGACATGCATGTCTGCAAAATGGCCTAGTTATCTTCCCTGAGGAGCCTGTATGGGATTGCTCCTCCAAACTTTCACGAAGATCCGTGGGGACAAAGTCACGTTCCTGCCCCATTTATTTATTTTATTTATTTTAATTTTTGTAACGCGCCACATGCCTGTGGGCCTCAGAGCCCACACAAAGAACAAAAGACAAACAAAGGACAGGGGTCCGACAGCACCCGTGAACTCAGCACACATGTTTTGGATAATCTTGGCATCCGCAACCCTCGGGAGGTCTTCAACTCAGCAAACAAGTTCACAGTTAATTTTGCATAACAAGATGTACCTTAATCACTAGCAAGCGAGGCCCCACCCTCACCTGACTCATCTAACGAGAGTTGCATCCTTCTTAGGCCCTTGTTGCATTAAAAAAGTTACAATACTCTACACACCAGAGTGGTTGGCATGCTCTGTTACCAAAGAGGACAGGTTGGGACGAGAGTGATTTTTATTCGGTCCCCTTCGTAATAAAAACATTTATAAAACGTGAACAAGCCTTCTATTTCCCACGGCATGGTTTGCGTTAATTTCTGGTGGTCCGGTACATCACTGGAATTAAATCGTGTTGCTAGAAGGCAGTATGATGTACCACTCTGGAGGCACCTACTCAGAGGGCACCACACACCAGAGTGGGCGTCAGGGGTACTAGCAGGAACTGGACCTACCAAACGCTGATCTGTTTCTGGGCAGTGCCTCCCCTGACCTTGTCAGTAAAGAAAATTCAAAACTGCCTGCAGTGCCAGTGCAGTTAGAGGGCAGAGTACATCATTCCAGTGCAAATGCACGGCAGCCTTCGGGTGGTGAAATGGAGGGGATGTGTCTACTTGCTGGGGATGCCTGCGACTGATGACACTGATGACACTGCTTCTGATCCGCTGAACCTTTGGCAGAATGGAGGTTCGTCTGCCCAGCGGTAACCATAGTTACTGCCCAGTGGTGTTACACTGCCGGGGGGAACTATGTGTCTTTCATGTGGGAGTAGTCAGTGTATGGATTTTGAGACATGTTGCTACCGTAGGGTGACCCTTGTCACGGTTTTGTCGGGACCGTCCCGGAATTAGAATCCTTATAAAAAACATTATAAAAATTAAAATACATGTCCCGGTTTTGGGAATTCAAGCTGAACTTTTCTAGCATCACCATTGTCAGAAACTCCAGGGTCACCTCGAACCTCCAACATTTTTTTCCATCCCTAACCACATTTATCTACTGGTTTCACCACTGAGACTGGTTTAAAAAGTGCAGCAAAGCCTGTAACAACAATCAAAGCAAAAGCTCCTCAAAGCGCTATAGTGATGTATGAATTGTACAACCCTGCAGTTAATATATATGAGACGTGCTGGAAATATTTATATTAACGCATGATCCCATGTGGAGGGGGTGCCAAGGAATGGGGGCGTGACAGAGGTGTGGGGGAGGGGGTTGAATGTACGTAGACTGCTAGTCCTACTTGTATGTTTCTAACCGGTCCCAGTTTTTCATTTTCAAAACCTCGTCACCCTGTGCTACCAGATATTGAGTTTAAAAGTTTATTGTAAGGCTCAAATAATTAATTTGTATGTGCCAGTCGTTCTAATTTTACATTGCTCTTTCGGTATTTATGGTTAATTTTTCAAAGGTAGTGGCCAATAAAACAGTCTTACTGTTTTGGAGATTTTATTTTCAGTGCTCTCAGTTTTCTCGCCTCCATGCACGAGAAATCCGCCCAGACATGTTTCCCTTGGCATTCTGGGACTTGTAGTTGTGCCTGTTCAAATTTAGGACTACAAATCCCAGAATTCCAAGATAATGAATCAGGACTGGGTAGCGCTCTCACACATTGAACTAGGAGACTTGCTAACTCTACCTCTGAATTGCGTTGAACAGAAACTTTCACATATGTTAAATGTTAAAGGTATTTGTACCGTGCACCGTCACCAACGGAGTTGGTCCCGAGGCGCTCTGGCGGATCTGTAAACGAGAAGGTGGGATGGGTTTGTGAGGTGAAGAGGGAGTAGGATAGTGAGAGGAGGCGTGTTCTGTTGGCAGCCTCAACTCAGTATACACCAGGTGCTGAGTTTTGGTGCGAGTATTGGATTGATGTCAGTCCTCGTGTGCTGTTGGTGCATTTTATGTGTTGTTGCAGTGTGGTAAAGTGAGTGTGTCTTGTGCGAGAGATGGTTGTGTGAGTTTTTTGAGTGAGATCAGTATGCTGAAAGGTTGAGCTTTTTTTTGGTGGGTTATTTGACATTTAACATGCTAACATTCACAGTTCTGTCCAAGTGTGGCACTTGCCAACCGTCATAATTCCATCTGAGTGTGGCCGCTGCTAACCTTCACAGTGCTGTCCGGATGCGGTGCAGGCTAATGTTCACAATTCCATACAAGTGTGGCACTTGGCAACCGTCATAATTCCATCTGAGTGTGGCCGCTGCTAACCTTCACAGTGCTGTCCGGATGCGGTGCAGGCTAAGGTTCACAATTCCATACAAGTGTGGTACTTGCTAACCTTCACAAACCTATCTGGATGTGACTTAGGTTAATGTTCACAATTCTAAGTGTGGTACTTGCTAACATTCCCAATTCATTTTTAAGTGTTGCACTTGGTGATCTTCATAATTCCATCTAAGTGTGGCATATGCTAACAATCACAGTTCCATCTAAGTGTGGCATTTGGTAATCTTCATAATCCCATCTAAGTGTGGCACCTGCCAACATTCACAATACTATCTATGTGTGGCATATGCTAACAATTCACAATCCCGTCTAGCTGCGACGCAGCCCGAAGTTCACATATATCACCAAGAGGAGTCTTCATGCTACAAGAATGGACAGGCTTGCAAAAGGTGAGCCATGTGTACCGGTCTCATCTGAGCGTTGCCAACCTAGCACCACGTGCCGCAAACTACTAAACATTGCGTGACCTTGTGGGGATTGCACGTTTATACAGTAGCTGCCAATTATGAGGAAGCTGAAAGGAGTCTTACCCTTGCAATTTGATCCGCCATCTGGAGACGCCCATCTAACTCGCGCCGAATTTGCGCTGCTTGTTCATCTGGGTTATCCAGCTAAAAATGAAACACAAATGCACTCATGTTAGATCCAGGGCAGTTCACAGGCGATAAGTGGCCATTTATAAGGCCATGCTATGCATTATAGCCACGTGTATTGCTGTAGCTGGGTTACTTTCATCTGATCAGAAGGAGGAAACACATCAGTTCAATGGCAGGCCTTATTCACAGAATAATGCCGCAATCCCATTGAAAAACACGGTTTTGTTTCTTAGAATAAGTAAGTACAGAGAATGGGGACATCATTTTAAACACAACGTTTCACTGCTCGCAATCAGCTAGAGCTCTGCTCTAGAAGTGCAATACCGAACTCGCCATCACACTTATTAAAGGGTTTAGCACAGATACTGCGTCCAATGGGGCATCACACATTTGTCATACAGCACTAAGACGGGGGAGTTGCAACCCTATTCTCTTTTACTCTGTACTATTTTTTTATAGAGGGGTGCAAGTGCATTGTTATAGATCTGGAAAGACAATTGGTCGGGATCTGGGAAATCTGGATAAAAGGCAGCACTTCCTTTAGGGTACTCCCAGAGCCGCACCCAATGGAAGGAGGGGCCCCCTGGTCACAAACCCGGCCCACTCGGATATTCCTTTGCAGAGCGTTCACGCTGCATGCGTGCTGCTAGATGGAGCTCTTGAGTCATTAAGACTTTGAGCAGAAATCTTGTGCTTTCTACATGCTTAACCTTCACTCAAATAGACCTATTCACAGCTCAAAGTGCTTCAAACTGGTATGAACCAATAGACCCGCGTGGCGGCTAGCATGCAAACAAGTCCACGTGTGTGCAAGACATTCGTGGAACAGGTCACCTCGAGTACTTTAGGACAGGAACATTATGAACAAAAGACACACAGCAGAGGCCTCACTGGGTCACAGATCACAAGCAGTAACATGTAGGGTGACCAGACGCCCCGGTTTTGCAGGGATGGTCTCGGAATGTAGTGCTCTGTCTCCCTTTCTCAAGATTGTGCTCCCATTGGAAACTGCAGTGGTCCCGTTTTTTTGTTAGTAGGTCTTCATGGTTGGCAGGCAGGAATTCACAATCTCGCACATAAGAAATACTGCATTTGACAACTTAGGATGGTGTTAGTTTGCCATACATTCATTATAATATATGTTTCTTTGAAAAGTAACCCTCAAATCCCCTTCTCCTCCAAATGCTACTGAAGTGTGGTGCCTTGACAGCCACTTTCAACGGTTAGTCCTACTTTTATGTTAGTTGTTTTTTACTTTTTAAATCTGGTCGCCCTAAGTACATGTGAATGCAGGATTTTACAGAACGATTTTACAAATCCAAACGTTTGAGTTGATTGGCTCACAGGTAAAAGAATGCATGCGCACCTTGCGTGCATAATGTCACGGCACAAGCAGGGCGTTCTATGCGCTGCAGAGAGACCATTCGCAATGGCGTCTCTTGATCAAACGAAATGAACGTATTGATGTCCCTGTGGTAACCTCGTTAACACGACTACGGCGCACAGAGGAGTGCAGCGCATATGGTGCTTTTATGAGGCAGCTGCAACCCGAAGCACCTAAGGGGACTTCTCTAGGGGGTCGGGCGGGCAATTATGGCACGATGGCAAGCTCAGGTTGAGCGTTGCACACATGCGCCCCCTCTTAAAGCCCTCGAATGTGGATACGCTTTCATACGAGGAGGGGTTTCATGATAGGAGGAGACCAGCATACATCTGCAGCCAACAAAAGGGCGAAAATAGAGACGTTCTGCGTAGTCGCTTCCTTTGTCAAAACGTGCATAGAAATACATTTTGAAAACAAGGGTTTATTTTTGGGGTGGGGTGGGCTGACATAACCATATAAGGATATGAGCGTACACGATATTGCAATAATTAGACAATAACACACGTACAGGACTAGCTGAAACACATCCGTGGTAGAACTTGGTAATAAACAAAGAAAAAGCCCAAGCACTCAATTATGTAATTTTCCATCTAATAACTGCCTCAGTGTTTACACAGGACCCTTTTCGTTCTGCTCAACAAAAATGCGAAAATGAGTTTCATTAGTTTCATCAGTCAAGATCTGCATATTGTATTTGAATAAAAATAATGTTAATGTTTCGCAGCTTCCAAAGCTGAAACAGTTTGAAATAAGACTGGCGTTTAGAATATGCTGTGCGATCGCTGCCTTCGGAGGGCCGATACAGGGGTAACCGTTCCTGGCCCCCGTTCCTGGACCAAGTAAAAAGGCCAGAGTGTAGCGGTGTTGCCCTCTAGTAAGGTCAAGGAATGGCACCCTCTGGTAAAGGCCGGGGGGGAAACGGGGGGCGGGTTATCATTGCTCTTAGCACCAGGGGACACACAGCTGAGTTGCTAAGGGCATTTTTGAAGTGAAGACGAAAGCGAGTGTGTGATCCGTGGGGCCAGGGAAAGATGCCCCACCACGCAGAGGGGATGTGGTGCTGCGCATGGATCCCCTCTTCCATTCCTATGGCCTGAGCGGTGGGGTGTGGAGCCGCAGCCCCTTGCAGATGAAGCAGCACAACACAGTGGCGTCTCCAAAAATGTAAAAAGCTGGGAAGGGTAAGGATCATCCGGGAGGGGTGGCAAGGCCGCACGGTGGCGCCTGGGGTGCACATTGTTGGGGGCTGCTCCGGTCCACCGGGCAGCCCCATGCTTGGGTCGGGTGACCGCCGACCAGGCACGCACTGGCAGCGCTCACGCTGCAAGCACAATGGGTGGGGTCCATCCCACCGGCTCCGAGGACACCGGAGCTCCACACGTGGGCCGGATGGCAACCGGCTTACCGCGGCCCCGGCTCTGGGGGCACCCAGGCCGGGGTCGCCATCCTGGCCCGACTCACAGGGCCAGGGCGACACACAGGGACGGCGTTGCCCGGCAGGGGCACCGTCCGGACGGCGTTGCCCGGCAGGGGCACCGTCCTGGAGCTGGGCCCCATCCTTGGGCCCAGCACACGTGGTGGGGCACCCGCATGGTGCCCCCAAAGACACACACGCGGAGTCAGTTGGGTCTCGACTGACGAGCCGGAAGAGGCTCGTCTACTTTATTAACTTAGTCACGTGGTTCCCCACGTGACCACTGCAACACGCTTGGGCGATACCATGCCTCCCAACAGGGGAGACATGTAACACTCCTCCTTTTTCATTGCAATGAAACAAAAACCCCAACGCCCCAACATAACCACCACTACTACCACTACAACCACTCTACTAATACACCCTTTATTAACCTGGGTGAGTGGTTTCACTGTTACTGAATGCCGCCATTGTTGACCCCCGTGGCACCATTTAAAGCATGGCCACAATATGCAGGATCACAGCTTCACATCGCCACTTGAATGGGCCATTTTAAGCAAGTCCAGGGTCTGCAGGGTCCCAGTCTTCATGGAGATGGCCACTGAGTCCATATTAAGCAATTGCAGGTCTGCAGGAGACCAGTCCGACATCATACGTTGGCAGCTCCTCAGGACAGTTCAGTTCACCACTCAGGGGCCGGCAAAGCCGCTCCTGGGGAGGCCCAGGGGCCACATCGGCCAAGTCCACTGTCTGGAGGGCGCCTGTGATGGGCTACTGGCACCCTGGCAGCAGGCCCCTTATGTCCCACTTCCTCTCTCTCACAGGCAGACAGCATGAACAAAACCAATCGCAAGGTGCCTCAGCTGTAGGGCCCGGATGGGCACCCGACCACTACCAAACGCTGAAGCCCATCTGTTGCACCCCTGCATTGCTTGGGGACATGTAGCTCCCTCCATATCTGCCCTACTGCCCATGGATAGTTTCACCCTGGCAGGCCCAGGTGTTCTCCGGCCTCGCCCCTCCTCCTCACACTTCGGGCACCACGCGACTTGCATGGGTCACCGCCGGGCCCAGGCGTTGGGATGCCACACCCCTTTTCCTTTGTCTGGCGGCCGCCGGGTTTCCTTTGGCGGTCCTCTTGCCGCTCTTCACTCTCTTGACTTGCGGGCGGGGAAAGGGCAGCGCCTCCCCCTTGCAGGCCCCGTTGGATTCGGGCCTGCATCTTCGTTTCTCTTTTTTTTTTTTTCTCGCGGCAGGCCCATGTTCTTGGGGGGCACTGCCGCGGGCTTTTCTTGTAGATCGCGGGCTTGGGCCCGCCTTCTGTTCATTGCGGCCGAGGCTGCGAGGCAGCCCCCCCTTTCAGATGGAAAAGGTGGCACCTCATGCGGCCACCGCCTCCCACACAGTGCGGCCGACGCTGCTCACCCTCACGGCGGCCGATGCTGCGAGCACTTTCCCTCCCCACGGGTAGCTGGGGGGGGGATGGCATCCTTGTCCTCGCGGGCCCAGTTGGTGTTGGGCCCGCCTCATTTTTTTTTTCCTGGTCGCCCATCGCCGCACCCAGTAGGTGGGGGAGGGGCAGCTCGGCTCCTCCTCGCGGCCGATGCCGCGGGCATTCCAGTCCCCACGGGAAAGTGGGGGACGGCTTCTGCCCTCCTGATGGTGGTGGGGGCCGATTGCCTTCCTCCCGTGGCCGACGCCGCCCATCTCATTCTCCCCCCCTTGGCGCGGCAGATTCTGCATCCAAGGCGGGGAGGGGCGCAGCCACCCACGTGGCCGATGCCGCGGACCTCCTCCATCTCCCTCAGGGGACAGGCAGGCAGCCCGCCCCCCATGTGCACTTCGCAGGCCCAGTTGGAGGTGGGCCTGCCACGGCACTTCTTCTCGGCGGGCCCAGGTATAGACAGGCCTGCCACACCACGACATCCTCCGGGCACACGGGGCCAGTTCCCTATATTTGCCACTCCTCCCCTCCGCGGCTTGTGGGTGGGGGAGGGGTAGCACCTCCTCTGTGGCCGACGCCGCAGAAACTTCTCTCCCCCACGGGGATACGGGGGAAAACAGCCTCTGCTCCTCCACATCGCGGGCCCAGATGGAGATGGGCCCGCACCATATCTTCTTCGGGGCATGCGGGGCCCCTCGCCTCGTCGCCATTGTTGGGGGCTGCTCCGGTCCACTGGGCAGCCCCATGCTTGGGTCGGGTGACCGCCGACCAGGCACGCACAGGCAGCGCTCACGCTGCAAGCACAAGGGGTGGGGGTCCATCCCACCGGCTCCGAGGACACCGGTGCTCCACACATGGGCCGGATGGCAACCGGCTTACCGCGGCCCCGGCTATGGGGGCACCCAGGCCGGGGTCGCCATCCTGGCCCGACTCACAGGGCGACACACAGGGACGGCGTTGCCCGGCAGGGGCACCGTCCGGACGGCGTTGCCCGGCAGGGTCACCGTCCTTGAGCTGGGCCCCATCCTTGGGCCCAGCACACGTGGTGGGGCACCCGCATGGTGCCCCCAAAGACACACACACGCGGAGTCAGTTGGGTCTCGACCGACGAGCCGGAAGAGGCTCGTCTACTATTGCAGTGGTCACGTTCCCCACGTGACCACTGCAACACGCTTGGGCGATACCATGCCTCCCAACAGGGGAGACATGTAACACACATCAGCCAGCAGCCGGAAGGCAATCATTCATCAATAGTGTGCGTTTATAAAAAGTGTTACAACTTATTGACTGTGGCTACAAAGGGAAAAGATTACGCGTGATGGCCTTAATGTTTGTGTGTTTAAACACCAGGGGACTGTAAACCTTTAAAAATAAACACAAGCTAAACACCGGCACTCGTATAAGGAACAATGCACTACATTGCAACACTGTTCATTCCGCTAATATAAAAGCTTTAGCCGAGTTATTGTGCGATGCAACTTGGGTATGACACACATTCTCAAGGGGTTTCTATAGAGCGCAACATTTGCAATTCTTGAGGCTAGACACATAGGGCCCGCTTCATGGTATTTCTTGCACGGTGCAAAATGAGCTTGCACTGCTGAAAAGTGAGTTTGCACTGCCCACACAAACCCTGATTCTTGGAACTGTGCAAAGTGTCTTTTTGCCGTGCAAACTCACTTTGCACTGCAGAAAATCACTTTGCACTGCTCCACCCTGATTCATGAAGCAGTGCGAAGTGTATTTTTGCTGGGCAAAGTGACTTTGCCCAGCAAAAAGACACTTTATTTACTTTGCACTGTTCCATGAATCCGGCAGTTTGTTGGCAGTGCGCCGTGCAAAAGAATTCCATGAATCAGGCCCATACTCTTTACTTTTCACCCTGCTGATCTCTTTCACCATGAATTGAACATTTGCACTGTTTATTTTAATGACTCCTGCGTGTATGCATATGCTTTGCTTTGTGTGCATGAATGGCTGTGGAAGCACTCACAATGGGCGGATCAGTGCGCTTTGCTTTCCTATGCTTTCTAGGTAAATCATTCTGACTCTTCTTTTTTTCTTTTCTTATAAATAAAATAAAATATTTTTTTTACAGCTCTGTACCTCTCCTTGCCATTTGGATGTTTGGGCGGTGACATGTTTCCAGATTTCTAGAACATTTTAGGAGCTCTAGTAAATGGATTCTGACATGACAGTCAGATCTGCAGAACAGTCGCACTTTCAGACTGCACTGGGTGCTTTACACACTGGTGTTGTGGGCAGGGGAGCCGACTTATGAATTTCCCAGGGGGTGCCCAAATATAGGAAGTGACATCACCGGCAGTTATGACAGAATTTGCACGTAGTCGCCAACTTGGTGCAAGGGGGGGGTGGGTGGAAACATTGGTTAGCATGCACTGCATATACTAAAGTCAAGTAAGAAGTAGGCTTAAGCCTTCCAGTTGCATTCCAGTAAGCCATCACTGCCCCTACTACACCCATCTATAATCATCCAGGTTGTAGTAGCCCTCAAAAGGCAGAGCAACACAACTAGGATGGGAGAAGGAGATGTTTGCTAAACAGAAGGTACAGCTGCAAGGTGGAGTACCACCAGTAACAACAAAAAGTAGTTCCCAATTCAAGGGAAAACAAGTAAAGAAGTTTCAACATCCCTCGACAGGCAGCTCTGGCATTGCCAGTTGGGGTACACTGCATGTAAGTGTAATGCTTTTAGGACTCCAAAAATTGGCGGATTTCTTTGAAACAGTCCCCTATTTCTAACTGAGTGCTTGTTTAAAACTTGATTAAGCTTATGGAATCCATTGTTACCCCACAACTTTCATGTTACTGTGAGTCAAACTCTCTAGGCAGGCTTTAGACTTCTTAGATGTATGGAATCTGTGATGATTTCTGTTGTTGATGTCATGGAAATGCTCCAGTACCGCGGTGAGATCAGAGTTTTCATTGTACTTGACCTCTGCACGGCTTTCAATACGACCAACCATGCCATCGTGTTTTGACTGTGAAGATGTGGTATGCTCTCCGACTTGAACTTCGAGAGCTGTCTGACCACCTCCATTTTCGTAAGGCCTTAAAGACATTCCTTAATGTTTAAATCTGTCGGTTAGGGGGTCTTCAGCAGTCCTGCTCCTCAGCGCCCCAATGTCTTCGAGCCTTGGTTTCAGGCTTTATAAAGCAAAATACAATACAATACAATATCATTTCAAAGCTCTCTAATGAAGTTAGGTAAATATATTGGTCCCAGAGGAAAATAAGCAAGATAGCTAAATGGAACAATGCTCCACCTACAGATAGTTTGTGCATAAAGTTTTTCTATGGGAAGGAGTCGACCTGAAAACTAATGTATATTTACCATCTGCATAGGGTAAAAAAATGGCTTTCCCTCACCCGGATGAAGATTACTGTATTAATAGACCAGGGGAAAGAACTTCAAGTTGCAAGTTGCAAGTTACTAGCCAGGCATAAAAAGCCACTCGCCCCACACATAACCCCACACAATTTCTTACTCAGCAGTAGCAAATTACCATTAGATAATAGCTAGTGGGAAGTGCGAATTTTGAGGAGCAAATAAACTCATAGTTAAAGGGTGCTTCTTGGTTGATCTAATGTTTATACAGTGCTCGGATACGCCAAAGAGGGCACCAAGTGCTGTCCACTACAGTCACACTGATGGAGATTTAAAACACTGTACTCTACTCTAAAAGGACTACTTCTAAGGGCAGTGTGGGCATCTGTAGACTCTCATAAAGCTATTAAGAGGGTTGTTCACTCAGGAACCACCAATTTCTTAAGGTGTGTCCAAAAACTGGTATGCCCTGTACTGAAGTCCCCTGTCAGGACCCTGGTGCATGTGTGAGGGTACCTCAAGGGGTTGGGTCCCACCACCCACTTCATGATGGAGGTCTTGGAGCAGTGTAGGGAGGGTCCCTCCATAACACAAGGAGTGGGTGGCATGGGACAGCATCATAGTATCATAGAGTGATGATAATGGTAGCTGGACTATCAGTGAGTTGTAATGGAATAGAATAGAAATGCTTGCAATATTAGAGTACCTGAGCATTTCCTGACAACACAGCCAATGATTGAACTCTGCTACTTGGTCATAATTTGGAGACAGCTGGCAAATAGAGCAAGTACCAAAGGGCCTAGCAAATGCCTCTCCAGTGCCTACACAAAAGAAAACTGTTGGCTTTGTCAAGGTTTGCTTCTCCTGCAGTCAACCCACACATACTTACTGCATAAACCCAGCTACACTTGCACTCTATCTATTTGGGATCATAAAAGTGTATCAATAATCAGACATCATATTCCACGCTTGATAAACAGAATACACCTTGTTCAATAAAACATTCATCACAACTAGTAAGAGGGCCATTCCCAAAACCCTAACTGAAATGAGTTTTGCAAATCTAATACTAGTTTTCACGATTACTGGCCCCTCCTCTATCGTGTACATCCCAATGCCCCTCTATTTCACACCATATCCCTCTCTTGCATACCATATGCCCAGGATTTGACATCTATGCCCAATATTTTCAGTAGAACATGCTCCACATTTGTGTTATTTACTATGCCCACATGCATGTGCAACCCAATACTCACTTCCTTTTTCACTCGCACATTCACCTCATTTCAATCAAAAGATTAAACAAATTCCTCATCTTTTGTGTCATCACATTAGTTCTTTAACATCCTAAAATTAAACTCTATTCACCAAAATGTATGCATGCTATCTGTTCCTAGGAGGCAGTACAAATGTTTGCTTTTAACAGGAATTCAGTGCAAGAGGCAGATGAAATGACATACCAATTGAAGGCACACTTGGTTAAGACATTGTTATTTCACCACAATTGTTTGAAATTGAGGGACAGGTGCAAAGCAAGAGCCTCTTGCTTTGCATCTGTGCCTCCATTTCTAAAAATCATTTTGGGTTGAGTGTACCTCTACATCTGTGTGGGATGCAGAGATGTAGAAGTACACCCAACCCAAAAAGATTTTTAGAAAATCTGTCCCTCAATTTCAAAAAATCGTTTTGGGTTGGGTGTACCTCTACATCTGTGCACCCATGTAGAAGTACACCCAACACAAAACGGATGGAGGCATAGATGCAATGTAAAAGGGGTGCACAGATGTACAAATGCATCTTGCGTTGCATCTGTGCCTCCATTTCTAAAAATCGTTTTGGGTTGGATGTACCTCTACATCTGTGCACCAAGATAGAAGTATATCCAACCCAAAACTATTTTTAGACATTGAGGGACAGATACAAACAAGAGCCTCTTGCTTTGCATCTGTCTCACAATTTCTAAAAATCGTTTTTTACCCGGCTTCTACCCGGCCAGAGAGAGACACAGAGAGGAACAAAGGGCCATCCATACTGCGTCTCTTCTCTATGGCCCAGGGAGGGGGCTCAGCCCCGACTTCATTCTGCCGGCAGGTGCCCGGGCCCCGGAGCACAAGCGTACTCAGCACCCCTGGTTGTTGGCTTTGTACACCCATGAGCCTGCCAGCATTTGGATGTATAATTGAACTTACCAACAGGCATATGTAATACACCCCCTTCATATTTGCTGCTGGATACCAGTAATTACCATGCCTGCAGCATGATAGCCACAATACGGCATAACATTGTGAACGTGCAACAGCGGGTTTGTTCACTTAAAAGTGAAACATTTTTGATTGCCAAATGTACTACAAAAGACCTCCAAAGAGTTTAGCATTGTAAGTGATTTCAATCTGGCACACACCCAAGTCACGCCCAGCATGTAGTGCACAAATGAAACCCTTATTTATTTTATTTATAAATTCAATATTCTGAACGCTATACCACTCATATCACACCCTTCTCCTGGGACCCCCCTGGTCACACTGAACCAAGAATCAGGCTAGTTTGCAAAGGTAAATATTTACTTATGTATATAGAATTTAATCACAATACATTTTAAGAGGTAACAGCCATCACCAATGGGGTGACAGTACACTAAATAATGTCTTTAATGCACCAGGAGTCAAATAATGAACACAAGAACAATTGCAGCACAGAAAAGAATACTGTTGTGTTGGTTTGGAACAGATAGCACTACGGTTAGAGGTTGAAATTTCACTTCTATCACAAAAAATGAGGTTTTAGTAAAAGTTGTTTTTTGCAAAATAGGCGTGAGAATGGAAAACAGAAATTTGGGTTTAAAACTGACAGATAGGTTTTCTTATACTATGTTAAGGACTACAAAAAGGAGAAGGCCATACAGGAAACTGTCATTCACAGCCACTCATAACCATTCATGTGTGATACTCTAGTTTCCGTTTGGTTTGGGAATTACTTTTCTTAAATCAATAAGAAGTTAGGGTTTAGTAACACAGATGAGAGAAAGGTCAGCGGAAGGATAGTTCTAGCAATACTATGGTTCTGAATTAAAGATGGGATGGGTTTGAGATTGGGATCATACAATGCACGTATATTATGGGTCACTGTTCTTCCTATTAATACTTACAGAATAAGTTATTAAATTGGACCGTCAGTTCTGGTCATGGATTGGGTCTGTCAAGGAAGGACAGCACATCAGGCGCGGGACTGGCTCAGCTAGGCTGGTCAACATATTTGCACAGGATCTACCCTTCTTGTTTCTGAGTATTTAAGCTCAGCTGGATAGCGAGTTCCTCAGTCAAGCCTTGTGGTAGCAAGCCAGAGCGTTTCAGGATACTAGTTCAGAAGGCCTTCCCACACCACAGTGCTCACTGGGTTGTGAGAATAAGTTTGAGGATTTAGGCCTTGCTGAAAGTCAATAGTTCTCTACTGCTTGGCAAGAATCTGGGCATCTGGATCTGGAAGGATTTTAAAGCTGGATGTTGAATGCTGGAACAAAGTGCTTCGCCGGAATCAGGAAAGTGAGTGAATCAGTGAGTCCCTATGTGTTGTCAGCTCTCTCTATTTATCCTTTTAAAAGACATCACAAAATGGGTGTATGGGCCGGCTTAACTAAGCTTGCACCTGGGACTGGATCAGGACCTCATCTCCGCTTTGCATCTGAGTGATTGGATCAAGGCCGGATGATGTCACATTTATGGTTTAGCTTTACAGTCCTTAGAAACCTCCCCTCAGCCACTAGTGTCAAAATCGGATTTTATCCTATATAAATATTTCTACATTGGTCACCTCTATACAAATCACATACAAAGACTACATATTTGATGTAGCACCTGTTCATCAAAATCCTGCAGCTGTGGGATCTTGTTTCACCTTTCTACAGAATTTTGTCCTTTTCGCCATGAACAAATTTTCCAAATTTTGTGTGTACATTTTCACAATTCTAACATTAATACCGTTCACATAAAACCACATATATTGACGTTCCTGTCCAGAGTATTTTACACAGTTCTACTGCCTCTTACAAAGTGCAGCCAAAAATTAAACTAACAACTCTGTCCTTTTTATATTTTTCACCACTTTGAATCACAAGTTATGAGTCTCTAAAAATTGTTCATTGTTCATTCTTAACAGCAAATGGTCCGCCCCTTTGTCTCTCCCTGGAGTCCAGGAGTGGCCCCCTCCTTTGGGGAATTTCTTCCAGGAGCAGTTTATGACCCTTTCACACATCCATTTCCTGGGCTGGAGGATCTGCTGTTGTTCATTCTCTTTTTGTAGAGAAAAGTCTAGCCTAACCCACAATTATCATATACCAGTGAGTTTCTGCTGAGAGGATTTCCCTCACCTTGGGAGAAACCTGTTTTTCCACTCCTTGCAGCTCAGCCAGGCTAATTTATTCTTAATGTTTTAAATCCAACAGAAACCAAACGTGTTGCATCAAACATAAATACATTACTTTCTTAGCTTTAAATCTGTGGGATCAAAAACACAACTGAGATCTGTATTCCTTTTAGCAACAATCCTTTTGTGTTTGCTAATCCGGCAGACTTTTAATTTAGATACTTTGCAATTTCATCAGGAGGTCACCAGACAGCTGTCATTCACAGGTAGCCCGGTGTACTGCACACAGATTTTGACAGGAGCTGTCATTTTACAGACAATCCAGTTTGTCTGAGGAAATGTTTTACTCTTTACACTTTAGGACTTTGTATATTCGCCGTGCTTCATTAGATTGCATGAATTTTAGCACCAAGCAAGATTCTGAATGTTGAGAATTGTTGTGTATAGGCATTTTGGAATTTTTAGCAACAAAGCAACTGTCATTTGTAGGCACATTTTGTAGTTTCATTTGCAAAGCGCTGCTTCTCTCTCTGCACTCTAATTGCTGGTCATGGGGCCCATTGCCACATTTTCTGCAGTGTGTGCTCTATCCCACCACATATGCATCATGTGTGGCAGGTTGTGCATCCATCTTTTTGTGCATTTAAACACGTGGTTTTGGAGGTTTTTGGTGCACACCAGAGTTTTGCCGCCATTGTAGCTGTGTCTTGCACCATTAACTATCGGAGTGATGCCGCATAAGAGAGCGGAGTGGGTCAATACATCCCACAGCATGCTCCTGCTAAGTCCTTCAGATTTCTGGTGTGTAAGATGGCAATGTCAGGTTATATATGTCTTTGAAAATTAAACATTGTGACCATGTATACATGTCATGGAAAATGTCCTGATCGGAAAAATCAATCAACAAAGGTTTTAGAAAATACGGTTTCCAAGTGAACATAAAAGAGCCAGGGAAAAATACATGTAGAACCATTTGAATACGGATGCTGCAATCTACTGTATATTAATCATCATATCCAGCCATAAAGAAGCCACTGAAAGCTGTACTGATATGATGCAACCATGTATATCTGCAACAGAAGGATCTAAGCAGTAGCTTGCTTCTCCTGCTCGTAGGGTTTCATGCTGCAGTAGATCACTTCCTCTATGAGCACTGTAGCAATAGGTGTAATTAATAACAAATGTATTGGTACTACATTTCTGGACCATAGGAAGAATGAGTCAACCTTTTCAGGCCCCAAACCCATGTTTGCATGTTTCACCCATCTCTGCAGCTAGCACATAACTCGCTGAGCTAGGTTATCAGCTGAGCAATTATCTTACGAACTTTGGAACATATTGGCGCTCATTTTAAAGAAAAACATAATTGCTCGGAGGGGACTGCTTACGTGTGCACTTACATGCAAACAGGTCCACTCTGGACAATTTTTGCCATTTGCACTGAGAAGTATAAAGAGACAGTGGAATCCTCTTTTCATTACTCTATTTGCACTCCACTGTGTGCAAATGAGGCCTGGCAGGCAGCGTTTACAATGATTTCCTATGGAAACCACTGGCTTTTTGCATCAGCAAAAAGCCGGCAGTTTCCATTGGTTTCACGCCCGCATGAAAACCGCATGCTGGCGTAAAACCAAGTTGCTTTTGACGATGGAGGTCAAACAGAGGCGGAAAACGTAACTCTCATTCTGGCCCCACCCTATGCCTTTAAAAACAATGACAATCCCCCATAGCGTGAATGGAGGCGTTAAGACATGCACTACACCATTAAGCCTGACTTTAGCATCTGCTTTTGAGCTATGGGGACTTGGAAAATGAGCCGCATTATGTCTAGAAAACGCAGTGAAGAGCTTGCAGCTCTGCATGGGTCCCTAAGCCTCTCCTGTGTTGCTGCCCAACCGATGCAACAATATTGAACAATTCAATGATCACAAATGTGATTTTTGTTTGTCAAGAGAATCTCGCTAAACCATTGTAGAATGAAGTATTCTGTTTGGCAACAGAATTGCAGGCACACCACAAGAAATCTTTATGGTTGGCTTAAAGCACAGGAGAAAGCAAATACAACCTACTGGAAGGAAAAGGCATAGATTAGCCATATGAAAGACTAAATAGACCATATGTTGATGACAAAGTTCCTATCACTATGGAAGGGCACCACCTGCGGATCCTTGTTTAGTTAACAGATGTTAATGTGTACTTAACACGAGCAAGGGAGATTACCTCTGTTTGGAAGTCTAGAATTACATCTATCGTCTGGGCTGAGCCGCCCAATTATCCAAACAGTGACTCAATGTTGTGGGAACCAACTGCGCCTTGATTTGCTTATGATACGCACTTCTGCCACTGCTTTTCTAAAAGATACGGGAGCCTGGCTCCACACACACTGACAACCGTCTAACAGGTGGCACCACGCACGAACGTATGCACCTAGTGCTTTATATCGCAATAGACCCATGGAAGCTAAGTCTGCACAAGCACTGTGTGAGGGGCATCTGTGCCTTGCTCTGTGCACGTGTAGACTCCTAATCACACAATATTGATGCTTACAGGGTTATTTGGCCAGCGGAATGCGGCTAACTGCAGGCGCAAAACACTCACAATCACTCACACTCCATGCATGCGTCAGCGAGGGCTGAAAGCTCACCATTAATGTAGTGATTGGTTGGGGCGCGGCCATATGGATGGAGGTGTGAGATCAGCATTCCACTGACAGGACCCCAACTGTATTTAGAGGGACAGGCAATAAAGGAAGAGAAAGAGCATAGTGCTAGAAAAAGATAGATAAACCACATGCAAGGCGAAAGCACAACAGAACAAGAAAACATAGAGGAAATGGCTTTGGGAGTTTGAGGGGCTTCTTTCAAAAGGCATTTGTACTTTCAGCAAAAAAAACAGCCCCAGCTATGTGTAAAACACAACGGGAAAGCCACGAGTTGTGTCTGAATCCAGAGGGCATGTAGTGTTCAAGTTAGCACAGGCATGTTACATTTTGTGCACACGAGCTGAAGAAGAAGTGCAGGCACTTGGAAATAGGATTAGTACAAGTATATTGTATATAAAGAAATTGCAAGATATTACACATGAGAAGTATGACATATTTATCAATAGCATTTAATGAACTCCCTTTTGTCTGTAAACATGTACAGATACGCACATGTGCATTGTGGCTTTACCAAAAAAAGTGCCCAAAGCTTTTACAATTCTTGTTATCTTTCTATTGCAAACATTGATATCACATCAGAATAGTACGTATTGTTACATTGCTTTATAATCATGGATTTATAATGAAAAATAAAACTACAAGTGTAAGTATGGGGCTACTACCATCCAAAATATAGAAGGCCAAGAGCTAAGGCAATGTGCTGTAAAATCCTTTCTACCACTGGCAGAAGATCGATGTATCTACAGGGCACTGAAATGCTGAATCGCCCGCAAAATATGTGAAATGCACAAGTGGCGCTGTACACTGAACGAACATAGCGTCCTGCTGCAAGATGGCTGCCTGGTTCACCGGTTCAGGAGTGCCTCCATGGTTGCCTTGACTACAGTATAGCTTGCATCTGATTGGAGGCACAGAGCAACTTCTGGGACTACGAGGAGCCTGCATGCGTGACCCGGACACCGATACAAAGGCCCACACAAAGGCCCCTGTCTGACCGTTTTACTTCTCTTCTGCCTGCAACCCCTGCATGTGTTGGTCGCTTGCCTGCCTCACTCATCCTGCTTTGCATCAACGTGCTGCTTCTTCGTCTGGAGGCATGCAGACTCATATCAAGGCAAGTAAACCCCTCAGGCATCACCGCGCTTTGAATGTGCTGTAAAATCCTTCCTACCACTGGCAGAAGATCGTTGTATCTGCAGGGTACTGAAATGCTGAATCACTCACAAAAATTGTGAAAAGCACACATGGCGCTAAAAACTGAACCAACATAGCGTCCTGCTGCAAGATGCCTGCCCTGTTCAATGGCACCATAGTGTCTCCAAGGTTGTCTTGACTACAATATAGCCTGCACCTGATTTGAGGTGCAGCGCAACTCCTGGGCCTATCCTGAGGTGGCAGGCATGCGGCTCACAAAGGTCCCTCTCTGGCCCTGTCCGAAGCTGGAGGGAGCCCCCCTCCATGCCACTCAGGCAAGGGACTTGTCTCCAGGTAATGCTCCTTAATGAATACACTGGCAGAGACTCCTGCATTTAAGGAACATGAAAAATGTGTTTTCACATTGTACCGGTAAGCACCGCGGATCGCCCTGACCTGGACTTTACCCTTTCCCCTGGTTCCTCTGCCTTGGGTGCCTGTCTGACTCTTGCCTCACTTAATTTCTTTACCACCTGTTAAATTTATTTGCAGCGCTTTAACCTCTCACTGAACACTTTCTACTGCTTCGTATTGCCTTGCTCAATAATTGAATTCAGGAATTTCCCCAAAATCTGTACACTCTTCTTTTGTACTGCATGTTAGTGCTTTACTGGAATCTCAATTTCAGCTCTGCCTTTTAAATCGGGCACTCTCCATTTTGTATTGTATTTTAGTGCTTTATTGGCTATTCGAATTTAGGTGTACTTTTAAATCTGTGCTTTCTCCAGTATTGTAGTGCTTTATTGAGAATTTTAATTTAGGTGTGCTTTTAAATCTGTGCTTTCTCCATTTTGTACTGTATTTTAGTGCTTTATTGAAAATTTGAATTGCTTTAATCTGTGCATTGGCTGCTAGGCCACTTGGTAAGTTCCTGCGCACCGCAGCTCCCCTATTTGTCCCTCTTTCTCCTCTGCTACTCCCATTGCACTCTCTATTTCCCTTATCTCTTCCAACTGCTATCCTATCCCTTAACCTCCCTCTCGCTCAACGTCTGGAAGAAAAAAAGACAAAAAAAGTTCTCCTGGAGTATAACCCAGGCCTACCTATTGCTGACACCTACGTCAGTGCCACTTCGAGGCAGACTATTATGGACATCCCTTTTTCTGACCCATTAATGGAGGCACTAGGTGAGAAGTATCCCAGGCATACTTCACATCCTCTAGGTGTATCATTAACATCTATCACAATGTCACTATCATGGCCCCAGCTTCTCAACCTACTCTCCTCCTTCTCGACCGGCACCTGCCCTCTCTCATAAACTTCCTCCCTTCTCCTGCCACCCCTTCTTCCTCTCCTTTCACCTCTCCACCACCACGGAAGGGAGTACCACGCCCCTCTACCTCCCTCAGAAAACATTCAAAAGTGCTAACCAGCTTCACTAAGCTACTCTGAATGCTCGCTCTGCTGTCAAACACTCCTCTGACATCTTTCTCCTTCTCAAAGACTTCTACCATGACATCCTAGCTCTTACCGAGACGTGGTTCAACGCCAGCTTTGTCACTGCACTTGATACTCTCCTTCTAAGGGCTACAAAATCCTCTCCAAACCCAGACCTAACAGATCTGGAGCTGGAGTTGCCTTGATCTTCCCTGAGTGGGACCCTGCCTCCATCATACCTATCAATCCTATTCCTCTTTTGAATGCCTCGTCAAGGCTTGGAGTCACACCTACTCCCTCACCATTATCTACAGGCCACCTAGCCCTATCTCTCTTTTCCTCTTGGAATGGGCTGCCCTTCCCTCCTCCCTCTCAATCTCTTCTTCCAAACTCCTCCTCCTTGGTGACTTCAACATCCACATTGACACCCTTGAATCATCCACCTCTCAGTTGTGTGTCCTCTGTGACTCCCTCTCTCTCCATTCTCCCTTTCGGCCCGACCTACTCTGATGGTCACAGCCTGGATGCCTTCATTTCTGGGGACATCCCCATATCCAATTCGGTCGCCACCAACCTGCAGCTAATGATCTCTGTCTTAATGCCAGTAAAATGGAGATGCTTCTCATTGGGACACCTGCACCCTCATTCCCTCCTACCCTTTGGTCATCCTCTTTGAGCCCTCTATCTTCACCATTCTGTGAGGCCAAAAACCTTGGGTCATCTTTGATTCCGCTCCCTTCTTCACCCCTCGCATCATGGATCTTACTAAGAAATCCCAATTCCAGCTCCACCTCCTCCCAGGCATCCTTCCTTTCCTCGCCTTCCCACAGAACCGCAATGTCACCAGAGCTATGGCTCACTCCAGGCTGGACTGCTGCAACATTCTCTTTCTCAATCCCCTTCTTTCCTTCCTGCACCCCCTCCAGCAAATCTAGAATAGGGCTGCAAGACCTATCCCTGGCCTCAAGCCCAGGGACCATATCTCTCCAGCCCTAAAACCTCTCTGCTGGCACCTGGTGGTTGCAAGGATCACATTCAAGATCCTCTGCATCACCCACAAAGCCTTCTGGGACCTGGAATCATGTTATCTCCAACTTTCCCTTCCCAAATACTCCCCTGCTAGAGCCCTACGCTCCTCTTACTCCAACTCTTTGGGCAGGTTTTTTTCTGTGGCTGGTGCCTCCCTTCGGAACAGCCTCGCTGCCGCACTCAGACTTGAGCCGGACTTCCTTAAATTCCAGAAATTGCTCAAAACTCTGCTTTTCTCTATCGCTTTCCCTCCCCTTTTAATCATCCCACTGCCGCTGTGATTGGTGGCCCGATCCTCATGAAACTCACAGGATTCCAGGCTCTTCTACCCAGTCAATACCAGCACTCTTCCCCCACCGCACTGCCCCTGATGGCCCCTGCTTGGCGGCTCTGCATCCAACCCTTTGGAGTCGCCTTCGCTAGCACTTAGCCTGAGGTTCTTCCCCTTGGCTCCCTTCGCACTTTCATCCCAGGCCTTCCACCAGCACTTGTGCACTCCTCTACCCCCCCCTTACCTCCCATCTCTTGCACTTTCCGCACTGCACTTGTACATCCAAATGCCACAAGGCCAAGTAGGACCATGACTGCATTTTACTGTTTTGCATTGTTATGTTTCCCCTGTTCCCTTCCCATTTAGCCTTGTGGTGCTTTGAAACACAATTCTGTTCTATAAGGCACCTAACAAATGCTAAATCTTTTTTTTTTTTTTTAAAAGGTAATGGTACCACGAAATAACTGAACTCCGATTTGTTTATAGTTATCCAACAAAGTGGTAATTTTATTACCCTTCATTCACCGAAAGGATGAGTCAGTACCACTCGGGACCAACATGTTACCTGCAGGTTTCACAAAGCTCTCTGCATTGGCTTATTCACACAGAGCTATGTTAGGGGATGTTCCAACTGTTTTCCAATTGGACACTCACAATGTACACACCCTTGCATCATTTGCTGGTGATTTACCATTCTTTCAAAACATGAAACGCAATCGGTAATTTTGTTCATTCACAAGTTACATTTATTTGCAAGAAACCTTCATGCCCAATGTTTCAATCAGGCCATACTGTTTAGCGCAGCAGTCATAACACATGTGATTTATGCTCGATCACACACGTTTACAAGGTGACGAAAACTAGTTCAATGTTGATGCCTATTTGTTCCTTGTTATTCTGAGGTTCTGCTACACCACACGGCCAATTAAAGTCAGTTGACGTGTGGATGATCACAAGATTGCAATACAACTGTGCAATACCACTGACACACAATGTTACAACAACGTTATAAGAATATCATTCATATTGTTTAAAATTCTGTGCCACATCATGAGTTTTCAACACAGCACATTGCTGGGTCTCACCAGAAACATTAAAAAATGAGGACAGCCTTAAAAACAACTCTTTAACACACTCAAGGGTTTATTTAAAACATCTCTTGTTCTATCCATCCAGCCAGTGGAACCCATACAATTAGGGAAAAGTGCCCAGTTAGTTAAGGGAGTCATGGGAGAAGGCTGCAAGTCCAGAGTCCATAGCAGGAGGGTCTTGCATCTGCCAAGGCAGGAGATGGAGGTGTCTTTCATACTCCCGCAAAGGTCATGGGGCCATACGGTATTCGCAGCACCCAATCCCCTCATGATGGTGGTGAATACCTGGACTGGCCTATAGGGAACTCTGGAGATTTCCCGGTGGGCCTCTGCACCTTGGGCCTCTTTTGTGTGGTATTTGCAAATGTTATCATAGGAAAAGTCTTGGGCTTGCTTAAAATGTGTCATAACGGCCACTTTGAACTTCATTTCCAGGGCCTCTTTTGGTCCCCTGGAATTATTTCCAGGGCCTCTTTTAGTTCCCCGTCCACACCTGGTGAATAGGAATGGAACACTGCAGCAAGGCCGAGCAGCAGGGTGATGTGTGTGCAAGAGCAGGCCCTGTGCAGACTCTGGTGTCATCCTGCACTGTGGAGTGTGTGAGAGAACCAGGATGGTGGCTCAGTGGGGGTGAGACTGCATTGTTGAGATCCTCGAGAACTGGGACTAAGGCAGAGGCTGGCCTTCAAAGTGGCTGGGTGTGACGGTCAGAGCATATGCAAGGGTTTCAACTGGCACAACTGATTCTTTTGGCAGGCCCTGTGGCAACCTGCAATCATGGATTGAACGATGCCAGAGCAGTGCAGATGTCGATGGGGGAGGTAGCCACAAACTGCTCACATGCGGCAGAGCATATATAAACTATCTTATGCTGAGTACGTACTACACCACCCAACATATTGCTATGAAGTGGTGAGATAAATAATTTGGGGAAGGTCACAGCTGCTTGCTTTTAGAGTGTGTTTACTTGTTGAGAGAAACATGACCAAAACGCAGTGTCTTCCTTCAAGTCCAGTTCCTGGAGCTCCCTCCATATCCTATGTATGTGATGGGGTCTGAAGAGGATACTGCATGATGTAGATGGTCACCAAGACATCAGAGTGTTGTACTACTAGGGTGGTTCTCAAGTTACAGTACTCATTCAGCCCAATTCCCTCTTTGGGCAGTGCTTAATGGACAAGGTGTGGATGAGGGCTGCACACCTTAGAGCACAGTTGAATGAAATATTATAGTATTTTTTAATCACATGTTGCCTTGCTTGCCAATGCAGCAACAGAGGATACAGAGTGGTTCTGTAAGGAGTTATGTTTGTGAGTGATTGTTGTCATTATTGTTTATTGTGAAATAGAGCTATCCTTTTGTGGGCTAAAAGCCTATCTGGATGCTGAGCGTTTATTTAGCGATCAACATTAACTGTGTACTGTGCTATGACATCCGCCTCAGGACATGGATATCACAGATGTGTGAGAGAACTCAGACTGCTGCACTATTGGCAGGATTGTAGTCCACTTCAGTTTCTATTTTCATACAAGTTGTCACAACAAACATGTATTCTTCCTTCAGCTGGTCTGAGGAGGTGGTGATTGCGGTATGCCATCTTTGGGCTAATAACAACGGCCAGTTAGTGGGCCAGAGTAAAAAAAAGTAACAAATAGAAGTCACAATTGACGGTCATGTGGCAAGAGGTGTGCTCATTATAATGAAAAAGCTCACTATCTTTGCATCAAAGAGTTGCACCACCACCAAACACATATAAGGAAGTGGAGCCCATAAGTGAGGTGGAGAGAATATACCCAAATCCCTGACGTGGGTATGTATTTACCCACCAATTACATGGAATCCTCTCTACACTCAGAACATGCTACAAGTATACCATTACTTTTGGATCAAACACTGATCCGACATTAAACAAGCAACATTAGAGCTCTGTGACCTCCATATGGTCGCAGTGACTGTCGGTAACCTGAAATGTATTGTTCCTTGCCACTTGTGATGCTTAATTCCAAATATCACAGTACCTCTGTACTGCAATCCTCACTCTATTTCCCTTTCTTTCTTGGTCCTACGTACATGACGAATTGTAGTGGGATTGGGAAAATGTATGCTTTTGTCTTTAAAACATTTAGAGAGAAAAATCGATGTATTTTCATATTTTCGTTTTGATGGCACACAGAGCAGCTGCGTATAACGTTTACAAATAATTCTTGGGATAGTTTTATCCCCAAGACAAAAGGAAACTGCATTTGGCTGACTGGGGCCTAAAAGTACAGAATATTGAACACTCACTGTGGGCTGGCAGAGAAAAGGCCAGCATGTACATTTCAGCACTGCCACATAGCCCAACAATGTTGTCAGAAGAAGAAAACAAAAAATTAAATGGGCCCTATGCTGAAATGATAAGCCCCAAAACCAGTGGCCTACTTTCCATTAAATGTGATAATGCCTAAAGTGTAACTTTGTTAAAGCAGAAATAATGACCATGCTTCTAAAGTTTCTCTGTTCTTAACACCTTTTTCTCTGGTCACTTGCTGTTCTCCTAGTGCCTAGATGCTGCCGGGCCTTAGTTTAATGATTTATGAATTTGGTTACATTACATCACATGGAAAGGTGTGCATTTTGCAGCTTACAACAATGAAAACATGAAAACGAATCTCCATTGCCAGAGTAATGTGCATATATATCAGGATGTAAAGATTAACAGGCATGGTGCAGGAGAAATTTACATATGACTTGAGGCCATATGACCTGAGGCCAAATATTAAAGTAGGCCACATGTGTAAAAGGAATTGCAACATTCAAAAACACCAGTTTCTGTGTATGAAGAAAATCTGTGCTAGCCAAAAATGATATTGGACACCATTATACGTGTGGCGGTCTGGAAATAATGGTGCTGGGCACACTGTACTGGCACCCTTTCTGGACCACCACATTACAACCCTGCAGGTGGCGGCCGTTGCCCCCGAAACGTCTGACCTGCTGGACATAACGGCACCCGGCTGCAGAGTTTTCACAGAAGCACCAGCAGTGTTAGCAATGGTGCTGGTGCTTCCGTGTCTCCGATTCCCATGGAGACCTATGAAACTCTATGGAATGGGGACCTACACTTTCCCTCGCCTGATATCTTGGGCTGCCGGACTTGTAATGAGGCCCATTGTCTCATGAGATTTTAAGGCCCAGGCACTGCACACCGTCCCCCCATCTTTATCTAAAAGAAACATTTTGTGAAGCTCACCGAGCCAAGATAGTGGCCAGGGTATTTGCCAGGATACAGGGTTGACCCCTGTGAAAACAGAAGATTCAGCTAATAGAAGTAAAATCTTAAAAATACATGGATACAAATCTGATTCATGGTGTAGTTTAGGACCTGATAGACAAGTGACATGGTACAGAGACGGCCACATGATGATAATGGGCAGAGTTAGACCCATCTGCCAGGAAGAAAAGATCACTTCTGCAGGACGTTGACTTCACAAGAATGTTAATGGATTTATTGCGTCAACAAAAAGAAACAGATGGCTGGATCTTCCTATAAGTGGAGAAACTAAATGTACTGTTCATGGAACTCATTATATGTATAATTAAGAGACTGCTATAGGTTTAGATGAACGGTCATATTTTGTGTATTTTCCCAGGAACCATAAGTCAATATGGGACAAATATAATTAAACCTCTTATGAACAGACCTACCAATTAGACCATTCCCCAAACAATAGGCCTTGGGAACTAAAGTTATAAGCTGAAATGGGATAACAGATTCCCAGAAGAAGTTGTGAAGCAAGAGATTCAGGAAGATGATAGCTTATTAAATTAGATATCTGTATACAACATTTCATGTTGAATAAATCACGAAAATCTGTAATTAGAACCTACAACATCATGCCGAAATGAGACATGTTTCATTAAGTCCGGCATAATTAGGCCATTTTGGAAACATATAGTTTGTAATGTGCATTTATAAAGTCAAGAAATTTGACACGTTATAGTTTTTAAGTCTTTACTTAAGTGGGAAAAAAGCTATTTCAAAAGTGCAGGGTTATCATTCAAACGGATGATGCCTAATAACTTCAGGAACCAATTATTGCAATGCAAGTCACAATAGAGGTTCAATCCAAATCGAGAGCCAATAGCCTGCTACATCCTAATTTTAATAATTTGGGGCTTGGTTATGGGTTCATAAGTGGACGCACAATAGAAATAGGGGATAGCTGTCCAAAGTCATCTGAGTTGGAACTGCTGACGAATTGCTGGAGGAAACCAGAGAAAGACTAAAAGCTGGCTTAGACCCAAACCAACAGATGCAAATCAAAGGGGAGTGATGCTGGAATTATCCATGATTTAACCTGAAGAGGCCATCTGACCAAATACCTGTCCTTTCCCTATGAGATGAAACCCAGAAATATTCTATGCAAGTAAACCTGTCCAACTAAGCCAAGTCTTGTGGGGATCTGCTTAATTTATATTTTCCCTTCTTGATTGGTTGGGTAAAATAAGTAGGTTCCTTAGCATTTTTACTAAATAATAGTTAAATTAACTACCCTATAGCCAGCTAACACAGGGTGATTTTGTTGAAATTCAAAATCAACAACATTTCTTCCATTGTGAATAGAAATATGGTCTGTTAAAGTAATTGGGTAATCCTATTTCTCATTGCCAACCCCAACATTCTCTAAAGTGACTTGGCTACACAACATTCTTAAATATTCACCATTTGTGAGACCTTGCCTTAAAGCAGAGGGGTGCTGAATGTAAACAGCATATATGGGTGTTTGTGCTGGGACAGAAAAGTGTCTTGCCAAAATGTATTAAAGGTAAGTCCCCGATTGAAAAACATACTCTCTACTGAGAGTGGGAAAGTGACTCTTGGAAGAAGAGAGATTCCTCATAGGCTTGTGGTGAAGGAAGAAGGGTTCTATATATTTATTTTATGTGTTTATGTATTGGGCATTTGCATGGTGCCTATAAACAAGCTTTCCCAGGTGCCAGAAGACAATGGGGTGGGGGGGGGGCGAGAAAATAATAACAGTACAACAGTCTTACTAGGCCTTGTGACATTTAGACCGTGCAGGTGCAGAGACAATAAGTGCGAGGGGCAGGGGTCAGGTCAGGGTGGAAGGGCTGGGATGAGGGAAGGCAAAGGGGGATGCACAAAAAGGTAGAGGCCCCAGGGGCTGGGAAAGTGCTGGGTGAAGCCCAGGAGGGCAAGTGCCAAGGGGAAACCAGGGGTCATGGTCAACTAGTGCGAGGAAAGGGTGCACCAGATTCAGGCTAGTCCAGAAAGGGTGCCCAAAGGCAAGTGCTGGTGAAGCGGTGCTGGAGTGGGCTGGACGAGGAGGGGCTGGTACCAGTAAAGCACATAAGGGACCAGGCACCAGCTGCAGCGGCAGGGGGACATTAGCAAGGGAAGGGGAGAGGGAAGGAGGAGGAGAAAAAGAACTAAGGAGATCCAGCTGAAGTCTGACAGGAAAAGCAAAGCCATTCCAGAGGGATGCTCCTGCCAAAGAAAGAGATCTACCTCCCACTTTCTGTTTGGAGAAACGTATGATCGGCAGAGAGTTGAAGCTAAGGACTCGAGCCAGGAGGTATTTAGGGAGAGAAAGCTGGATGTGGTGGGATCCCATGTCCCAGAAAGCCTTGTGGATGATGCAGAGGGTCTTGAATTTGATCCTTGCAGCAACCCGCAGCCAGTGAAGAGAATTTAGGGCTGAAGAGATGTGGTCGCTGGGCTTAAGGCCCCAAATATACATAGAAAGTGTTTTATTTTTAAAGTATGTTGTGCTCCAACACGATTACATTGCCTAGTGCGCAGGGATATTAAAAATACAGGGCACTGCATGTAAGAATTACTTTTTGCAAATAGAAAAGTGTTGCATATTATTTGCCATGTAAAGCTTATGATCTTGTCATGTTTTAAGTTGCTGCATCATTGTTGGCACTAGAGATTGAACTTTTGATTTGACTTGTGTTTTATTTACCTGAGACCAAAAGTGAAAACGCACATGTGGTGTAATCTTAGATCTTTTTTTAATGCCTTTTCCCAAAGGTGAGTCCTTGATATTGAAGCTTTGTTTTGTGCCACAGTGAAAGTGGCGTATCATGTGATGGTGTGTAAATATTAATCTTCCTGATTAATTAATAAATGCATATTCTTGGATGAGGGAAGGCAAAGGGGGATGTGCAAAAAGGTAGAGGCCCCAGGGGCTGGGCAAGTGCTGGGTGAAGCCCAAGAGGGCAAGTGTCAAGGGGAAACCAGGGGTCAAGGTCAGCTAGTGCGAGGAAAGGGTGCACCAGATTCAGGCTAGTCCAGAAAGGGTGCCCAAAGGCAAGTGCTGGTGAAGGGTTGCTGGAGTGGGCTGGATGAGGAGGGGCTGGTCCCAGTAAAGCACATAAGGGACCAGGCACCAGCTGCAGCGGCAGGGGGACATTAGCAAGGGAAGGGGAGAGGGAAGGAGGAGGAGAAAAAGAACTAAGGAGATCCAGCTGAAGTCTGACAGGAAAAGCAAAGCCATTCCAGAGGGATGCTCCTGCCAAAGAAAGAGATCTACCTCCCACTTTCTGTTTAGAGAAACGTCTGATCGGCAGAGAGTTGAAGCTAAGGACTCGAGCCGGGAGGTATTTAGGGAGAGAAAGCTGGATGTAGCGGGATCCCAGGTCCCAGAAAGCCTTGTGGATGATGCAGAGGGTCTTGAATTTGATCCTTGCAGCAACCGGCAGCCAGTGAAGAGAATTTAGGGCTGAAGAGATGTGGTCGCTGGGCTTGAGGCCCCAAATATACATAGAAAGTGTTTTATTTTTAAAAGTCTGTTGTGCTCCAACAGGATTACACTGCCTAGTGTGCAGGGATATTAAAAATACAGGGCACTTCATGTGAGAATTATTTTTTGCAAATAGAAAAGTGTTGCATATTATTTGCCATGTAAAGCTTATGATCTTGTCATGTTTTAAGTTGCTGCATCATTGTTGGCACTAGAGATTGAACTTTTGATTTGACCTGTGTTTTATTTACCTGAGACCCAAAAGAGAAAACGCACATGTGGTGTAATCTTAGATCTTTTTTTAATGCCTTTTCCCAAAGGTGAGTCCTTGATATTGAAGCTTTGTTTTGTGCCACAGTGAAAGTGGCGTATCATGTGATGGTGTGTAAATATTAATCTTCCTGATTAATTAATAAATGCATATTCTTTCTATACAATGGCCTGGTTCTTGGCTTACCTATTGCTAAAGGGTGAGGGATCTACATGGTTCTATATGAATCACCAACAGGTCTAGATTGAACATAAATGAAATATTGGTGTGGCGCTTTTGATTGGGGAGGGAAAGAATTCCCTGCATTGATTGTTGCTGGATACATATCTCCAACAATACTAGTTGTTTTACTTTTATTTTAAGATTGATGCAGGCACTCCCTGAAGCTGTATTGTTATTTGCCAGAGGCGGGACCTCATCTCCGTGCCTGTCAGTGCAATTCCCTATGACAATTTCTTTTATGCCTGTACCACTCTGATAAAAGCTTAAGAAATTATGCTTTAACACATGAATCTGACTCATTTGATAAATGAATCTACATTTATTTTGTCTTAACGGCCTCTGAGTCAAAGGAACGACTAAATAGAAGGAAAGAAAAACACTTTACATCAGTAGATTCTGAACGCATCCAAATACTTTCACTAATGGGAAATACAAGTAGATGCCAAATAAGTCCCTTTTTGAGTATTTGCTTTTTACAGGAAAACAGGAATTCATACTGCTAGACGGTCAGATGACTCATATAACATTCATAAAAATGATCTCGAAATAATCCCTCTAATAAAGTCAAAGATTAGAGGAATTTTAAAAACCGACATGCACATGTCAGATAATGGCTAAACATAGGGAAGCAAGTAGTAGAAATGCAGGTGGGGAGAAAGAGAAAAAAACAAGAAAAATGCAGCTGAGCCAGATTCAACACCCATATACTAAAGTCACACAATAAAACAGGCATTTTAGAAACCGCATGCATGTTGTACCGTGTGTAGAGTTCTGCTAATGAATGCTATGGGCCTGATTTACAAAGTATTTTTCAATGGGATGGGGTGGTTTTGCAACTAGAAACGCTTGTGTGCAGGCGCGTTATACATGCCACCTCATGTCATATATCATATCATTGCACCATTGCAAAGGTATTTTATAAATCAGGACCTATATGTCTCCAAATGAACCCATAGTTTTCCTCCTATTTAAAATCAGTTTTGTCATATGCCAGCAAAAAGTGCAATTCCACAATCCAGTCCCTCACCTTTGGGTGGGTTGTGATTTTCCAAAATCTGAGAGACAGTTGTTGGCCGCCAGCCAGCTGAGGTTTAGGAACAAATGCCTTTTTACCCGTTGAACGGGTCGAAGAGACATCATCTGTACAGAAGTTCATCAGCTTTGGAAAAGAGACTAAATGTGGTATGATCACTAAGACAACCCTCTCAAATACCTCTTCATAAAAGGTGCACCGCCACCCACATAAGCTTACTATGCATATGCAATTACAGACTGGTTGCATGTTCATCAACATTCATTCACCCTGAGATCGGTGTTGAACAGTCTCGAGAGTTTCCAATAAGTTGAAAAGGATGCTGACCCAGTCGAGGGCTGAACACACTTTGTGAATTATCAATGTTAAAATCTAGTTCTGCTGACCAGGTCTACCTTCATCAAAATTGTATAATTAAGGCCCTAAAGCATGTGGGGATCTATGGTGGGATTCTGGAATGGTTTACATCTTCAATCTCTAGATGGATTCAGATCGAGGAGATGGAAACCTCCCGGTTCATTTTACTACAATTAACTTGGGAGGTTCCTAAGGTGTTGATCTTTTCATCACTACCGTTGAACATCTATATGGAACCACTTGGGAATCTGACAGTGGAGCCGGGTGGGGGTTTCCATCCACCTGTATCTCAATGACACAATTACATCTAGAGGAGTGACTGGCAGAATATGTCCACCACCAGCAGAGTTGCCCTACTACTATTGAGGCATGGATGGCTTCTGTTTCGAATAAAAACAGACGTTTTTTCATTTCCTATGGGAAAAACCCATGAAACAATTCAGGAATGGCTAAAGCCTATATCAGGGGTGAAGGCTTTCTATCGTTCTTTACTAAATGGTGACAGATCATAGGATGATTTATGCTGTATCCAGCTGTACATTTTAAGATGTATGTGCAGTAGAGTGAAAACAGCTTTCTTCCAATGGCATCTGCTGAAATAATTAAAGTCTTTCTTGCCAGGTGTAAGTTTCCATCCTGTGATTCATGTCTTCGTTCTTGGTGGTAATGTCCATTTGAAGGGCAATCCTGTAGATGCATTAACCTGATTCAAGGCTGTATGCGATTTGGCAGCCAAACTGATAATAGGTAAGAGGAGATTTAAGCTTGTTATACCAAAATGACAATAAGCACCCTGGTGCGAGTGCCAGTTAATCAGGTGGCTCTGAATGCAGGTTTGCCATCCCTTTCCATGGTGGTCATCTTTGAAAAAGATTTACTTTTGTTAACGGGACGCGCACAGCGTCCCATTGAATGAAGGGAAATTCTTTTTATTTAGCACCCCAGGTTACAGTTATGGTAGCCGGGGTGCTACAGGCCTTAAGCCCCCATTCCAAGGGCTGGAACGGGGGGTAACAACCCAGAGACCTTGTTTATGGTCCTCGCTTTGCTCAGGCCATTAATTAATTTGCATGGTGGTAAACACTTAATTTAAAGTAATATTATCTTGTAACTAGGAAGTCAGCAAGCCAAATATTGAAAACACGGAAACAACGTTTTTCTCATGACGTGCCTCGACTTTTTAACGTCGTTCCTATTTCTTTACGTCTATGCCCATCCCTGCTTACTTTTAGGAAAGGACTTAAGACATAGTTTGCCAGGCAGTATTTTGGAGCGTGCTCAGTTTTGTTTTTAGGGATTTCTCTCTCTTCTTGATGTAAAGCTGATTTTATGCTGCTTATCATTACGGGTCTTTTGTTCGGTATTTTTGTTCTCATTACTTCTGATTTTCATTGTGTTCGATTCTTTTCTAAAAAGTCTATGTTATAATGATATAATTTGTTTTATAAATATTAATACATACGTTGTAATTAATTGTACTGAACTCTGCAGTTTGATTTGAAGCTAGGTTTGTGCACTATAATTTTGTACAAATAAAATAACATATTCTCTTTCTCACATGTCTTCGTGTGGTTGTGTGATTATGGGCTGGCTACACTGTCTCCAGCATGTCTTTCAGTGATTTCTTTATTCTCAAGCCATTGGTAAGATATGGCAGGACCATGTTTGTCAATTATTTCAATGTTTCACAATTAAACATGCATGGCATCATGATGAGGTACACTTTTTCATCATCCTGGGATAGGCCCAGGATGGATGCGCATAGACCCTCCTTCCAAAACTTCCTTTCCTCCTGTGGCAGAATTTATATTTTTACATCATTGCCTACTGACATGGAGATTGATAGGTTATAACATCAACATTAGGGTTGCGATTTTTCTATTTGCCTTGCTCTTATGAAACTCCCTTTATTCTCTATTTTTAATGGGAAGTTTATTTGTCCATCATGGTGATCTCAAATGCCTGTGTTTATTCAGTCACTCACTGAACTACGATGACCTTGTAAGGGAGCACTAAAGACACATGGAGACGGGCTCAATTTAAAATGTAGAGGCACCGGAACAATGCCATCTTTTATGCTCATGTGCACATTTTCATTTACCATGCCAGAGATGTACCTGCGGGATGGTGGCAGCGACTTGTTCCCTTAAAAGACAACAACCCACGAATGGCATAGAGTTTCACACATACCAGGACATGTGAACTGGCCCAAATACTGAGGTTTGAATGACTCTAAATTGAAGCAGGAAAGGCTGAAATCACGCTGTAAAAACACTCTCTGTATTAATGGATAATGGTGACTTCCACTCTGGAACAGTATGATTGACAGCAATATACAAATCCAAAGTATTGGTAAGACACAGATCAGCATTATAGTTGAACATATACCGCTTCATTCCCTACCAATCATGGAACTACACAAATTACAAGGCTCAAATGTTTGAGAAGAGTAATAAAGCTAGCAGGAGAACACAGTATGCGTTAACAGAAATATTCATTTTAAAGTGAGAAAGGTCAAGTGAACTATCCTGTAACTTTATAGGATGTTGCCATGTTTTCCAAAGAAGCACCTTTCTGCTGCATATGAAGACATGACCCCAAATGAAGATTCTAAACTTTGTACCATTTAAAATATGTTTAAAAGATGTTATTTTATTTAAACGGACAGTTGTGGATGTATTCAGAGTTACAAATATCCTATTATGTTCATGAAAACACATGGCATTTTGTATTGGCTTGCACGTTGTCATTGCAATAGGAGTGAATAGGCCTTTCAGGAATACAGATGCCCTCAGTTGGCTTGTGGCAGTGCTTGTTAGTTCTCCAGTGAAATCACTGACAAACTCACTCACATCCATCAATATGCAGATGAAACTCAGTTCTACATGAGAGTAAAAAGCCTGCAGGGCATCAGTCTCATCCATGATTACCCAGCCATCATCCAGTTTCAACTTAACCCATCCAATACCAAATTCATCCTCATCGGTCCCCCAGCTAAACAACAACTTGACCAACTGTGGTTCAATGATATATGCCTAGAAGGATTTGATCCTCGACTCTCCGATTCTGCAAAACCCTTAGGCTTCATCATTGACAGCAGTCTGTCATTCTAGAAACCTGTTGACATCAAATCAAATCCATATATGACTTCTTGATGTTGTCATGCCAGTCTCTAAATAGAGGTGTGTAACATGTTTACTGCAACAAAACACCTCTTCACTTTGCCTTGGAAATTATGCCTTGGACAGCAAACTCATAGTTTGGAGCAGAGACATTGTTTTTACCTCAACCTTTTATGAGGAGGTACAATTAAGGGGTATTAGTCCTGATTGATATTCCAGCCCCTAACCATACAAGTGCACAATTTTCAAAATGCTGCATGGGGAAATACTCCCAACTCATAAATAGGGTAAACACAGGCAGTATTTCCAAAACCCTTGATATGCTCTATAGATGTATTCTAATTGTTGAGCAAAGGTGAACCATCTGCTGCCCAGTTCAATCTTTCAAACGTTTGTCTACCAACCAATAACCAATGTAAGTGGTCTTGGATAGCACCTTTCTGCCACTAATGGTGGCCTTGCTGTGATTGCCTCGGTACAAGAAAAGTGGGTGGGGTTCCTAGTGGGAAAGGGAAATGTGAAACCTGTGGTGTTGATCGGTGCAGGTCGGCAGTAATTGGTTCCTGAGTGCCAATCTGCTTTCTTTGGGTTTGACGGAAGAAACTTGGGAGTATATTATCCATAGGAAATAACCCAAAATCTGATAGAGTACAGCTCTTTGCGTACGGGTAGCGACTGATGTGGGAGAGTGCAACAGGATTAAAGAGGAGAACTTAGTCGTGGCTCAGTTAGTGCTGCTATGCTATTGGCTAGGACTGTGGAGGCCTTCTGTGGGGGTTGTGTGTGTAATGTAAGGTGGTAGGAGATCTCAGAGGGGAGTCAGTTAGTCAGGGGAAGGTGGAAGTAGGCCTTACAGTTTTGCAACCTGCAACCCTACACTCCTACCCCTAGCCATTTACATGCAGGTCCCATGTCCCTAGCTCCCAATCCCACTTCTCTCTCTCTCTTTCACTCTCTCTCTCTCTCTATCTCTCTCTCTCTCTCTCTCCCTCACCCCCCCTCTCTCTCTCTCTCTCTCTTTCCCAAATACATACATTGTACCACATGAGAAACAGAACAAGCATCTGTAAATTGGCAGGTGAGTGAGAGGGTTGGTGGGGAAAATCAGGCATTACTATAATTTACTAGGGCTTATGGCAGACAAGAACCTAAGGGTCAGTGGAAGTGCAGAATAACATGCATGGACCAGAGTCATCCATTTCACCTTCCTTGGTATGTTGGTTAACAGCCTGAGAGATGACTCAAACCTTACTGTAACATTTTCAGGTGCTATGCTCAGTGGCCTGCTGGGAATTGTGTGACAAATGGCATAACCTTTATACTGATTTATACAAAGTCTGTCAACAGGCTGATCATTCATTATTATGGGACAGGGTTTGAGGTAGTACAGTCCTTTGCCTTGTGTAAACTTTCGACACTACATATGGTGACCCAACAATTTACAGTATGAACTCAACAACACATTACTAACTATGGATATATGTTTATAACATTCTACTAATAATGTTATATATATGCAACTATGCTTAGTATCCAGTAATATAATTTTTCCAAAACATCAAACATTTTTGGAGTAATAACTTTAGTCAATGTGTTTGATCTAAGGCTAATATTCGGCGCCACTGCAGTTGTAATACAAAGGACGTCTCTGATGGATATGAAGCCAGGAAGGACTTGCAATACGGACCCATACACTGATTCATCATTATTAATACCAATTTAATGTCTGTGGTGAGCATTCAGCAGTTTATCATGCACAGTATGCAGACATACTTCATTTTAAGATACTGGCAGCCAAATATATCAAAAGATTTACAAGGCCAGAAAGAAATTGAATTAGTCTGGAGCCGCGTTATGACTGGCGTAGGAATAAAATAATGCTGTAAATCATAAGGTCACTCTAGTCAATAAAGACTTTAAAACAGTATTATGAATGCCCTTGTGCACCCGATGCTTCGTACGCTGCAGACAATTTGCAAAAGTTGGCAGAATGTCACTGATCCATCACAGGGATAAGGTCTTGCCATAAATGTACTGTATTCATGTACATAATTATACATTTTTTCATATCAGTTCTTCGTTCTCTTACGTCTGAACATATTCCCAAATGAGTATGTAAAATAGTTTACATGCATAAGATACTCAATCCATGTGTACAGTATTTAGCAAATAGGCGATAGGTCATATTTCATGGGGCCATGATATTAACATGACATTCAAAGCTGTTTCTATTTCTTCTCATACTAATGAGAAGAATAGGAGCAAAGAAGGAAGGACACACATCTGTGTACTATGTCAAGTATTGCTTAACCCATCTGGATCACTAAGGGTAGGATATATGGTTTTATTCATAAAACATGAAGGGTCTTAATGGAAGGGGTTTATCCATGTGCATTCATTTCAGATATACACAAAGACGAGAGTTTGTCAGAGAATATTATCACAGAGGAGCATTACAAAGTATATTTATTTTCACGGATTAATTCCAAAGGGCAAACACACATCACCTGATTAGCAGCACACGTGTATTCTTTCATCTTCTAAGTAAAGACACATTTTCATTGTACATGGAATCCTGTGACCAAGACTGAGTATTTACAATTGTTGCTCCTAAGAATATAAATTGTACACAAAATACTCCTCATAATCACCTTTCCTCTCCTACATTCTACTCTCATCTGCTCTATGCTAGTCTTCCTTCACACACCAAGCCCCCTCTCTTCCTTCCACCATGCTAACTTCCTGTTACTTTGGCCAGGTATTCCACTGTATCTTTCCTCCTCTATCCAACCCTACAAGCCTTCTTGTAATCTCTGCTCTGCCTCCTCGACTACCCTTGTGGCTCCTCACCCTTCCTGTACATTCTTTTGCTTCCACTCTTTCTCGATTCTTGCTCCACTTGCATGGAATTCTCTTTCCCTGGACATCTGGAAAATAGGCCACATGGACTTGTTCAAAACGAAACCAAAAGCCTACCTCCTTGCCTCTGAGTTACCCTCTTAACCTACCTCTCATCTGCCTACTAGCTAACCATTTTCCCTTGCCTCTAACCTGTCTCTGTCCCTCTGCCTCCACCCGGAACTTCACCTATCATGGTCACATCCCGAGAAGAGCAGGCCGTAACTCCTACCTGCACTTAAAAATGTCCAATGTTGGTTGTCCTTAATCTATGTATGTCCACTTATGTATTGTCTCCAGTGACTGTTCCATTTACTCCCCTCTACAACCTGGTCAGAACGTCCCTCAAACTGTCCCTATTGTAAGAAGCTCACTGCCTGCTTCCCGTCAAATCTGATTTCTTATATTTTGTAAGTTCTTTTGTGATCAAAAGAACATTGTTTCCCCTGTATATAGATAAATAAATACATGTGTAAAGCAACAATGCATTGTCAGTAATAGTGAGATGCTAATTTGCTGAAAAAAACATCATTTATAGAGAAATATTATTTGGCCTATTTTAATAGGTTTTCCTTTAACTTAAATCACTGAACGGCACAACTTTGGGGTCCTCCTATAAAAACAATGTTCTATCAATGACCAGGTAAACTGTACAGTCCAATCTCTTTGCAAATTAGGCAGTAAAAATACCATTAGCACTATTTTCTGTAGTCACATGAAATATCAGTTTTAAAAGTCTACATATTCCCAGGCTTGCATTACTGCCATGCACTATATCCAGGCATTCCTGCTTATCAGATGAATACATTCTAGAGCATTAAAAGCCCTGCCATCTGTCTTCTTCTGGAACATTTGTGCAGAGCCAATGTTACACATGGACTGGGATACGTCATTGTCTCCTCGTCAAACATGTTATCATTTTTACATTCTTATCCATGGTTCAAAAGGATGTGGATCAATCTATCCCACATTTGTTTCTTCCAAAGGATTTTGTTAAGGATTTAAATCAGGTGACGCACACCTTAGTCTCACCCCAGTATGCAGCACGCAATTGAGATTGTTGAGTGTTGGGGTGTAGCTATGGATCATAGGTACACTATGGAAGTAAAATGAGGTCTCTGGCTGGCAAAATGAGTGAGTTATGCAATATCTAGTGAGGTGAGTTGTTGAGAAAATGAAGGCGCAAAAAAGGAATAGAAATCAGTTTTGACAAGGAACAGTTTTACTCTACACTAAGGCATTCAGGCTGGACTACCAGATTGAGACACAGTAAGCTCTGGGTTTGACTCACAAGTTCAACCCTAGCATCTCCGCGCCCACCCTGGCGGACCCAGTCTGATCACTCCAAACAGGATTAATAGGTCAGGATTTTACAAGACAAAATTATTAAAGATGTTGGTGCTAGCACAAGGAATCAGGATAAGGATAGGATGGCTTAGAGAGTGGAACTACGGACAATGCAAGACAAGGTATACTATGGTTCTATGGTTCTTATTGATACTCATAGTCCACATTTAGTTTGGATTTTGGACAGCCGGTGCTCTGGATCACCACACGGATCTGGTCTAACACAGGACAGCTGGACAATATCAGCGGGACAGGGTCAGCTGGGCAGGGACTAGATACCAAAGGATAGTTTGTCTGGACTGGCAATCCTAGTTACTGGATACTATAGGTCATCAGGAGAGCAAGATGGCAGCAGCATGCAGTGAGTGGCAAGCCAGGTTAATTCAGGATGCTTCCCAAAACACCACAGCGTTTCCCTTGGTTATGGGGATTATTTTAGAATTGTGGCCTAGCTGAAGAAAAATCAGCAAGGTTTGGCCTTCTGGTTGCAATCCGGAGTCTAGATGAGTAAATGTAAGATGAAGACAGGAAAAGGACAGGATGCCGGGCAGGAAATCAGGAATAGGTCAGGAATCAGTGTGTGTCTGTGTGTTGTCAGGGGCTCTTATTTATAATGTCAAGTGACATCATAAAGGTAGAGGCTGTGCAGTGTTCACTACTCCCGCCCCTAAACTACCTGGATTGGGCAGGGGAGCTAGGCTCTGCTTCGCTCTCAGTTGGTTGGATTTCTAAGGGGATGTTGTCAGGTTTATGAGGTGAGGTTTACAATGTCCCAACAGACCCTTATTTACTTTACTTAAAATCCAATGTTGCTAAAAACAAACAGTTATACACTTGCAAACTCTTGGCAAATTATACCCACAGGTTACATATGATAAGCAGCACAGATTATTCCCATCCTCCAGTCTGTGCAACCTTGTTTCACCTTTCTGATAAATTTTGGTAGTTTTACACACTAAAGATGTGGCCTAAAATTCCACAATTTTATACACAAATGTGAATTGTACCCAGGGATGTATGTACAAAATCTTACGTTTGCCACATTAATACTTTCCTGGGAATCTGTCATATTTTGTAACTTCTGTTGCCCATGCAGCAATGAGTTCTACCAGGTTTTAAAAGATGGCTAATTCTTGCTACAGAAATAAGAGTCTTTAAAGTTTCTTTATAACATAGTCTCTGGAACCAAAAGGCAGTCCCTTTGTTACTTGATCCTGTTTTCTTTCTTCCTTCAACTGCAAGCAGCTGCCATTTCCTTCCAAGCAAGGGGAGTTTCCAGTCCTAACTGAAAGTTTTATTGCCCTTTCACATTTGACAGGTGATTGATCGAGGACTGCTATTGTCCCAGCCTGGCACACAGACGAATGTCTGATGAGCATGTCAACTTTCATTGTCCTATCCTATACAAAGTTTTTCAAGCTATCACTTTGCACCTACATGTAATGGATTTAGGGTGTATCTCCCTTCCTTGGAGGAGTTTCATAGCTGGCAACTGGAATAACAGGTTTTCCTGAGAGCTTGCAACTCCAGAGTATGCGTTTTAAACTGTTTACTTTATTACTCTGGGTCTTGCATTAAACCAACCTATGACAGAAGATGTCCTATGTGTGTAATGTCATTACTAACATAATTCCTTTACATTTCTAAGTATGCAGGCTTTCATTAACAATTGAGTTTTAAACAAGTCATTTTTTTCTTCAGTCAGCACAGCCCATTTTTCCATATGTGTTAAAAACTGCTATAATTTCTTTCTTTAATTCGGTTTGCAGCTCCTCAGATTGCCACCGTCCCGGCAGCTGTAGTCATTTTCCTTGCAGCAGGACTCTTATTTAAAGTATAGATACATTTATCCTTGACCTGTCTCAGAGAGTAAAAAGTCTCTTTGAACTGCTGCACCTGGATATATTTTATCAAGAAATAAACGTGTGTTCCAGTGCGAGGGAAAAATGCAGTTGCTTTTGATTTCTCTGAGAGTTGGTTTGACTGGACCTTTTTACTCACAGTGCTTTCAGAATGACAGGTGGAGAGGCACCAAAGCAGCATTTTGAAAGGGTGAAAATGATTCAATGTAAAGGGGAATTTTTGGCTTTTTCAGCAATGCAGTGCTGCCGGTTCCCTTGATTCCATATATATGTCTCAGAACACACTAGCATACTTTTTCAGTGTATCCCCTTGTTCCATTTTGCCTGAAGTGTGTGAGGCAAGATTGTGCAGCCATTTTTCTGTTACTGCCAAAACGCAGTTTTGAGGTCCTGGGGCGCACAGGAGCCAGCGCAGCCAGGTTGCTGTTTCTTGCGCAAATGCAGCTCAGTGGTGTGGGGGGCAATGCATTGAGTGGGTCAATATATTCCACAGTTTCCCCTCATACTCCCACCTGGTAACTATGATCTTCCTGCCACCAACTTCTTTGTCAACTGTCTTTTCATCTGAAAAATAATTGGAGTGTTTTCCCAATCTTGGTTCAGGTCTGTGCTCATTGCAACCATTGCTCACTAAAACTCAAACTTATTAACAATTCTCTCCAATTTACGAAACTCCTGATAACCAATAATTCATATAGATATTTGGCATGCATATATGTCTCATCTCAGGCCCTTAACTGAGTTTAGCACTCATTTACTGTTTAGGGGCATACATTTGCAATTCATAAATATGTAAAACATTGCATCTGAAAAGAAGTTCACATGCTTATCTGTGCTTTGTGCTGGAGTATCCTTAGCCATAATATTTTGTTAAAGTGTATTTGGTGCATAGTGCCGGAATGAGTGCATTTCCTTTGCACAGTCTTTCTAACTATCATGCACACCTTCTGACCACTGAAGCATTTAAATAGCAAAAAGATCTCCAAGTGAGGTAGAACCAAACTCAGTAATAAGGGAATACAAATGCATGGATCTTTTAATTTGGATGGGAGAGGTTAGTGGAAGGATGGGTAATGCCATTGTAGCTTTCTGGTACTTCTTTAAAAGATAGGAGGTTTTGACCGTAAATACAATGGACACATTCTTAGAAAGGATGGATGAATTGACCTTACACACGTTATCAAATCAGGCAGCAAACTCTTCTCTATTGTTGAGGAAAAGCTGAGTTTCTTGTTCTTCTTTAAGAGATTCAGGGTGTTCATAGAGCCTTGACTAGAGGTTATGTGTTTAACTTTCCAGTGATTGAGTTTGATTGGTAGCAAGTCAGCAGAGTATAAGGAGCTGAGGCAGAGTTTGGGTGGGAATCAAGGAGATTGAGGAGAGCTTGTGCTCCCATGTTGTGAGCAAGGTTGTATCACAATATACAGTTACCTTGGTATAGGGGTATTCCATTAACCTGTATGTACACTGGACGAAGCTTAAAAGTTGTCTTCTGTTTATAACATGGAGATTCATCCTATTCTAAAGCGATGGGAAGAGCTGGTTGATGCGCAAGGGAGGTTATTGAGCATCTCTGTAGCACATTTGATTACTTTACTGATGTCAACAGAGGAGTATGTTGGATAACAATGAGGAAGCTAGAGAGGTTAACAAGCTTGTTGAGGAATAGCGTGATATCATGGTCTTATAATACTATAATGTGAGCAAGGTCTGTTTTTACATATTCTTTTAAGTAGGTTTATCCTGGCAGTTGAGCAGATGAACAGATGTAGTGTAAGATCCCTGACAATGAGATATCCCAGATTACGAGACTTGAAAAAAAAGAAGGGGTAGGAGACAGGATGGTGGTTATGTTAGTGATCAGTTTGAGTGTCATCAGCAAAAGGTTGCAAGAGAAGCCAAAGCATGTGAACAGTTTACCAGCAAAGGGAATGTAGAGTTTTAAGAGGAGGGGATCAATGACTGTTTATTGTGGACCCCAGTGTGGAGTGGTTGGCAGAGGAGGTGCCACTGTTTCAAGTGATGGATTAGGAGCTGTCCAACAAATAGGAGATGATGCAGTCAAGCGCTGTGTCTTTGAAAATAAGGAAAGTGATCATAGAGGGAAGGAAAGTGGACAGTAGTGTTGAAGGTAGCATGGCTATAAAGGATGATTAGGTTGTTGGAGTGATTAGACCAGTAGACATGTGTGGGTGCTGTTTCTTTGGGGAGTTTACTGCATTATCCAGGCTGGTGCTGGTCATAGTGTTTCTTATTCTACTGATACGTTGTGATTGGGTTTAACATTCCAGAACTTTCAAGCAGTGAGGCAGTAAGGGGTGCATGGTGATAGTTGGCTCTACTATTAGGGTCAGTAGATGTGTTTTTCAGGATGGCTGCTACCTTGATTCCATCTTGGATAGTACCAGAGATCATCAAAAGGATGTGCTATAAATTGCATAATATACATATAATTTGAACAGCTCAGTCCAAGTCATATAGGCCTGCAGAAAGGTGCATTCCTATTGACGTTGACATGAATGTTTTTCACAAATGGAACATTCCTATTGACTTTGACAGAGATGCATTTCACAAATGTGCTTTGCAACTATTGGTTTTGACATCCTCCCCTTTTCAAGCACAAGGAAATAGTCTAAAGAACATTATTTTAAGAATTTAGAATGCATGATACAGTTAAAACGATATTCACTGCAAGTCACAATAACTTGCCACATTAAAAAGTTAATATTTTTCTATATGATAGAGGTGGACTGAGACCTCACTTCCAACTTATACTGTTTATAAATGGCTATTCAAAACAAATGCTCTATTACTCAACCATGATAAGTGTGTAGTCATTTTGTCCATTTTATTATTAAAAGGTAGTCACGTGTCGTCTAGCAAATTCAAAACATGAGAAGTATTTTAAAAAGATTTATTTGTTCACTGAAACGCATGCACAGCTTTTTGATTGCAAACTATGATAGTGTTATTTTTTCTCGTATTTATATACATCCCAAACTACTTATGTAACAAAAAAGACAGACATCTAAGCTAATATAAATAAAGCAAAAACACAGCGCAAATGCTTTATTAACACAAACCGATATGCAAAACTATTTTAGATTAACACTTATGTCAGGTAAACATTGGCAACGGTCCTCCTTGTTCAAGATAAGCAAGTTTAAATGTATGCAGTCCATAACAACAAGTTGGGTGATTTTCAAATGTAAACACAAAAGATGATCCCTTTCTACCGATTACATGAATGACATCATCTGTTAGGATTAGATTGCCTAACAGGAAAACAGTGGAGGAACTAATTCTTTATAAACGAAGTTGTTATAGCAAGCTGTGATTTCACAAAAGGTTGCAACACTGTCAATCCTGAGGGGGAAAGAGCCTGGAGAACAACTGATACCACGCAAGGTTTTGACCTGTGTTGGTAAGAGAGCAAGCAGACATTGTAATGACTAGGCCAAGACTGTAATTTCAGACTGTGGGTCTAAATATTGGCCCTTTTCGTTTTCAATATTTTGGGGGCCCGAATGAGCCCTTTTTACAAAATGTTGCAACACATGTTTTTCTTTGCCATGAAAGCACCTTTAAGAGCCACCATGATGCATTTCATTCCCAGTCCTGGTGAGGCACTGAATTTAGTATGAGTTTTGTCACAGCAATGATATATAAACCCTGTTGCTCCTCATACAACTTTGGCCAGGATAAGTGCACCATCAACACTGACTTGCCAATCCACAGCATCACAATTGTGAGTGTGAGATTAGACTAGACCCTACTTTCACATACACACACTGATTGATTGGTGATATTTTTTTCAATATTTTAGAAATGAATAGAAGAGTAAGATGTTGGGCATCTACTCATCTACTATATTGCTAATATAAGGAACTCTATGTTTTATTTTTAATGATCATACATTATCTCTGCAAGATAATATACATAAATGCTAATCAAGAGAGTCAGAGGATTATTAATATGTTTCTCCTTATGAATATAACTGACACTATAATTGCAAGTGCAAATACTTTAGTGAAATAACTTTGTAAGGAAGATAGTATAAGCATATAATGTTCATCATACAAACCAGGTTAATAAGCATTGATATGAAAATGCATCCAGATGTAGACTCACAACAATATTACTGATCAATAGTAAGCCTGACAGGTGCTCGAGGGTAGCACTTTGTTTTGCAATAAAGTGCAAGACTCTGCTTTCTCCAGAGCCTGGTTTCGAATACAGCACTACTCACTAATGAAAAACGTGTGTATGAGTGTGATACAAATACAATATCTTATCATATCATATCATATCACAAAAAACCTTCGACAGCCCCAAGTGGGCATTTAGACATCCTTTGGGGTGAAGGTTAGGCTCTGGCATGGCAGACAATGATGGAACTCATGGCAGATAAAGAGGGAGGACAAGAAAGAGCAAGAGAGGGGGTTCCAGAGCTTTTATTATCTGTGGCACAAAAGGGTACATCTGAGATGTTGTGTCATCATCATGGAGTAAGAGTGAAGATTCTACTTGCATGGGGAAGGGAAGGAGTGCAGTGATAAAGGGATTCTGCAATAGGTTGAAGGTGGTGTTGAGCTCCTTGCCCTTCTGGTGGGATACAGACCACAGATAAAATCATTAGACTGTTAGAAAACACACACATAGAATAATGAGGCTGTTTGCAAACAGAAATTAGATTGAGGCCAGAAGCAACCAAAATCTATTATAGGTAGAAAGCTGGTAGTGACCAAAAAGTAAATCAGCAGACCAGTAGTGACCAAACCTTAAAATAACAGGATGGAAATGGACAAAAATGAAAACATCAGGCTTTGATTAATGAACAATTCAATCAGCAGGCTGGTAGTGACATACAATTTAATAATCGGACTGGTAGTCATGACGCAATCCACATTATAGTAGTGACTGTGGTATTCAGTACAAAGACCATGGATAGTAGTAGTAGTTCATGTATTAAATGGTGTGCATGACGATGCACCAATCAGAGTGCAGCATAATAGAGTAGAAGCACATAAGAGAAAGGTGCAAACACAGAAGTTTTGTAGCCAGAAAGGATAGTTACATTGAGGTATCGCTGCAGTGGACGGCTTAGAGTTAGGCAGAAAAAATAGTACTAGCCATTTTAAGAAGAGGTGGTGCATGGGGCAGAAGGTAAGGTAGGTGAAGAGACCGATAGATTGATATTGTATTGTATACATGTTTATAAAGTGCAGCAAAGACCTGGTGATGTCAAGACGCTGAACAGAGAGGATAAGGTTGCAACAGGCAATAAAATAGCAGAGTTTTAAGCTGTTTTCGGAAGGAAGCAAAAACAGGGATTCCCCACATCTGAGGGGGGATGGCATTCCACAGTGATGGAGCTAGTACAGAAAAAGATCTGCCTCCCGCACATGCTCGCTGGAAGTGGGGGACAACCAGCAAGTACTGATTAGAAGAACGAAGAGATCTCTTCGGTTGATAGAGTGAAAGTCTGGATTGGAGAAATGCAGCTCTAACCTGATGGATAGCGTGAGGGACGATGCATAGAATCTTAAAATTCACTCAACTACTGACAGGAAGCCAGTGGAGGTGACAAAGAAGATCAGTGGAATGTGACCTTCTAGGAGCATTTAGGGCAAGCCTTGCTGCGGCATTTTAGAGAATCTGAAGGCGATGGAGTAGTGCCTTAGGTTGACCAAGATAAATACTGTTTCAATAATCGATCGATCCCATGGTGGAAGCAGTCACAACCTTCGACCTGGAATCATTTGGGAGAAAGGGAAGGACCTTTTTCAAAACTCTAAGTTTGGCAAAACCTGTCTGACAGACTGAGGAGATTTGTGCTTCTCTAGAGCCAGAGGCCATAATTTTTATACATAGGCTCTTAAATGAGGTGGAGGGTTCAGGACACGGGACCAGAGATGAGGGCCAACATTCAGAGGTCCAGCACAGTCCAGCAGACACAGGGCCCACCACCGGAACCTCAGTCTTGTCTCTGTTTAACTTAAGCCAATTATTGACCATCCAGATCCCCACTGCAATCAGATTTTGCGGAGGATCTTCCTTGTGAACATTTAAACGAAAGAGAATTTGGATGTCGTCTGCATAAGTGAAGAAATGCACACCATAACTCAAGATGAGTTTGGCCTGCGCCACCATATACAGAGTGAAGAGCCCTGAGCAACTCCGCAGTTGGACGCCATGGGGTATGAAATGAAAGGAGGAAAGGACACCATCTGTGTTCGATTGGAGCGGAAGGAAGAACACCACTTGAGGGGGATACCCGAGATTCCTACATCAGAAAGACACTGAAGAAGTCTCTGATGATCAACCGTATCAAAGACCATGGAGAGATCGAGAAGAATCAAAGCACCAACCTCTCCTCGGTCCTGCAACAATGCAATGTCGTCATGAAGGGCAACCATCACAGATTCAGTACGCATACCTGGACGGACGCCAGCCTGAAGGGGATGGAGAATGTGGTTATTCTCAATGAAGGGCAAAAGTTGAGGGGTGACAATAGCCTCGAGCAGTTTCATCATAGCCGGGAGAAGAGAGATGTGGTGAGAATTTTCAGCCACTACCGGGTCAAGATGGGGATTTTTAGCAGAGGTGAAATCATAGCATGTTTAAGAGATTTGGGAATAAAACCCATAGTGCAAGAGTATTCCAGTGTTTCCGTAAAGGGGGGTGCAAGTCGGGCAGAGAGATCATGAAGAATATGAAGTGGAATCGGATCACCCGGGGATGCAGATTTTAGGTTGGCCAAGGCAGTAAGAAACACGGTTTCCGTCACTAACATAAATGTAAAAGTACTAAGTGGCTGTTCACTCAGGCAGAGAGAAGGATCTATGACAATAGGGGAGTTGGATCTTTCTGCACATATCTTTTTGTGTGTAACAAATCTTTTCTTTAAAAAAAGGCAATGTACTCACAATCGGTTTGAGTGTAAGAAGCCTCACAGGGGGCAGCAGGAGTAGACAGTTATTTGACTACATTCAAAAGCTCTTTGGATGAGCAAGAAGCATTGACAATATGATAAGCATAGTACTCAGTCTTAGCAATTCCTTTGGGGAATTAGGGCAAATGTTCCCTGCTTGTGTATAAGCTAGTTTTGTGAAGGAGTCAGGCAAGAGGCGCCATTTCCGTTCACAGCGCCAGCATTTTTGCTTCATCAACCTCAAATATGGAGAGTACCAGGGGGTTGAGGGTACAGTATGAGTGGGCAATAGCTGGGAAGGAGCTCGAGTGTCAGCCGTGTGCTGTAAGGCTGTGATTAGTGTGTTACATGATATGATATGATATGATATGATATGATATGATATGATATATGATATGATAAGGCATTTATAACACACCTATGCACAAGTGTTTCAAGGCACGATGAGGCAAGGGAGGGGGGACAGAGGGAAGACAAAGACAACGATCCTACTAGGCCCGGTGACATTGAGATCGCGTAAGTGCAGGGGAGGGTGGAGAGGGTAAGTGCGGGGGGGAGCGAGAGGGGAAGTGCCATACATAGGATCAACAGTAAAGAATAAATAAAATAAATACAACAGAGGAAAAAGTGCGGCCAGCTAGTGGCAAGTGCAGGAGTAAGTGCAGACATCAAGTGTCAGGAGCTGGTGGGGACTGTAGGGATACAGAAAAAACAACCCCCACATACAGGGGTTTCCCGGGAGGCAGTGCATGTGTGCAGTTAGCAGGGAGTGAACCTGGGCCCGATATCAGATGGTAGCCAGGTGACCAGTGCAGTTTCAGTGCGGAATTCAGAAGAGGAGAGGAGGAGAGAAAGCAGAAGCAAAGATGAAGGTCTTGAGGTGCTTCCGGAACCGAAGATGGTTCTCCTCAAGTTTCGGGGAGGCAGGGAGGCTGTTCCAGAGGGAGGCCCCAGCCGAAAGAGAACTACCACCAACTCGTTGCTTGGAGAAGCGACTGACCCTGAGGGAGTTGGAGGCAGATGAGCGAAGAGCTCGAGAAGGAAGATATTTAGGAAGAGAGAGTAGGAGGTATTGAGGCCCCATGCCCCAGGACATAATCCTCGCAGCCACTGGGAGCCAGTGCAGAGATTTCAGTCATGGAGAGATACGATCCCTGGGCTTGAGGCCAAGGACAAGACTCACAGTCCTGTTCTGGATGAGTTTCAGAGGGCGGAGAGTAGAAGCAGGCAGATTTAGAAAGAGGCTGTTGCAGTAGTCCAGCCTAGAGAGAACCAGAGCTCTGAAGAAAGTGAGCTTCTGGGGGAAGGAGAGGAAAGGAAGAATACCTCTGAGGAGGGCACATGCATTGGTGCCATTATTGATACCCTGATAGGTTATTGTTTCAATAGAGTCAACAACGGCCTCAAGAGGAACCTTAGACCAGCGACGGTGAAATTTCAGTTGAGGGCTAGGTTTATTTTTAGGATGTGTACAAGGGAAAGAAAAAGGAAGCAAACAGTGATCTGACCAGAGCACTGGTAAAGGATCAAATGATTGAAGTTCCGGAAAATTAGAGAGAACCAGATCAAGCTCATTGCCACCTGAGTGCATGGGACTGTGATTACATAAGGAGAAGCCAGAGTCTGTAAGAGAAGAGATGAGTTTACAGGCTTGTGGGTCAGATGGCCGGTTGAGATGGAGGTTAAATTCTCCAAGTATAACTATTTTAGGATAGACTATGGTTAAGTCACCTAAGGTTTGTATACATTCATCCAGGAATTGTGGCATAGCCCGGCAGGCGATAGACAATGAGGAAATACACAGAATTTTCCAAAGAAACTTGAGATGAGTACCTTTGCCTAACTGACCCTTAAATTAATTCTTGACATGGCTGGATGCCCTGGTGTTAATATGGGGAGGGTCCAGAGTCCCGAGTCAGGTCTGTATACAGAGTCAAGTGTTAGGGCAAATCCCAAGCATGCCCTTGCTGAGTAGCTCTTGTTGCCTTCTGGGATTCCCAGCTGTTAACAAGCAGGTGGCAAAAATAAAGATTGCACTCAGCATTGTCTAGTTTTTCAAGAATACTACTGCAGTCATGCATTAGGCTTGGACCCAATGCTCTGCCAATTGAGTGGGGCAATGACTTCTAGGTTGCTCAGCTGCAATGATGAATTGGTAAATGAGAACATTTAACAGCATGAACTATTCTTAATGCTACCTCCCACGCCCTGGGTGAACCTAATAGTTTCTTGGACACCAGGGTGCATGAAGAAGAGGTGAGGCGGCAAGAGTATAGGGGTGTGTGGACATAGCCAATGGAACACCTGCGTGGTTCAACTGGGACCACCACCTCAGATGGTGCACTCTGAGCACACAATGCCAAAGCCTGGTCCTCATTGGCTATGGTCACTCGTGAGAGGGATGCGTGCTTGGGGGTAAAGTAGATAAAGGTCCTGGTGATGTATGTCATGAGTGGTCAAAGAGTCATTATGCATGCTGACCCTTGAAATCTCCAACTGCATGTTGAGAGATTGCCTCAAGGAAGAAATCCCTTGGTGGTGGATGTCCATTGTGGCAAACATTTCATCATGAAGAGACTACCTCAAGGTATCTGTGTTTTGACAGCGGGAATCCCTTAAAGCTTAAAGCCAACATCTCTGCCTGCAGCATTTACTCTGGGCATCCCCGTCTTCATATTGTGATTGCCTTAAAGCCAATATCTCTGACTGTAGGCATTTACTCTGGGCTTCTGCGTCTTGACTTTGGGATTCCCTTAAAGCCAATATCACTGTATGAAGGCATTTATTTTGTGCTTCTGCATCTTGATGTTGAATTTCCTTGAGGCCAACATCTCCACATGCAGTGTTTCCCTCAAGGTGTCCATGCCCTGCCGCTGGTGGTCCCTAGAAGTCAAAAACCCATCATGTAGGGATTGCCTGAGGACCGGACCATCCTTGGGAATTGCCTGCCTCAGATGTGGCATTTCCTCTCTTCCCTCCTGGCGCAATAGGTGGAGTTTGTTAGTGTCTGCACCATCTGAGAAGATTACATTTTCAGTCCAGTAATTAATGTCCTTGGCCATCTCCTACAGGACCTCGCTCCACTGGGAACTTGCACGCAGCAACTCCTCCTCTCACCCTGAGTGTCTGGCAGGCACACGTCAATTACGTGTGCTGGACCTACCACGCAGGGATGCCGAAACCTGGGCCTGTTGCAGTGAGTGCACTGTCACTGGCTATCAGTCTGCAACCCTCCGAAGGACACCAGCCTCCGCTGTTGGTTCCTTTATGGGCGAAGGCAATCTTGCAGACACTGAATCCACCATTGACAGAGGGCTTCCCACTGCCGGACCCAGGGACCCAGGCTCTCCTCAGACTCAGAAGCCTCAAAGTACTCCATGGCATCTGGACTACTCAGTGGTGGACCCTCCACCCTGTACCTCAGTATGCACTCCACATCAGATTTGGCAGCATCATCGGAAGAGTCAGCAGGCCTGCCGATGATGCTCTGCAGCATGAGGGGATTCTCAATGGGCACAGCATCTGGGCTGCACTGTTGGATGGATGTGCCTCCTCCTCCTCCTCCTCTCCCTCCCCTCCCACTCCTCATCCCCCTCCTCATCCGCTGCACCATCACTTGCATAAAGACAGACAAAAATATTCAGAGGCATAACTACTTAGCTGAACATGTCAATTACAATGCATACAGACACAATAGGGCCAGCCACACATTCATCTCACATTGAAACTGGGAACACTGTAACTTGAAAGGCACAGGTGTCTAACAGTCGATGACCTGTAAAATCATGTTGGTGCATATTAGGCCCTGTATCATGCAATGGTTTGGAGGAGTAGGAGAACATTCATACATACAGACATGTATGATAGTGGAAGTGCAACCAGTTTAAGGATGGAGATCCATGCACCATTGCGGAGCCCCAACTCTACTTCAACCCTGCCTACTTGAAACATGTGGAAGTGTCACCTCTACTTCTGACCAAACCTGCATGCAGCCATATGTGTTTCCATAATCCCCATCACCCCCTCTGCCACAATGCCCGAGGCCAGATGTGTGGTTATCTAAACTCATATTCATCTCAACCAAGTGTGAGGAGAGTGCGACATGGACATGACCAGTGCACACTTGCATAGCCGATGAACTACTGACAGTCCAAATTGTGGAATCTACATCACTCAAACATCTCTTGACCACCCTCTGCAACTCCTGTCTGGAAAACACCCTCATAAATCTTTGCACTGGCATTGTCGCACATCCATGTCCATTGGATGCTAAAACCAGTGAATGGATGACTCAGACGTCATGCACAATTTGGTGTAGTTCTGTGTGAGTCCTAATTTACAATCGCAATGTACTATCCACACATTACAATGTGAATGTGTCCAATCAGATGTGTCTTGCATGGTCACCGAAGTGCTGCTCATTGTTTGATCAGCTTTTAATCTTTATATCCTTGTACTTGTCGCTTGCCGGCTGGAAGCTGCATGGCTTCCTGTTGAGACACGCTGCTCTGTGGTCTGTTTTTACTATCTACTCCCCCCTAGTGGAAGGGGTTTGGAATCTTTCTGCTCTTAGCAGAACTTCTTGCCTGCACTTGAGCAGTTCATCAGCTCCACTGGAGGTTAATTTGTTTTACTTTCCTTTTAGTGCGCTACTGCGTTCAGGCGGATGACTGGACGCCTAACTGCTACTCATTGTTTGATCAGCTTTTAATCTTTATTTCCTTGTACTTGCCGCTTGCCAGCTGGGAGGTGCCTGGCTTCCTGTTGAGACATGCTGCTCTGCAGTATGTTTCTTTTTTTACTGTCTACCCCCCCTCAGTGGGAGGGGATTGGCTAGTGTGATATGTGCATTTGTATTGAGAGGCTGGGCGGATAAGCGCATGGGCAAGAGCATTGCACACCGAAGTAGCGCCTAAGTCAAGCCTGTCGGTGCTCGTCTGTGTGCAGACTGGGCCTTGGGCCCCCCCTGCTCTTATATGCCTTGCAATATATCCCAGTTTGCCCAATTGGATATAGCTCCTGACTGTACGATTTTTCTACCAGGGTTTAGTAAGGCCCCACTGAGTACGACACTTGGGTGTGGAGCACAGGGTTCTCCTCTGACCTGTTTTCTGTTTAATGCTCACTCCCTCGTAGACCATACCCAGGATTGCTACAATTTTATAGATGATCATAAACCTGATATGTTTTGCATCTTCAAAACAAGGCTCTGTGATCATTCCGCTCCTTCTGTCATACAAGCTCTGCCTCCAGGCTATGACATTTTGCACTGTGACTGCCCTTCCACCCATCCTGGGGTGGGGGGTATTGCAATGATTTTCAAAACTTCTTTTAAAATTACTCCCATAATGACCGGATGTAGTGTTAACATGGAATTTGTTTGTCTTTTGCTTGTCTATCAGCCTCCTGGCTTGATCGGGTGTTCTGCCATGACTGTTCAGTCTTTGTGTCCGAAATCCAGCAGAAATACCCCAATCTACACATTGGTGGGGACTTTAATCTCCCAGCTACCAAGTTAGTTTCTAGCATCCCTGTTGGACTTAGGTCTACCCCAACAGGTCACCTATCCAACCCATCATCTGGGCAATATCCTTGATTTTATCTTTGCCCCAGCAACTACTATCTCTGTCTTTCCAGCCCTTATGGTTCTTTGGTCCGAGCATCATATTGTTCCATTCTCAGTGTGGTTACCGACCACTCCCTCATCGCGACTGGGACAACCATCTAGGAATCGCAATTGGTGTTATGCCTCTCACCAGGATTTAGCAACTCATATTTTTTCTCACTGTGCTTTGTCTGACTCCTGTAATTTGACCACTCTGTCTGCTGCATTTACAAAGGCGGCTGAATCTTTTTCTCCAACTAGGTGCTCCATATTAAAAACTCATCCATCTGAACCTTGGTATACTGATGACCTTAAGTCTCTTAAAATATCCAGCAGGCAGGCAGAAAGGAAATCGAGAATAAGCTATAGGCCAGCTGACAAAGCTACAGCTGTTTACCAGAAGGCCATCCTTTCTGTCAAGAAATTCTACTTTTCCATGAAGGTAAAAGCTGTTATTAATCAACCTAAGGCGTTGTTGAACCTAGTCTAGTCTTTGTCCTCATCTTCTCAGTCTCATTCAAATATTATTCCGTCGCAGGATCTTTGTGACTCTTTGTCAATTTCTTTTGATGATAAGATTGCGACTATTTCCAGAAAGATTGTTGGGTCCTGCTCTCACCTCTCTATGTCCACTGCACCCTCTTTGAAGACCCCCCCAAACTCGGACTGGTCCACTTTTCCGACCTTTTCCTTCTCAGACATTCTATCAGCCATCAATAAACTTAAATATGCCTCCCCTTCGGATCGTATTCCTCTATTATCAAAAATATTTTGGTTGATATTATGTCTTGGAGCACAACAGCGGTGAATGACTCTTTTTCCCCAGGCCTCATCCCCAATGAAGCAGGCATTGGTGATCCTTCAGTTAAAAAAAAACCTCTTTGGATCATGCAGTTCTGTCCTATTTCCATCCAATTTCACTTCTCTCTTTTTCTATGAAACTGCTTGAATCCTTGGTCTCTCCTTTACTGAGTTTCTTCCTTGAATTTTCCTCTTTCTTGGATTCTTTTCAATTTGGCTTTTGCCCCGGTCGGGGTACTGAATCTGTTCTTGTTTTGGTGGTGGATGATCGGACCAGGGTGGCATGGGGGCACTGATTTTATTAGATCTCTCAGCAGCGTTTGACACCATAGACCATCAAACCCTGGTTGTCTGACTATCATCTGCATGCCTTTCTGGCTAGGTGCTTACTTGGTTCTCTTCTTTTCTCTCTGGTCACACTAGAGTCCAACGTCCCCCCCCCTTCTCCTCCAAACCAATACCCCTGTCTTGCGGAGTCCCACAAGACTCCGCTCTGTCACCTTTCCTGTTTAATATCTACATTCAGCCACTTATGGGTCTCATCCCTTCCCACTTCCTTTGCTATTCCTATGCCAATGACACACAGATTATTTTACGCCTTGATCTGTCGCGCCCTGATATGGCTGTCCAGTTTAGGGATTGCTTGGGGGCCCTGGGTGGATGGATGACGAGGAACTGGCGGTAACTGAATGTAACTGAATGGTGAGAAGACAGAGGAGCTGGTTTTTGGATCTGCTTCCCCATGTTTTAGACCCCAGACTTTTGGCCTGCTAGCTTTGGACCCTGCCTGGTGCGGACTACTGTGGTGAAAGATCCAGGCGTTAAGATCTTGGCATCTTTGTCAGTGTCTGATCAGTTATGTCAAGCTGGCCACCTTAAATTAAGAACCTATTGTAAGGTCTGTCTTACATTCCCGCTCAATTATACCATCCTGTTCCCTCTGCTCTAGTTATGAGTGGTGTCGACTACTGTAACTCCCTCTATCTGGCTCAGCCGGCCTACTTGATTTGTCGACTCCAACTATTGCAGAATACGGCTGCTTGAGCTGTGCTTCTTACTAATTTTTGTTCTCATATGGCTCCCGATCTACATCAGCTGCATTGGCTTCCTGTCGAAAAGTGTGTGGTGTTTAAATCTCTTTGTATTGTCCACACAGCTTTTTTTTTAAATATCTACTGGAAAAATTATCTGCGTACGTTCCCCAAAGCACTTCGCTCTTCATCCTCGCTAACAATTCTGGTCCCCCGGATAAAATACTCTCGGCTAGGTGGAGGTGCATTTTCCGTTGATGCAGCAAAAGCTTGGAACTCCCTCCCTTTTTCTCTTTGTGCAATGGAAGCACAGTTTAGTGGGGGTGCTTGGATGAGGACTTGTCGGTTACAGCAGTGGAATGGCAGTAATGGTGATTGCTGGTAAGTAATCTTTGATTACTTATTTGCATGGGTCTGGCGCAAAGGTTGCTCGACACTGCTATGTTCTGTTTGTATTGTAGGCGTGTTGGGAGCGTTCTGGGCGCTACTTGTTCCTTGCACTGCAGGGTTCTGCGCCCATTTGAATCCGTGCATCAACCCTCAGCACTATTTTTTTCATCTGTGCAATGTTCTTTCTGGCGCTAACTACTTTGTGCGGACTTAGTGCTTTTTTGTAAATTAGGCCCATAATGTTTGCCCACTCAATGGATTTCAAGATGACACCTACAATCGTTTGTCCCTTGTCAATGTTTACAAAATCAATTCAATACGTGTTAAAATGGTGGCAGGACACTAGCTTACACACGCCTCGGAGCACCTTCCTAATGGGGAACTAAAACAGCACAAAGGCAAGATATGTTGTACATAATGGCAAAGCGTGTACTTAAGATTCTTTACCCATTCATGAGCAATTCTGTGCAGCTACTAAGAATGACCACCATTGGTCATTTATTTTAACAGGGAGATCTGTAAAAGATATCTAGCCATGAAAAGAAACAGTATATATTTATTTTAATGCATGTATATTATGATCATCAATACGGAGCCTCTATAACGGCTCCAGAATTTGAGGAAACATCTGAAGGTAATCATTAAACACTGTTTTTTCTAAAAGTCATCGGCCAATAGAATGCATGGGTGAAGCATTAATTCGACCTTTTGTGATCTAAAGATACCATTATCAACAGGAAAAGTCTGTAGGATTTGTCCAATAGATGGGCGACCAATAATGTGCCATGTATATATAATTCTAGCACCAAAAGAATAAGACCTGTCAACGAGTATAGGATGAACGAATCAATGAGATCAATCATAAGCAGCAGCAATATCAGATACATACATTGGAGGTACATTCAGACATATGCGTGAAACAAGGAAGAAAAATTACCATAGGCAACAAACTGTGGGATTAGAAAAGTATATGAAAGACCTAAAATGACCAATACGGAACACACTGGAATACTCCAAACAGAATAGGATAACCGCAAATAATAATGAATGCATGATACATTGTTTAACCGACAAAACAAGCTGCCAATGTAACAAAAGAGATATAATGTTCTTGTTAGTGTTCTGTTATTTTGGTTGTGTTCATTTGATTGTTTTCTAGGCAACCATGTATTGTGGATTTATTTATTTTTGTTTAAAATAATCTTAATTTATTACGTTTTTTAAAAAAAATGTTTTGAAATATTGACTAACTTTGTGTGATAGATAACAGCCCTGGTGAAGAGCAAATAGCTTGAAACACGTCTGGTGGCTTTTGACATATGAATATTGTGACGCAATAAAACCTTTAATCCCATTACACTGGTGTAATGTATATACATTTGACACAGACCAACTACCCAAGCACCTGTTAAGTGCCGGTTGCTAGGTTGGTTTACCACCCATCCTAGCAGCCGGCGCTCAAATGACAAAAGTTGCACTTTAAATCCAATTTAGGGAAAATACGCTAACTTCAGAATATGTGTTAAGTACTGAAAATGTCATAAACGCATTCTTCAACACTTTTTCGGTATTTAACACCATGTTCGGGAATCGGGCCAGGTGTACAGCAGCGCTTGGCTTTGGAACTGGGCACAAACACAAATGTGCTTCCAGTGAAAAGTAAATAAACGTTAAATTGTGCCATGAGAGAAATAATTAAACATAATCGAGGTTCCTTGGTTAACAATCAATCTATAATTTAACGTGTTCTGAAGCTATGTACTTCTGGATTCCTGCTTTTAATGTTTCCTTTATGGAAGGACTGCTTGGTGGTGATATAATTTAAATGATAGTAAGTGACATGCAGTGTATGAATTTCACTACCAAGTTGTTATCTGAAAAATTGTTCAGTATAATGCATCTTGCAATGCGCCTGTCTGTTTCTGTACCAAACACTTTGCCTCATTCATATCGAAAACTGAGACACAAGATGCTCTTAAGATGTGAACTTGTGCTGAATGTTTGCCCATCTGCACGTATTTGTTGCCTCATGCAGGGACGTCATTTCCCCAAAATGCCAGGGGTAGCGGAAGTGACATAACACGACCTTCGACCCCCTGGTGACATCACAGGAAGTGATGTCATTTGATCCCACCCCGAAGTGATATCGCGGGATGCGATGGAACGCGACCTTTCACCCGTTGACAAAACAGGAAGTGCTATCGCGTAGCATTGTACACTACAACAAATATGGATATCACTATAATGTAATGTACACTTCATACAAGAATGGATCGCCATATGTTTAGTTAAGATCAGTGTACATAGGCCCATATAACCAAATTACTGTGAATGCAAGCACCATGACCAAATGATAATGATGTGTTGTTATATAGCACTTGCGCTTAAGCGCTTTATATAGAAAAAATATACACCCAATATCACCCAACCTGTGGTGGTACTCATTTATCGACCTCAGAAGGATGAAAGGCTGAGTTGAGGCGTTTAAGTACAGACTAAATCAGTGACTCGCCCCTTGAAGTGTGCCTGAAATAAACCTTTAATGAGTCTATCAATTATTGTATAGAATTCCAGAAAGACACATTATTTGGTATTCCTAATCTTTCTTATTTAGGGTCAGTGCTGAAAGTGTTAGACATGTGTCACTCCTTTTCTTCTTTTTTTTAAGGGGCTTAAACAAGAAAGGCAGCCACTCCAAAACTAAAGAGCCACATGGTGCTGGCCACAGCCCATGAGCTTGCATTAAAAAAAATAAATTAAAAAAAAAAGGTTTTTAAAAAAATATTCTTTTTTTTTCTAGAGGTCGCAGGGGTGACCACAGAGGTCCCAAGGGAGACCTCAGAGGTCGCAGTTGCGACCTCTGGCGACCCCTAAATGACGTCCCTGGCCTCATGCTTTGCAGTCTGGATGCCTTATATGCCAGATGCTGGGAAGGAAAAGTTCGAACTGTTCCTTTCTGTCGCATCTTCAGGAAAGGCCCTTTTACACGCTGCCGTAGAGCGTCGCTGCAGATTGCGTATGTTTTAGAGCATCGACTTTTCATGCCGAGCTTCTGTGCTGATTCCCACATAGCACCAGAACACGCTAAATTACAGTTTGATTGTTAATTAAGGAACCTCGGATATGTTTAATTATTTCTCTCATGGCACAATTTAACGTTTATTTACTTTTCACTGGAAGCACATTTTTGGTTGTGCCCAGTTCCAAAGTCAAGTATTCTGGGTCCGATTCTGAAAATGGTGTTAAGTACCGAAAATGGCAAAGAAAGCCTTCACGACATTTTCAGTACTTAACACATATTCTAAAATTGGTGTATTTCCACTTAATCAGATTTAATGAGCAACTTTTGCAACCTGGTTGCTAGGATGGGTGGTGAACCAACTTAGCAACTTGCAATTTCGTATTCGGCGAATTAGCATGGCGATTCTCGTGGCATTCCTCCACTTTAGCGAATGCCAAAAAGTGCCGGCCATACATGGGACCTCGTTTGTATCGTAAAGGTTTGCTGTTGTGGAGGAGTGTCACTGATTGCACTGCTTGATAACTGGTAAGTTTGCGAGGGCTCAAGTCGAGGTACACACGGGTGGACAGAGTCCCCCCACTTATTTCAGAGGGCACCTGGATATGCTAATTTCTGGTGACGCCACATTCAATTGATCTCTTAATGAGTCCCCCACTTTAGGACTTGACACCTGAAGTATGCTGCGATGTGTGATACAGCCTGCCACAGCATTGCAAGCCCCCAGCTTCGCAGAGGAAATGCTGTCGAGGGCTTGGATGTTCTGCACTCCTTTCCGCAGCTGGCATTAGCGTGTGCAAGCTTTGTTTGGGACACCAGGGGAATGGGGCCATCACTGCTCTGCTGCTTAATCTTGCAGACACTGGTTTTCTTTGAAATGTCTTTTTTTTTCTTCAGAGTAGCACACAAGCACCCTGCACTGCGCTGACGCACAGGCCCACTTCAGAACAAGCGTGGTGCCTGGGCGTCAGGAAAAGGCACAGTGAAGTGTGCTATTTTAGAGTGCTCACGTCGCCTGGTTCAGAATCAGGCCCTCAGTGGCAGTTTCTTACTATTTGCAACGCCAATTTCCGATGACAGTGCACAGCCCCATTCATACTAGTCATGGCACTATGTGACACACCTGCACGTTTTTCTAATTCAAAGCACATTTTAGCATGCCATGATAGTCTGGAGGGGTTCATATTCCTACCCAGTGCCAACTCTGAACCCCACCAGCCATCAACTTGTATCACCATATCTGCAGGTCCACCCTGTCAGTTATAAAATTCCTGAGGACTCTCCCTCTTGCCTTTACTAATATTAATAATAATAATATGACATTTATATATAACGCTTCATGCCAGATTCCTCATGCATCGAATGCTGCAGTGACTGTTGTACTTTTTAACCAATTTAATGGTAGGTAATCTTCATTGGTGCATTCATACTCATATGACTGAGTTAATATCCAAATCGCTGGGGCAGATTGTCTGCCCATTGTTCAAGTGATCAAATGGATTAGGTAGATGATTCCCAGTAAAAGCTGCCCAAACATGGAACGGATTGCCAAAGGCAGTCAGACTAAAAAGCAACTATCTAGCCTTTAGGAAAGCGCTGAAGACAGCCATCTTTAAATAACTAGAGGAGATCCAAAAGACAAGTAAATAGAAGTCAGTTGTCTCGATTAGCAGTATGTTGTCTTTGGTCTAAATGTATGCTCCCTGATGCCTGCTTTTTGTCGCAATATAAATAAATAAATAAATATGACATGAAAACATTATCATGCTATGCTGCTTGGCACATCTGCTCCCCTCCATCGTTACAAGCCGTTTTAAGTACACAGTTGTTATGAATGTCCCACTTTATTGCTTCGATAGAAACACAGGGAAACATTTCACAAAAGCTTACATTCTTTTCTTACTGATTTTTAGCAGGAGGCGTTCCACAAATGGTCTGTAAACTGTGCTTTTTCAATACATAGGGCCTCATTACAAGTATGGCGGTAAGGCAACAACGGCGCCGGTATCGCTACTGGCACCATTGCTACTGTACCGCCATACTAGGAGTTCTGCTCACGGGTGCCCTTGCAGCCACCAGGTCTGACCTCGTGGCCGCAACGGCACCCGTGAGCAGAACATGAGGGTAGAACCGGTACTGTTATTAATGGTACCGGTGCTACCGCCCTCCCCATGCCCATTGAGCCATATGGGGCTGAAATGGGAATGGGGATGTACTGGCCTCGGCACCCTTATAAGGGCAATTACCGGGACTGGCTGGGCCGGAATAGCCCGGTAATTGCCCATTCGTGGGTGCCAGACCCAGATGCGAGTTTGGAGGTAGCCTTGCCGGTACAGCCGGCAAGGCTACCTCCAACCTCGTAATGAGGCCCATAGACTTATCTGTACCCATCACAAGGTATCAGAGGCAACAAAGTATTGCCTGCTTGCTGTACCAAGTGGCAAGACCCTGCTCCTTTAAGAGTGACCTGCCCACCTGGGGGCGAGAGACCCACGTGGGAGGGGGACGACAGGAAAGGGAAGAGGAGGACAACATTGTAACAGGGAGAGGGGGAGAGGAAAGGAAATAAAATAGAGAGCTGTGAAACAGCAACAGTGTCCTTATTAACAGAGCAAAGGCGGGTAACAGTTGCAAACATGATCTGCTCTACAAGGGGTGTCATTCATGATGCAATATTTCATATAATTTGTGATGCCATTAATGTGATTAGGAACTGTTCAATGGGATATTAATATTTAAGGTGGCATAGGCTCCAAAAACTGTGGAATTTAATGGATTATGTTGCATTAAATTGGCACCATACCGTAGCTTCAACTACATTTTATTTCACTGAATCTCATGGGTTTTTTATGCTATTCCACCCACCACCTGTAATTGTTCCTTTGCTTTCTTCTGATAGCATACCTGATGTCAAATCCTTTGTTTTCGATATGTGTTCTTCAGCTACACATGGGGTTTATCAAGCATCTTATCTTTGTTTTGTCCACTAGATAAGAATGTATTACGAATTGTGTAATGGTACAAGGAAAAGTGAAGTTGGGTAATACAATGGATTGCCAATCAGGGACTGGGATGAGAAAAGGGGGGGTAGGGGTAATGCAACAGATTGTCTAATGGTATACTGGGATAAAAAGTGAAATTAGGTAAATAGAGAATGGGACATGGAAGAGACAGATAGGATAAAGTGGTGCTGAGACAGATAGCATAATGTGGTGCTGAGACAAAGAAGAGTAAGGGGGCTGTAAGGAAAATGGACTACTAAATGGGTACATGGGAGAGGAGATGGTGTAATGCAACAAATTACTAATGGGGTTCTAGGAAAAAAGAAGGGGAGGTAGGGTAATGTCACATATTACTATTGAAGCACTGTGATGAAGAAGAGGGGGTAATGACATTGATTATTTGTGGGGTACTGGGAAGCAGAAGAATAAGGAGGGTTTAATGGAGAAAATCAACAACTAAAACGGTGGTGCCGGTAATGCAATGGATTGCTAATGGAATACTTGGCTGAGGAAGTGCAAAGCTGGGCAATGAAATATATTACTAATGGGGATTGGTCCAAGGAATAAGGCGGTAGGGTAATACAACAAATTAATAATGGGGTACTGGGATAAGTGATAGGAAGGAAGCGTAATGCAACAGATTATTAATGGGCTACTTGGGCAAAGTAATGGAATAGAGGCACATTATGAGGAAGAGAGGTGGCAATAATGTATTGGATTACAAATTGGGTACTTACTTGAGAAAAAGGACTACATCTGTCCAGCAGTTTGGGCTTTACGTGTGAGCAATAATTGTACCTGACTGGCCCATGGCATTCACATTGCCATTAGAACATCCCCACAGCATGCCTCACTGCCCCGTGATTGGCCCAAGATAATCACAGTGCTATAAGAACTGCCCATGCCATGTCCAATGTCCCCCTCATTTGCCCCTTGCCTTCAGATCTACTCCATGCCATGTCCAATGGCTCCACAAATTACCCACAGGACATGGCATGGGGTAGATTGTCATGATGCCTACCTCCAAGGAGCCAGGTCCGACCCAGCAACCCCAGAGGCAGGCATCATTTCCCCCAGGGGAGTGCCAGCGGGCCCAAACTGGGGCCCTTTGGACGGAGTCCTGGCGCCTTAGGCGCCAGGCTCATGTTGGACCCCTGTCCTGGCGCCTTAGGCGCCAGGCTTATAAAGCTAGACATGTGTTCAAGTGTTGTAATGTGCACTTACCTGATGCAGACCATGCTGCTACATCCAGGCCCTCTTGAGGCCTGAATGGAACTAGTTTACCTGTGGGACTACTTTTCACTCGGGTGTGGTCGGGGAAGGATACATACCTGATCGGTGAAAGGATACATACCTGGAACTTCTTCCAAAGCTATTTAAACCACGCCCGATCAGCAACTCACGCTTCGCGTTGTTCTGCTCCTCGCAGCTGGACGCTCACCGTGTCAGCTCCTGCATCTGGACTTCAGCCACGCCTGTCTGCATCCTGGGTCACCTGCAAAGGGAGACAAGAGACCTCACCTGCTAAAACCTGCACCACGGAGACATCACACCGACGATCCTGAAAAGGAAGACATCATTTTTAAAAGCATTTCGCTACGATCGCTGCAGCGCTGCATTTCACTACCTTTCCTGGGCGCCTCCATCTTCAGCAGCGATCATCCGGATCCACAGCCACTTCCCAGAGCCTAGAGAGAAAAAGACAAGAACAAAAGGTGAGAGAAGGAAGGGAATCGGAAAAGCTCAGTTTCCTTCTAAGACTTACCTGTTGGGTCATTCCCATGTAATTTCGGGTCTTGCTGCTTCCAGGCATTTTCCGGACCCCGGCCCCTATGGGGAAAAAAGACAAAGACATTGAATGAGCGAATGCAAAGACATTACCCGAGCGCTCATCCAGAACTTACCTGTCCTTTACTGGAACTGCACGTTTCACTTCGGGTCGGCGCCATATCTCCGGCATTCCGAACCCCGGCCCCTAAGGGGAAAAAGACATAAGCATTAGCGCTTGCTGCAATAAGACAATGAACATTATTATTAAGCTTGAACTTTTGAACTTGCAACAGAACTTTTACAGCGCCTTACCTGAATAGTCAAGCTTATTTGAACTCCCATCAAACCTCAATCCAGTGAAGTAACTGGGTTTCAACGCGCCCCTGCATCAGAAGCAGGATGGAGAACTCATCCTTCCAGACCCTAAGGTGAGACTTCACAGGGAATCGTGGAAGGGTATCGTGGAGGGTTGGAAGCATTATTCTGTCAGTAGGTAATACTCCCTTTTCACGCACAGGGGAATATTCCTGCGAGCCAGAGAAGCCAGAGTAGAGGGGCCATTCCTGTCCATCTTCAGAGTCCTGCGCTTCACCATTGAAGAAGCATCAGCACTCGAAGCCAGACCTGCGCCTCCGTGGGAATCAGGTGAGCGTTACATAGATCATAAAGCAATTTGAGTGCCATGAAGCAATTCAGGGGACCTGATATTGCACTAAGCAGTGCCTGTGGTAATATTAGTGGCAAGGGGCAAATGAGGGAGAAATTGGACGTGCCACTCCTGTTCCCACCAGACCTTCCCCTTGTTCTGTCAGTCTTATCCCAAACTGAATTGCGTTATGGCACTCCTGAAAGTCAATATATAAAGTCAAGATTTCAAAATGACAGATCGCGCTTCAAAGATTTAGCAACAAGGATAGGCTTAGACTAAGGAGCTATGAAGAAGCAAGACACTCAACGGGCAGCCACCAGAGCAGGGCGCCTCCGCTCTGATCTCTGTCCGCCAAAACACTTGTCCCTCTTCAGAAAATATCAGCGCAAAGATGATTATTGCTACAATTATCAAGAATTATGTGGAAGAGAGAAGAATTAAGGATAGACAACAGAGGTTCTGTAATGCAGTTCTGGACAGATTTAAATGGATGGAATAGTATTACTTTAAACTAAGAGATGACTAGTATACTCACTCCTAGTTTAGGCGGTAAGGAGTTCCAAGCTTTTGGTGCTAGGACTTCGAAACTCGAGCCGCCAGCTTTAGCTCTGGTAAAGTTGGGGATTGAGAGTTGGTTAGCTATATCTATGTCTCATTGCCTAATAAGTTATGCCTTGACATCCACCTTGATCCCAGAATTGCCTTTGCAATCTCTATATGCCTGCTGAATTGATCATTGATTTATTTTGCCACTGAACACCCCTATCACAAGATCCTTTGCTCCCAAATGTTCTGATAGGCTACCACATTGGCATCAGAACCCTCCACTATAATAGACGTTACACAAACACACACACACACAGAGCGGCGGGTGTCGTCTAGTGAGTCAGGTGACTCAAGGGGCGATGTGATGGCCCAGGGTTGAGGCGGAGAGATTCCTTGAAGAGGTAGGTCTTAAGTTCTTTTCTGAATTGTAGAAGGTTGGGGGCGTGTTTGATGCTGTCAGGGAGTAAGTTCCATAGTCTTGCGGCGAAGGCAGAGAAGGCTTCTTTTCTGGTCCTTTACTTTTTGGAGCAGTGGATTTCAAGTATGCATGTGTCCTGGCTTCTGGTGGTGTGCTCTCCACCGGAGATCCTGAGTTTCTCTGCGCGGTAGCTGGGTGACTTAAAGGCAAATGCCTTGTTGATGATGCAGCAACACTTGAAGGTGATTCATGCATGCAGTGGGAGTCAGTGAAGGTCGATTAGGGCCGGGGTGATTTGGTTGTACCTGAGTAGACCCTTGATGAGGCGTGCAGCCGCGTGTAGTACACTTCTCAGGGGCACAAGGGAGGACAATGGGAGGCCACCGAGAAGTTTATTGCCCCCATCCAGGTGGGATAGAGTGCTTGAATGGTGGATCTAAAGCTGTCCGGAGGGAGGCTTGACTTTCCTTAGGAGAGAGATCTGATACCAAGCTGCCTGAGTTTTCCTAGCTATGTGTGTCTTGAAGGAGATGTGTTTGTCAATGTGGAAACTGAGGGACTTGGCGCAGGAGTGGAATTCAGGTGTAAAGCCCTCAGAGTTCGTAGTTCATTGCCAGGTCTGTATGTCTGGGTGTTCGGTGTTGTTGGTGATTTGAGGTAGGAATGGCATCAAGCACAGACACAATGTATACAAGTTTCAAAAAACTTTATTTATGAATATGCTGGGGATGGTAGAATTCCTAACTGGCACTAACTCTAAAAGGGGAGTAATATCGACCATTAAACAATAACAAATATGTCCAAGTCAGTCTGGTCAAAATAAAAAAGGCCTATACTAAGAAAACCTAACCCTGCCCTCCTTCTCAAGATAACAAATGTGTTAAGGGAATACAAAAAGGAAAGTAGTGTGACAAAAAGAAATGTCAGAATGGCTTCAGCACCAACTCCCTTCCCCAGGTTTAACCCCATGGGGTCTATAGAGTCTCTTAATAAACAAAGGATAGGTGGATGGCATAGTTATATCAGTCTTGAACACTTTGGCTTACTGATACAGTTCAAAAGTTCAATCTTAGGCTTCAATTTCTGGTAGTTCAATAACTTCCTTTAGCTTCACACGCCTCGTCATCAATACTCAGTTCATATGCTCTCAATTTCTCATAGTTCTGCACAGGCTTCCCTCTGCCAGGCTGAAGCCTGTCTTGTTCTTTGTGGGGGTTCCCTTCTCTACCTTTTATCTAAGATCCTTCACTGTTGAAGACTTTAGAAAATGCAAGAAATGTACATAGACCTCTGCATGACCACTTCAACCTCTCTTTCAATATTCCTTCAATTCACTATCCATACTCAGCGTGTGACACCAATAGTTCTTGGTACTGATGTGTAACACCAATACATCTTGGTATTTATTTTCCCCCAATACCTCTTGGCACTTGTAGTTCTTATTTCCGTTTGTCTTTTCCAAAGTTCATATTCAACACCAATACTTCTAGGTATTTCTTTCCAACCAATGTTACTTGGTACTTGTAGTTTTTACATTTAACTTTATCCCTCTTGGCATATTTCACAAATCACATCTTTTCTTGTAGCACCAATGCCTCTTGGTACTTGTGGTTCTTATTCTCTTTCACTTACCTTCTTGGTCTTTTAGTTCTTATATTCTAATTTTGCCCTTCTGGCATATTTCACAATTCACATATTTCATTTTCCTCTTATTTAACTTTCTTTCCTTTGATCTCAGCTTGAAACATCTTTCAAAAGTTTATAACATTTCACAGGGACTTTCGTACGTGTGACTTCCTCTCGCAGGACCACACTGCTACTTTGCATCATTTTCTTTTAACAATTTCTTTCTTCTATAACATTTTATCGGCACACGTGCAACCTTCAAGTTTCAAATCACAGTAATTTTCCCTTTAACATCAACTGGACATGTGTTGCCCTCGATAATTCACCGGTTCTGATAAATGAATGTCTTTCATCTTTTCCTCGTAGCTCAAGGCCATTACCAACGCCTCCTCTGCTCCTACCCAACTCTGCCATTCATCCAGAAGGGTCGCGGGCATTTCCTTGCACCTTGAAGTTTTCTTTCCTCTGCTTGCTCAGCTCTGCTTTTCGAAACACTCACGGTTTCCCCAAAGCTTGGAAATCCTGCCTGCCTTTCTCTTGATCTTCTCAATTGTGAGTTGTTCCTTCTTGTACCCAGCCTCGCTCAAAGGGTGTCTGTGTGCGCCACCTTTTATTTTCACAGGAGTAAGTGGCAGGTGTACATTATTAGAGGTACAGGCTTGACTCTGCCTGGCTTCATTACAGTGTGCAAGCCAATACAAGTTAGGGGAGGTAATCCTTCTAACCTCATTCCTTATTTTCCTTGGTGCAGTTCTTTTGCCAGGGTTTCTACCAGGTCCTCTGTTGAGCGTTTTTTTTTTTAATGTTGACCAGGGTGTGGAGATTTTGTGCAGAGGGACGTGAGATGGGTCTGTGGATGTAGAGCTGGTGTCTACGTGCTGGCGAATCTTGCTGATTTTGCTGATGAAGAAGCTGTTTATGGCAGTGGATTTTTTCATGGAGTGTGGTATAGCAGCGGCGGGTAGCGGGTTGATGCAGTGCTTGACCGCTTTGAAGAGGGCACTGCTTCTGTTGTCAGCTTCTGCTATGATGTTCTGATAGTAGGAGGACTTGGCGGTGTTGATGAGTTGTCAGTGGTTTGCTCAGTTGAGGAGCGCCAGGTCAGATCCAGTCTGGCAGGGTTGCAAGTTTTTTCTTGTTTCCTGATAACTCTTTTGCTGAGGTTGAGTTCTTGCGTGTACCAGAGTGCTGATGGTTTTGGCTTGCTGGTGCATTGTTTCAGAGGCACGTGGCGGTCGATGGAGGCTGAAAGGGTGGTGCTGAGTGCTTCCAGTAGAGAGTCGCAGTTTGGTTGGGAGTGTTCGGTCCATGTAAAGTGGAGGTTGGCAAGGTTTTCTGTGAGGGCTTCCACCAGAAAGTTCTTAAAGGACCTGAATGTTTGTCTGTTGGGTTTCTGCTGGGAGTGCTTGACTGGGGTTGAGTGCAGCATGTTGATAGGCACAGTGAGGTGGTCAAACTAGTCAAGTGGCAGAGAAGAGCTGTAGTGGAGGGAAGACAGTGCAGTGATGATTAGGTCGAGGATGTTACCTTTCTCGTATGTTGGGTCTTTCATGTGCTAGCTTATTAGTCTCCTTGCTTGGAAAGCATTGCTAGTGGTCCCTCTTGTTGGATGATTGTTCACACTGCTTTTTATGATGCAACACTAGTTGTAGTTAAAGTACACCTTTGGTTTGTAGGGACATTGTGGTCCATTAAATACTTTCACTTAATAAGGAATAGCTCAAAACCTGTGTGCAACATAATTGATTCTCCTGTCCTGATGAAGGCCATAGAATTCTGCTGTGGGGACACTAGGGATGGGTGGACCCCTGGCATGCATAGCCGGAAATACTTGTGTCAGCATGTTTCTATGTATAGCAATGAGTGAATAACTCACTGTCTGAGATCCATCCTTGGGTGATAGTGACATCTGTGGGGATTAGGCTAGTTACCACAAGCTTGAAAGTAATGCTCAGTGGTGTTGACTTGAACTTATTACACCCTATAAGCCACAGTTGATTAAGCTGTGCTTTGCATTTAGAGCGGGACGGGATGTTAATGATTCATAGCTTCTCCCCTTACGTTGTTTAAATTATGTATTATTTGATCTATGCATATCACAATTCATGAATTCATTGTTGCACATTTCACTTTAAAAGGTTCCTAACCTTCCCACATATGGATTTAGCAGCACTACTTCAGAGGATTTTATTTTTACTTGATGTATAGTTTTGTTGTTTAAAAAACACATGTTTTTTAATATGCCTCTATGTTCCAATATTTGTTCAGTGTGAACACAGGACATAAGCCTTAATTGAGTTTACCCTTGGGCATGTGGGCAGTGTGGTTGTACAGAGCTGGGTCCCCTAACTCCTTCTCTCTGAAGTCCTGATTATTATCATGGGCATGTTTGCATATCCTAGAATGCAAAGTGCCATCAGAAGTGGAACAGGACTGGATACAAATATCTCTCATGGCAGGCAAGAATCCAATCACTGGTTTAGCAACATGGCATAGAAAGCTTCCATCTGGAACTGCAAGGAGAAAAAGGAAAACGTGCATTACGTCTGTCAAGACAAATTGGGGAGGAATTATGGGAGTTGTAGTTTCCCAAAGAATAAACAGGGATAGGGGTTAGATGAGTTGTGGAAAAAGGGGGATACTATTTCTAACCATTGGGTGCTTCTCCCCTGCTCCCAGATGACCCCCTACCCAGGTGATCCTCCCTCGCTTGTCCACCCCCAGGGTCGGGATCCAAAATTGATGGCCTTTCCCTGGCCACCTGTGTACGGGATTCCCGGGTACTAAGTTGTGAAACCCCCTGTGCATTTTTACAGTGACGAGTAGGAATTCGGTCTTGAAGGGGTTCAGCTTCAAGTATGCATTGGACATTCAATACTGGATCAGTGAGAGGCAGGTTTTGAGCCTATTGATGTCTTTGATGGAGTCGCTCTTGAGGTATAGCTGTGCGTTGTCGGTGTATTGGTGTATGTGGATGTTGTGTGTGGTGCATATCACACTTTATGAATTCATTGTTGCACATTGCACTTTATAAGGTTCCTAACCTTCACACATGTGGATTTAGCAGCACTACTTCAGAGGAACTTTCTTATTACTTGATGAATAGTTTTGTTGTTAATATGCCTGTATGTTCCAATATTTGTTGAGTGTGAACACAGGATATAAACCTCAATTGAGTTTGCCCTGCGGCCTGTGTGAAGTTGGGCCTGTACAGAGCTGGTTCACCTAACTCCTTCTCTCTGGAGTCCTTATTATTTTCATGGGCATGTTTGCATGTAAAACAATGGAAAATGCCATCAGTTATTTAATGCAAGCTCCTGGGCTGTGTCCAGCACCATGTGGCTCGTTGCTTCTGGAGTGGCTGGCTTTCTTGTTCAGGTCTCTTTAAAATATATATTTTTTAAAAAGAACAGGGTTTCCACAAGTCTAACACTTTCAGCAATGACCCTTAATAAGAAAGAATAGGAATACCAAATAATGTGTTTTCTGAAATTCTATACAATAATTGCTAGACTCATTAGAGGTTTATTTCAGGCACACTTCAGGCGGTGAGTCACTGATTTAGTCTGTTATTAAACACCAACTCAGCCTTTCATCCTTCTGAGGTCGATAAATGAGTACCAACACAGGTTGGGTGATATTGTATGTATATTTTTTCTATGTAAAGCGCTTAAACCTAAGTGTGATATAATAACACATCATTATCATAATAACACATCATTATCATATGGCCATTGACGTATGCTTGCACTCAAAGTAATTTGGTAATATGGGCCTATACACACTGATCTTAACAATACATATGGCGATCCATTCTTGTATGAAATGTATATCACATTATAGTGATATCGTAACCATATTTTTCGTAGTGTACTTCGGAACAATGCTATGTGATGCCACGTCCTATTTTGTCAAGGCGTGAAAGGTCGTGTTCCATCGCTTCCTGCAATATCACGTTGGGTTGGGGTCAAATGACATCACTCCCTGTGATGTTGCACTTGCACGATCTGAATGACACAGGGCCTCGTAAGATCGTGTGTCTTGTCCTCCCTCCGCCCCTCCCTTGTCTAGTCGCGCCTAGAAACACATGTGCACAGGCGCGTTATAAATGACTTATGTCATATCCTCTGTCTGTTATGCCAGTCCTTTACAACTCTCCCCTCCTGAACACACAAAATCTGAGGTTTTGGGTACCTGCTCTACAAAATTATCATGGTCACCCAGGAGTAAACTTTGCCTAAAATGAAAGATTTGACAAGCAGCACTTTAGACACGAAAAGTGGAACTGAATTATCAGCTGCCAGGAAAAGTGAGGTTCTCTTGTGCATGAGGGGTCTGGATAAGGGTGCCCAGCCACCACTCATGTAACCTGAATAGTGATGAGGTGAGAACATTATCTGTAGCAGGAAACCCAACAGTCAAGGCATCACAGAGGTGATTCCAAGTGGTCTTTTCACAGTGTTGACAATGCACCATTTCTCCATAAACCTGACAGACATGCCTGGACTTAAGCCTACTTCAGCCAGGATATGTACAGGACTTGAATCTCCAAGTCATTTTCTTTTTATTGGGCCAAGTGAGCTAATCAGACTAGTGAAAGAGTAAGTGACAGATGGCGTTAAGGTGACCACTCCTGATAGTACTTAATTACATGAAGGTAGATATAGTTGCTGAACATATGTTGTCTGCATGGGCAAGGACACACAGCCATGGAGGGACCTCTTCCTTGGCTACTCGGAAGACTAGTCCCACTATTCCCTGTGGTGCATCAGGAGAAATAGCTGCGGGTCGTGTGATTCTGTGGAACACTATGTGATGGGTGTACATATGGTGCTGTCATCTCATCCTTTGGTCTATGGGTGTTCTCAGTTCCCCAGCTGCACCTGGACACTGTTTATTTGTTGGATGTCTGTGCATAGCTCTGCCTTGTAATTGGTCGTGTTATGATTTAGTTTGAGTGGGGACTGGTTCATGGGTCAGGTCTACCTTTTTCAGGTATTTCATTGTGTTATCATTGGATTACTGGCATACATTGCCTTTCACATGGGGTGGTATGAATGAGATCAAACTTACCTTTAGATGTCCTTCGTGTATTTCCAATTTTGTCAATGCATTTCTGTGTGTTCTTCCATTTTCACTTGGCAATTAAAACTTTTTCCCCCCATGTGACTGTTTTTGCCTGTTCTCCTGCACTGGTGCTACCATATCCTTTTTTGTTCTACTGCATTTGCACTATTAATTTCTAATATGTTCTATTCATTGAGGGATGTCTGTGTCGGTCTTAGCATGTTTGGAATGTTTTCCTGTGGGTGTTCAGTTGGTAAACAGGCCCTGAGCATGATGGTGGTTTGGAGGTCACTCATATAGGAGTGATCGTGCAAATTGTTGTGATCACTCATTACCTCTATGCTTCTCTTCTTCATCCCAGTACTAGTCAATGAGGTGACCCACCTCCCATAGGAAACGCCTTTCTATATTTATGATTCTCTATCCCCTCCTCTTCCTACCTCTGGGCATAACAGCCCTCCTCCCTCGAGCTACCACAGTTTCTTCTGGTTCCTGTGTCTGGCAGGGACTGCTGGGCAGTACTTCCACCCCCACCACCTTGGGCATAGTCTGGGGGGTTTTGCTTTCTTTGTGGCTGTGGGGCAGCTGATCCCTACTGAGTGGGGAGGTCATTTGCTCACAGCGACGACGGCTCGGTGCCCCTGCTGAGCTAGGGTTCCCTGTTGAGAACTGGGGCTGGCTCTCGTTGCCTCCCTGTTATATGGTATGACATGATTGGTTATTTATAACACACTTAATACTCAGAGGTTTCTAAGCGCAGACCCGGGGGTCGAACCTGTGTTGCTCCATGTCATCTTGCTTCCAAGGCGAGCACGTTGCCCCTGAGCTTTCCTCCCGAGTTATAGCCAGGGGCGTTAATGTTGCAGGCCCGTCCTGGGATGGGGTCAGACAGCACTCCTCTGGCTGCAGCGTGACTCCTGGCTGGGAAAGCTGTTGGTGGCCTCGGGCAATCACAACCCAGGCAGAGGCGAGACCTGGCTTCCAAGTTTCTGCCTGTTGTCGTTTCACCCTTGGGGGCTTGAACATTCCTCTTCCTATGATGGTTTGGGCTTTGACATGGGGCCTTTCGTGTGGGGGTTGCTAAGCGACCTGAGTGTTCCCGCATTTTCCTCTATTTCAAGGGTGTGGGCCTGCAGTCGGGGTTGCTTCCGGTGATTGCAGGTCCAGTCTTCTCTTGTTGCTGTGTTGGGTGCTACTTTAATGGTGAAACATGTTGCTAAGCTTAGGCATGTTAAGCCTCAGTCTCCCTCGCCCTCGTCCTCCTCTTCTTCTCCACCACCCAAACGGAGGAAGTGGAATAGGATGCCTGATGATAAACTCCTCCGGATCATCAAGAGGGCTCTGCAAGAGGAGGGTATCCAGGGCCATCACATCAGGGGAGTGTCTCCTGCCTCTTCCTTGTCTGGCGCCTCTTCCTCTAGCTTCGATGGCACACCTTCCCCTAGGTCGGCAGAGTTTAACAGGAAATACCATAACAAAGAAGCTACCGTTAATGTCCTTCTTCAGGTGTGCCACTACAAGGGGTTTCCGTATTCTGTACCCCCTCTGATGCTGCTGAGTATGACCAGGCCTCCCCCTCTCCAGTTCAAGCACGCTCTCAAAACAGGCCTTCCAGTCTTTGCACAGATAAAGGCTGACATACTGAGGTAATGGACTGACCCTGACAAAACATTGGTCCCCCAGTTCTTGATGAAATTGTATCCATTGCAGGGGGTGGAGGCTGGCATGGCGCAAGTGATCGAGGTCGATGCCATCCTCAAGAGCCTGGTCGGGAGGTCCTCTATGGCTGCAGAAGGCGCCACCAAGGGTCCAACTGAAAGGAGGTGGACTCTACTTTGAAGGAGGCTTATGGGGGTTTGCATCTGGCACTATGGTCTGCCACTTAGTCCTCCTACACTGCTGAGACTGCCCTATAGGCACTGCCATAACAGAGGCCCACGCAGCCCCCACAGTGCGAGGGGCCCCACAACCACATGTCCTGGGAGGGGCCCCCACTTGGAGTAAAAAAAAAAGAAACAAAAACAAATTTCAATTTTTTTAATTTATATCTTTTTTAATTCACTCTGCATTTCTAAAGAAATTATTTCTGTAACAGAAATAATTTCTTTATGAAGACAGAGTGAATACAAAAATAAACTTTCTTTCTGAAGTCCGGGGGCTACCCCCACCCAATGACATGAAAACTCTAGGCTGGAGGCCGCCATGTCATGTGGCGAGGGAAGCCCTATGACTTCAAAAATAAATAGTTTATTTTTGAAGTCACTCTGCGTTCATAAAGAAACAATTTATTTTTGAAGTATTATGCCTCCCTTCAACCCCATGATGTGAGTGTATGATGAACGTGTGCACACAACTGTATGGGTGCCTGGGTATGCGTGTGTGCGTGTACAGTGAAAGGATGCACACTTAAATGTATGGGTGGCTGCCTGGGTGTGCCTGTATGGTGAAAGGCTACACACTTAAATCTATAGGTGACTGCCTGTGTGAGTGTATGGTGAAAGGGTGCACACAAATGTATGGGTGGCAGGGTGTGCATGTACAGTAAAAGGATGCACACTTAAATGTATGGGTGGCTGCCTGGGTGTGTCTGTATGGTGAAAGGTTGCACACTTAAATGTACGGGTGGCTGTCTGGGTGTGCCAGTATGGTGAAAGGATGCACACTTAAATGTATGGGTGGCTGCCTGGGTGTGCTTGTATGGTGAAAGAGTGCACACTTAAATGTACGGGTGGCTGCCTGGGTGTGCCAGTATGGTGAAAGGATGCACACTTAAATGTATGGGTGGCTGCCTGGGTGTGCTTGTATGGTGAAAGGTTGCACACTTAAATGCACGGATGGCTGCTGGGTGTGCCTGTATGGTGAAAGAATGCACACTTAAATGTATAGGTGGCTGCCTGGGTGTGCCTGTATGTTGAAAGAGTGCACAGTTAAATGTATGGATGCCGGGGTGTGCATGTGTATATATGGTGAATGGTGTGTGTGCTTGTGTTCAGAGGTGCAGCAAAACCTACATTTCAGGGGGGCTAACCCTTCAAATGTTGGGAGAGGCGCTAACTCCATGTGTGGTGGGGAGGAGCAAACTTATTTGTGTGGGGGCATCTAACTTCTTTTCACATTTTAATGAGACTATTCTAGTGCAGCTTCAATGTTACAAGCAGCTAACTCTCTCCTTTAAGTCTAAAAGCACCCGCTTATGGACTGCTGTGAGAATGACTTGTCTCCTGTTCCGTCACTGCCCTTCCAATCACTCCCCTGGCATGCAAGTACTAAACCCACATCACAATTTCAATTGCTTAAATAATTTGGCATTTGAATGCAGGTACTAACAGTGAAATTCTGTACATTAGTAATTGCTGGTCTGGGCCCTTGTTAACAGCGAAACCCAGGTGCCGTTTAACATCTGTGTCCTTTTCTGTCCGTCAACTGCTCTGTAGGTCAGCCAGGTCAAGTCAACATAGCCCACAATTTCAGGGGGTGGGGGAGTGCTGAAGCCCAGTCAGCTCAATGGTGTTGCTCCACTACTTGGGTTTAATGCCTTGATTCCTTATTGGTAATCTTCATTACTCCTAGCCATATTCTTACTCATGCCAATACTTGTGTATGAGGCAGTACTTGTGTATGAGGCACTATGCCTCATACCCATGTACTGGGATGAGGTAGAGGTACATGAAGGTAAATCCTGACTTAGCTACCTGTAATCTTCATTACTCCTACTCTCACTCGTCCTCATCCCAGTACTTACCTATGAGGCATGGAGCCTCATACATAAGCACTGGGACAAAGAAGAAGGATATGGAGATAATTCTGGGCCAATGAGCTGATTTTGGAGGTTGGGGCAGGGGATCGGAGGGAGAGGGGATGTGTGTGGGTGGGGGGGATTGTGCAATAAATCATAATAGTTGTCCATGTCAATGCTATGCAGGCATGATATGTGGTATTAGTGGCATTTTGATGCAGCCAGTCTAGTCATTCCTCAATTTGGTATGAATTGTTTTAACTGGGCATTTCTGATAAAGCAGCCCTGCTAAGTGTAACTGTACCTGGCTAGACTGGCATTTGGGGTCTGCCAGTCTAGCCGTTGCTTACTGTGGCACTTTATATTTTTCTGGGCATCTGTGTTAAAATTATATGATATGATATGGTAAGTCATGTATAAGGCGCCTGTACACAAGTGCTTTTAGGCACGACACGACAAGGGAAGGAAAATAGAGGGAAAACAAGACAAATGATCTTACTAAGCCTTGTGTCATTTCAGATCGTGCAAGTGTGAGAACAATAAGTGCAAGGGGGAAGGGAGTGGGGGAAAGTGCAAGGGAGAGGGGAGGGGAAAACAGGGCAACAATGCTCTGAGTAAGTGCAGCCAGGGCAGCGCGGCTCTGGGTAGTGCAAGGAGAACAAGGGATTGCAGGGTTACAGGTACACCCCCTAACTGCATGGTAGGCCCGGAGGCAGTGCAAGGGTGACTGATCAAGAAAGAGCCAGGACTCAGTGAGACTGAGGGTAACCAAGCAACCAGTTGGTAGAGCAAACAGGTAGGTCAGGTAGGTCAGCAGGGGAGGGAGAGAGAGAAAGCAGGGGACAAGAGGAACGTTTTGAGCTGCTTCCGGAACTTCAGGTGGTCCAGCTCATGTTTGGAAGGGGCAGGGAGGCCATTCCAGAGCAGAGCACCTGCAGGGGAGAGGGATCTACCCCCCCCACTCTCTGCCTGGAGAAGCATCTAACCCTTAGGGCTCGAGAAGGAAGGTATTTTGGAAGAGAGCGTTGAATGTAGTGCAGATCCCAGCCCCAGAAAGCCTTTTGGACAATGCAAAGAGTCTTGAACTTGACCCTTGCAGCCACCGGGAGCCAGTGGAGAGATTTCATGGCTGAAGAGATAGGATCCTTGAGCTTGAGGCCAAGGATAAGTCTTACAGTCCTGTTCTGGATTAGTTGCAGAGGACAGAGAGTAGAAGAAGGCAGATTGAGAAAGTGGCTGTTGCAGTAGTCCAGCCTAGAGAGAACCAGATTTCTGGAGACAGTCAGCTTCTGGGGGAAAGTGAGAAAGGGAAGAGTCCCTTTGAGGAGGTGCAGCTGGTAGTGGGACTTCTTGGCCACGTCCGAGATGTGAGGAGAGAAAGAGAGAGTGGAGTTGAAGATGACACCAGCAATGAGCGAGAGAGGAGAGTCATGAAGACTGAGTGTCATTCGCATAACACTGAAAGTTAGAGGAGAAGGTAGCGATCAGGTGGGCCAAAGGGGCCAAGTAGAGGTTGAAAAACCAGGGTGAGAGTACTGGGGAACACCACAGGTAGAGAGAGGTGGCAGAGTGAAAGGGACCAAGTTGGACCTGGGATGGGTGGTCCAAGAGGAAGGAGGTCAGCCACTCCAGGGCCTGATCCATGATGCCCAGGCACTCACAGAGTCAATTGATCAGGCTGGTGTGGTTGACAATGTCGAAAAGCAGAGGAAAGTTCAAGGAGGATGAGGACAGAAGGAATGATGGAATCAAGGTTAGAGATCAGATCTTCACAGGTGTTCAGGAGAGCAGTGTCAGTGCCTCTGTCAGCTCTTAAGCCAGACTGATGGTCATGGAGACAACCAACAGATTTAGTGTGGAGAGAAAGCTGGCAGTTGGCCAGCTTTTCAAAGAGTTTGGGAGAGGGAAAATTCCAGTGCAAAAAAAAGGATGATTACAGAAATCGGCCAAAGCTTGATCAAGCCTTGATCGTCCTTGATGGTTTTGGAGGAGCAGGCGAGCACCTGTTCCGACGACACTTCCATAGATGGGACTTGTCTAGAAACCTTGTCAGGTGTTAGAGAGAAAGAGGAGAAAGGAGGAGGAGAGGGAGGGATGGCCAAAGGGGGACCAGAGAGGAAGAGGGAGAGGAAGAGGAGATAGTGGACAGGCTGTCCTAAGTTTTAGCAGAGAAGCGAGAGGCCAAAGTCATACAGAGGACCTGTGGAGGGAACAAGAGAGTTAGGGACCGCAACAGGATTGGCCAGTTCCTTACAGATTTGAAAGAGTTTGACTATGTTGTTAGAGGCCGCAGAGACGCAGGCTTGAATGTTTGCTCTCTTCTTGATGAGGCTTAATGCTTTGACTGGCATTTTGGTGCAACCAGTCTAAGTATGGCTTAATGTGGCCTGACATGCTTAACTGTAATGTTATTATGTGTCTACACTGGTCTACATTGGGCAGCCAGTTGGACATGTTTCATTGTGGCATGGCATTTTTACTAGCAAAGCATTAATGTTCATGGGCACTGTTGGTGACTTGCATGTATTGGATAGGTGTTACTCTACAAAACAATAGCAAACACTGTAGTTTTTTAGCCAATTTGTCTCAGAAAGTGTGCTATATATTACATTAAAACACATATTTATATCTTTCGCCTAGTGCAGTGTGAGGCATACCCCTTCAGCAGCATGTTAGTGCGTATTGCACAAGCGTGGTAATCTAGGCCGGCCCAGAGTGTGGCGTGACATGTGATTTGTTGCTGAGTTGGGGGGGGCCCTCAGCAAGGCTCACAGGGGGGCCCCCAGGTCTTGTATTACGCCACTGCCTATAGGGTTTGAAGTCTGCCATCAAGGCGGCTGAGGAGGGATCTGATCGTATTCCAGTGCTGTAGGCTGTTAGTGCCCTGGAAGAGTTTTTGTCAGATCTTGCCTATGATAGGGTGAAGCTGCCGCCATGTCCATGGGTTCCATCGTTGCTGGGAGTAGGCACCTCTACATCAGGGATTGGAGGACATACTCTCGGCAGAAGTCGACAGACTTGAAGATCCTGTTTGAAGGTTGCATGCTTGGGGATTCCCTTGAGGATAAGGTCCACCAGGTTTTTAAAACTAACAAGCATGCCGGGCAGCTGTGGTTAAAGTCTGCTCCTGCTTAGAGCGGCCCGGTCCCTGCTTCGCAGCCCTTGTGATCTCGGGCTTGCCCCAGTGCTCTGGGTCATCCTGTGATGGGTCAGAAATGGCACTCTGGTCGTATCTCCACACCCCGGCAGCAGAAGTACTGACACCATGGCAATTGGGGGTCCCCCAAAGGACTTTTGGCCCCTATGGACCTGGCTTTCTGGAGACGCCTGGGTCAACCGGCTAGTGTGCTGGGTTAACAGATCTAATTTGTGTCCCTGCCTCTTCATCCATGGTTCAGAAATTGCTCCCAAGGTGCCCTGTCAAGAGATTGTCCATGCAGCATGCTCTCCGCGTTCTGCTCTCCAAGCGGGTTATCCGGAGGGTCCTATCACAAGGTAATTGGTGCAGACACTAACCTTGTGCATTCAAATACCTGAGTGTAAACAGGTATAAGTATGTTCCACGGGTTTCTGCACAAGAAAGGGAAACCCTCTAGGGAATAAAACCTTTTGGTAATGTAGATTCTGTTGATAGAAGGTGGAGGCTCGTCTGACCGCAGGTAGTACTGAAGCAAGTGAGGAGCCGTAAGCAGGCTGATGAGGTGGCAGTAAGTAGGGACTGAGAGCAGCAGGTTCGGAGTGGCACACAGTCGAGAGTAGCAGGAGGAGCAAAGGAAGGGTGAGTGGTGAGCGAGAACGGAATTGTAATGGGGAAAGCAGTGAGGTGAGCTGCGGTTTAGGGATGAAGCTGGAAACACTGCATAGCAGATGAAGTGCAGCAAAGGAAAGCAGATGCGGCAGAAGAGTTCCGTGGCACAGGCAGGATGTAAAGCTGGATAAGGTAAAGGAGTAAGAAGGGCAATGCGTAAGGAAATCCATAGAGCAGGAGAGTTCTGTGGCAAGGGCAAGCTGCAAAACTGAAGAAGGGAAAAGGAGTCAGAGCGGCAATGCGTAAGAAAAGCCGTAGCTAGGAAAACAAAGCCACTCAGGGACGGCAGCGCTGAGCAGGGCTCAGAAGTTCTGAAGCAGCAAAGAGGCAGGTAACTAAGCCAGAAAATCACAAGAATAACATGCAAAGTTCCTGAAAAGTGTCAGTGCTTAAGAAAGAAGCGCCGCAAGGAGCTTACCGATTAGACAGCATTTATCCTTTTGTCTTCTGAGCTGCAGTCAGATCGTAGCAAATGACGTCCCAGTAACAAAGACTAGGACAAGCAGTTGGCTGCAATGTTTGGGGGAAACCCGGGCATCATCTTAAGTGGGACAAGGTTCTAATAGGCTGTCTGTTGCACCAACGGTGTCCTAAGGACCATGAATGTTGATTTTTCCTAACAGGCCCTTTGGGTGTAGTGGGGCCAGTGGGTCTACTCCATTGCGTTTTTGGTGCCCAAACCCTTCGGGTCCCAAAAACTCATCATCGACCTGAAGACCTTGAATCTTCATGTTCAGACTAGGCATTTCAAGATGGAATGTCTTCAATGGATCATTCTGCTGGTGTGGGACTGGGAGTTCTTGGCCTCACTGGATATACAGGACGTGTATTTCCACATCTCCATCTGGTCTTCCCATCAGGGGTTCCTGTTGTTTGCAGTAAGCGGGGACAACTTCCAGTTCAGGGCCCTGCCGTTTGGCCTCAAATCGTTCCCCTCCCACCCCTTGCATCTTTCCCAAGGTCTTAGGGCAGGTTGTGACCACTCTTCACCTCTGTGGGATTCAAATCTTTCCATACTTTGATGACTGTCCCCTCAAGGCCCGGTCACAGGATCTTTTTCAACATGCAGCATCCTCTTGTGCCCTCCTGCATTCCATCAGCTTCCTGGTCAACTGGTCAAAGACTCACCTAGAACCACTCAGGTACTTCAGTTTGTTGGGGCATGGTTTTGGACTGTGTTCTGCTTCCTCTCACAAGGGCTCACCGGTTGCTGGACTGTCTGGACCTTCCTCTGTCCCGAGTGGTGGCACCTGCCAGAGACTTCTTCCAGGCTCAGGGTTTTATGGCTTCCTGTTTGTTCCTTGTCCCCTGGTCCAGGCTTCAACGCTGTCCCCTCTTGCTCTACATCCACAGGATCTGGAAGGAGTCTTCTCTGACTTTGACACCATGATCTCAGTGGTTCCCTCCCTGCAGGTTCAGCTTTGGTGGTGGTTCCACCTGCCCAACCTGTTGTGGGGAATTTCCTCTACATCTGACCTCTCCGAACATTGCTACAACAGACACCAGTCTGTTGGGGTGGGGGTGGTGGTGCTTGGTCAGACTCAGCAAAAGCTGTGTTCCTGCCAGGAGGCGGCCATGTCTTCCAACTGGAGGGAGCTGGCAGGGGCCGTCAGGGCTCTGCCAGTCTTTGCCCCTGTCCTCCAGGGGAAGTCGGTCCTGTTGCAATCGGACAATACTGCCACTGTGGCCTGTATACACTGTCAGGGAAGCTCCACAGGTCACTGGGGTCTCTGGCTCTACCAGCATCTTTGACTCTACCAGGAGCCACTGGGGTCTCTGGCTCTACCAGGAGTAATGCATATTACAATAACCTGTGTTGGAGAATCCTAAACTAGTTTCTTAATCACACGCAACAAAATAGCCTCTTCATGTTTGAGTAAATTAGAGAGATAGAGAGAGCGAGAGAGCGAGAGAGAGAGAGAGAGAAAGTGTGCGCGTCACGACGATAAATGGAAATATAGCCCCGTTTCACAGGAGGAGCAAATGAACCCCAGGAGCAAATGAACCAATAGGGCCCTGTTACAGTATACCCACCCATATGGTCTCCTATTCTAAAAGATAATGAATTCCAGTCCTCCAAAGCTACAATTATATAATCCAAATGGCAAATTGTAATGACCACTGCTGGTTAGGGAAGCAGAACTTTCTCTGATACCATTTAATTAAATTGGAAATGTGAATGATGTTAAGCTGACTTGAAAGCTCAACTCACTAATACTCTACCAGCGTGTTAATCTCTTCCATGGCAAATTCCAATCCTTCGCCTGCCAGCTGTCCTTCACGTTTGCAATGACTGATAAAAGCAGCACGAACTGGCATTTCCATGTGTCACTTGTCAGTGCTTTTGAGAAGGGACAACGGCAGAGGACGTGTGGGAGGCCTCTGCAAATCAGCTGTATGAATATTGCATTCATAGTCACTGAAATCAGGGCATTACTGAGTCTTGCCCAGTTTTTATGTGGTTATAGAATGAATATTTCAATGCAATGGCTCTGGAGAAAACCAGGTAATAAATGGGCCTATATGGAGAATTGTTTAGTTTAAAATGTGTTGATTATCATTAGGATGCAGTCAGCATAATGCATAGCTAGTGTTTGTTAAACCTTTAACAAGACCCAAAAGGCTGTACAAACAGTTCATTAGTGTCTCCATTAACTGCATTGCCTTGATACATGGACGCTGTTTATCAGTATTGGACACTTGGTAGCGTGTACAACAGCTGCTGGAACTCTCAGGACTTCACATTCGAGTTGAAATGTATATTTAGGACAATATACAAATCCAGAATGTATTAATGAAAAATAAAAATTGGGTTGTGCTCTTCAAGTCACATATTTATTTCACTGTAAAAAAAATTCATACAGATATGTGCAGAGAATACATAGTAGTCTGTCCTGAGCAATGCTGACATGGATCTACTGTTTAATTTTTTTTTAATCAAATGCTGTATTCTGCGAATTGCTTTCATATCAAGGTGATTTTATGTACGGTTTGAGTACAGTGCCCGCAATGCCTTTCTGTTTCGGGGAGCTTCGGGGAGCAAAGGTAAAATAGGAACACAGTGGAAGGAAACCGACGCATTTCAGATGTTATCACAACGAGGCAAGACCATATACATTTAAAAGGGAAGGTTCTGAGCCCTATTCATTAGTCACAAAGGGGAAAATTCAAAAGACTAAACCTTGTACGTGTCCAGTTCTCCCCCCTTAAATCAAGGACCTCGCCAGATAGAAAAATAGTCTATTGCAGGAAGTTGACCTTAAAATCGGATCAGATAAATTGGTTGATTTATTGCACAGCGATAGCTCTGCAGACAGACATGCAGTGCTTTTGATAAATGCCAGCCAATGAGATGTCTTTACTGCAGACTATATGTGGTCCAAACGTTTCAGTCCCAGGATGAAGAGGGCAGTAGACTTGTATGCCATCCAGATTTACTGCACAATTTTATCAAGATAGTCCCTGTAGGTGTGTGATGGATTGAAATTTGGCAAGGGTGAGAAGCCATGGCTTTTTGAAAATGTGTATTAAATGCATAAAATGATGCAGGTAATTCCATCTCTGAAATGGAAATCTGCTGATCAGATTCCGGCTTCACAAGCTCCATGCCAAAAGCATAGTGTGTACCTGGCTGCTGCCGCTGTACCCTGATTCACAACGCCTGCTCTGGCAGCAGGTTCAGAGGTCACAGTTGCCCATTTGACAGCTGAAGTGACAGCCAGATCTCTTTAGCGCAGGAGCTGCATTTAAGATATGCCCCCTGTGCCAAAACTATGAAGATCATAAATCGCCCATTATGGTGGCAGGATAAACTCTTAAAATAAAGCTATGCCTGAGTTAAGGCGAAGAGCATGGCACTTCGTGTGATCATTGCAGCCACGTCCATTTTGATATCACACGTGTCAGTTCATGTGAGCAAAGCTCAGCTGTGGAAGGTGATGTCTATTCTAACCAGATGGGTTGAGCCTGTCAAATGACAGTCCAGGGACCTGAGGCAGCTGCCCCAGGCTTGAAAGGAGCACACCCATGCAAAGGGAGTAGCCTCACACCAGGGTGCTGAATATTTAAATCTTCTTCATTCTATTAAGAATGGGGGGGGGGTTGGTGTAGCAAGAGGGGGATCCGTACACGTTTGTGAAATTCTGCCATTTTGTTTCTCTCTGCTGCCCTTTCTCTTTCCTGACTCCTCCACTTCCTGTAGCGCAAAACACTGTGGGTGTGATGTCAAACGGGAAAAGTCCACCCATTTCAAGAGCACGGATTGTACTCCCAAAGCAGGCTGACCTTAGTCAAATCACCTGTGGACTTTTACCTTTAAAATAAGGGGTTTCTCACCACTTCTTTGAATCATCCTTTGAACTCTCAACCTGAAAGAAGATTTCATTAGACCCTGCTGGAAAAGTAGTCCTTTCCAGAGTCCTCCATTTGTGAGGTGAAGGCAGGTGTTCCAAGACATAGGCGGGCTATGTCCTCTATACATCCCAAGAGACTATAGGGGTGACCTCTGCTGCCACCCTGTTGCCTGGGACCTGACCGTTCTGCAGGACTCGTGAATGTGTGTGCCAGCCTCCCCTGTGTGAGAGAGCCCAGGAAAGGGAGTAACCTTGGCCCTTAAGACCCTGGAGTGGGACTCACAGCACCTCAAAGACAGAACAGCTGAGGTTCCTGTTGTCAACATCGACACGTTGTGAGCCGTGACTCAAGCAAGTACAATTTCAAGCCAACCATCAGTAACCCTCAATCCAGCGTTTGGCATTCATTGTTCGAAGCGCCACATTCCTGTTCGACTCAGTTCATCTCTGCACTGCGCTAGCTGAAGCAGGTTGTTTCCTTAGCTCCAATTAATGAGTCTCTGTCTGGAGCACCATCCTTGGCATTGCCATGCCCGTCAGTCAATTAACCCAACCCTGGTGTTTCCCGAACTGCGACCACCAAGCCTCTGCATAGAATCAACTTGCCTGCCCATCCTGGTACCAGCTCACCGCCGCCAATCTAGGAGACCGCCTGAACAGCATAGCATGAGGAGACAATTTGAGACTGCAGCCACCAGCCGTTCAACCTCGACTCGACACCAGCTTGTCGCTGGAGCACTGCGCCTGCCACATTTTTGAACTGTAAAGGACCTGCGATCGACACTGAGGTGCCACCAACACTTTGCAAAGTTATTATTGACTAGTATCTGCCCCCTTGTCTATCTTTGGGCCCGAGATACTGAATAGGTCATTGCATTGTATTCCCTTTTGCAACCTCAAGAAAATATCCTTTGAACATTACCTTTTCTCCCACTGTCTCATTGCCCAGACTGCTGCATCTATTATATCTGTGCATATTTTGTGCTTTTCTACCGGGGGCCCGTGGGGGTAGTGTTTACTAGTTAACTATGGTACATGATGTGTTTGATTAAAGTATACATGTTTATAGAACCTTGATTGGACATTCCTTTATTTTGGACCATTATACTTCGCTGTTGGGCTGCTACTGAAACACATTCTTACCCCTCATGTGAGTATATCCTTCCCTCAGCCCACATTATCACAAAAGGGGAATGAGATGTATCGCGTAACTGTGTCTATTTTACCTTTATGATCGTGTTGGCTTTTGGTTTGGAGAAGTATGAAGGCTGAGTGGGCGTTTTAGCTTCTACTCACCCTTGTACTCCTGCAGGGCAGAATCCAGTTCATCAGAGAGGTCCAGAGTAATAAATGCACAAACATGACCCCGATCCACAGAGATGTTCCTCTTCAGTGTTCTGATAGCAGTTACCCACCTGAATCAGAAGCCATATTGGTAATCTTCAAAAAAGGAATTTACTTTCAGATGAGTGTACATTCATGCTGTTACGGTTGCATCCAAGACCATTGAAACACATGGGAGCCCATAAATCAGCACTTTATCACGTATGTGTTATGTCTGGAAGATTGTTGAATTACCCTCTTAACCTACCACTCTTCTGCCTGCTAGCTAACAGTTTTCCCTTGCCTTCAGCCTGCCTCTCACTTCCTCTGCCTCCATTCTAACACTTTACCCATCATGGTCACGTCCCCAGCACAGCTGGCCGTACCACCTACCTGCACTTAAAAATATCCAATGCTGGTTGTCCTTAATCTATGTATGTCCATGCATGTATTGTCCCCGGTGACCGTTCCATTTACTCCCCTCCACAACCTGGTCAGAATGTCCTTCAATCTCACCCCATTATAAGAAACTCACTGGTTCCTGACAAATCTGATGTCTTATCCATAGTGCATTCTTTTGTGATAAAAACGAGCATTGTTCCTCCTGTATATATAAATAAAGATAAAGTGTCCAGTATAATGCAGCCAGATTAAAATGGTTGACATAACTGCCTTATTGAATGGAAAAAAGTCATCATTTAAAAACCTGCACTCATGTACATGGTCCCATTGTTTCTCCTGCCAAACTCACAGTTTGTTTCCAACTTGATAGTAAAAACTGACTGGTCTTTTTTGACAGCACCTGGTAATTTGTCCCCAGTAGCTCAAAACCCTACATTAAAACATGTTATTAAGATCTAAAACAACTGACTTTTGCTTAATGATGTGCTGTTGTCTTAATCTGCTCATTGAGCCCCAGCCTGGGCCCCAGCCATCTACGCACACATTCATACCCATTCATCCACCAGCCACTCATTCAGTGGTGGCTATTGAATTATTTAATTGGAGCGGTGTAAACCTTTCTCACAAATATGCTAGAGCAAGTGAACATAGCAAGGGAGCCCAAACCAACCAAAGGAAGTCCAGGGGGAGAGATTTAAACACCACAACCCGCCCTGATTTCCCTCCCAAGAACACTTTTGGCATAATGGGTTTCTGTGAAAGGTCCAATAGATGCAACTAACAAACAATACAAGAAGCATTTCCCAAAACATTTCCATGATTCTTTTACCCATAATATATGCCAGTATAAAAACATGTTCATGCTGGCTGTGTGCATACATGTCCATAATTGCTGCACCTTTATATCACAGTAATCCCATATAAGAACATACTCATGTTTGCTTTGCGCATAATGCCAGTAAGGATACTATAAGAAAAGATGTCCACTATGGCTCTGTCAATATATGGCAGTGTCCTGTAAGTGATTTCAATCCGGCACACACCCAAGTTAAAGCTCAGCATGTAGTGCGGGACTGAAATCCTTATTTATGTTTGTCTAAAAGTTCAATATTCTGAATGATATACCACTCATATCACATATCACACCCTTCTTCTGGAACCCACCCGCCCCCCTACGCCCGGTCACACTGACCAGGAATCAGGCTGGTTTGCAAAGATAAATATTTATTTATGTATTTAAAATTTTATCACAATATGTTTTATTAGATAACAACAATCACTGATGGGATGACAGAACACTGAATAATATCTTTAATACACAAGGAGTAAGTAATGAGCAAAACAAATGCAGCAGAGAAAATAAATCTTTTGTGTTGGTTCAGATCAGATAGCACTGTGGTTAGCAGTTCCCCATGCAACACCCCTCAACCCCTCAATAGGCAATGTAAAGAGATAGGAGGAGAGAGCAGGTATTCAGGAATAGCACAAATCAAACAGAATATCAGTCCCACTTTCCCCCAGCAAACACAAGAGAAAAACGGAATTGACTTTCAGCTGTCAGACTGGCTTTCAAGATTGTCTTTAGAATGGACTGGGCAAAAACACCAAATATGGTCAAACTTGCTAAAATTGTATAGATTCTTATGGGAGCCGCTTTAAACAGTTACACACAAGCACAAGCAATGATTTGGTCAGCAGAAAACAAAGGAAATCTCAAGGTCCAAGTCGGAAGCAGTTTAGAGCTATTTACACGAGTAAAACTTTCAGATTTTTTAAATCACTGCAAACTTTTCATTGCGCGATATTCACGATAACGGGAGAATCGCACTGAGTTGCAGTGCGGTTTTGGGTTCTATGGATAGCTGAGGGAGTTATGAAGTTTTTAGTAAAGGTCGTTTTTGTAAAATAGGCGTTAGAATTGAAAACAGAAATGCACTTTTAAAAGGACTAATGGGTTTGCTTACACTAGGGGCTGACTATGATGAAGCAAATACCACACAGGAATGTTACAGCCAGTGGATCAGGGTGACCCACCTGATAAAAGGAAACTCGACTTCTCCAGATGAGAAAGGGGTCAGTGCAAAGATAGTTCTAACAATACTGGTTCTGAAGGAAAGGTAGGATGGGTTGGATAGGGATAAGACTATGCAAAGTACAAATGCTATGTGACACAATTCTTCCTATTTATACTCACTGGATACGTTTATAAATGGGACCGTCAGCTCTGGTCAAGACTGGCTCTGGTCTAAGAAAAACAGCACTTCAGGCACAGGACTGGATCCTCTAGGCCGGTCACTGGATTGGCACAGGATCTGCTCTCCTAGTCTGTGGGCATTTGGATCAGCTGGATGGCGAGTTCCTCAGGCAAGCCTAGTGGTGGCAAGCCAGAGAATTGCTGGATACTGGTTCAAAATGGCCTTCTCCACCCCACAGCGCTTTACTGAGTGGAGAGAATACATTTGCGGATTTGGGGCCTTGCTGGAAATCAATAGTCTCTATTGCTGGCAGGGGATTTGGCATCTGGATCTGGAAGAATATTTGAAGATGGATGTAGAATGCTGGATCAGAGTGCTTCGCCGGAATCAGGAAGGTGGCTGAATCAGTGAGTCCCTATGTGCTCTCAGCTGTCTCTATCTATGCCTTAAAAATGGCATCACAAAGGGGTATATGGGCCGGCTTAGCTAGGAAGATGTAGAGTTCAGCAGCAGGGTGCTCTGCCAGGATCAGGATAGTGGGTGAATCTGTCTGTCCTTTTGAGTGGTGAGCTGCCTCTATTTATGCTATGAAAAAGGGGTGTGTGTGCTGGTTTATCCTAAGCTCGCCCCTTTGACAGGTGATTGGGTCAGAGTCTACTCTCTGCCTTGATAGGAGGAGAGAAACAGAGTGTCATCTTTATGGTGTAATTTTATTATGCTGAGAATCCACCGCTGGCCACTGGAACACAAAGTCTAATTTTGGCAAAATACATATTTACACAAGTACAACCTCTATAAAAATCACATACACAGATTGCATATTTTACATAGCAGCTATTCCTCTAAACCCTGTAGCTGTGGGATCTTGTCTCCGCTTTCTACAGAATTATGTTCTTTTCGCTGTGAACACAATGTCCAATTTTTAAGCAAATTTCCACAAATGTGCGTGTTTAACATAGGGATATGTGTGTCACTTTTCACAATTCTAACAGTAATACATTTTGCGTAAAATCACCTATCTTGCCATTCCTGTCCAGAACATGTCACACAGTTCTACCGCCTCTTCACACGTGCAGCCGGAAATTAAATTAACAACACATTTTTATATTTTTCACCATTTTGAATAGCAAGTTATAAGTCTTTTAAAAAGGGTTCTTTGTTCATGTTCAGCAACAGATGGTCACATGGCTCTGCCTCTTTTTGTCTCCCTGCAATCCAGGGGCATGCTCCTCCTTGTTGGTTCCTTCCAGAGGCCATTTACAACCCTCTTCAAACTTCTAGTTTCCTGAGCTGCAGCTTGTCAATGCTGCTTTGCTCTCTGTAGACCAGATTCTGTCCTACCCTGAAATTAACACCTCCCCGTGAGTTTCTTCTGGGGGGGGGGGCTCCTTCTGGGAAGAAACCTGCTTTCCCAGTTTTTTTTCAACTTCAGCCAAGATAATTACTTCTTAAGCTTAACAAAACCCACATTTGTTGCAATACCTACAAATACATTTCTTCCTTGTCCTTACAATCTGTGAAATCAAAAACACAACTAAAATCAGTATTCCTTTTTGGCAATAATCCTGTTTATGTTTGCTAATTCAGCAGACTTCTGAGTTTTAGGCCATTTTAAAGCTGACTTAGTACTCCTCTGACAGCTGTCATTCAGGTCGCCCCGGGTAGTGCACCCAGATTTTGGCATAAAGGCTGTCAGTTTTCAGATTTTGTATGTTTCACAATGTTTCATTTGATACATGGATTTTAGCACCAGGCAATACTTTGAATGTTGGAAGGGTTGTGTTATAGGCATTTTGGAGTTTTTGGGCAACAAAGCAAATGACAATTGTAGGTACATTTTTGGGTTTCATTTGCAAAGTGCCGCTTTTCTCTCTGCACTCTGTTTGCAGGTTATGGAACCCACTGGCACATTTCTGGAGGGTGTGCTCCATTCCACTGCACATGCACCATGGGTGGCAGGTTATGCATCCCTCTTTTTGTGTGCTGAAGCACACAGTTTTTGTAGGTTTTTGACGCGCACAAGGGTTTTGCAGCCATTGTTGCTGTTTCTTTCCCCACAACTGGCAGGGTGATGCCGCATAGCATAGCGGAGTGGGTCAATATATCCCACAGTCCCATGTAAGGCAATATTCATGTTGGACTTGCTCTTAAAAATGCTATGCACAATATGTTCAAAACATGTTCAAACTGGTTGGACCAAAATGCCAGTCTAGGAACATAATAACACTTATCATGCTTACTTTATCATATATACCCAGAATAAATTGCCAAAGCACAGTAATACATAGCTTAGTCTGGTTGCACCAAAATGGCAGTAATAATTACACTTATGAGTGCTTTATTATAAATGGCCATTAAAATATGTGATGCCATAGTTTGAAATGAATGGATAGACTGGCTCCACCAAAATAACATTGCTGTGGGCTATCCCTCGGGGGATGGGGGGTGTCTCCTTACAATAGTGAGGGCGTTGAGCTCTCTCAAAGTATTGAGCTTGTATACATCGGTCAAGAAGCACTAGCAACCACCCAGTGGCGGCTGGTGACTTTGAAAGGTGTTGGGACATACATTTCAAAATGAAAAGTTGCAAGCAGGAGTAGCGAGAGAGTCCGACACACATCAAGGGTGGTGCAGGGGATTCTCTCCATAGTGAACATTTTGGAAACATTGCTTCCAAAATGTGCAATTTACTGTCCAAAGCCACACAAACATGACCGAATAAACATTGGGTTTAAGCCTACGTAGTAATGGTGGTATATTATTCTTACGTGTCCAAACGTGATGGTGTATTTTACAGCAGTTTGTATTAAGAATAGCTGGTACTATGTTGTATGCATAAACAAATTCATTATATAGATATGCAGCGATGCTGGAAAACTATCCTTTTCTCGTGCCGTTACTGGCATTCATATGTGTTCATCCTCTTACTAAGGTGGGATTTTAGGGGAGAAACTAAGCTAAAATATTACTAGTCATGAAACACTACAGATGTTTAGTCAACTTAGAAAACTGTGTGGCCTGCCAAAAATTATAGAGGCGGAGGAGGAACAACAGACATCCCAGACAACCTGCAACCTGTGTGTGACTTGCAGGTTCAAATCCCTGTAAAACCAACTCAGCCTTTCTTCCTTCTAAGGTCGAGGAGTATCAACTTCGGTTGGGTGACATTCTATGTAAATATGTTCTGCGTAAAGCGCCTTGGAAAAAGTGCCTTATAGACCCCCATACAATACCAAAGACGGAACAAGTTACTTACCTATAACTGTTGTTCTCCAGCATGGGTCTGGCATGGATTCACATGCTCATGAATATTCCCCGTCGTCAGGCTGGGAATCCTCGGTAAAGAAAAAATCAGTATCAGTTTCGTTTCTGATCTGTCTTTCTTAATAGTAACCAATCACTGGTCTCTGGGTCATACTGCCCCCAGCCAATGACTGCCCTCTCCCTAAACCCCGCCCCTGGCTGCCATCCTCAGATTTGGTAGCATGTAAAGTGGCAGTATGACCAAGTGAAGAGCCGCAGAGGGGAAGGAGGGAGGGTTCGCATGTGAATCCATGCCAGACCCATGCTGGAGAACAACAGTTACAGGTAAGTAACTTGTTCCTTCTCCAGCATGGGGTCTGGCATGGATTCACATGCTCATGAATATAAGAATACATAGCAGTACACATATGCACAACCACGGGAAGTGGCAAGGCTCAACATTAAGCATTACATAAAACTCAACATTAAGCATCTCTTACCTCCTCACCAGACTCACCTTAAGCGGACAGGTTGTGCAGCACTGTCTGGCCGACTCTGGACTCCTCCCTGGAATCCCGGTCGACGCAGTAGAATCTCGTGAAGGTGTGCGTCGACCTCCACATAGCAGCCCTGCAGATGTCTAGCAGAGGCACACCAGACAAGAACGCCGTGGTAGCAGCGATCGCTCTGGTCGAATGGGCTTTCGGACGGCCGGGCAAAGGTCGGTTTGCCAACCGATGACAGTGCATGATGCAGCCGGAGAGCCATCTGGAAATGGAAGCCTTTGAGAGAGCCTTCCCTTGGTTCACAGGTTCAAAGTTCACAAACAGCTGTGATGTCTTCCGAAAACTCTTTGTTCGGTCCACGTAGAACTTCAGTGCTCTAGCTACATCCAGCGAGTGCAAAGTCCTCTCGGCTGGCGACGAAGGCGATGGGAAGAAAACTGGCTACAACAACGGCTCGTTGACATGGAAGTCTGATGGCACCTTGGGCATGAAGGAGGGGTGTGTCCTCAGCACCACCCTTGTCTCGTGAAAAGTCAAGTATGGAGGCTTGCAGGATAGGGCCTGAATCTGTCACACGCGTCGTGCAGAGGTGATGGCCACAAGGAATGCTGTCTTCCACGATAGGAACTTCAACGGAGCTGAATGCAAAGGCTCAAATGGCAGGCCCATGAGCCTGGTCAGCACCACGTTGAGCTCCCACGCCGGGGCTGGAGCCTTCACCGGCGGGAACGATCGGAATAGTCCTTTCATAAACTCCTTCACCAGGCGATGAGACCACAGGGATGACTGTCCTACAGTTCTGGTGTATCGGGAAATCGCTGCCAGATGTATCTTGATGGAAGCATGAGCTAGTCCAGCTTTGGCCAGCAACAGTAAGTACAGTAGCACTTGAGGGGCAGTAATCCGTAGAGGGTTAATCTTCTGTGCACGGCACCAGACAGAGAACCTCTTTCATTTGTGTCCGTAGCACTTGAGAGTTGAGTATGCCCTGGCCTTTGCAAGAACCTCACTGCATTTGGCCGGAATATCGTACCCTCCAAAACCTAGTGCTGCAGGAGCCAGGCCTGCAAGTTCAGCAACACCGGGTCGTGATGAAGAATGGCGCCCCCTTCTCTGGAGAGAAGATCTGCGTCCGTCGACAGTTTGACTGATGGGGATGCTGACAAGTCCAGAAGGTCCGGGAACCAGATCTGTCTCGACCACCTCAGTGCGACGAGGATCATCCTGCACCGGGACCTCTTGATTTGGTTGATGAGCCTGAGCAGCAACAGCGGGAACACATACAGGAACAGGCCGTCCCAGGGGAACGAGAAAGCATCGCCCATGCTCCTCGGCTGGGGGAACCTGCTGGCGAACCTCTGGCACTTGGAGTTCGTCGCCGTCACGAACAGTTCGGTTTGGGGTTTTCCCCATCGCCGGAAGAGTTGATCCACTTGATCCTGGCATAGTTCCCACTCGTGGCACGAGCGCAGCTCCCTGCTGAGTGAGTCGGCGATGGTGTTTTTTATCCCTGCTAGATGAAAAGGTACCAGAAACATCCCCTGGGCAACGGCCCAGTGCCACAGATCCTGGGCTTCCTTGGACAGGGCTGGGGATCTGGTTCCTCCCTGCTTCCGGATGTAGAACATCGTGGTGGTGTTGTCGGTGAAGATCCTCACCACCTTGCCCTTGAGGGACGGGAGGAATGACTTGAGGGCCCAGAACACTGCTCGGAGCTCCAGTATGTTGATGTGGAGCGGTCTCTCCTCCGGGAGCCACAGGCCTCTCGCGTGAAGATCTCCAGTGTGCGCTCCCCACCCCTCCAGGGAGGCATCCGTCGTCACCGTCACCTGGTATGCTGAGGTCTGAAAGTCCGTGCCCGCAGGAGATGCGCACGTGTGCCCCACCATCAAATTGCTTTGCGGAATACTTCGTTGAGCGAGATCTTGTCCTTGAAGCTGCCCGTCACTTGCGTCCAACGGGTGTCGAGGAACTCCTGCAGAGGACGCATCCGAAGCCTGCAAAGGCGCACCAGATAGATGCAAGAGGACATCATCCCGAGAAGGGACTTGATGGTCCGTGGCCAGCAGACGCTGTACCTTGCCCAGGATGGCCTGCGTTCTCTCCTCCGACGGTGAGGCCAACTGCGCTACTGTATCGAGTTTGGCTCCCAGAAACAGCGCAACCTGTGACGGAACCAGGTGGGATTTGGGGAAGTGAATGGTGAATCCCAGGTCCGTAAGCAGCCGGACAGTCTTTGCTGTGTGTTCGACGGCGAGTTCCCTTGTCCCTGCTCGGATGAGCCAGTCGTCCAGGTAGGGGTAGACGTGGATCCCCTGCAGGCACAGCTGCGCCGCCACTGGTGCTAGGCACTTGGTGAACACCCTGGGCACCGACTTCAATCCGAATGGGAGGGCCTTGAACTGGTAGTGCTGCCCTTGGACTACGAACCTGAAAAACCTTTGGTGTCCTTTTAGGATGGGGATGTGAAAGTACGCATCCTCCAGATCCAACGACGATAGGAAGTCGCCTTCCTCCAGCTGGCCCAGCACGTGCTGGAGGGTGACCATCCGGAACTTCTGTGCCTTGATGTATTTGTTTAGCCGACGCAAGTCCAGGATGGGACGCCAACCTCCTGTCTTCTTTCTGACAAGAAAGTATCTTGAGTATACTCCAGAGCACCGGAGCCTCTTTGGGACGAGCTTGACGGCTCCTTTCTTGAGCGTCACCCTTACCTCTAACAGCAGTTGAGGGACGTGGTTTTCCTTCCTGGCCACTGGAAGCGTAACTCGATGAAAACTTCACCCTTGAGGGGCGTAGGTAAATCTGAAACGAGTCCCCGTTGATCGGAAGTAGAAACGGTGGAGCTTTAGGCTCGATTAACCTAAAAAAATTAGATAAATCTCTTTGAAAAAACGCAAAACGCAGTAAAAGCTCGAGAGCTATAGCACGAGGACTCCCAACACTTGAACGTGTGGTAAAAATCTGAGGATGGCTGCCAGGGGCGGGGCTTAGGGAGAGGGCAGTCATTGGCTGGGGGCAGTATGACCCAGAGACCAGTGATTGGTTACTACTAAGAAAGACAGATCAGAAACAAAACTGATACTGATTTTTTCTTTACCGAGGATTCCCAGCCTGACGATGGGGAATATTCATGAGCATGCGAATCCATGCCAGACCCCATGCTGGAGAATAAAGCCACCCCTCCCTAACAATTTCACGTTCATCAGTTGCTGAAACACAGAAGACAAAACATGTTTTCATTGCAGCAGGAGCAGGGCTATGAGCTTCATGAGCCATGCAGGTTACTGAAATGAACAGCAAGCCAGCCCAGCAAGGTAGGCCAGCAGGATGGGACATTAGAGCAGAACCTGCAGTGCCGAGGTCTGAATACCTAGTGAAGCAGCAGCAAAAACAAATGTTCACAGCATGTAAGAAGCATGGCTCATTCTACCGAAAACTGAGTGTAAGCTCGTACTGTTGACTCAGTTTCCACACACTTCGACCTCTGGTCATGCACGCGAAATATTTCTTGGTGCTGCTGTCCCTTTAGCGTCACAAAAAGGAAAGTTAATGTTAACTTCTGAAGTGCGAAAAACACAGTGAGACCAGCTGGGTGTTAAAAACCAGCAGGCACTTTTAATTAGTAAAGAAACACTGTGCCTGCCTCTGAATCATTATTCAGCTTTAAGAAACCAAAAGGAATACAGTACATGTGCCTGCAATGCTTGTCAGCAGGACAAGCCTAAAGGATAGATGGCATAGGTACCTTTCACAAACAGCCCATTAATACTAGCTGGCGAAGGCCACAGGTAGGGAAGCCCAAGCATCGACATTGGAGGGCGAGGAAGACAACAAACCACCCAGAGATCGAGCAAAGTAATAGGCTGACTGTAGATCCAAAGAAATACTGGTGCCCCCTCATTTGTGAGACAGCACTACAGATGTTATGTGTGATTTAGCTTGTCTGAGACACTCCCAATGACGAAATTGCCCAGTATGGGTAGGAAATGGCTAATTGAAATGGCAGATAACACTTTGATGGTGCACAATCTTTCGATGATGCAGGTTCCATTCACCATTGATTTATTCCAAGTTGCAGTGTCAGGTGAATGCAGCACTCTGTAGAAAGTATGCTAATAATAAAGGGAAGGGTCAAGGGTGACAGACCACTGAAAATCATTCATGCCATCTGGAGTCCAGCAAGTACTGGTGCTGCTGTTATAAATTTGGCCTACAGTGCCGAGCTCAGCAAGAGAATTACTCATTTTGGTATTAGAAAATAAGTAGACTCCCTGCATAGTGGATGCATTTGTGGACAATATTTTTGGTCCTGTCCATCATGCAGTGCTGACTGCAATGGATGCACGCAAAGTAATCAGAACGCTAATTGTGGCTTGGCGTGATAACTGTTAGAGGTACCCAGAGCTTTAATGAGCTCAATAGAAAATATTATCGAGTCACGTAGGAGGATGTAAACATACATTTAGGTAGACTGACCTGACTCCATTTTCCTTTGATTATTTGCACAGACCCCATGTGGAAAGCTGAGACAGCAATTTACTGGGGAGCAATGACCTCACCTCCCTTAGGAGTCCTTCCTTTACAGCTTCAGTGAAAGACATGGTGTCTTTCAAAGCAGCAAAGGGATGCTCAACACAGAGAGAAGACACAGAGGTCTAGTTCAAACCGGATGCTCCCCTCTTCCCTGCGGCAAGGAAATACCATGGGACGCAACACTGCTGGCCCCTTCTACTGATGTTCTTGCTGCAATAGGTTTTATCTCTTTGGCAAATATAAGGGTGCTGTTTACTCGCACGTGCCTTTTAGAGTGTTAGCACCAATGTTGACAGGCTTTAAATCCGCTGCTCCCCCGTTGAGTATGGCATTTGACAGTGGGACCAGGAGATGAGTTCTACCCCTCAGGTCTTCACAATTCGCTTTAGATCCCCGACTACGCAGCATGTTCCTTTCCCCCTCCCGAGCCTGCGAGTGGTACGGAACATGCTGCGTAGTAAAACCACGCATGCGCAATTCCCCATTGTTGCAAACTGCAGCCACATTTCCAGCACATTTTAAGAGTTGCATTTTAACTGCTATATAAGCAAGCGCAGGCCCACAATCTGCACTCACTGCCATATTGCATCTCAGTCTGCACTAGCTGACTTGTACCTCAGTCTGCACTCACTGACTTGGCTGTAACCTCAATTTGTACCCACTGCCTAATTGTATATCTCTGTATGCACCGGCTGCCATGCTGTACTTGGATCTACACTCACTGCATTATATACCTCAATTTGGACTCACTGGGCCTCATTACACGGATGGCGGTAGGGATTTACCGGTAGCGGTAAAATACCGGTACCGGTAAATCCCTACCGCCTTACTACGAGGTCCCTTTGCGGGTTGGGGGATTTAACGGCTGCTTTTTGCAGGCGTTAAAATCCAACCCGCTAAGGGACCTCGGAGCTAATTACGGCACTGCAAAATTGCGGTGCCGTAATTAGCGCCTTCCCCATTCCCATAGAGCCCTATGGGGCAGAAATGGGAATGGGGAAGGGCAATGGCGGAAAGGGGATTTACCGCCCCTCCATCCTTGGAATGGGGCGGTAAATCCCCTTTCCGCCAAGGCGGTGCCAGTATTTTACCCGCATGAGCCATGGCGCTAATAGCGCCATTGCTCACCGCCTACCGGGTAATGAGGCCCACTGACTTATTATGTCTGAGTCAACACTCGCTGCTGCATCAAACACCTCATTATGCCGCAATGCCCTGCAGCTGTTACTGTGAACAGATGGTGCGATTGGCGGAAGCTGCACTTTACACATGCTTACATAAGTTACATTGCATTTTTAATGTGTAATGCTCTGTTTAAGAATGAGCAGATTGACAGGGCCCAGGAGATCATTCACGACTTCACGACTTGGACACAACGTGCCTGATCCGCAAAGTGTTTTTCAATTTGGATGCAATAGCATTGAAAAACGCTTTGTGAATCAGGCCCACACAGAGATGGGAGTTCTCCATATGCAAACCTTTAGCATATGCATCTACTTTTTCAAAGACTTTACAGAACGCCTTTGGAGACAGTGTGCATTTTCAGGAGTGTCTACTACCATGAAGAGGGTAGGTGTTCGTGTTTGCGCGGGAGTCAGCTGCGGGATACTGCATGCCAGTGAGAAACTGCACACCTGCAACAATTACCATTGCAGGTGATGACGTAAATACAGTGAAATACAGTACTGAGCATTCACCAATGCACACAGTAAGTGAAGCTCCAACACCCGGACAGAGAAAGAGGGGTCATACTCTGGCTCAGTCTCCCTGTGACCCCCTCTTAGCCACAGGTCGACACCACCACACTGTTCTTGCTCCCCGTACCAAGCGCAACCAGAAAGCAATTTCAATGCTCTCCGTCTCAGAGCTGGTCCGGACTCGGAGAGTGCCGAAATAGAAAACTCAGGATGTCTAGGCAGCCTGCCTAAGTCTATCAAGGCTTGGGGCTCCCTCATGGAAGGGAATAGGAGGCAGAGCCATAACGTGGCACACTTGGACCACTGGTGTTGGCCATTGGCCATGATGGCAGTGGCACAGCGCAAACCTCTACTTAACGTTCGGTCGGAGTTGTTTTGCCTCCACACAAGTTAAGCAAGGCAGCAGGCCACAGCAGGGACGTGTCTGCTCTGCTGCGTGAAAGCTAGGCCGACTATGCCCTGGCTCTGGCTGAGGTGTGCAACTGCAGTTACAACAAGTGTGAGAAGGTGGCACGTATGGCCATCACCCCACCCAAAACAGCAAACAGCCAATGACAATTCCATACATTGTGACTGTTACTGTGTGCTGAGAAAAAAGTCTTACAACACTCTGTTTACGCACAAAGTATACTGGGGGGGTGGGGGACGCAGCTCTAGTGCCCCGCCAGTCTCCTACAGTGCCCTTATGATAATGGATTACATAAGGTGTGCAGAGCCTACGAGCTCCGTGCATCAATACTATGAATAACTGCATGAAATGTGACGCACCCCTCAATGTGTCCGTGTGTCATAAGATTCAGGCTCAGCCAACGCAACAAGATTATTTATTTATTTATTAAACATTGCCACCCTGCCACAGTCCGTTGGCAGGCGTAACAAAAAGAATAACAGAGATACTGTTATTTTCTTTTTTATCCTTGGAGGACGGGAGGGTGGTGCCCCTGCTCCCTGAATAAGTAGCCGCCACTGCAACCACTATGCAAGTTGTAAGTAAAGAGGGATGTCTTGAGTTCTTAGTAATGAATGTGTATTGGTACGAAGGACTGGTCGAGTTAGGCACAACTTTACTATCTATTGAAGAGTGTATAGTGGCATGGTTTTCTAGCCCGCGGAGGAGGCATGTTATTTTGGCGGGGGATCTAAATTCTGACTGCTCATACACAGAAGAATGGGAATTTTCGGGCGAAAAAGGATTTGGTAGTAAGAGCAAGAAAGGAAATGGGAAGAGATGGCTTACTTGCCTGGATAGTTTTGGCCTATGCCCGTTTAACGGCCATGCGCTATTGCTGCTCCTATCTGGTCAAATGGCCATACAACCTCAGTGGGTGACTAGGTTTTCACTGATGAGTGGTTCTCTTTGAGATGTAATGATTTCAAGGTCAATTTCACACCCTATAGTGATCATGCTACGTTTAAAATTGCTTTTTCTATCGAATTATATGCGGGGCAAGATCAAGCCCAACTACATGTCTCAAAAGCCCTTACTTCCAACAGCACAGGGAATAGGATTTCTTGGAGGAGGAGCACTGTGAGGAGGTTCAATCATCAACACGTCCATGTACGTGGCATCTATCTCTGAGGCATGGAAATATCAAGTCTTTTTTTGGGGGATTTTGTAGCTTCATTATTAGTGGGTGGTGGTGCCACTCTCATGCATACAATGAAGAGATAGTTGCCTGCAAAAGATTGATGAGGCAAAGGACCTCACAACTCCAAAACAAATTCTTCTTTTCTTTGGGAGAAAGAGTTGGGGGATCAGGCAGGAACGACAAGCCTACAGAAATTGGTTACATCAGTCTAAGGCCAAACGCTCTCAGGATGACGCAGAGGCGATGATGTGTTGCCTCAAGGATAAAGATGTAAGGTCATTTTGGCAAATTATTAATGCTGTTGATTTATCTCAAGCATGTGTCCAGATGAACGGTATCACTGAATCTATGTTGGTATCCCATTTTACTAAGGTCTTTGAAGGGGGCTCATCAACAGAGTATGAACAACTTTTATCAACTGAGAATTTGCAGGATCTAACCCCCACAAACTTTAGTGTGGAGATCACATTAGGAATCCTGCGTAAGATTAGTTCATCCCATGCCCCGAGGTTGAATGGTCTATCAAATGATCTTTTTATGGGAGATCCTTCGCTGTGGGCCTAGTTCCTATTGACTTTGTACCAAAACATTGTAAAAACGGGAGAATATCCTCCAACTTCCTATGGGCACTTCCTTGAATGGGGTAGTAGTGAATTGTTTGCAGTCACTTGCCTTGAAATGTACCAATGAAAGCATATTTGTGTCCTCACTCGACCTTACAGCAGCCTTTGAGGCCTTTGAAGGGGATGGTTTTGGTGCAAGTTGATATTGTGGGGGATTCCTTCAGGCTTGCTGCGATTTATGATTGTGTTATACTCAAACTCAAACTTAAGGGTACTGGTGAACCACTCGGGTTGCCCTTTCCCAATTTATACCAGCCGGTAAGGCAGGGCTGCATGTTAGCGCCCTGCCTCTTCAATCTATACCTAGCCAATGTTCATGATCACGTATCACCTATTGCATTTGTTTCCCTCAAACTCCCTGGGTTGAATTTTAATTGGCTGGCTTATGCAGACTACTACCTTCTGTTCGATGTCATGGCAATTGGTTTACAGAGACTGATCATTGTTTTGTGAGTTACATCGAAGATTTGTCTCTGATAGTGAATCCTGACATGACTAAGATCATCCAGTTAACTAAATCTAAGAAGCGCTGTAATCCGAGATGGTATATTGGCAATACAGAAATCTCTAAAGTTAATTCATTGATGTACTTAGGGGTCCTTTTAAATGCTGGTCCGAGTTTAAGTGTACACTGCTGGTTGAAAACCCAAGCTTTTGCTATGACCAACCAGTTAGAGAGAGTGGATAAGAAATATGGTAAATTTACATTTAAGATTTTAGAGCTTCTTCCCTTCTTGAAGGAGACAATATAGAAAAGAGTGTTGCACGTCTCAAAGTCTCTCCCTATTGATACAATAAGATATGAGCTTGGTATAGATTTCCTGACAGCGAGAGCACACTGGAAGATTCTTTCACTACTGAGAAAGATCCTCTGCCCTGCGGTCAATTCGCTGTTTGTGGATTTGAATAAAATCTTCTTAAGCCAAAGTTGTACACATTTGAAAAATATTCAAAACTATGTACTGTCATTCTGGAAAAAAATAGGGAGTTCAAGGAACTTATTAAAAATCCCATGAATGTAAAACTGTATCTATTTCAATGTCATTGGATTAAAATGCAAGATTCTTTGCACTCCTATAGTTTCCTTCGATATTTACAAAGGGAACATAAACAGTTAGGAATACTAGCTCCATTCCTTAGTATCTATCCAGACTGAGCTAGCTGGTTTTACTTCCTTTGTTTTCATTGGAACCTTATCATATTGAAACCAACACTTGTACGATATGGTTTACTTCTCAAGGATCAGGTTCTCTGTAGGTTTTGCAAATGTGCCTCAGAGACATTAAAGCATTGGCTAATTGATTGTGAGGCACTCTCTGAGCTGGGTTCTTTCTATTTAAGGACATTTTCTGATTTGAAATCTGTTGACGGAAATGAACTGATTTCGACTGTCTCTTTGGATGGACGAACAACATCGACTGTAGCGGCAGTACCGGGATTCATAAGTGCACTGCAATTTAAAACTGAATCTTGTTAACACTCTTTAAAATCTTTCATGCTTTTATGCATTTTTAGGATTTTTAAGATTTTGTATGGGTAGGATGTTTTATCTGGTTGAAATATGTTACCTATTTGAAATGTTTATTTGATTTCCTATGGAATATTGATTCTTCCAAATGTTTTTTTAATTATATATATGTGTTTAGATGTTGCAATGTTTTTTAATGAAATTTACATTTTAAAGCTGTATGTAATGTGTTAAAAGTTGAATTCATTCAACCATATTATTTTAAAAAAAAACTGAAATGATTTCTTTCTAAAGTCAGAGCACATGCACTCTGACTTCACAAAGAAATAATTTTACTTCAGAAAGAAGCTTGTCGGGACACTCCCCAGGAAATGGTGTAGTGCCTCCTCCCCAACTGCCAGTGTCACTATAACAGGCCTCAAGGGCCAGAACCCTGATGGGTTTTTAGGATATCCCTAATTACTATTCATGAGAATCTATTTACATACATTTAGAATCATTGTGGGCAAACTCATCTCATGAATATTAACGAGGTGTATGCTGAAAACCTGTCATCATTCTGGCCCTCGTTAAATTTACATTGAAAATATCTGGGGAAAGCCTTGCTGTCCACGGTCCATTACTTTGGAATTAAGTCCCTGTTATTACTATTTTATAATATTTAAAGGCATATTTATTTGTTAGATATTTGAATCCATATGTGCCTGAGTGTTTTGTGTTTCGGCGTTAATATGCTTGGACAATAGCGAAATAGACAGGATCAGTTTCAAGCAGACAGCAGTCTGTCTACAGAGTGGATCGAGCTGGAGGCAGGGCTTATCACTGAAAACACTGGCCTCTCGTGCAGCACGCAAAGTGCCTGAGTGTTTTGTGTTATGTGGCTTGGTGGCGAGTGCAGGCTACGGTATACCATAGCTGCCTTTGGAATAAGAAATCTGTAATCGACCTGATGCCCGGAAAAGCAGACCCGAAATCAAGGACGCACTCCACAAGAAAGGATAAGCCTTATTCTAAAACTGTTACCCGCGCCGACACCCGACTGAGAAATGTAATGGTCCAGAGTGAGGCCTCCCCCGTGTTAATCCAAGAGATGAATATGTTGGCTACATAACAGGGGAAATTACAGACTAGTACCAGTCAGACAAAGATGCCCCAGACCAAGAAGTGGTAAAAACGAGCAAGGCTAAAAATACCTCCTGGTCGGGTGACTTTGGGGATATAGATAACAACTCATTGCTTGAACAATGCTACTCACTTCAGGCTGCTGCCGGGGTAAATGGGGTATATGGGGTATGTGAGACTGAACTAAGGGACCAGGACTCAAATCAGGATGCACTTCAGGCTGAGAAACTCATACCTATACCCTCATCCGCTGCTTCCCCGCCCACCCAAACTGAGAACCCACGGCTTTCTGCATCCCCAGACTTATTCCATGCTTTGGTACGAGAAGAAGCATACACCAGTATTCCTGGTGGCAGCAAAGTGTTGGAGCTAACAGGCTCAAAAAGATCAACTACTGGGGTGGTTCATTTCACAGTAAAAATTCTGCTCGAGTTGTGTGGGTTGATATTAGACGGGGTCTAAAAACAAGACAAGACCTTGGAATTAATGGAGGTGAAAATTACAGCAAATGATCAAAGAAGCCAGACAAATGAAATTCGACCCATGGAGCAAGTGTCCGAAAGATTATCTATGGGGCCAAATAAAAGGCGAAAAAATCCCGACACCCCCCCTTTAGAAACATCATTAATTTGGGGGCTAGCTCGCATATCATCTCCCCATATTTGACCAGGAAGGAAAGAAGGATGGCGAAACATGCTAAAGCACGAGGTGCGGTCAGCCAAAACAGCGAGCATCAAGGAGACCCACAAAGCCCCTTCATCTGAGCTCCTTAACTCATTATTATTCCATTAGTAGCACGGAATAAAAGATCCTCTAATAAAAAAGCGGCATGGAAGCAAAAGTGCCCTTTAAGACCAGTGGGAACTCTGACAAGTTGGCTGATGGGGGAGGAACATTCGCACGAACCTCAGGAGATAAACAAAGAAGCAAGTATTCCTCACATGGACCAAAGTGTCTTGCAGTCAAAAGAACTACAAATAGGTAAAAAAGAGCAAATGCAGGCTACGCGTGGTTTCAGGGGCCAGAAAATAGGCCTCAGACTGTGGACCCTAAGCAAGATGGTACCCTGAATGAGGAGGCCGTGGTGATTCTAGAAGAAAATATATTTACACTGGGAAGAGGTCCACACACCTTCTCTGGAAATAGAACAAATATTTTGGACGTACTGCTGGTTGCAACAAGGTCTTGGCTCTTCGAGTGTTGTCCTTGGCTGATTTCAGCTTTGTGGAAATATGTCCACGTACATTGTGTTTCCTCCAAAGTGTCTGAGTTAGAGCACACCAATAAAGCATTCAAAAAGTGGGATATTTGATTGACAGAGAAACCCATGTCCCAGTAAAGAAAATTGTGAAAGTTCAATCCTTTATACGATTGCTTAAAGGGGGCTTGGCAACAAAAGTAACCACGAATGTAGGGGACAAATCATTACCTGAAAAAACAGAAGATGCAGGTGGATGGGAGTGGTTCAAAAGGTTTATAATGAAAAAATCTAACTGATAGCACATGAACATTAAAAGTGGTGTCTTGGAATACCTAAAGGGAAAGTGCATTTCTTGGGCCAAAAAGGATTGCTGCCCAGATTGTGTAAACACGACATAATATTCCTCCAAGAGATTAGGCTTACAAACCCCATAGAGTTGAAGGGTTATACTCTGGTACAGAGACTTGCCGAAAAGGGCCCAAGGGGGCGCCCCTATGGTGGACTGATAATTGGTTTAAAACATAGCATCCAAATTGACAGTACTAATGTCCTGGCAGAAACAGACAATGTTTTGGCAGTAAAGGTGATGGTTGTAAAAAAAGACTCTATCCTGTCATTTGTTTGTAAACATATATGTGCCCCCAAAAATTGTGAATTTGGAAGAGGTCTTTGAAACTATTAATTGGGTATGTGGGGAATGGCTGGCTACAGTGGGGCCTGAATTTGTTTTAATATGTGGGTCTTTATTGCTAGCTGCATAGATTGGGATGAATATGGTGCCTATAGCCAGGTATGTATGATATGATATGGCATTTGTAATGCGCCTATACACAAGTGTTTCAAGGCGCCATTGAGTGTTATGTTAAAAAGCAGAGCATTTGCGAAAGGAAAAAAAATTGATAGCCACATTGAACAAATGCACGTGGAACATGAATAACAACTATTCCACATTAGACTATTTCTTCACCAGTGGCAAATGTGCAGAGAGAGTGATGTCCTTAGAAATCGAGAAAACTGATTTCATTGATCACTCCATGCTGATTCTGACCCTTACCGTGGCAGAAGGAGGTATAAGTCATCCGGGTGGAACAGGGATATAGTCCAATAATGCAAGAAATTGAATAAAGTGGACTCCAAGGAACATCTGTAGAGCTACTAGAGCAACACATTCCCTATTTAGATACGAATTACATCGATTCTCTACATACAATCTGGTCGAGATGGGTGATTGTTTAAGCACTCTTGCATTTAATACCGGGTCCTTAGGACAGAGGAATTTACTGATCCAGGGAACTAAGCATACACACCCATTTGACCATGAGATGGGAAAGAGCAACAACAGTTACATAGAAACATCGGGATAGTGTTTAAATCCCTAGTTAATCCAGAGGAAAAAGTGAGTCTGATTTGAAAGTATAGAAGTGTATATAAAAAGTGGCTAACCAGGCGCAAATTCTCTGAGAAAAACAAACTGGGGCAATCAATGTTAACCGCATTGTGTAATAAAAACACCAGAGACTTCTGGCAAATGCTGTCAAAAATGAGAGGTGATGGGCAGCGGAAGCTGGTTAAACCAATCCCAGCATTGAAATGAGGGCTGATATCCACACTGCCATAACGAGACTAAAGGGCTCTTGAGCTCTGGGACCAAACAGACACTCCAATGTGGTATTAAAAGCAAACCCAATGCAATGAGCTCAAGTCCTTAACATTACATTCGATAAGGTATGTAAGCTAAGGGAGGTGGCACCTTCCTGGTCAAGTGCAATTATGCTGCAAGTCTATAAGAAAGGGGACGGACTCCAGCCCGAAAAACTACCGACTTCTCCTGATACTAGATGTAACAGGGAAGTTATTTGCCTCATTTATCTGGGCAGAAATGCAAATATGGGCAGAAGATTGCAACATATTACATACAACACAAACTGGTTTTTGCCTGCGATCAAGCACCTCGCACAACATTAGGCTGCTTGACCAAATGATTGTAGAATCCACTAGAAGGGGTCTGATTGTTCTGTACCTGACTTCAAGTTGGCCTTCGATTCAGTAAATCGTGATAAGCTCTGGGAAAACCTTCGCAAATTGGGCCGCCCAGACTGCCTAGTGGACATAAACATCCATTTACATACAAAAACGATGGTGAAAGTTCGCCTGGACAATGAAGGATCGTTGTCAGATGAAGTGGTCATAGACAGGGGGTTCAAACAAGGTTGTGTGTTAGCCCCCCTCCTATACAACCTATATATGTCTGATCTCCCAGTAGCGGTTAGCCCTGGCTGGGGATATTCTGTAAAAGTGGGCTCGACTTTAGTCACTAGCGCGCTTTACGCTGGCAATCTGGTACTTATGGACAGAATTGTCAGAGGAGCGAGAGAGAAATTTAGGGCATTATTGTAAGTTGCTGAAATAAATGATCTTACGATCAGTATGTACAAGACCAAGATGATGGTTATAGCCGGGGCGGGAAAATAATCGGATAAAACTGCATTTTGTTGTAGGCACACTAGAATATGTGAGTACTTTTCCATATTTGCGGATGGAACTCTCTGCCAGAGGTACCTATGACTTGATTTTTGAGGGTAGAAGACTTTATAACCAATGTTTCATACCAGCAATCTTGCATGGGCTTGAAGCCCTAGCAATGGTGGACCTGCGTTGGCTGGTGGTCTTGGAGGGACATTTTTGGAGGAAGATTTCGAGACTCCCACCAGTGACACCCATGGCGTTCATGCGACTGAAACTGGGCCTGGTACCACTCAGGGTGCAGTTGCAAACCTGATGTGGCTTGCTCTACCTTAAATCAAAGAGTAAACCAAAATGCCCCTTGGTGGACATGCTAGCTAAAAGCTACGATGATACGCAGAGGATCCCCAAAAAGAAAAATTACCATAAAATAAATGAGGAGTGTTTTTTAGAAATCAGTTGGCGCTCGAAATTTCAAAGGGGAACCCTGTACGAAAAACTTAAATGTATTTTCGTAAACAAAATATGACTGGGCCAATAATTATTCTGCATTGAAAAAAAATTCTGTAGTCATGGATCGCTGGTGGGAGTAACGCATAAATATTTACAAACAAACTCTTACCTCCTAAGAACCCCAAGCCTTCTAGTACAGGATTTTAGGCTATGGCTTGGAATAAATCAGCTCCCTTTACTTACTGTTCAAGGGGTTTACTCTAAGATGCCCACGTATCAGCAATGTTGCCATATCTATAAGGACCCAGACAGACTTCAGACAGCAAGGCACGTTATGACCCAATGTAGCAGGATGAGTACAAGGTATATGTGCTTATTGGTAAGATTCGTTAGTCGATACAACTCTATAAAAACAGAGGAGATTTGGCAGTAATGTCTAAATGCCGACACAGAGACAGTTCAGATATCGCTTTATTCGCCCATGGTGTGAAATAAAATGCAAAGTGGGCACTTAAGTGAGCCAAATTAGAAAGTTCCAATAGCTTGGTAACCAAGGACGCTAAGTTAAGTGACGATTGTGTCCTGCAAAATGTACTGTATTGCTATTATCTATAGCCTGAAAAGGCAAATATCTGTGCGTGTAATTGAGATGTATGACATAAGCAAATAAGGTTGTATGAGCATAATGATATTTTAAATAATGGTGTTAGTGTTGTGAATAACCGAGCGGATGTTTATTAATCTGCATAAAATTATGAACTGATCTGATATTTATTAAGCATTTGTATACAGATGTATACAAATGAAAAAGTTCATTATGTGAACTAAATACAATAACATTATTATTATGAATCCATAAACGTGTTGCTGCCAGGTCTCTTAACTTATATTGATCGTAGCACTTTAATACCTTTGGTAAGTCTGCACTTTATAAATCAAACAAAAAACATTTTCAGGAAAAGTATACTGATGAAGTCTTTGTAAAAACATTGAGTTCCAAGAATAAGGGGGTGCAGCCCCCAGATTAAATATAATTATTAGTGATATGGTGATTTTCCAGTAATGCTTGAATGAAAAGTGTTTAAGTACACGTATGCATGGTGACGGCTGACTTCTATGCAGCACTACATTCTTCTTTCCTTTTTTCGCTTGCTTTGTGCACAATTCACTCAAATACAAAAAATCATGCAATAGACATTTGCATCTTAAATGTGGAAGTAATGAGATTATTCTCATACACATTAAGCACCTTTTCTAAACGGACCCGCTAAAAAAGAAAACGAAATGTGCATTTTTGAAGTTAATTTGATTCATACTCTGGTTTAAACATATTCCACCTCCTGCTTGCGATTAGAAGACCACTGCTTTTAAATTGACTTAATTAATAACAAAGATAATTAGCAATGGCATGGATGTCGTAATTGGTTCAATCTCATATCACATTTGAAGTATTAAAGACCCCCAAATATGGAAATGTACTAGAATTGTTCTCATAAATATAAAAATGAAAAACAATACTGATCTGGCTCCAAATTGTATGTCTGGAACACTTATCTAGATAAGGTCAGATTTAGTTACAGTTTCCTGGGGATAAATCAGCCTTAACTCACTCCTAAAAAATATATTTTTTGAATGTGTAATCCATAAAGAAAATAAGACTTGTGAAGCATGCACGTAATAGTGATTTATGCGAGAGTCCTCGAAGTGAATGATGCATACATTAAGCATGCATACATTACTAATGGAGTATTCTAAGAATGCAGTGTACACGTTGGTGCACAAAAATAAAGGATTAAAACCCAGAAGGGGATTGGAGTTTCACCAAACAGATGAACAAAATGTACTCTTGTTGTGGGAATACATTTACCCCTGCTTCCAAACCGGCATAAATATAATATTTTGGTATTCATTATCTCTGAATTATTGCACAAAGGTACAAAAAACTAAAAGCAATAGCAATAACCCCATGATTCTTGCCATTAACCCAAATAATCAGTAATGTCTACTTATAGGGGTTATACTGAGACACCTACAATGGAATTCTCTTCCCCTGGACATCCGAGAAACAGTTCACATGGATTAGTTTGAAACCAAACTAAAAGGCTACCTCCTCACCTCTGAGTTAACCTCTTAATCTACTTCTCATCTTGCTGCTACCTAAGAGTTTTCCCTCGTCTCTAACCTGCCTCAGTCGCGCACTTCCTCTGCCACCACAATAGCACTTCACCCATCATGGTCACATATCGAGCACAGCTGGCCATACCAGCTGCCTACTCCGAAAAATGTCCAATGTTCTTTGTCCTTGTACTATGCATGTCTAATTATGTATTGCCCCTGGTACATGCTCCATTTAGTCCCCTCCACAACCTGGTCAGATTGTCCCTCTAACTCACCCCATTGTAAGAAGCTCACAGCTTCCCATCAAATCTGAGTTCTTATCTATCATACTTTATTTTGTGATCAAAAGAGCATTGTTCATCATGTATATGAATAAATAAATACATGAATTAAAAGAAACTAGTAGATGGATGAAAGAACAATGAGGGGTGAATGCAGTGGAAGGGCATGTGGGGGTAGGAGGTGGGAATTGTTGAACGTTCCGTCAAATGATCACTATGATTCTAAAACTTCCAAATTTGATCCAAGAGTCCATAGTATATAATCCCTTCTATCAATCCACACAAAAAAAAGTGATTTCTGTCACAATTGTGCTGTTTATGTTTTGATTGAACATAGAAACGTTAATACAAAGTCAGCCACAAACGAATGGTATAAGGATATTATCTAAATACCAACCCTCCTCAAGTAAGTTTCGACTTAGCATATTGCCATTACAGGTCACTGCATTTCCTGCCCTAACAGACACTATCCAACCTATTCAAAAGTGAGCCATTCATGTATCCGCCGATATTTCACATGTACACCCCCTTACCCTGCAATGCAAAGATTCCTTCTGATCCTTAATAAGACCACTTCTTGTGGATTTCGTTCAGGACTTCGTCGTCATGTCAGAATCACTGTCATCTTCGCCATACAGCTAACACAATATTCCTCTTCTATCAATAACAATTTTATAACTGTGTCTAATGCTATATTTGCTATATTTGGAGCGATTCTGTTTATCTTTCAGAATAGAATTGTTTTGTAGTGATAATAGGATTTGTGAAAGTTTTAGACCAAATTAATTTCTCATGGGTCCATTGCCAGCAAATGTGTTTACTGACACGTCTTGGAATGCCCCCATAATTCTCCAGTTTCCCAAATCTTTCACAACATGGCTTTTTCATCAACACCTGACCAAGGATTAATTCCAATGGGTACACATACAGACGCACAGACCTCTTCTCACAGTACTGCCCAACTGTTAAAAGATGATGCCCAAAATGCTGGCTCCCCAAACTCTGTACAACACACGGATGATAATTAAACAAAACAGTACACCTGATTTGTATTTAAGATTTGAAAATATTACAACGTAAAAATAATATACAAGGAACAATGTAGGATTTCAGATTTTCAATTACAACGGGGGTCATTACGTGTGCGGCGGTAAGGGGTTAACGGTGCCGGTAAGGATGCTGGTACCATTAACCCCTTACTGCTGCATTCTGAGGTCCTTTTGCGGGTCCCGCAAAGGGCGGCTAGTAAAACCAGGGCCTGTTATTAGCACCCTCCCCATTCCCATTGAGCACGATGGGGGCTCATCCCCGATGGGGATGGCTTCCCTGAATGGGGACTTACCGGGTCCGCCAAGATTGGAATGACCCGATAAATTCCCATTCAAGGAACCCGGACCCGGACCAGAGGTTTGTAGCCAGCATTTATCTTTGACAGCATCATTTCAAACAGACCAGGACACACAGGTATGACGCCCTGCATGCTTTTGTGTATTTATTAACCAGCGACCAGCAGCTACCATTGGAGACCTGGTGTCTAGTACATACTCTTCTGCAAATCTAACTTCCACATAAGATGTAATCCTATCACTTTGTACATTAGTTATGACCCTTTGTGCTTTAAATGTTGTATAGATGTGTTTAAATACTTATTTATAGATTGTCCCAAACGCCCAGATTTATATTTGCTTGGGGAACCAAAAGTAGCTCCTGGGAGCTGTTGGTGTCAAGCTAACCTGGCTCTTCTAGGTCACAAGCAGGAGCTTAATAGCTCCCAGCTCCCCTCAATGTTGAACCCTATATTTATGACAATATTAATGGTTGATACAATGTCAACACTAATTTGCATATATCCAATACTATTATTAAATAGCTCCCAACTCCCCTCAACTTTGAACCCTGTCTTTATGACAATATTAATGATAGATACAATGTCAACAATAATTTGTATATATCCAATATTAAATTCTTTCACAAATGTATAACTTGGTTTGTCATCTATCACAAAAATTTGCATGGTCATTTGATGTTTGCAACAATATGTAGTGTGATGAATCTAGCAACATATTCAATGCTTCCCTGAAGGAAAGCTTCTCTTACATGGCTTTACTTCATAACAATCGTGTCTTTTCCCCATTCTTGTATGGCATATTGAAGGGGGGATAAAGAATCTCTATTGTTTACTGGGCACCAACCTTATATGCATACCTCCCCATTTAATGCTGAGATGAGAAGGAGAGATGGAGGAATTAGGATCATTAGAAGCGGCAAACCCACATCGCGTTCTAGTAGTCCTAGCTGTTGGCAGATGTTAACAAGTGCTGGGACTTACATACATCCCCTCCCTTTAATAACAATAAGATAACAAGTACTGGGATTTATGTACATTCCCGCCCTTTTATAAAATTGAGGCGAGGAAGAGGGATGGAGTGATAAAGATTACTAGAAGCGGCAAGCCAACGTAGCATTCTAATCATTATTAACATGTGCCGGGACATTCAAATATGAATCACCTGAATAGAACAACAGAGTCAGCCATCCTAACACTGGTTGGGACATGGGAGGAAAATGAGCGAAGAAGCTGGAGACAATGGCGTCTAAGGGAGTCAGGCAGAAGAGTGTTGGAGAGAAAGAGAAGGACAGGCGGGAACTGAGAAGCCAACGAGTTGCACTCCCAGGCAGCAGATGGACAGCAGAGGAAACAGTGAGACATAAAGATGCCAAAGAAGAACGGCAAGTGCATAGAAGGAAATTGGGATACCAGGGCACTTCAGGGCAGATGCGGCCTGCCGTTAGTAAAGAGCAAAAGCCCACACAAGGGAGCTGGGATATTTAACACAGTTGGAGAAGGGTCAGGGGCCTAACATATGAAACATATAATTACCTGGATACAGAAACAAGCAAATGCTAATGAAGAGTGTGAAACTGGGATTTTCCATCACATTTTGAGGAGACACAAAAAGCCCTGGCAGGAGAGGAAACCAGGCCCTCGGCGAGTCTGGGACTCTTGCCCAAGTGAAAAGACAAACAGCCCTGGCAGGAGAGTAAACCAGTGAGTCCAGGACATGCACTGAAGTAGCAAAATAAAACCCTGGCAGGAGATTGGAGAACCAGGGCAGAGACTCCCAGAATGTGCTGATAAAACAGGGGGAGAAACACCTCTTTTTGAATTGTGGACCAAAAGGGAAGAACCATACCCCTTTGTGAAAAGGAAATGAGGGATCAACAGAAATAAGTGTAAAGTGTTGTGGAATCAGAGAAAACTCAAGGGAATGGCCATCCCCCTTGGATTTGTGGAGTAAAGAGAATGTGTTGTGTAAACAGAAGGGACGAGTCATTCCCTTTGGGATTGTTGAATATAGGAGAAGTGATATCATATGATAATGATATGATAAGTCATTTATGACGCACCTGTACACAAGTGTTTCTAGGTGTGACAAGACAAGGGAGGGAAGACGGAGGGAAGACAGCCCAACTATCTTGCTAGGCCTTGTGTCATTCAGATCTTTGAATAACCAGAAAGACTATTGGGGAGAGGAAGGCCTTTCTCTAGTGGAAGTTCATTCATTTTTCTTTTCTGCACTTTAGAGACTTTATATTTGGAACTTTGGAAGGAAGCTGCAGGTGTTCAGCCAAGAGACATTCCCAATTTCACGTTATATTGAGTTGAGTTTGTGAGGGTCAGCTTTGGATTTTGGACACAGGACAGATGACTCGTTTTGCTTTAGTCATCCTGACAGAGACGCTCCTTAGTTTTGTTGAGGCAGGGAAAACCATTAGGGATAGGTAGGATTTTCTCAAATCCTCTTTTTATTTTGATAATAAAAGTCTTTATTCAATACAAAACTTGTTACTGTGTCCAAGTCTCACTCTTAATCCCTCACAGTAGGTTAATTTGTTTAATTCTTGGGTATCACAGTGATTAGCAATCTTGAATGTATTATGTCGTGATTGTTTGTTCCCTGATCTAAATGTATTAGTTACATCCTGTCTGGCCCTGTGTTTGTTAACATCATGGCATAGGAGTGCCTCCAGGAGTCGAAGAATCTGATCCTTGCATTGTGCTGCCTGCCTTGTAAGACTGCAGTAAAGGTAAGCCCTGCAGAGCACTACAACACATTTGTGGATAACTCTTCCGAGATGGGCGCCGCCAATGCCAACATTGACCACACTATGAAAGTGGTGGGGCAAACGCCCGCCTACTCCAATGAATGATTCCCATTCTACCAGAGGGATCCGGCAGGCGAAGCTGGCCCCCACAAAAGGCTTCCACTAAGGCCTGTTGCCTCTTCACATCCTGTATGGCCCTGTCAGGCAGTGGCTGCAATGCAGCATGCCTTTAACTTATCCAGAATCAAATATGCTTTTCCCACACATCCGCCACCTTGAGCCCACCTTTTTGACATGTTCCCTTTGGTTCAAACCCCGTATTCTCATGATAGCCACTTTTGGCAGGCAACCGTTTTCTCAACTAAATTCTGTCCTCCTATATGCTAGTTCATCCGTTCACATCGTCTGCACCACCCGCTCTCTCATCCCGGATTGCACTGTTCTCTTGCTTCTACTGGCATCCTTGCACATCCTGCCTCCGGAGATCATTGCGCTGGATGCCAAAACATCACAAATGTGAACCTAAGCATTCCCTCTGAATGTGCGACACTGCTTAGCTCTGACGCTGCCTTTGCTGCCATGAACGACCTTCATGAGGACTCCATGTACCTCGGTCAACCAGGAAAGGTAAGCACCAGCATTGCACTTTGAGAGCTTACTACTATTTGAACATGCATATCAAGTGATTCCAATATCCTCCTTCCCCTTGCCCATGTATCCTCCCTGCTGCCTCCTCCTTACCTTACCTTCCTACTCCACTGCCTTCCCTCAAAACACTTGCATCAGATTTCCACTTGCGACTCTCTGACACTGACTCTGTAGCCTGCATTTGAAAGTCTGAGAGGTGGGTTTACTCCTGGTTATCTTGTCTGATTCGGTATCAATAATCCTTCTAACACGGTAGTTAGTGCGATACAGGTTCGCTTTTATTGATGGTTTATGAAAGATTCCACTTGATACAATGATTAGTGTGTAGAACACTGTTATGGCATTTTATGCCTTGGTGCGGTCAGCCGACACGTGTTTCAACCCAAACGGGTCTTTCTCAAGGCAAGTATGTCATGCTGCGGTCCCTGGGTGGGGTTCTTGTTTTATTGTGGGTGGCTGTCCTTATGGCAGTCTAGCTCCTATTGGGCTCTTCGTCTGAGTAGTGTCTGTGATGCGTTGCTCCCTGCGGCTTCATGTTCCCCACCACCCCCACCCCCTAGCACTGTGGGGCACCTGCCAGCAGGCCCCCACCCATTTCTCCCAGCACCCCCACCCCCCAGCACGGTGGGGCACCCTCCACCAGGCCCCCACCCATGTCTCCCACCACCCCACCCCCCCAGTCCACTGAAGCCGCAGGGAGCAACGCATCACAGACACTACTCAGACGAAGAGCCCAATAGGAGCTAGACTGCCATAAGGACAGCCACCCACAATAAAACAAGAACCCCACCCAGGGACCGCAGCATGACATACTTGCCTTGAGAAAGACCCGTTTGGGTTGAAACACGTGTCGGCTGACCGCACCAAGGCATAAAATGCCATAACAGTGTTCTACACACTAATCATTGTATCAAGTGGAATCTTTCATAAACCATCAATAAAAGCGAACCTGTATCGCACTAACTACCGTGTTAGAAGGATTATTGATACCGAATCAGACAAGATAACCAGGAGTAAACCCACCTCTCATACGCACCAAATTGGGGTCCTGGCTAAACCCCTAACCACTCCTGTGATCTTGCGACACCAGAACAAACCTTCCAACCTATAAATGGTGCTTAGCATGGGCAGGTTCCAATCCTAGAGCCAACCAGACCCTTTTTTGCATTTGAAAGTCGGTTCTTCGCAAATGGCTATCCGACCTGGGCTTTGCACACCCAATCGAGCCCTCAAATATGGGTTTTGCAGATGTTATCTTGCACTCCCTTCATGCTTCAACACGACCCACCCAGATGGGCTTTGCCTCAAAGACTTTCGTGAAGACCCTCCTCTCACTGTAATTTAAAGTCTATTCAAAATATGTTGTACTCGTCCTGCGTCTTTCACTTTGATTGTCCACTCTATGAATACCAATCTTGTAACCATCCATACCAACGTTGCTTTTTACCTACCTGTAACTGCATACTTGATGTAGCTCACACACCCTGAGATGAGGCTCTCTGATCTGCCCACCCATACCCATGTTACCTACTTGTAAATGCATGCCTGATGTAGCCCCCGTGCCCAGAGGTGAGGCTGCCAGTCTGTATACACACCCCAATTCTATCTGTAACCCATATACATATTCTTGTACTTTATAACTGTACTATGCACTTTCTGTAATTAGCACCTAAATGCCAAAGGGGTGCGCTGAAATAAATGCATAAACAAATAAATAAATCTTGTTTTCCGGAGGCATGGGCCAAGGTGAGCAGTTATATAATTCTCTTTATGTGGGTTTTACTTTCTGATTTTACTGTCATCTTGCTTTGTTTCAACAATGTACTTATTTGTATTATCCAGACATAGACCACATGTTCTCAACACCCTCTTTCCGTTAGTACATATTGATTAGAATCATCCAAGCTTTTATCTTTGTCCCACAGGAGTAAACTCTCGTCCTGACTTTGACAACAGTACCGTATGCTGTACAGAAGTACAACAGGTATTTGGTATTATTTTTATTATAGCTTTTTTCTTGAAAATGTTAGAAATCGAGTGTTGTAATCAACAAAGTTTGTATGTGTGATGCTGGAAATGCATCGGAGGGACAGGCCCTCCGTATATTTGTCCTTTACTGGTTTTTATCATGTTTTCTGTCGTGTTTTCCGTGCAGGAGATCATGTGGGACTCCTGGCGGTGCAGCTCTTTATTTTGGTTTGGTGTACAAACCCATGGGATAACCTTATGGCACCCATGGGTGTGGGTACAATCCTGTGCCCCTGGTGTATGTTTTTGGGCACCTGTGTGTGGTCCACAGAGCAGGGTATGGGCTGGAGGCAGCTCCATGCTGAATCTGACAGGCGTTCTGAGTATCCTCCATTTTGGGATACCCAGGCCCTGCCATTGGAATCAGTTGATTCCTGATAGAAAACAAGATGGCCCCTGTGACCTCTTTCTTTCTATTGCCTGTTACCTTGTTTTCCCAAAGTCCTGGGAAGCCCTGACTCTGTGCCTTCCCCCTGACTGGCTGTTGGGTGGAAGTTCCATATATGGTGTTGTTGTGAAGTCCAGGCCAGACTGGCTGGAGCCTTCCCAGTGACTGTATGTTGTGGGTACACCCTCTGGGTGGGACCTGGGTGAATGGGGTGTGTGACGAATATGCATTCTGTATTGCGGATGTCTAGTATCTGGTGTTTGACACAATGGGCCTCATTACGACCCAGGCGGTAAGTTACCGCCTGGGTCGTACCTTTACCACCATGGCGTAAACTACGTTTACGCCATGGTGGTTGGTGGACTTACCGCCCCATTCCAAGGTTGGCGGGGCGGTAAGTCCCCAATCCCCATTTACCCTTCCCCATTCCCATTTTTGCCCCATAGGGCATAATGGGAGTGGGGAAGGCGTTAATTACGCCACCGTAAATTACGGTGGTGTAATTAACAACAAGGTCCCTTAGCGCCAAGGATTTTAACACCTGCTGAAAGCAGGTGTTAAATCCTTCATTGCGCTAAGGGACCTCGGAATCAGGCGGTAAGGGTCGGCGCTGTTTACGCCGCCGTAAACCCCTTACCGCCTGGGTCCTAATGAGGCCCAATGACTGAGACAGCCCTGCCCGAAACTGGTATGAATGCAGTGTGGAGTGTTGAATGGCTGGGTACTTGTTCCAATACACATACATTGTTGTGAGTGTCTGGAGAGAAGTGAATGGCCTGAATGCACTATGCACCTGATTGGATGCCTGCCTGCATGAATGCCCTTCTGACCAATTGGTTGCCTGAGTGTGACCCAGCAGAATGAATGGGAGATCAACTAGTATATCTGGGGGCCTCTCACTGCTAGAATTCATGTTCAGAAACTGAAAAGAAACTCGAGTTGAAACTGAAGTTTAACTGCAATAGGAACAGTTAGCCTTTCAATACAAAAAGTTGGAAACAGAAGCTGAGTTGAAGAAAGAGGAGTTGGCACAGCAAGTGATACTCAAAGAATGGGACACTGAGCACCAACAAATCCAGCTAGAGAAAGCTAGAGTGGAGACTTCAGCTAAAGCAGTTGAGAGTGGCAGGTCCCCAGCCACCAAGTTTATGAAATATTTATTTGGTGTGTTTGTGGAGGGTTCAAATATCCTCCAATAAATTGCAATGGCTTGTGCAATTCATGATGTTGATAACAGAGATTGGGCTAAGTTTTTGTTAAGCAGAGTGCCTCAGACTCGATATGAGTGTGACTAAGGCTACAGGTGACAAAGTGAATTGCCTGAATGGACTATGCACCTGATTGGATGCATGCCTGCATGAATGGCCTTCTGACCGATTGGTTGCCTGAGTGTGACCCAGCAGAATGAATGGGAGATCAACTAGTATATCTGGGGGCATCTCACTGCTAGAATTCGTGTTCAGAAGCTGAAGAGAAACTGGAGTTGAAACTGAAGCTTAACCTTGAATCCCTGCTGGAAGAGAAGTCTTGCTGTTGCTCTACTTCATCAATCTGAAAGCTGCTGTGTCTCCAAGTACTGACCCAGAGAGGATCTGGTAAGGCGATCTCTTCCTGAGCTATGAGGGACCATCGTGCACCAGCTGATCTTTGGCAAAGCTCCCTGGTAGACAGACCTACGACAGGCTGCCGACCGGAGACGGGGACTGCAGCGGAATCGCAAAGAGAAACGCCCAGACTTTTGTCCACCACCATCAATGACCGCCGTCACTGACTGGAGCCGCCGTGCTCCCGTTGCCTAAGAACTTTCAATTCACATACACGCTCGTCCGCACCGCAGCCCGTCTTATCCCGCCGGAGAAGGACAGGCTGTCGACGCACCAAGGAGCATCTGCCGGAGGGTTTCCCGACACCCAAAGACCACAGAGACGCTGACGACTTGACGCCCTTGCTGGGCCACAGTTCTTCAAACTATTTGCGGTCCAGAACTATCGACATCGAGGTGCCCCACACGCCTCTTCCCCATCGACGAGCACTGCTAGGAACAAAGCTGCCACTTCACCGCCATAGTTCACCGTGTTCATCACCTGATGTTCGAATACCCGTGGCTCCTGCCTTAAAGGGAGGGCACTCAAGAAGGGCCGTCGTTTTCCCAACGAGGAACTCTACAACACCAGGTACTTTGGGGTTGCTGAACTATTGGAAAGATTCTTGTGAACAATATATGGACTTTGCTTGTGATATATCTTTATTCTACAGGTTGCCCAGGTGGAGGGATCTCCACACGGAACTGTGTCTAACGGTAGAGGCCACTATTCTGCCTATTGTTCTCATCATCTTGCTTTCCTTTTATATCTATTGTTGGTTTCCTTTAAAAACTGATTTGTGTGACATTTAACCGTACAGTTGATGCACTTTAATGAGAATAGTAAAAGTGGTACCATGTAGAACTGTATAGATTTGCCATTATAGATAACCGAGTACAAAGTGCGTTATCGTGATATTGTACATAACCTTGAATATTAATTATATAAAGACTGTTTTAACTAATACAGTGTGTGGACATTCCTTTGTGGGCGCATGGGGACTACACTTGGGGACTACACTGTACTTAAAAACCAGCCTGCATCACCTCCTGAGAAGCTAGGCCTTGATTGCTCGTCCATTGCTACCACAATAGAGAATCTTGGCTGGGTTCCTCTGTGCCTCTCCTCTACCCTATAGAGAGCAGAAGTACAGACCACCCCCTCCAGTCTTTGCAGTATGCTATTTCCTTTTATTTTCTAATCTTTTAGTGGCATTCATGGCATGCATTTTTTAATACCCTTGACGTTTTTCCATTTGTTCACTTACCAGATCAATTGTTGTACTGAAGGAGGGTACTTTGATGGAGATTCTTCTGGACTGGTCCTACAACCACACCCAAGGAGAACAGGTATCTTTCTAGTGTTTTCTTTGTGCTTATCTATGGGCAGGGTTTATAGTCTTGTTCAAAGCAATACTGCTACCTATACAGTCATACCTGTTGCAATGCATATTTTCCTGACTATTACCGTTTATCTGTTTTTATGTTTTTCTTATCTCACCTTTTTTTTTGTTTCAAAGGAGTTTACTTTAAAGCCAGCACAATAAGTCCAAACCCAAGTAGAACAGGTACACCTGTATTGAATGTGTTTTTCAGGTGGACCATTTATACATGGATAGATTTTGGCATTATAGTTGTGCGTGTTAAAATGTTTATGTATATGGTTAAGCCTTGTGCTTGTGTCATTATTCTTCATGTACAGTAAGGAGAATGTTGATTCTCTTCACAGCAAGATGACATAATGGGGAGCATTGCTTCAGGGCAACACGACCCCATGATAAGAGCAGAGGTATGATGATATAACATGCTTTTGTTTTATTGTAGCAGGAGCCTGTCCCAGACACAGTATCAGTCACAGTTTCAGAGCACATAAATAAAACACGAAAGGTATGTATGTAGGATTCCGCAAAATATACACCTGTAATTCAGTCTTTTGGTTGAATGGCTTCCAATATGTCTTCTTAAAGAAAAGTTTTCATTGCTATCTTTTGGATGTTTACAGTTAGCAATGACAGACCAAGCTAACCATGTTTTATTGTATGCCTTTGAATAGACGACCAGGAAAAAGAAGAATAGAAAAACCTAAACTACACTACAATGCAGGAAGTCAAACTATCTAGATCCAAGGTTGTACATCAGTTATTGCAGGTCCAGATACTCACTAAACACCATCTAAATGGTTGGTACATTTTTCTGCGGTCATATTCCCTATTTCAGCAATGGAATCACAGGTTGGAAACCACTGAGGCAACTTCAAATCTATTGATTATAAGGTCCCTGACCATACCATGACAAGTGTGGAGGATGTAACCTTCATCTTTGCCTGAAATATTAAAGGCACCGAAATGCAGCAAACAAACCTTAACTGTCGGGAAAGTTGTGAGGATGAACAATGCATCTATTCTTGGTCAGCTCAACCAATGCTTAGGAAACTTTGAACGGGAAACTTAGTTTGTGCATCCAGTTAGTGGCTACCCATTTAAAGAAATTTCCAGCCTTTGTAATTTTTTCTGACTGAAGTTCCTTTCTGAATCCATCTACTATAAATACCAATACCAATGCAATTGCTTATTCCCTGCTATCCACAATATGTGGTAAAGAGCAGGTGGCACTAGGAAATGTTCATCGTTGGCAAATGGTAATGAAAAGTACGATAATCCAGGATTTTCAAAAAAGCACCGCACTCATTAACTCCAGGCCTTGCACACTAAAAACATGGTAAGCTGTGTGGCCGTCCAGGTGACACAATGTACACCCTCTGATGCCATTGAGAAGCATGCTGTTGTGAAATACATTGAACTATTCAATCCAAAATGATCGCAAATGGTATTAATAGCCATAGAGAGGCATTTGGGCATTGGCAAAGTCATGTGAGAGAGTATTACACACATCAGCCTTCAATTTGATGCATTGCATGTCAAGGTCTGTTGCCAAGAAAATCAGTGTGGCAGGGAAAAAGATGTTTCGAAGAACCACTGAAACGGTCACAGTCCAGAAGTAATCACATCTGGTGCAGTTCTGAAAACTGTGACATACTGGTGGAAAAGCTGCAATCAATTTATCCACCAGACCTCTAACAAACATTTGTGGTGGAAACACACACTAGCATGTGTGCGCATAACCGCCTTTCAGCAAGTAAGAGGAGGGAGAAAAAAAGTGGCTTGAGCGAGGGTCACCTCTTCCTGCAGCATTGTGAAGATAGTGGGGCTCATTACGAGTTAGTGGTAAATCTGCTGAGATACCGCCAAACTGTAATATCATTACTGCCACTTAGTCTGACAATATTTCTGACATATTACAAATGGCCCTATTAGCCCCCAATTAATTGGAGTCCATTTGATTCCAAGGAGGATTTCAGTGGAATTACAGTGGTGGTAATTTCCGCAGGTGGACATTCTGCCACAATTTGGTGGAAAGTGGCAGATTTACTTCCAGTTCATAGCTGGAGCTGAATCCTGCAACTTTCTGCCAAACTCATAGATGGGCGGTGCAGTAATGTGGTGGTAACGGTATGGTCGCTGCATTTTACCCGCACCGCCCAACGCAAAATAAGTCCCAGTGTGCGAGAAAGGGCTCATCAGAGATATGAAGGGCCTCACAGAGTTTTTCCACACTGATGATTTTGAGTTTTATTCTCACAACATGTGTCTGAAATACAGGTCCAAAAGGTTGCATTTCAGCATAGAGGGTATAGTGTTATCAATGCAGCAGACGTGCACTGCACAATTTCCAGTGACTTTACAGATCATTTAGACATAACGGGTGGTGAAATGTGGCAAACATTTGCTGTGTGGCACACATTCTGACTAATGCTTTAGCCGTACAGGGGTCTATGGTAAAAATAATAAGAGCACTGACTAAGCTAATAGATTTAGTTTTAAATGCATGACAATGGGAGTGCAGGACGGGTGGGTGAATGAACATGCCTGCTAGGATTAATGAATGAATGAGATCAAGAAAGGCTGTGTGAATGAATGGCTATGAAGATAGATGACAACATGCTTGGTGCCCTAGAGATGAATGAAGGATTTTGAGCTGAATTAATGGAAGTTTAAGACCATATGATGGTGTGAGGATGTATGGACAGACACATGCATAAGTGTGACAGGACAGAATTGGCACATTAATGAGAATGAGGGGATAGGTGAATGGAGATGGGGGCATACCAGAATGAGTTTTAGGTAGGGTGAGTGACTGCTGGATAAGGAACAGGGCAAGAGATCACATAATGGAGGGTAAATGATCTGATGGGAAGGGGCATAACAATGAATGAAAAGAGAACAAAGTACACCGTTAAGGCAAAGGTGGTGAGAGGGTACACCACAGCAGGAGAGAAGGACAATGGAAAGGCAAACTCAGAAAGAGTTCCCAGAGAGAAGGAGAGGGTGAAGGAATAAGCAATATAAAAAGAGCATATGCAAATAGTAAATGTAAAATGTAATTGCTAGACCCTTCGTAAGGTGCTGGCTGTACAGCAATGCCCCAGACATTCTTCATCACGGGCATCCTCTCCTTCTCATAAACGAGTTGGAGGTAGTGAGATCTCAGGATGGCTGGCCCATACATTCGGTGGGCACTGAAGCCAAACGTGCACACTCGCTAATGATATTGCCTGTGTCCTCCAGCTGCAGCAGTAGCCCATATCATCTGATGGTGTCCCTAGCCACGCTTGCTGTGTGCTGTCCATCTATAAGACCCCCCTATAAACAGCCTCTGTGATCCTTCCCGTTGCCCCAGCTGTAGCTAAAAAGCGCTTTGGATTAAAGCGCTATATAAATAAAAATAAATACAAACGTGCTGTGCTATCCCTCCATGTCAGAAGATATGCAACAGTGATAGAAACTAAAAGAGGATTTCCCATCACAGATGCGTAAAGTGTAAAATGGAGGCCATCTTCCAAGGAAATTGAAGCGTGCAGTGGAGCATACCTATGAATGAAAACCTCAAATATTAAACACACTTGAAAAGGGTCTTCTTTTACTTAGTAGGATAGTGTCTATTTATGGGACTGTATTGAACACACGAGCAGTTATTTTTCAATCAATGAGTATTGTCGTATTTTAACGGGTTAATATAGAATGATTAAGCATGTTTCAATTTGCCCATTTTGCCTTTTCTGGTGACATGCGCATCAGCTCCTGTAGGAGAACTACCTTCCAAGATGTTGACAGTGCTCCTGCGCCGCTGAGGAAATGTTTCCACGGTGGCTACATTTCTAGGTTGTATTCAAGGATCTACGTTAAAACAACACATTTGTTTAATGCAAGGTCGGCATATTTGAATGTAAAACAAAGTTGTTTTTCTTTTTAAAATGCTGAGAGAGACCACCCGCAGCCCCACCATGCCCCCATTTTGAAAGATAAACCAACCCCCATCTATTTTTTTGTTTGTAAACGTTGTTTTTCATGAAAGGTGTTCTACCTCGCAGTTTTGGTATGTGTTTTGTAGTGATACCGTACCCAGGCATACAGTTTCACACCAAAGGGGGCTTCCCTGATGCTAGCCACAGAGTAGCCACGGTAGAAATGGACGTCACCCCTGTTACGTTCTGGCTCTGCGCGGAGGCAGAACGTTGAAGGCCTCTGAGGTAGGCCGCAGTGGCGCAGCTCCGGCCGGAGCGAAATGAAACACGCCACACGTTGTTAGAGTCTGTGCCCGGAACTGCCTCCCTTGCGCGGGGCGGGGCTTTTATTGAGACGCCCTGCGTCACCGCGTTGCGGGGCGCCGGGCGGATATAACATTTCTCCTTTATTATTTATAAACTTAACAACTAAACACACCCACACGACTAAACCCATGCTTATGAACACAACAATACAGGCACTTTTCACATTCACAGTTCTCGTGGTGTAAACTACCACACATAGTCCTTGAGCCTAGCTGGCGGCTGGGTGGAGGTTCTTAGTCCGTATCTCCCACCCCGGGATCTGGGCGCCGCCGTATCATCTGATCTCTCACCTTCCACCTCCGGCTCACCCAGGTCCAGTTCACCCCACTGCTCCCACGTTCTGTCACCTTCATTGTCTTCGCTCTGAAGATTGACAGGTTCGTCTTCGATCAGCGGAGAGTCATCATCTTCTTGGGGACAGTCCCCATCAGTCCAAAGGTTGCGCGGCACCGCCTTGAACCACGACGCATTGCGCGTCACCTGACGGTGCCCTCTTTGCACGGTTATCATGGTCCCTTGTGTCTCGCGGACGGTCCATGGGAGAGTCTCATAGCGGGAGTCCATCTTGGACTTCGTCAGGTTACGTAACATGACCACCTGGTCGCCCACCTGGTGGTTGGAGGGTTTCGACCTCCTCTTGGCACTCATGTGGGCATTGGCATCTGTTCTCCTTCTTTCCGTGCGCTCATTGTCGAGCTCGTCCGGTCGTCTGCTGGGGTGATGTGGAATGGACGACTTTATGACGGTGCCGAACATGAGATCAGCTGGGGGGACACCCGTTGTGCAGTGCGGGGTGACCCTGTAGTTTCTCAGGAAACGACAGAGGTCGACTTTCCACGGACTGGCATTTCCTTTTGATAACCTCAACACTTTGTTGATTGTTCTCATGAACCATTCCACATTCCCATTCGCCTGGGGCCACCTTGGCATGATGTGGTGAAACCGGATGTTCAGATCTTGCAGGTAGTGTTTGAACTCCTCCCCTTGGAAAGGTGCGCCGTTGTCACTTTTGATCGTGGTGGGTAGTCCAGGTGTTGCGAACATCTTCTTGATGGCCGGGATGACCACTTCCGCCGCCGTGGATTCAATCACCTCGACTTCAGGGTATCGGGAGTGATCATCGATGGCCACCAGGAGGTACAGGCCCTCTCGTAGTTTGCAGAAGTCAATGCTTATTGAGTCCCACCTGCCAGAGCCTCGTTCCGCCGACTGGATAGGTTCTGGATCAGGTGGGGCTCCGGTTATCAGGCATGGTAGACTAGTTTTTCCACTTTTTCGTCTATCCGTGGGAACCACACTCAGTGTTGAATTTGGGCCTTCGTTCGAGCCATCCCTTGGTGGCCCTCATGGGCGAGGGCCACTATTCGGTCGTGCAGGCCTGGCGGGATGACGATGCGATTTCCATGGAGCAGCAGACCTTGCTCTGTTATCGACAGATCTTGGCAGACGGTGAACATCCCTGTGAGGAACGCCTTTGCTTCTTCCGTCCTATTGTGCATGTTTTTCATGAAGGACCTCCAGTCCCCTGAGATGATGGCATCCTTTACCAAATCGCAACAGGGGTCATTGCATGTTTCTTCTGCGATGTCATCAATGCTGACAGCCTTCAGCCTCATGGCCCGCACCACCTGGCAGATGTGCTCCTCGGTCTCTTCGGCCACCTGAACCTCCTGTGGCGTCGCCACCCAAGGGTGCCTTGAGAGGAAGTCCGCTGGGTTGCCGCTTCCCGGCTGATACGTCAACTCGAAATTAAACTGCTGGAGATGGAGCAGCCATTTGGCTATTCTGGCCAGTGGGTGCGAGGAGGTGCCCATGAAGATTGGTAGGAGGGGTTTGTGATCTGTGATTGCCGTGAACCTGCAGCCGTACAGATAGAGGTGGAAATGGCAGCACCCCCACAGTACGGCGATTGCCTCCTTCTCAATGTGAGAGTATCGCTGCTCCGTTGCCGTGAGAGCTCGTGATGCATAGGCGATGGGTCTCTTCTCGCCCTCTTTGGTGACCTGCATGAGGATGGCCCCCAGGCCGACAGGGCTGGCATCCACGTAAAGTTCAGTCGGAAGCGCTGTGTCGTAGTATGCCATTTTCGTATCCACGGAAAGCGACTCTTTGATATTTTCGAAAGCTTCCTGGCATGCTTTCCTCCATTCCCACTTCGTGTTGAGCTTGGTAAGTTCTCGAAGGGGTTCCGACAGAGTGGGCAGGTTCCAGATGAATCTCCCACAGTATGTGGCCATCCCCAGGAAACTGCGGACGTCGGTGGGTGTCATGGGCGGACTCGCGGCCTGTATGTCAGCAACCTTCTGGGGGTCCGGTGAGATGCCAGTGCTGCTAAACTTGTAGCCAAAAAACGATATCTCCATCTTGAAAAATTCACACTTTTCCTTATGGATGGTTAGGCCCGCATCTTCTAATCGGCCCAGAAGCATCTGTAGTCTTCTCAAGTGTTCAACTTTGTCCTGGGCATGGATCAGGATGTCGTCACTCACATTCAGGACACCTGGTATGCCCCGGATGACTTCTTGAATGGTCTGTTGGAAGACTACGGCCGCCGAAGATATCCCAAAGCTTAGCCGCTTGTATCTTCACAGACCCAAATGTGTGGAAAATGTGGTTATGTACCGAGAGTCCCTCTGTAGCTTCAGCTGGTGGTATCCTGCTTTCAAGTCAACCTTCGAGAGGACTCTCGATCCCGTGAGGTCAGCCACAATTTCGTCGAGGGTTGCCATGATGTGGCACTCCCTCTTGATGGCGGTGTTCGGGAGGCGCATGTCTATGCAAATGCGGACCTTTCCCGGCTGTTTCGGTTTCTTTGTGACTACCATCGGGGACACCCATGGTGTCGGGCCCCGTCACCTCTTCTATAATGCCAGCTTCTTCCAACGCTCTAAGTTCTATCTCCACCTGTTTGCGCATGTGGAATGGGGTCCTCTGGTGTCTGACGGACTTTGGCTGGACCGACTTATCAATATGGAGCTTGATCGTCTTTCCTTTCAGACACCCAATCCCGTTTTGCAGGTTGGGGTACTGTGCCAGGATGTTCTCGATCTCTTGGGCTTCCTTGACTTGACTGACGAACTGTACCAGCCCTAGATCCTCAGCCGCTTCGCCACTCAGAAGGCATTCAATCCCCGCATTCACTACGTATATTTTGGACAGTAGCCTGTTTTCACCATGGCTGAGGGTTGTGCGGAATCTGCCAACCACCGGTAACGGCTTTCTGCAGCCATATGCAAACAGGAGAGTGTCTGTGTTCTTGAGGGCTGGTCGTGGTTGCAGTGTTTGGAAGGTGCTCGTGGGAATGACGTTCACCAAGGCTCCCGTGTCTATGGTCATCCATACCTGCTGGTTTTGGAGGGTGACCTGGCATTTGCGTCTCCGGAGCCCTTTCTTCTGCATCGCGTGCCCATGATCCAGGGCTGACACCAGGTAGACTTTCCTCCCTTTGGTCCGCTGCTCTCTACCAGGGTCCTGTTGAGTCACTGTGATGTCATCCACTTCTTCCTCGGTCGACGAGTTGGTCATTTCAACTCACCTCGTGATTGCCTGCTTCTTTTTCTTTGTTCCACTCTTCTCATGGGGGCTCTGTGGAGGCGGTAGTGGAGTGCCCGATGATCGGCACATCTTAGCATAGTGGTCCTTTCTGCCACATGGCCCACACGTTGTGCCTTGCACCGGGCAATTTTGCAGTCCATGACGCAATCCACCACACCATCCACACTCCGTGGGTCCCGGGGTCCATGGCTGCCATCTGGCTGGTGAGTAGTTGCCGCCAGAATCATCTCTAGTGGACTGTCTATTGGTGACATGGGCCACCATGGATGACGCAAGGGCAGGTTGTAGTTTTTGCAGAGTCATGCCCATGTTGGCGGCCCTGGCATGTGCCAGCTCTCTTTGGCGACCCAGCTCCAGAATGCGTGTTAGGGAGATGACCCTCTCACCCAGCACCATCCTTCTTAGTTTCTCCGATTGGATGCCGTTAATGAGTTGTCTCCGGATTTCTTTCTCGACATCCGTGAACTCACACGACATCGCCAGCTTCCTGAGCCGGGTGTGGTAGGCATCCAAGGTCTCCCCTTCTGCCTGAAAAGTGGTGCAGAATATGAAAGTTTCATAATCAGGGTTGAGTTGCGGGAGAAAGTGAGCCGTCAAAGCGTCTTTCGATAGTTGGTAAATGTCCTGGCCATCTGCAATGGTTAACGGGTTGAAGATTCGTAGCACCTCGTCCCCCACATTCAATAATAGGTGCAATCTCATTTTCCTGGAGGAGGTTACGTCTTTGCACTCCATTGCCATCTCGAATTCTTGGAGCCATAGCTGCCACCGGGTGCCAACCGACGATGGATCCGTGAATGGGTCAAATGGCTGAATCATTGTGGAGGAGCTGCTTTGTGGGCGAGCTGGCGGTGCCGACACCAACAGATTCGCCGCGAGTCTAGAGGGCGTGCCGGGCCTGGGGGTGGACGTGCCGGTCGCCATGGTGGGGTTTCGTCGTCACTTGATGGTCCCTTTTGAGGCCGACCTGTGAAGTGTTGGCGGATGGGGCCGCTGCCTCGCTCCAGGTGCCCGCTGCCGAGATCGCATGTGCTCACACATCAAAGAGCGGTGCCAGTGGCCCCCCAGATGCTGGTCGGTCATGCGTTGCAAGAGGAATGAGATGGTAGGGCGCCAAGCACGTGTGCTGGGTCCCGTTTCCTTCGTCGCCAGTTTTACATTCTGGCTCCGCGCGGAGGCAGAATGTTGAAGGCCTTTGAGGTAGGCCGCAGTGGCGCAGCTCCGGCCTGAGCGAAATGAAACACACCACACGTTGTTAGAGTCTGTGCCCGGAATGAGTGACCTTTTGGGAGATGAACATGCAATCATCAATGTGGAAATAAATGTCTGCAGCATTAATCTGTAAAGCTCCTCCCTCCACACTGGTACATCAGCCTTAGACTGTCTTCAACTAGTTTGCACTTGAAAGTGGAATAGAGGATATTGGAATGGGAGCAACCCTTGATGAAGAGTGCCTGGTCTAAGGATGGGCACGGGACAATGCAAGGGGGGAGGAATAAGTTGGGTTTAAGAATGGAAGACTCATGGCAGGAGTAGTCATCCAATCAGTGTGTGTCTCATGCCAATTCGATGAGTACTCTAACGAAAATAAATGACATCCAAAACTTCTTTGCATCCTTGCAAAAATCCAACACCCCACACTACACAATAATATCTTGGTCACAGTGGGGTTGGCTAATTTGTAGCAAAAATTAAAATAGTTGTATATGTGTTTTTTTGACAATGCAGTACACTAGGTTGTCCATTACACAACACTTCTCATCAACGTCTCCTAATTCCAATATTAGCAGTATATTATTATCAGCATAGGATGCAAATAAATAGGATATTCAGGACTATTCTGTCATTTATTTTTTTCTCCAACAAATCAAATGTAGGCAATCAAGAATCAGCTTCCAGTGATCACCAACAACCCAACTACACACATCAACCCTGTTGCATGTCTTGCCAGAGAACTAAAGTGGGATGATGAAGGAATTAGGGACATATGGTGGCAATTCTTTTCATTGCATTTCTTTCAGCAATAGGATATATTAGTGCCAAAGCTAGCCTAACCCATTTGGAAACATACATCATAAGGCTCTATAAGAATCTATATTAGTAGGATTTGCACATGTTTGCCACTCAGGTGAAATATAACTGCTGTGTATTCAAACCTAATTGGTGAGCCCTCCCCGACAAATTAATTTCTGAACTAGCATCTTCAAAATCATATCCCACTGATATTTTAAACATATGTCAATATTAATGGTATCACTATTATCTGCTTCATATGTGGGTCACAGGGCTGATAACAATCCATACCCCTGAGACAAAAGTAGGCTGGGTCATGGCAGGTGTGGGGCATGGGAGGTGGGTAAGGCACTCCATGTGCTGACGAAGAGGTGGGGTGAGTGGCTGAGGGTAGCAGCGAGCAACAGACTTGGTGGGAGAGACACAGGTGGAAGAAAAAAAGTGGGCAGATCCCATCGCCAGACACTTTCTAAAAGGTGTTAAAATAAGGAGATGCATTGTGACATATATGTATTCATTACTTCCTGCTAATCAGCGGCTTGCAGAACTGTCCACACAAACACTGCAGTGACAACTTTGTGCAAAAGGCAGCTTACAAGTCTCATATGGGATCTCAAGTCATACCAAATCCTGTCAGCTATGCATAATAACCAGTGCTACAGCTAATCATTACACCATTTCTGGACACTTCGAAGTCCAGAAAAAATGCTAAAAAACTTTGGAAACATAAAAACACCGGCACACTGTTTAAACTGAGTCTTTCAGTTGTGGGGTCTGAACAGTATTGCTAAGCTTAGTTTTGTTAAACTTTCCTTAAAGCCCCTTCTACCCTTCCCTCTGGCTAGATTGGGACGTTTTGCACATCCAATTGATACTGGTTTTATTTTGACACTGGAAAAACAGAAGACTGAGAAGTTGTACTAGTCCTATTGTCTTAATAGTTTACTCACATGTTTTGGTTGTCATTGAAGTCGTTTACACACAAATGTAATGCATAAACGTATGTTGACTTCCAGAATCGTGTACTTCAGGTATTACTCCTCTACTTCTGGACCTCTGGCACATATATTGAATGTGATATTTTCAGCACTATTAGTTTCATCAAATAGGGATTACATTGATGGAAAGTAGTGTGCCGTACTAGTAATTCCTGACAACATGCTACACTTGCTGGTATTTCAATGAGGCTGATGTCTTGATTATTTCCCATCATTGATAAATCATTCACACATGCCTAGAGGGCACTTTTTACAGCTAAAGGATGCAGTACTTTTGTTGTTCATCAATGTGGTTCAAAATGATTGTTTCAAGAAACTGCACATCTCTGGATATGTTATATCAGCTAGCCTTCCTAGTATTGAAAGAACTGGGTTAGGAGAAAGACAATCATTAGCAAAAGTAGAGTGAGCTATTCATAGACGCACAAGGGACTAGCACAATTTCACGAAGCCAATTCGCCATTCTTTGATAATTGAAATTCCATTTCACAGTTCGACGGCTTCAGGACTATGCGTAGATTATACAACACAAGTATTCCCATAGCTGCTGCAATTGACCTGATTTTCTGGATGTTTAGAAGCACATTTTAGCAGCCGACATCAAAAACAACACACACGCTTGTCGTTATTTTGGGCACTTGGGGCACTGGCTGATATATACATTATCAAAAAAATATGATATGTGGGTTCAGGTGACATGGTACACCAAGGTGTCAAGTGGGTTGTAAACGACACCGGAATCCCATTATTGGACAGTACAGTACACTACCAATGATCTGTTTTTATACTGCATGATAAAGAATGTGCAGAATTAACAATTGTTGAAATGCACACTTCAAGAGCATGGTCTGCAAATAGGTAGCAAGTAAATATCTTAACAGATGATACTAACATATGTCTCCCTAGTAAGTCCATGTCTGTCTTTTTGTAACAAATTGTATTTGTAAATGCACTGATTAATTAAAAAACACAAGTGTTTTAGTGCAACCGAGTGCCCTGGTTCTTTTCTGTTTGTTTGATTTAACTGGTGTCCCTATATAGAGAGGGTTGTTAAGGTTATCAGACAACAAGTTTTTGTTAAACATTATTGTGGTCTGCTTTCGGGACCACCAAGGATGCACCCACTGAGAGGCTGAGCGTCAGTTTCTGGGAGCACTTGGGTGTTTTTATATATATTTATTTATATATAATCAATTAAATAACTTTGTTATAGGGACGTTATGGTTACAAATAAAACCGAAAAACCTCAGAAATTTCACAGTTATGTTAAGCTAAGCAACCATAACTCATGCCACCAACGTGCACTACTAAGCCTAACACCCAGTACATCAAAGATGACATCACAAACGGCAACAAAGTGATAAGCCATCTAAAACTGTTGGGACCTGTAGAAATATATATAGCGCTTTATAATATTTATAGCGCTTTAGAGTATATAGTGCTGTAATAAATGTGATGGCATTTTGTTGCCAGAAATAATGTCACACAGATATAGCCATCTTTATGTTGACAGTATAACATGTGAATAGGTTGCGGGTGGCATGCAAGGTACAGGATTTATAATGCAGCAAAAAAGCTCAATGTGAAACTGCAAAGTGTAAAAGTGCACCAATTTTTTTTCCTCTCTTGAATACCTCATGCATAGTAGACTAAATTATTTATAACTGACTGACTTAATTAACCATTACTAATCACTAATGTTAACTAACTCCTTAACATTATAATGTAAGTCCTGTGTGCAAAATGAGGTGAAAGGAACATTTGTTTTTAAAAGTGCACTTACATATTTTTTTTCTTCTCTTCTGTGTTCAGTTTGCAGAAAGCAGAAAGCCTGCATACCAGGAAATGATATTAGATACAGTTGCTCCATGAGCAAAGATCACATTGTATAAAAGTAAAGAGTGCAGTTGAAAAAAAAAATCCTTTTCATATGATTGGAGGAAAGTGTCTGCAGATAGGTCACATAGGCAAAGTGGGTAGGGGCAGAGTCCTGCTGAGGGGAAGATTGTCAGAGAAAAATTAGTTTGGGATGACTGGGCTCTGAGACAGATGTGCCTGGTCTCACTCAGCACTGGCTGGAGAACCCTCTGTTCTCGCTGCGCATTCCAAACATCCAAGATTAACAGGGGCGGTTTGTTGGCTGGGGCTGCTCTTCTGAGGCGAGTGAAGGAAGGTTGTGTGTGGGAGAGAGCTACAAATGTTTCTGGTAAGCAGACAGTTTAAGTGAGGTCACGGTGTGCTGTTGTACGAATGAGCGATCCAAAAATGTCATTTTGGCAGAGTAGCCAAAAGAAATCCCCTGCATTTATTTAGTCATGTTATAATGTTACAAAGTGAATTTTGCTCTGTCTCTGTATTTTTTCTCTTCTTGTTTTGTTACAGATAACAATGCAATGTACATGGTAAGATGTTTATTGTGAATTTTATTTGTTTTCAATACAAACAATATATAAAAACAGATTGTGTAGAGAGTTTTTTTTTTCTTATTGCATTTGGAATAGCATTTGTGACACAGGGAAGATTCCATTTCTTAGGTAATACATTTGTCTATTTGCCCATGTAGATAGAATAACAAACAGAATAAGCTGTTATGAAATAAGTGTGTGTGTATGTGTGTGTTCCCCTTGCATGTTGTTTGGGGGATTCTAATATATATATTTTGCTGGAGGTCTATGAGCCAGCAACACCTATGGGCATAGATCACTGGTGTAGACAAGCCTACCAGCCACAGATGGTATGTGGCACTTTATGTAAAAGTGTTGGGTTTTCTTGGATGTAGGTCCAAGGCTCTCTATAGATCACTAAGAGTATTATAATAGTAAGGAAGGTTTTGTGTATGATGGGGTTATAAAGTAGGAAAGGAAAGCTATGCTCACCACTAAATAACCTATTACCACAAAATACAGCCAGTAGTACATATTACTAGATTCTCCAATATAATGCAACAAAGTAAGGTCACTAGAATGATATGAGGCCAAACCAAATCTATATGCAAGGGTAAGTATTACCAAACTACCGCTCCATTTTTAGCGGTAAGAAAATACCACCAAACACCAAATTTACACAAAATATCCTACAAACCCCCCACTAATTTAGCCCCCTCTTGACAAAATACCACCAAACTGTGCAAAAACATGTATATCTAGATCTAAAATCTAATTGCAAAATTGTGTGCAGTTTTGTCTAATGGCGCCACATTTGTCTTTACAATACGTTGGGACCCCACCTCTAATTTTGTTCCCAATTTCCATAAGCATTCAGAATCAAGTCTAGAATGTAATTCCAAAGTTTCATGTAGCTTCCTTGAGTGGCACAAAAGTTATAAGCCATCCAAAAACTGCTTTTCACCAACCCTGCAATGCACAAATAAGCATAGATGCCCCCAAACATCTGAGATGTTTGCGGACATCACCGGACTGTTTGCGGACATTGGGGAAGAAAAATTACAGGTTTTTTTGGCTTTTTAAGGTCATATCCCATCCCATCCTGATCACCTCTCACCTCCCCATAGATTGTTTGATAAGTTTGACAAGTGCAATGTTGCGTTTTTTAATATGGTTTTATTGTGATGTTCGCGGACAACGGGTGCTGTCCGTGAATCCAACATGGTGGGCGTTTCCAAAAATCTGATTCACTTCACACTTTTCACCATTCAATCAGCGGGCGTGTCCAATGTCCGGGGACTTCACAATGGCCCCTGGATCAATCAGATACCCATAGGCGGACTGAACAGGGAAGTGAGTCCGCGGACCGAACCCAGATATCACTATTTATTTTTAACCTACATTTTGGTTGTTTTAAAAAAGAAAATACTGAACGGTTTTACACCAAATTTATCGAAGCACACTTTCGGGAACAAGCTGCCTCTCCTGCTTCGGATTTGGTGAAAATAGGTCCCGCGGTTTTCGGCTGTAGGTGTGAGCAAATAATTATTTCCATTGTGTCTATGGGTAAAACCACAGATTTTGAGAGCCCCCTATAACTTTGTCCCCCCTTGGCTAAAACTAACTAAACCTCGCAGGATCAATCTGGTGTAAAGTTTCGTGAGGATTCGTCCCGGGTGTCAGGGGGTGAAGTTATAAGCCGCCCAAAAAGTGCTCTTCCTATGGGTTGAGCAACTTAACCATAACTTCAGGGCCGCTACTGCAGGCCCCGTAGGCCCCGTAGTATATATATGGGATACATTACTCACCGTAATCGTATTTCTGATGCTTGTATCTGCTTAGATTCACATGCTGTGCATAGGCCGACATCTAGTGGAAGCTGCGGAGTATTACAGTTTGTTTTTCGAAAGTCGAAAAAGGGCGTCGACACAGGGCGTGCCAGTAATACTATCCCTAGTGTGACGTCCACTGTACCCATGATCCCTCACGCGTCTAGGATCCCCAGATTGTGTTTTTCCTGACATGAGGTAGCATGAGGAGTAGCGTGAGTACAGATAGTCCAAGCAGATAGACAGAAAGGTAAGACTACAAGCAACCATGCGCCTTCTCTCGGAGGGGAGGAAGGGTGGGTCGCATGTGAATCTAAGCAGATACAAGCATCAGAAATACGATTACGGTGAGTAATGTATCCCTTCTGAGGCTTGTGGAATCTGCTTAGATCACATGCTGTGCATAGATTAGCGAGCAGTACCAGAAGAAGGAGGTGGGATGTGAGAAGGGTCATGAGCAAACAGGTGTCTTAGAACCGCTTGTCCCACTTGTGTATCTGTCTTGGAATGAGTGTCAATGCAGTAATGCTGAGTAAAAGTGTGAATAGAGCTCCAAGTAGCTGCTTTGCAAATGGTGTCGAGGGGAACATTTGCAATGAAAGCCAGAGTGGCCCCAACAGTTGATAATCCACTTAGAGATAGCGCCCTTAGAGACGCGATCCCCCTCTCTGCCTGTAGCTACGGAGACAAACAGTTGATCTGTTTTCCTTAGCGGTCTGGTTTTATTTACATAGTATAAGACCGCCCTACGCACATCTAGGGTGTGTAGTTTCACCTCAGCCGAGCTTTGTGGGTTTTGGAAGAAAGCCGGAAGCTCGATGGACTGGTTTACATGGAACTTGGATATGAATTTAGGTGAGAAACTAGGGTGTGTGCGTAAAACCAGTTTGTCCTTGTGGATAGTAAAGAAAGGATCTTGCACTGACAGAGCCTGAATTTCACTGACCCTTCTTATGGAGGTAATGGCTACTAAGAAGGCCGTTTTATAAGTCAGGTGTTTGAGACTACTTTTATGCATGGGTTCGAAGGGGGGGGCCCATGAGCTTAGCTAGCACCACGTTGAGGTCCCATCCTGGCGGTGGGTTCGAAATAGGAGGGTGAAGTCTCTTTACTCCTTCCATGAAGGCTTTAACCACTGGTACTTTCCACCACGAGACCCTGTTATGGGATGTGGTGTAAGCCGAGAGGGCTGCCAGGTGTACTTTCAGAGAGTTAAAAACCAACCCTGCATCCAGCAGGTGGAGCATGTATGTTACAACGTTGGAAGGAGTGCAATCAACCGGGTTGATTTGTTTATTCTGGCACCAGATAACGAATCTTTTCCACTTGTCAAAGTAACAGTGTCTTGTATTTGGTTTCCTGGACTCTTTTAGAATGTCCATACACCTCTGTGGTAATTTGAGATGTCCAAACTCTATGACTTCAGGAGCCATGCTGCTAGGTTCATAGAGTTGGGTTTCTGATGCAGTGTTTGACCTTGTTGCTGGGACAGAAGGTTGTACCAGGCTGGGAGTCTGATGGGGTTGCACACCGCCATCCTGCGTAGGTGTGGAAACCATGGTTGTCTCGCCCACATGGGAGCAACTAGGATGAGCGTCATTGATTCCTTGTTCATCTTGCACACCACCTTCCTGATGAGAGGAGTTGGTGGAAAAGCGTACGCAAACCTCCCTGACCAGTTCATCCACAGGGCATTCCCCTGGGAGTCCGTTTGGGGGAACCTGGATGCAAATCCTGGGCATTGTTTGTTTTCGCTTGTGGCGAATAGGTCTATAGTGGGGAAACCCCACTGAGAGAAGAGATGTTCTACTACGTCTCTGTGAAGGACCCATTCGTGTTCTTCTGGGAGGGGGTCTCTGCTTAGAGCATCCGCTAGGGAATTGAGCTCCCCTGGAACATGTTGCGATGACAGGAAGATGTTCCGTCTGAGTGCCCATATCCATATTTTCTGGGCAAGCTTGGACAGATTTGGCGAACAAGTCCCTCCTTGCTTGTTCAGATAGAACATGGCTGTCGTGCTGTCCGTCCTGATTTGCACCGACAAGTTCAGTAGATGGGGCTCGAACGCCTGCAGCGCTCGGAATACTGCCAGAAGCTCTAGCAGATTGATGTGGTTCTTGGCTACTGAGTGAGACCAGAGACCCTGCGCTGTGTGGTGGAGATGGTGAGCTCCCCAACCAGTCAGGCATGCGTCTGTAGTAACCACTGCCTGTACTTCGGGATCGTAAAAGGGTTTCCCCTTTGCGATATTCTCTCTTGTCCACCAGTGTAGGCTCTGTACGAGTGTTGGCGAAACGACCACTAGATCGTCCCACTGACCACTTGCCTGAGACCACTGTTTCGCCAACCATTCCTGCATGGGACGCATGCGCAGACGCGCGTGGGGGACCAGGTAAATGCATGACGCCATCATGCCCAGTAACCGCATAGCTTTGCGTACTGTTATCTGTTGACCTGACTGATAATGCGGAATTTGCAGAAGTATATTCCGAATTCTTTCTTCCGAAGGGAAGGTCAATTCTCTCTGAGTATCTAGGATCGCTCCTAGAAACTGTTTTGAGGTGCTTGGCACCAGACTTGACTTCTTCTCGTTGATAGAGAAGCCTAATTCGTGGAGGAGGTCGATAGTCCTCTGAATGTTTGATCTGCAGATTCCTGGGGTTTCCCCCGTTATGAGCCAGTCGTCTAGATAAGGGTACACTGGGATTGCCTCCCTGCGTAGGTGTGCAGCTGCCACCGCCAGTACCTTGGTGAATACCCTTGGTGCTGAAGCTATCCCGAAGGGTAGTACCTTGAATTGGTAGTGGCGACTGTCCACCTTGAAGCGCAAGTATTTTCTGTGCGCCGGGAGCATGGAAATATGAAAATAGGCATCTTTCATATCCAAGGTTGCCATGTAAATCCCCCTTTTTTAGGAGTGGGATTACCTCTTGTAGCGTGGTCATACGGAATTTTTGGGGCTTGACATACTTGTTGGCAGGCCGTAAGTCCAATACTGGGCGCATTGTTAAATCTTTCTTTGGCACAAGGAAGTAAGTTGAATAGATACCCTTGTTTACCTGGTGTCCTGGGACGAGTTCTATCGCGTCCTTTAGGAGCAGATTGTAGACTTCCTCGAGGAGGATCTTTTGATGTTCCAAAGAGTGGACCTTTTGTCTTGGAGGGTGGTTTCGGGGACGTTGCAGTAATTCTATACAGTACCCCTTGGATACTGTCGACAGCACCCATCTGTCGGATGTTATCCCTTCCCATGCCTGGGTGAAGCTGGATATTCGTCCCCCTACTGGGGTTGCATGGGAAGGGACCCTGAAATGAGCGTCACTGCTTCGGTGGAGGCGTGCCGCCTCCTTTACTGGGGCTGCCTCTGCCTCTACCACGTCCTTTTCTACTAGCCCTACCATACCCCTGGGTAGACTGTTGTGAGTTGGTGTTCCACTGTGTACCCTGGGTGTGGGAATAGCTATTACCTCTATTGGAATTTTGGCCGCGGGGGCGACGAAAATTGCCGTTCCCTCTTTGGTTAGGTGGTTTAGTAGTTAACTGGCCAAGGGATTTGAGGGTGTCGAATTCCTCCTTAGCGTTTTTTAGTGCGTCCTCGACTGCCTTTCCAAACAGGAGATCACTTTCCACTGGTTTGTCTAAGAGTGCAGCTTGTGTTTCTGCTCTGAATCCCGACTGCCTCAACCAAGCATGTCTTTTGATGACAGTCCCCTCTGCTATAATTCTACCCGCATTGTCTGCGGCGTCTAAAGTTGCTTTTAAAATGCAGCCTGAGACGTTTCTTCCCTCTGCACAAATGCGAGCTAGCTGGCCTTTAAGGGGTTCGGGAGCGGAATCTATTAGTGCTGCCACTTCTTCCCACTGATGGCAGTTGTAGCTGGCCAACAGTGTGGTGGAATTCGCGATTCTGGTTTGGTAGGCTGCCGTGGAAGCTACTTTTCTACCAAAACCATAGAGTTTCTTACTTTCCTTGTCGGGGGGAGCCTCCGAGGAAGATAATGGGGTTCCAGCTCTCTTGCGAGTGTTAGTTACGACTAGAGAGTCTGGCTTAAGTTGGCCTCTAATATATAGAGGGTCCGACTGGGCTGCTTTAAACAGCTTCTCTACTCTCGGGTTTACAGGTCTTGTCAAGTTTGGGTTGACAAGGGATGGTGCTATTCTGCGTTGAATAGATTTCAGAATGGGAATGGTCTGGGCTACTGTCTTCCTTTCCCCTATTAGTTCCTCCGCGAAGTCCATCTCTTCTTGGACACCTTGTGTGTCTATGTGGAAGTGGTTAGCTGCCCGAGAGAGCAGTTCATTTAGGAGGGGCTGATTATCTATTGGGGAATCAGACACTGGGGCTTCCCTTTCGACTGGTGAGTCCATTCAGAAAATATCTGGGCTATTTTCTGGCTCATCCTCGTCTTCGTCCTCCCCGTAATAGTCTGACACTGCGAGATCTTCTGGTGTCTCAAAATCCTGGCCCTCTATAAGGGAAGAGTCTCCTTGGCCTGTAGGGAAAAGGCAAGAATAGGGTTGGACCTCGAAGGGTTCTGAAGCCTTTACTGGTGTCTCGACCCGGGGCCTTTTATTTGAAGGGATAGGGTCCCTTGAACCTGAGGGAGAAGATTCCTGAGGGTTTAAAGCTATTAGTTGGTCAGGGTGTCTTTCGAAGAAATTTGCTAAGGAGGACATCCTTGACATTACTCTGTCAATGTCCTCGCATGACCAGAGTTTAGAGCTTGGGGTGACCCTGCTGGAACTCTCTAAGGACTGTCCCTGAGAAGACTTGGACGGGGAAGTCAGTTCTATTGTTGTGGGGGATTGCAAGGGTTGTTTCCTTTGTTGCTTACCCCCTTCCCCGTGGGTGGAAGTGTGTTTACCCTTTCCCCTATCTTTCGACGCCTGGCGTCGAGGATCGGATGTGGAATCCCTGTGTTTCGAACTAGGCTTCGAAACTGGGCCCTCCTCACTCCCAAGAGATGTACCCTTTCCCTGGGGTGTGGGCTGGGGATGGAAGCCGTGTTCGTCTCCGGACGAGTGATCTTCCGTGATGTTAATGGGCGAGGCACTCTGTGCAAGTGTGGAGGCTTGCCTGACGTCGTGCGGCGACCTCGACCGGGACCGCCCAGAGGACGTCCTTTCGGACCGCTCCTTTTGTGCCTCTTTCCGAGGTTTCGCCGACGTCGAATCTCGGGTGGGTTTTTTGTGTTTAGTGTGTGTATGTGTAACGCTCTTGTCGCCGGGGGACTTCCCCATAGTCGCCGGGACGGACGACCTTCCGAGGCCGGGGACGTGCGTTAGGCTGTCTTTCGACGCCTTGGTGCCCTCGCCGTCCGAAAGTCCGGCGTCGCTGCCGTCGCTGAAGGTACCCTCCGCCTCCATAGCTGCTAGCTTGGCGTGGTGGGCCCAACGCTTGGTGGAGCGGTCCTTAAGAGTTTTTGTCTTAAACCTGCTACAGGCCCTGCAACCCGCCTCGGGGTGGTCTCTGGGCAGGCAAAGGTTGCACGTAGCGTGCTTATCTACCCAAGGGTATTTTTTATTACACTTGGGGCAAAACTGAAAGGGCGTACCCTCCATACGCGCCTGTGGGCAGCGGGCAAGTGTGTGTAGGTAAGAAGGTGTTTCTAACCGAGTGTGGAAGTGTACCACCCCCCACTCTCCCGACGGTAGGGCCGAGGCCAGCGGCCCAGGCCCGAGCCGAGGCGGAAGCCTCAAGGCCCAATCCGTCGGGTTTCGACGTTGATCTCCTCCCCGGTTCGGCGTCGAGATGCTGGTCGACGTAGGGGTGAGAAAATGGGGCAAATTAGAATTAGTTTTAAGTGTAAATATGGCAAAGCCAGGGAACTCCGATGAAGTGCTTCCGACCAGAATGGCGGAAAAAAACAATCTGGGGATCCTAGACGCGTGAGGGATCATGGGTACAGTGGACGTCACACTAGGGATAGTATTACTGGCACGCCCTGTGTCGACGCCCTTTTTCGACTTTCGAAAAACAAACTGTAATACTCCGCAGCTTCCACTAGATGTCGGCCTATGCACAGCATGTGATCTAAGCAGATTCCACAAGCCTCAGAAATATATATATATATGTCACATCATCATTGCTCTGTCATTCACAATCATATCACATCTCCTTCAAGCACGCAACCTGTTCAAGAAAGTCTGCATATCCTACAAAGCAGTGACCTGCAAAAATCATGCTACCTGGCCGAGAAACACACACTCTTTGGAGGTCAGTGCGCCATCAGAAACCACACCACCATCAGAATGCAAACAAAGAAGTGCAAGAGTGGAATATACGGCAAAGGGCCTTTCTGTGCAATTCTACCAATGAAGACAAGACTCCCCCCCCAATATTTAAGAAAGAACCTGAAGAGCCTACATTTCTAACAACATCTTTCCAATCAGCGATCCTAATTCTCCACCTCCAAAGCCCCAAACTGCTTCCCCTACCTATCCCAACTCCTGTGTTAACCTGGCACCCTAAGGCTTGCCATGTGGGTGTACCCGCAATATACAGCACTCCAGTCCTATTAAGCCACGTGTACTGTGTTTGGACACTGTTTTCCAGCTTCAATCCATCTTCAAGTCGACTCAGCCACTGAAGAAGTGTGTGTAAAGGGAGCTCGAAAAATGCCTCAAGCATGCTGAACCCAAAGTCAACAAGAAAAGTTTTATCCAGGATGTTAACTGCAGCATCCATATACAAATCTGATCCCACCTACTAAATTGTATCTGAACCATCAATAACAGTACTGAAGGCAGAAACAGCATCAGTACATCCATGTATGGTAAGGTCCACAGGCCACAGACAGTCTGCTCGAAATACAAGTTGATATGAACAACATCAAAGATGGTTCAGTAACATGGAGGTTCAGGTGATGGCGTTTAAATCCCATTCAGCATATTCGAAGATCAGCTCTCTATGAATGAGGCTGTAAAGTGAAAGTTCTGTGTTTATGGATTGCTGAAGGTGGGCTGTCACTAAATAGTTGCTACTCTGCAAGAGTACAGGGATGAGCAGTGAATAAACCTCCTACTCGGCCCCACACTATTATGAAAATAGCAGTTATGCTAGTAATAAAGGGGAAACAGGCCCAGTCTGACAAGTATACCTCCTTTATCTTTTAGCAATTACACATCCTTGTACTCTTTCACAGCAGAGGTCATTTGATCACATCTTGGTGGCCAAGTTGTGCTTGCTAAATGACAACACGTTTTCACAATGTTCTTTTTTTGCAGAATCTGACTTCTTCTGCATGGATATGTGCTAATGTGACACCAGCGAATGGATGGTGTGCTTCTGGCAGACAAGAAAACTGAAATAACATAATTTTAGTGTTATGATGTTAGTCGTTTCTCTGCGAGGACAGAAGAAGGACCACTTTGTATATGCATGCCCTTATAACTTCTAGCTTTGGCTGCAGATGGCCGGCTTTCTCATTTGGTGATGTTCCTTCTGATGCATCAAATACATACTTAGCACTGTCAATCTTGGTGGCAGAGGTATACCGAACATTGGGCTTCTGATTCTCTTCATACTCCGAGCAAGCATTCTTTGGAACTCAAGATGCCACCGTCCGTGCATGCTGCATTCATATGGCTAACGCGTTCCAAAGTGCAGTAACATGAAACTGACCGTTTTTTAAAAAGACAGTTACATATTTTTGACAAATTACAAACTATGTCATTCATAATCAGAGGCGTTGCTAGGGGAGGTGCTAAAGGGGCTATAGCCCCAGGTCTTTTGGTTGTAGCCCCAGATAGAAGCTCATGTGCTACAATCAAAAAGCTAGCTAGCCCCGAGTCTCGACAATCCCGGCATAAGCTTAGCCCCTGATCTTTTCCAGACCTAGCAACACCCCTGTCCATAATCACATTGAAATTCTTTGTTTTAGGAAACAATTACCCGTTCTGATTAATTGAATATTTAAATATAAATGTAGGCGTCAACAGTACTTTAAATGATCTCATATACTCTTATCAGTCCTCCGAAATGTAAACAGTAGAGCCCCCAACAAGAAATGCAAATTAACGCGATTTCCAAAATATTCATGTTTACCTAAAATTTGCAATTCTGTATTCACGCTGTAGAAATCACCTTTAAAACTAAGTTTTGCAAGAAGAGGAGCGTGGAGGAGGTGTCAAGTAATACTGCAAATAGCTAATGTTATTCCATTCACTTTGTCACTTTAGCTGAAGGAAATCTGAAGAGAGAACGTGCCGCTACATTGACGTTGAGCCCTTATATCTGTGTTGCGTTAGGTATGTCACTGTTTACAAGTTTGTAGTTGTACTCTATCAGTTCACATGCACTAAATTACACATACATTGTTTCAAAACGTATGGAATAATATATAGGAAGCTATCAACTAAGAGGTTATCTTCCACTGAGAGGTTCCAAGTGACATTAAATACAGTAGAATAGGCCATTTCAGCTATCACACACACATCCCTCAGTGCCACCCAGTAGCCATCCCTGGAAGTTCATCTCCGGTTCTGAACCTCTGAACAATACATTGTGAGTATGAAACATATCTGGAAAGCATGCATATAAAAAAGACAATGCGATAAAAGAAAACTTGAATTAATGCCTGGCAGAGAAAATTATATAACCCCAGTTGTGAAGCCATAGCAGTTGAATATGAATACAACAATATGCAGCCATGCCTTTACAACTGGGGAATACAGCATTCAGAAAGGGACATAGTTGATCATGTCATACACAACATTAAGGTATCTCTACCCCACAAACCCTTCCAGAACAAACACAAACATTCCTATGAAAGGTGCAATACAGCAATACACAATACAACATATACATATTTGGTGTTCGTGTTTCATCAGGAAAGAATGTGTACCATGTGACAGCCATATCGCTAATTGTATACTAATGAGCACAGGGACATATGAGACCATTTTATATCTCCTTAACATATACACATTTCAATCAATATAAAGCAAGCTGGCAATTGTTTTACAAAATTATATGTGTCAGAGTTCACACTTGAAATTAGAAATAAAATACACATTTTCCTTTTTGATTTATTAATTGAAAGTTTATACAAATAACTAATTACCTCTGAATGTACACTGTTAAGCATTTCTGATAGTGAAAGTGCAAAGTAACGTGGAACAACTTATTTAAGTACAGATACTAATATGAACATAACAGAAAACCATCTGGTTAAGTTTCAGAGAACGAAGAGGCAAAGATTAATTGTCTTCATTGTCTTGCAAGAAAACAAACAACAACCCAGGATAATCCTGCACACCCTACTAACATGCTGTGCCCTGAAAGTTGTCTGCCCTTATACCCTAAAAATGCTCAACCCCATATCTTTCGATATCCCCACCTCCCCGAAACAATAGGCACACTTGCATTTCCAACAAAGACATTTATCTTTGAACTGATCAGAAGTGTCGAGATCTAGTAGTTCCAGTTCAACTGAGCCGTAGCTCCGGTATCCCAAAGGCAAAGGCATCAATTTGGCACAGTACTGAGGACAATTTACAAACCCTCCCGCCATGTCCATTTGCCCTCCCGCCATTCTGTCAGGTGGCCTTGCTGACATCATTTTATTTTATTAACTAAATGAGGAGGTTGACAATGCTGATAAACTACATTTAGAAGACGAAAAGTCATAACAGTATTCTAAATACACACAGCAGTGAGGAGATTATCAATGCCATGCATCGTTTGTTGTTTTTCAAAGAACAGAAGGGAAAGGACAGTATTTGGTAAGCTGGTGCAAGTAGAACTAAAGTGAATCACAACTTCCATTGTCCACCCTCACACACAAACACCCATTCCGCATCCCACTCTAATGCACCTCCGACCAACAGAACCTCATACACATCCCATTAATCACCACCCACACGCCACCTCCAAAGCAGAGACACAACCTCGTGCTAATCAGTGCTCACTGCTTAGTACTATATGCAGCAAGCATGGTTGAGCTGATAATCACTCCCAACAAAACATCACTCTTTTTCACCGATATGTGGCTGAACTCACCTACTAACACACCTTAGAGGTCCTTACCCCCACAGGCTACAGCATCCACCATATGAACCTCAAAAGCAACACTGGTAAAGGGCTCACTATTATAAAAAAAAACACATGGAAATGCACCCTACAAAAGCACACAGCACTTGCATCCAGGGAACTGCTCACCTGCAACCTTCTGCTCACCCACACTCAGATAGCTACCTACCCTCTGATCTACCAACACCCACTAACACACAAGTCCTTCACAGTGAAATCATAGACCTCATCACAGCAGCACCCATCAACATCACAACTAACATCTTCCGCAGAAATCTCTAACTGCCCAGAAACCAAGACTCTAATGACTTTACTTTTCTTTCTAATTCAATTATGAGTTTTAATATTCAGTCCACACTTCTCATCTCCCTGCCCATTACCTTGCCCGTTCCCATTCTGTCTCTTATCCTATTTACCCTCCTATCCTGACTTCATACTCTTTTTCTGATTACTATTGGTATCTGGAATGCCAGATCCCTATGTAATACATCTGATGCTACTTTGACTTGTTTCAATGACTCAATCTTCAGTTTCTTTCTCTCAGTGAAACTTGGATATCCCCTACCAATATGACCGCCTCTCGCTTCTCATCCACTTCTCATTTTTTCTATACCCCTCGTCCATCTGGTCGAGGCAATCACATTGCTTCTCAGCCCTCTTGGTTACAACAGACTTCAACTGGACTTTTTATTCCTTTGCCATTTTTCGGGTACATGTTCTTCCCGTTTGTCAAACCTTTTTTATTTCTTTTTTAATTATTTATTGTCTTCCTGGATCACTGCGTTCGTTTATCTCTGATATTGATCATGATATTTTACACTCTATTATTCCCCCTTCTTCTTCTCCACTTGGTAACTTTAATTTATATCTTGATTCCATTCACTCCTCCTGTGCCTTTCTTCCACTTCAGGATTCTTGTCATTTCTCTGCTCTTGACTGTCCTCCATCTCATTCTTCAGGATCTTCTCTTGATCACCTTTTCTTCCATTCCTGGTAATGCTCTAGCCTCCTCTCAACCCATCTACTCTTCTGAGCATCTTCTCTGTTCTTATTACCCCACGTCTCTCGTTCCCTCCTTCTACTAAATCTTTTCTTCATCGAGATCTTTGTTCCTTTGGCTTGTCTTCCTTTCTGCCCTCTCTCACATCTTCTCTCCCTTCTCCCTACTCATTCTCTGTTGATTCTGCTCTTGCTTCCTTACAAATGGCTTTTACTTCGACTTTGGATTGCCTCTACCCTGTGCACCCTTCCACTTCTTCACGCAAACCTCCACATGCCTGGCTTACTCTTTCTCTTCTTGCTCTCTGTTCATCCGTCAAGAAACTCGAACAACGGTGGGAAAAGGCTCAGTCTCTTCCTGATATTGAACTATTGACTACTGCTCACTCTTCTAACGATTCTCTTCTTCTTGTGAGCAAAAATAAATAGATGTCCTCTTTGATTCTTTCTCTGTCCCACCATCTCGATCGTTTATATCAGCTTCTTAATAATATTCGTTTTCATCGTCCACCAGACCATTCACACTCTTCCTCTCTCTCTCTGCCTTGGATCTTGCTGACTACTTCACTACTTAAGTCTCTAATATTCATGCTTCATTTCCATTTTCATCTTCTCCTTCCACTCCCTCCTCTCCTCTCTCTTCATCTTCTCCTTCCTTTTCTGTTTTTTCTCTACTGAGTCTGACACTGCTCATTTCCTTACTCATGTGCACCCCACTGCTTCTCCTTCTGACCCTATTGCATTTACATTGATCCCTCTAGTCTATCCTCAGATTAGTTCATACCTTACTCTTCTTATTAATCTTTCTCTTTTTTCTTCTATCTTTCCTGACTCTTTAAACATGCAAATGTCATTCCTATTCTAAAACAAAAGTCATAGGATCCATCTCTTCCTGCTAATTTCAGACATATTTCACTGCTTCCTTTTCTATCTAAAATTCTGCAGAGGATTGTTTATTCACAAATGTTATCTTATCTTCATCTTCATTCTCTTCTGTCCCTGCTTCAATCCGGCTTTAGGCCCGCTCACTTGACAAACTGCTATTTTGCAAGTCTGTTATTTTCTTCTTTCTGCTTGCCACAATAAACTTTCTTCTATCTTAATTTTACTTAACCTCTCAGGGGCTTTCGATAATGTTGATCACCCTACTTTGATATCTACTTTTTCCTCCTTGGGTATTTCTGGTTCTGCTCTTGTTTGGTTTAAATCTCATCTCTCTGGTCACTCTTACTCTGTGTCTTGGGCGGGTCAGCTTTCTCCTCCTCACACTCTTCTTTATGGGGTTCCCTAAACTCTGTCCTTGGCCCCCCTCTTATTTTCATTATACACTATTCCTCTGTCCTCTCTCATCTCTTCATTCAATTTCTCCCGTCATACCACAGTAAGAAATGGCTAGACTGGCTGCAGTAAAATGTCAGTCTAGCTACATAATTAATAACACTTGTTTGTTTTATCAAACATGCCCCTAAAAAAATGCCATGCCTGCCCCATGGTACGCAAGCGCCTTGCACTCAGACATAATCACATTCATTATGAATGGAATTATTTCTGAGAGTGAAGTGCTGGGCGAATAGAGGCCAGGTGCATGTCAGGCACTGGGGTCCCATGGTGCAGCTGTGGAATTTTTTACTGGGCCTAGATACCTAGTAAAAACGACCATGCACCCCCCCTTGGGCCCTATCGACTCACTGGCACACATCAGTTGGGTGAATCTGAGGTGCTGGGAGGGCCCAGGCTTAGCGTTTTCTACTGGGCATCTATCAATAATATAGAAAGAAGGTAGGACATATTATTCCAGACCAAAACAATAGAAATATTTTGACCCACATTTACAGCAGTAAATGATATAATTTCCATAATCTATGGAGGCAGATCGAAGAGATGATGTGTTCAAACCGTTTTTTTAATGAGAGGAGAGGGTGTGTGATAGTTATTAGAACATGCAGCAATTGCCGCTGTCACAGTATTTATTTTTATTTTCATGAATCTTTGCATAACATTAAGCACCCCTGATACATACACTGCATTTTGTGCGACCTTTCAGCACTTTAAATTGCATGCCTCCCCCCTAGGCCCTCCGGCACCTCACATGCACAGGTAATCAATTATGTTTACATATAAGGCCGCTGGGGTTGCTTAGGGGTCAGGCATGACATTGCATGTGAGGCACTAGGAATCCAGCAGACAGGGCTGGCATTATTTACTGGGAATACCCGCTAAAAAGTACCATGCCTGGCCCCTGGGCCCCAGTGCCTCACACAGACACGATGAATGTGAGTGTGTGTATGCAAGGGGTCACAGGGGTCAGGAATGGTATTTTATACTAGACATCTATCATAGATGGCCATTAAGAATATACCATCCCTGTCCGATGGGCCCCACAGTGCCTAACACATGCACACAATAAACGTGATTATGTGTGTATGCAAGGTGCTGAGAGCCCAGTGGGCAGGCATGGTATATTTTATAATACATCTATTATAGATGTTCAATAAAAAAATGCCATCCTTGTCCATTGGATACCACAGCGCCTCAGAAGGAGAGCTGATTATGGATGGTGGGGAGGGGGATTTTAAAATGCCTTTGATGTACAACCCACCTACTCCCACTCACCAAAATCAGCTTCACAGACCAGCACAAACACATACACACACACACAAACACACACATTCACACAACATTCACACAACAAGCACTCTCTCATTCTCATGAGCACCCATCATCATGCACTCATTCATACAGAATCATACTGCATCCATACACATATTTAAATAATAAATAAATTAGCACCATACAAACACGCATATCTACACAACATAATCACAGCAAGCACTCTCTTTTTCACATGAGCACCCATCATGCACTCACTCATAACACAAGCATGCGCGCATTGTAACGCTCACCTGGTTCCCACGGAGGCGCAGATCCTGGCTGGACAGTTACTGTGTCTTCAATTGAGAAGCGCAGGACTCGGATGGTTCTCTGGACCGGACCTCCTCTTATGGAATGTCTGACTTGTAGAGTAAGGTGTCTGCAGGCGGAAGAAAAAGGGATTAATGGCTGGTTGTTGGTTGGGCTTCTCCTCCTTATTCGTTTCTTCCCTGAGGCCGCCCAAAGTCTGAATGAGCTCTCACCTTAGATATGTAAATGCTGGGCTCTCCATCCTGCGACTGATGCAGGGGCGCTGGTTTCCAGTTACTTCACTGGGATTGCTTTAAGTCTCTTGTAGCCTCAGAGGGTTTAAAGCTGCTGAAGAAGCGATGCCGTCGTTTTCTGCACGAGCGGATGCTGGTCGGTTTGTAAAGTTCGAGAGCACCTTTTAATGAAGTCTTTGCCTTTGTTTCTTAGGTGCCGAAATGCTATATTCTGAGCATACGGATGCACGTAAGTATGAAGGTCCGTGCACGTGGAGGAGCACGTAAGTAATATGCTTGCTGACAGGTTTATTCGCACCTCTTAATGTCTTTTTCTTGATTTGCAGGTGCGGAGATGCAGCAGAAGAGGAGATGGTGAGGAGCGCACAGCTCCGGTAAGTGAAAATATAATTGTGTCCAATTTCCCCCTTTTTTGCACTAACCGGAGTTCTTTGTCTTGCAGGTAGTGGCCGCGGGATGCGGAAGATGCCGTGGGTTCAGGTAAGTAAGCGCGGCTGCTAAAACGTTGACCGGAGTTCTTTGTCTTGCAGGTAAAGGCCGCGGGATTCGGAAAATGCCGTGGTTTCAGGTAAGTAAGCGCGGCTGCTAAAGCGTTGCCTTTTGCTAACCTGATGTTCCTTTGCTGGCAGGTGCAGCCGGAGACTGGATCCCTGGATGGTAAGTGAAGATCTGACTTGTTTTCACAGGCTGGAGCAGAAGATATCACTAGAAGACTGGAGCTGACTCGGTGAGCGTCCTGCTGCAGATGCAGAATAACGTGAAGCACATTCTTCCAATCGGGTGTGGTTTAAATAGTGTTGAGGTGATTAGGTGTCTTCCTCCTCAGCCTCGCCCAAGAGAAAAAGAGTTCCTGTGTTCCAGAGTCAAGGAGTGATGCCAGCCCCTCCCAGGTAAGAAAGTAGTTCCAGATTCGGAAAAATAGTCCCACCCAGCAGAAGGCTGGGGCTTCATTTTGCCAGGACTTGTGAAGGTGAGTATGCAGCATGGTCTTCTACAGGTAAGTCCACCCAAGCACCTTTATCCAAAGTATGAGCCCGGCACCTCTGGCGCCGGGACTGGTGATTCTTATGAGCCTGGCGCCAACGGCGCCAGGACATGGTCCAGAGGGCCCCGATAGGGGTTGGTTGGGACCAGGGGCGGGGGTTGTGAGCCTGCTTCCGGGGATGTTGGGCTTGTCCTGACTCCTTGGAAACAGTGCTCATGACAGCACCCCCCCTCAAGGCCCCTCCCAAAATTGTCTCCCCCGGGGGTTTTGGTTTGTCGGAAAAAGTTCGGTGGAATCTTTTGATTAGGCGAGGTGCGTGGACGTATTCAGAGGGTTCCCATGATCGTTCTTGAGGACCGTAGCCCTTCCAGTCAATCAGATAGTATAGCTTGGACTTAATGATTTTGGAGTCCAGGATGTTTTTAACCTCAAATTCGAGTTCTCCATTAACTTGAATAGGTTCTGGAGCTTTAGTCAATCGGGTTCCAGGCTGCATTGGTTTTAGTAGAGATACGTGGAAAACTGGATGTATTTTCATGTGGGACGGCAAGCTTAATTTGACAGCCACTGGATTTATTATGGCGGTGACAGGATATGGTCCCAGATATTTTGGATTGAAGGTGCGAGGCCCTTTAAGAGTTAAATGTTTAGTGGATAACCAAACTAGGTCTCCAACCCGGTATTGGGGGGCCTCCCTTCGATGTCGGTCTGCTCCCTTTTTATACAGTTCTTTGGCTAATTGAAGATGGGTCATGGCTTCCTTGAAAGCTTGAGTGATAGCGGTGTGTAGATAATCTACGGCAGGTGTTCCGAGATCCTGAGGTGGATCAAGATTGGAGGTTCGAGGGTGAATCCCGTATAAGAGGTAAAAGGGACTTTTTCCGGTTCCTGAATGGATCGAATTGTTGTAGGCGTATTCGGCGATCCAAAGGATGTCTTTCCAATTACTTTCCGACTGTTGCAGCATGCAACGTAAATATTGTTCCAGAGTTTGATTTGTCCTCTCGGTTTGACCATCTGTCTGGGGGTGATGGCTGGTTGAAAGTCTCACATCGATTTGAGCTAGACGACAGCAATTTCGCCAAAAGTGCGATATAAACTGGCTTCCTCTATCTGAGATTAAAATTGAAGGGAAACCATGTAACCGAACAATGTTTTCGAGGAATTCACGGGCCAGGACTGAAGCTGAGGGCAAGCCCTTCAGTGGGATGAAGTGGGCCATTTTAGAAAACAAATCCACGATTACTAAAATAGTGTTGTATCCGGAGCATGAGGGTAAATCAGTAATGAAGTCCATGGAAAGGGTATGCCAGGGGTGTGGCGGGATGTCTAGTGGGTGTAATAGGCCGGCTGGTTTTTCTTTCTGACTTTTGTTTTGGGCGCACACCCCACAAGACATTACAAAGTCCTTGATATCCTTTCTCCATGATGGCCACCAGAAGTGTCTCTTGATCTTTTCTGAGGTTTTGGCAATGCCAGGATGTCCTTCCATTAAAGAATCATGGTAGCAAGAGATTACCTGTCTTGGTAAATCAGTGCCAGGTAAGTATAGTCGTCCTTGAAAATAAAGCAAATCCTTAGACACGGTGAAGTCCTTTCCTTTCTGTTGCCAGTTCTGTAGATCTGAAGGAGTCACAAGTTGTTTGGCCCTTGCTTCGATATCTTCGAGGGATTGCGAGGAGACCAGGCCCAGGATTCTTTGTTCGGCAATTATAGGCACGGGTTCAGGATTGACCATGTGTTCCTCCATTCCAATCCGGGAAAGGGCATCTGCTTTGCCATTTTTGTTGCCTGGACGATAAGTGATTACAAAGTCAAATTCGAAAAAAAACTGAGCCCAGCGAAGTTGTCTGGAGGATTGAGCCTTAGCAGTCTTCAAATACTGTAAGTTGCGATGATCGGTGATTACTGTGACTGTGTGTTTGGCTCCAAGGAGGTAGTGCCGCCAGGCCTTGAAGGCGGACTTAATAGCTAGAAGTTCTTTATCAGTGATGGTGTAGTTGATTTCGGGCGCCGAGAACTTGCGGGACTAGAATGCCACAGGGTGTAACTGGTTAGTTTCTGGATCCCTCTGTGATAAAACCGCCCCCATTGCCAAGCTGGAGGCGTCAGTCTCAACAATATAAGGAAGGTCCGGGCGCGGGTGTTTTAATATAGGTGCTGAGATAAACTTGGCTTTTAACTCCTGAAAGGCCTGTTCTGCCTCTGCTGTCCACTCGAAACGTTTATTCTTTTTTAAAAGAGCCGTAATGGGCTGAACTATTCGTGAAAATTCCGGGATAAACCTGCGGTAAAAGTTGGCGAAACCTAACATGCTTTGTACTCCCTTCACGGAAGTTGGTGATGGCCACTTGATGATAGCGTCAACTTTCCTCGAGTCCATGTGGACCCCGTTGGGGGTCAAAATGAAACCTAAAAATTCGACCTCGGTGACATGAAAAACACACTTTTCAAGCTTGGCAAAAAGTTTATGTTGGCGAAGCCTTTCAAGAACAGCTCTGACGTGTTTCTGATGCTCTGCTTCAGAAGATGAGTACACAAGGATGTCATCAATGTAGACGACTACACAAACGTCCACAAGTTCTCTAAGGACGTCATTCATGAAGTACTGGAAGGCGGCCGGAGCATTGCAAAGACCAAAGGGCATCACTTGGTATTCAAATAGTCCATACTTGGTGCGAAAGGCCGTCTTCCATTCGTCGCCTTCTTTGATCCGTACCAAGTGGTACGCTTCCCGAAGATCTAGCTTGGTGTATATACAGGCGCTTTTAACTTGGTCAAGGAGTTCCCGAATTAGAGGTAAGGGATACCTATTCTTTACCGTGATTTGGTTCAGGGCACGATAATCTATACAGGTCCTAAGGTCACCTTCTTTTTTCGGCACGAAGAACAGAGCTGAGGATACTGGAGACTTTGAAGGACGGATGAATCCGTTGGCTAGGTACTGGTCCAGATACTGTCGCAAATGAAGATTTTCAGGCTCGGTAAGGGCATAAATTCTACTACAGGGGGGAGTGGATCCGGGTATCAGGTCTATTTGACAGTCGTATGACCTGTGGGGAGGTAAAGTATTCGCCTGCTCCTTCTGAAAAACGTCTTGGAATTCCTGATACTCTATAGGCAGTTGCGGACTTTCGGATGTTGTCGCTGCTAGTCCAATACTGGGTCGAGGATAACAAGTGGGGGCACACTCTGGAAACCGTATTGTCTTTGCTCGCCAATCAATTTGAGGATTGTGTTTCTCCAACCAGGGAATCCCCAATATTACTTGGAATTGAGGAGCCTTGATCACATCGAACATGATCACCTCACAATGTCCATCTTGACTTAATAACGTCACTTCCGTGGTGGTATGGGTCACTGGTCCAGAAGCTATTTCCGTACCATCCACTGTGGTAATAACGTCTTTTATTGCCTTAGTACAGAGGGGTAGGTTCATCCTGGAAGCCATTTCGTGGTCTACATAATTACCAATTGCTCCGCTATCAATATATGCTTTAATAGCATGCAAACGATCTGGTTGCTCTGGATTCATGAGGACCATTGAAACTATGAAATGCGAGGTCAAAGAACTGGTTTTAACGCTCGGCAAGCGGACCTCTACACTTGTCGGGCGAGGTCGTTTCCCGGCTCCGGCCTTTCGGTATTTTTATCAGAAGCTCCCACTGTCTTCTTTGAAGGTTTCACTGGGCATTCTCGAAGGGAATGTCCTGAATTTCCACAATAGAGGCATAACTGCAACTGTCTTCTCCTGTCGCGTTCTTTCTGGGTTAAAGGGCCCTTCATGACCCCTATTTGCATAGGTTCTACGGCTTCAGCTCCCTTGGTGGAATTCTGTGGTTTGGAGAACACTCGAGTTTCGAACCTGGAGCGGTCTGCCTTCCTGTTTTGCAATCTGTGATACAATTGGACCACTAAATCGATGTATTCAGAACAATCCTGAGGAGGATTCACTACCTGAGCTAGAACATCTTTGAGTTCCCCCCGCAGACCTCTGTGGAACAGCGTGATCCTCTTCTCGGGCCATCTGGTTTCAACTACTAGCCTATTAAATGACGCAATATAAACCAGGAGATCCTTATTGCCTTGCCGTAAGGAAAGGAGTTCGTTATCCAAGGCCTGGCCCTGGGAATGTCTTTCAAACAGTCTTTCCATGCTGGTCTGGAATGCTTGGAAATCGTGAAGAATCGGATCATCCTGTGCAACTAGAGGAACCGACCAATCAGCAGCACTGCCGCTAAGATATGAAACCACAAAGGCTACCTTAGTCTGGTCCGTCGGAAAAGCAGCTGGTCTACACAGAAAGTGCAATCGGCACTGGTTGATGAAAACCGTAAACCTTTTAGAATCACCAAAGAAGCGTTCGGGCGGAGCCAAGGGCACATTTCCGGGTAGGTTGATTTGTACCGGACTGGCCGAGGCTGCAGGACTGTAGCTCCCTCCCGTAGGCAAAGGGGTTTGCCCCGCTTGTGATTGTAACAACTGTCTGGCAAGATCATCAGTTCGTTCTTTCGATACAATCAATTCTCTCCTCAGGGCATTCGTTTCCTGGCGGGCTGCATGTACCTCTGCTCTTAATTCCCCTAGTAGCTGGGCTAGTTGGTCAGTGTCTGAGGTTTCCATTGCGCCTGGGTAGGAAGTTATTGGAGGGCTTCGCGTTCTTTAACGCTCACTTGGTTCCCACGGAGGCGCAGATCCTGGCTGGACAGTTACCGTGTCTTCAATTGAGAAGCGCAGGACTCGGATGGTTCTCTGGACCGGACCTCCTCTTATGGAATGTCTGACTTGTAGAGTAAGGTGTCTGCAGGCGGAAGAAAAAGGGATTAATGGCTGGTTGTTGGTTGGGCTTCTCCTCCTTATTCGTTTCTTCCCTGAGGCCGCCCAAAGTCTGAATGAGCTCTCACCTCAGATATGTAAATGCTGGGCTCTCCATCCTGCGACTGATGCAGGGGCGCTGGTTTCCAGTTACTTCACTGGGATTGCTTTAAGTCTCTTGTAGCCTCAGAGGGTTTAAAGCTGCTGAAGAAGCGATGCCGTCGTTTTCTGCACGAGCGGATGCTGGTCGGTTTGTAAAGTTCGAGAGCACCTTTTAATGAAGTCTTTGCCTTTGTTTCTTAGGTGCCGAAATGCTATATGCTGAGCATACGGATGCACGTAAGTATGAAGGTCCATGCACGTGGAGGAGCACGTAAGTAATATGCTTGCTGACAGGTTTATTCGCACCTCTTAATGTCTTTTTCTTGATTTGCAGGTGCGGAGATGCAGCAGAAGAGGAGATGGCGAGGAGCGCACAGCTCCGGTAAGTGAAAATATAATTGCGTCCAATTTCCCCCTTTTTTGCACTAACCGGAGTTCTTTGTCTTGCAGGTAGAGGCCGCGGGATGCGGAAGATGCCGTGGGTTCAGGTAAGTAAGCGCGGCTGCTAAAACGTTGACCGGAGTTCTTTGTCTTGAAGGTAAAGGCCGCGGGATTCGGAAAATGCTGTGGTTTCAGGTAAGTAAGCGCGGCTGCTAAAGCGTTGCCTTTTGCTAACCTGATGTTCCTTTGCTGGCAGGTGCAGCCGGAGACTGGATCCCTGGATGGTAAGTGAAGATCTGACTTGTTTTCACAGGCTGGAGCAGAAGATATCACTAGAAGACTGGAGCTGACTCGGTGAGCGTCCTGCTGCAGATGCAGAATAACACGAAGCACATTCTTCCAATCGGGTGTGGTTTAAATAGTGTTGAGGTGATTAGGTGTCTTCCTCCTCAGCCTCGCCCAAGAGAAAAAGAGTTCCTGTGTTCCAGAGTCAAGGAGTGATGCCAGCCCCACCCAGGTAAGAAAGTAGTTCCAGATTCGGAAAAATAGTCCCACCCAGCAGAAGGCTGGGGCTTCATTTTGCCAGGACTTGTGAAGGTGAGTATGCAGCATGGTCTGCTACAGGTAAGTCCACCCAAGCACCTTTATCCAAAGTATGAGCCCGGCACCTCTGGCGCCGGGACTGGTGATTCTTATGAGCCTGGCACCAACGGCGCCAGGACATGGTCCAGAGGGCCCCGATAGTGGTCGGTTGGGACCAGGGGCGGGGGTTGTGAGCCTGCTTCCGGGGATGTTGGGCTTGTCCTGACTCCTTGGAAACAGTGCTCATGACACGCATCCATACACATATTTTCATAAATATATGAACATAGACTTACCTTAACATAAACTTGCCTTCCTGAAGTTTCCTCCTCAGCCCTTGCTAGCATGAACAAGAATCAGGAACCTTCCTGGTTCCTGCACATGTGTACAGAGGCCTGAGCCGGGGCGACGAGACACCCCACTCCAGCCTACTCTGCCTGTAGGTTTGAGGTGGCACAGGAGCACAGGAGCACCCCCACGCCCACACAGACATGCAGTTCCCAAGCCATCATTTCCAATGAGCTATGCAAGGCTGGGAAAGCAAAATGCCACCAAACTTGCATGGCTCATTGGGGAACTAAACTGCCAAAGGGAAGCAGTGTTTCCCTTTGACAGTTCAGCCAGGGCCAGCCCAGGAGTGCTTCCTCAGCTGAAAAAAGCAGGTGATTGAGCAGCAGTGTTTCAATGGCCCGTATCCTCGGCTGTCAGCTTCCCTATAATGGGCGAGAGAGGGCCAAGACCCGATGGGTAAACGCCCCCTCGCCCATTATGGAGGAGCTGCCACTATTTCCTGCACCAGATGAGAGTAGCTCCCCTTGGCTAAAACTAAGTAGAAGAAAAATGTAGTGCAAACTTGACCCCAGTGTGTAGGGTGTATGGTGGGTGTGAAGAAGTGTTTGGCAGAATCATATGCAGTACCCTTTGGGAACACCACACACAATTAAGACTACAAGTGTAAGTACAAATTCACCTTTGGTACAAAGCCGTACTACACAGTAAAGTGGTAGCGATGGCTGAGCAGCCAGACATATCTCAAGAGTAAAGTGAGCAGTATCAGAAGTTACACAAAGGACAACAGTTACTATGGTTCAAGCAAACACTGATTCAAGGTTTCTGAGTAAAAGAATATACATTAATTTACACTATCAGTTATAAAACAGTTCACTAATATAAAACAGCAGAAAATCACAATCCTAATACACTACAATGACTCCCAATCAATTCTGGACAAGTTAGGCTCAAAATGAAGTGTGAGCAAAATGGCACTCCAGTAAGTTAAAAGAGAGAAAAGACAAGGTTATCAACAATCAATCAGCACCAACAAGTTATAGGCAGGGCAATCTAGAAAAGGCTTACTACAACTAGGATTCAAGCCAATAGGCCTGGGCCAATGTTAATGGTTCAGAGGTTTTGCAGAGGATCACACAGATCAGAGTAGTTTGCGGTTAAGTCTTTGCCAAGAGTTCAAAACGAAGTTGGTCGTGAGAAAAGTTATTCATAGGAGAAGAGAAGGACAAGCCTTCAGAGAGGCGAAAGATTTCAAACACTTTCACTGCGGTCAGACAGAACGAACGACCGAATGTGCACAGTACCTTAAATGAAGCAGAATGCGGTAGCTGAGGCGGTTGTTCCTGGCAGTTCCTGCAGGTTCACAGTTCCTGAAGCGACTGTCGTGGTGACAAGAAGGAGGAAGACTGGAGGGTCCTGCACTGCCCAGGGAAGAAGACAGCAGCAGAGCAAAGCGTTGAATAAAAGGTGTGCTCCTTAAAACCAAAACAGGTTTCGTTCCTCCTGGCTAACCGGTTCACTGCAGTGATGCACAGCAAATTCGACCAAGAGAGGGAGGCCTGCGTTTGGTGTTTGGCGAGCTGGTTGGTCCCACCAAGCTCAAGGGAAGAAGATTCCTTGCAGATTTTCTCTGTTGTCGGAGTTTCAGGTGATTCAGACCTGCAGCAGGGCTTCAGCGGGATGTCCAGTAGTTGCAGCAGTTCTCTTCCTTCAGCACCTCGTTGGTTCTCTTATTCCAGTGGCTACTCTGCCTTCCAAGTCCCAGAGACCTGCTTTTATGTAGTTTTCCCCCATTCACACAGCCTTGCTGTCAATCACACAGCAGGGTGGCTGTCCTGGCAGGATAGCCACCTAGCCAATCAAACTAGAGTGTGACTTGAGTCTCCAAGGAGTCCCTGTGCAGGGGGCCTCAAACCCCTTCCTCACATCCTGTCCACCCAGACATTCAGGCATCTAAGGAGGGCTTCTGTGCAGAAACCTGGCAAAGTATGGTGAACAAGGAACCAAACCTGGTTTGGCTCGCAGAGTAAAACACGAGAATGACCTTTACAAAAAGAAATGGTGCATAAACCCAACTGGAACCAAATAAAAATAAAAGGGGTCCAGCGGATCAGAGTTTGAGGCTGCCACAATAGCCTCTAACGTAACCAAGGCTATTTCCATAGCTTGCGGTAAAATAAAAATGGTAGATGCCACTGCCACCAGCCAAATCTTAGAGAAAGGGGAACGAAAATGAGAATCAGACAAAAAGGGATAACTATTAACCCTTCCAGCACTCTATTGGAAGATAGGTTGTACTGGGTTTGTAAATTTAAAAAGACTAGTAAAGTCAATGGCAACTTTACATGTTCTGGGAGACAGTAGTCTGTCCCAGAAAATGGAGTTTAAAGTGAGAAGTCTAAAAAGACAACCCTGTGTCACTGCACTGAAGGTGCTGTGTGACACACAGTAAAAAGATGATGCCTAAGGAGTGGGTGAGACTCCATAGTCCATGAACAAAAGAGGTACAACACACAGCAAAAACACATGTAAGAGTGGGAAAAAAGGCTCACACTCTTACCAGGTGAAAAAAAAAATCCTAATAACCCACAAAGCTGCTGAGGGATTCAACGGGTAAGGGAAATTAGCCATTCTGGAGAATTCTCCCTAACAAGGAGCATGAACCAATACATGTGTAGGGGAAGGAGGGATAGGTGGAAATAACAAAACATTTGGTTCTTTTCGAAAATCTGAAAATCTCTTCTTAGGGCACCCTCCACTGCCCCACAGGAGCTACAACATCACAATAAAGAGATGTTTACATATGGATTCAGTTTGCAGCTCAGCAGGGGCGAAAATAAGTGATTGGCTTTAAAGAGCTTATCAAGTACAATTAAAATATATGCTTTAACTACGAAAAGTATACTTCCAGAATAGTGACACTGGTTGTAAAACAGTAGCACAACACTGCTTTTGTTCAAGTTAACCTCTGGAGCAGCCCTTTTAAATTAACAAGGAACAGATGTATGGATTCAATCTCTCTTTTTTCAGCCATCTTTGGGATGATACTTTGGCAGAACAGTGTACAAAAAACGTCAATAGTGCTGCAGGAACACCTGGACTGTGAGCAGGCTTGCGAAGAATTTGATTTTCTTAATGCCTTTCAGCCTTTTCTATTATACTCACTTTTCATTGTGAGTCCAATTTTCACTTGAATGAAAGAGAACAGTATTTTTACTGTTGTTTTCCAATTTGATTTGTACAAAATCATGAATCGACGGCCTAGATTCAAGATTGATTTTTCCTATAGAATACACGCCACACATTCACAATAAGGGAGGACGGGAAAAATCAATATTATAGACAGACGGTAGGAAACCAATTATTCCAGACCAAAACAATTGAAATCTTTTGACCCGCATTTACAGAAGTAAATTATAAAATGTCCATAATCTCTAGAGGCATACCGAAGAGGTGATGTGCTCAAACCGTTTTTTGTGTGAAAGCCGAGGGTGTGTGCTATTTATAAAAGCATGCAGCATTAGCCTCCACTACAGTATTTATTTTCATTTTATGCCCCATACATACACTGCACTTTGCGCAACTTTTCAGCACTTTAAATTCATGGTAGCAGAGAAATAGCAGATTAAAGCTGAACCTACTAAAAGAAAAGCGTTACCCTCTAGGTATACCACCACCATAGCAACACATTCCTACATGCAGCACAATGAGAGAATCGTGGTTTAAAAAATTACCAGAAATATCAGTCACATACTGTACTCAATGGAGCCTAACAAGGAAACAGTTCTCTTTCTAGACTGCACTTCCTTACAGATGCCGGTGGCTACAATACTCTCTTGGTTGCAGTCGGAGGTTATGCTAGGGGGAGCTGAGGGGTGTATCGCCCTGGGTCTTTGGCTGTAGCCCCAGATACAACCAAAAGGCTAGCTAGCCCCTAGTATCAACAGTCCTGGCATTAGCGTAGCCCCAGATATTTTCCAGACCTAGCAACGCCCCTGATTCCAGGGTTGCAGTATGCATTCATAAATCATAAAAAAGCACATCTCTTTTTATAAAACAAGCATGTGATTCAAATAGATTTTTTTTTCTTTTTTTAAAATCAGGAACACACATTCACAATTTACAGCAGAGCCTTATTTTGTCTGCCATCCTGCAGCAAGGCAGTTTCTTTGTCTTGATCCAGATGATGCCATAAAAAGAAGAACTGTACTCAGTCTTTTTTCAGAGAACGAAAAATAAAATCCTAACGAGTGTTAACGGAGCCTCTTACAGCAGCATCTTTGATTTTCCAAATTATACATGCTCAAGAGCATGAAATGAGCATGCAATGAAATCAAAGAGATCAAACCCAAATCTGAAATTCTTTGCTGGCTTTGGCAATTTACATAATTTTCCTGTTGCATTAGCTGAGTCAGGGGTACCTTTTGCACACTTGTGTTGCAGAAGAATTGATTTATCTTGATTAGCAGAGAAATGGGTCCCTCGTTTTACAACAAATGTTCATTAATTGCAGTAAAAGCGTCCTATAATAGCACCATAATTTGCTAGACTATAATCTTTCTGTTTAATTGAAATCAAAATGTTATAGAAAAATATCACGTTTACTGTGTCCACCGCTATATTTTCGATAGTTTAGCTTAGTAACAAGGAATTACATGAAATCAGTGTTCATTGTCTTCATTGTACTTCAATAAAACAAACCCTTTTCGCTTAGCAAAGTCATTAGTGAAGATCATTCCTTTATTTGGTAGTAATCAATGAAAATATATATTGTAGATTCTGCTCTCTATCAACTGACTTGATGTTCTTACACACTAATTCGTCAAAACCGCTACCCTGAACTAGCACCTAGATGCCCCTTGGTTAAGCGCACTTTACAAATGTAAATATAAAAATAAATACATATCTTTGCCATATAGAATAGAATGTGTAATTTCAGTTTCTTTAACTTAGCCATATTATCTATCCATAAGTGTATGCATAGCCCACAAAGAAATAACACAAATATTCCATTAGGAAAAAATAAATATAATGAACTGTGGCTCACCAAACAGCTTACAAGAGTCAAAACGCTTGTGCTGCAGGTTAAGTGTGACAAGTCTGCAGGAGACAGTTGTAAATGAATCCTGATTGCCCCGACTCACCTTTTTATCCTTCATGAGGTTGATAAATTGAATGCCATTAAATTGGTAATAATATCACCTTTACGAATAACAGAGCTTAGAAGCATGCATTTAATGGAATATACCCATTTACTCTTTAATGGTTCCATTGCAGAGGAATGTCACTAATATAATGCTCTGCCCAGTGCAACAACCCCACTCCGCAATCTGGGCCAAGAAAAATTTGAATGATTTGTTTTATTTAAAATAATAAATTGAGCAATTACAGGTGGTCCCCTACATTAAAATGCTTGGAAAGTCCCCCACAATACTTCAAATGATTACAGGCAACATACGTACAGAATGGAGAAAAAGCAAAAACGTGTCCATCTTATTTTTTTTACAGTCACAATAACATCATACATACAAAAACAACCATGAATGAATGTTCTACAAAAATAGCTCACATACTTCACAATGTAGACACATACATTGAGATTGCATAATTAATAACTGTGAAACAATCAACCTACAGTATGCAATTATGTTTGTCTCTAACTCATTTTATATAAAAAAAAATTAGAATAAAGTTTGAACCAAAACTATTTAATAAATGTTTTGGGAAACCATTACCAACTATTGACGTCATAGAACTATGCGCTAACATATGGTTTTCCAATTATTGGGATGATTTAAATCTAAAAAGATGGACATCATCTATGACAAACTAGGGATTCTTCGCTTAGGAATATACCCTATTTCATTTAATCTTGTATGATGTTGTATTGGGGGTGCACGTTATTGCAAAAGCTAGGGTTTCTCGTGATTAGCCTTAGGAATGGTGGGACAGTGGGGCTTAATTAATTCACTATTTTCAAGGAATCAGGTTAATTCTTCCAAAATGACATCCATCCAGGTTCCCTTCACTTTGTCACATCCACAAAGGAACTGCTCCTGGCTTCTATTGACCCATTGAATGTTATATGTCACAAGAAGAAAGTGTCAGCGATGAGGACCACACCCTGGGAATGAGGATGCAAAACTGAATAGGAATAGTCATTTTACAAATAATTCTCTACATGTATATGCAATTCTGGTGAACACGATAGACTCATATTTGTTAGAAGGTTTGGAATTTGGTGATAAAATGTATGTTTGCTCCACTTCATGCATGATAGTTTAGTTTAGTTTATTATTTGATAATGTGCTCCAAACCCAGGGGTAGCCGGGCACAGCAGTTACAAGAATACTTAGGCTTAGGTTGCATACATACAGGGTAAACATACAGAAGATGCATTATATATATAATACAAATATACAAAGGTACAAGAGATACGAAATGTGAGTCCCTCTCATAGGTCTGGAGTCGGAAGAATCAAAGGTGGTTATACGCAATGATAGGACTGGGATCAGTAGGTTAGTTGTCGTTACTCCAAAGCCAGCTTCTCACCTTACATCTGAATCTAGCGTAGGGTAGATTGGCTCTCAATGCCGTAGGGAGTGCATTCCAGGCATAGGCTGCTCTAACAGGGAAGCATGCACCGCCTGCTTTAGTTAGTCTAAATCTGGGCGTTTCAAGTAGGGAGTGGTTAGAGGCTCTAGTGTGGTGAGTAGAGGATTTTCTTGTCAGTCTAGAAGAGATGTATGGGGCGCAGTGTCGTTCAGTCCTTTATGTGTGAGAGATAGCGTTTTAAGGAGAACTCTGGCACTGATTTTTAACCAGCGATTGTCTTTCCTAATGTTGGATATGTGTGCTCTACAGGGTATGTCAAGGCCTGCTCTAAGAGCATTATTCTGCAATATTTGCAGTTTGTTTGTGACAGTTTTATTGGTGCCCGCATATAGGGCATTGTAGTAATCCAGTTTGGACATTACTAGGGCATTGGCTAGTGTGATGCAATTGGTTTTAGACAAGTACGGTCTGCAGGCCCTGATTAATTTGCACGTGTAGGCTGTGGAGGAAGCCAGGGAATTATCTCTCAAAAAACTTGTTTTTTGAGAGATAAAGTGGAGTCGAGGTAGAAACCTAGTGTTTTTACTTCGGTTGCCACTTTGATTATATTGCTGTCTATATTGAAGGCACTATAGTTGGGGCTAAGTTTTTTGAGGTTGGAGTCGGAAACCAGTATCAGTATCTCTGTTTTATCGTTATTCAGGCAGAGGCCATGAGAGGCCATCCATGCCTGAATGAGGTAAATCTTATTTACTAGAGCTCGTTCTTCAAAAAAGTTGCCAGATAGTGGTATGAGGATCTGCGTATCGTCCGCATAATTAGTGTAGGTTACCCCCAATCTGTCAAGTTTGTCAAAGAGTGGCTTAGTGAAGATATTGTACATTGTGGGGGAGACACATGAACCTTGTGGGACGCCTGATAGTTTTTAAAAGATGTGAATTATGTATAATTCATACATATTAGTATCTGATTTTATAAGCATATAATCTCATGTTTCTGTTGAATTGATATCACTATTTGATGTTTAAATTAGGCAAATGGTTCAGAAAATATAACTAATACTGTATTCCCAATTGTTACTTTATCCTGCAACATTTAATGTTGATTTTGTGATGTACATGTATAGGTTGAATTTCATTTGTTTTTGGCTTGCCTCTTTGCTCACTTAAACAATATGTTTTAAGAACGACATTCTGTTGAAAATGTAGCTTAAAAGAGCAGATGCACATTGTAAATGGGCCTAATGTTCTCTAAGGTTAAAAGTTGATGACCTGCATGAGACTTCTGCTCCTTTGAAATTGTATTTAATTGGTGACCATGCACCCATCAAACTATTGCCAGGGTCGTCTAGTAGATTATCCAAACAAGACCATGATCTAGACTGTGTTTCCAATATAAACATTTTAGAAATGGGCCTTTGTCTTAATTACACAGAGCAGCTCTGCTAATATTGCCCTATTATTGTCCTGATATTACAAAAGAGGTCACGTAATGGTTGTTTCTACATGAACATATGGTTTGCTGTGATTGTGAGTTCACTAACTGTCAACACAGCATTATAAAATAAAATACGTTCAATTTAAGCCTAAACTACTTGCAGTACCAATAGAAAGATAGGATGCCCTAACAGCAGATATGGTGTGATCTATAATACAAATATAACCATTGTAAATAACTTTGTTTTGTCAATTTCATTATAGAACATGCCAGCACCCCTGCTGAAGCACATTTCAGTTATATTGTTCTTGTTTCGAGTCCTACACAACGTACATGATTTTCTTAGAGACGTGTGGTGGGTGCATTTCCTTTTTACTTTTTTTGTCTGTTTAATATAAATTACTTAATATGTCATGGAGAAGTATCAATCTGACATTGCATAATTCAATGGCGATCATCACATTACATGAAATAATGCTTAAAGGAGGAATGTGCCAGGAAGAACTACATACATGTGTGATACCAAATAAGTGAACACCAATATAAACAAAGAACAAAGAACAGCAGTGCTAATTACAATGTGCTACAATAAATGTGACATTATCTGAACAGGTCAATGAAAATGATCAATAGAATGCAAATCACAGCATCGAGAGTGAATATTAATCATATCGTCCAAAGTATTGAGTCATTTCTTTTTTTAACAGGGCAGGTGTTTCCCATTGAAGTGATATGTGATCAATTGGGTCCACGGGAACATGTTCTTAAAATAAAACAATGACTTCAAGGATTTTCCATCATTTTATTTTTATATTAAAACAGGTCTCCTTAAGAAGGTATCATATTTTCCCACACAGATTTAAGCATTTGGAGATTGGCACTCACAAAGGAAAATATAAATGTTAAGTACAATGCCACATAGGAGGAAGAGTAACACCTTCAGCACCACATGTAATAAGTGCTTCCCCACCAGATTATGGATGTACTCCTTTAAAGTGACAAAGCACACACATAATAAATATTTTACTGTATAACCAAACCCCCTCCATCCTTGCAGATCACTGCAAACAATTCTGAACAACTTGAATCTTATTCTGAAGGCAACATATATGCTTGAAATGTGAACTATTTAGAGGGAAATATATCTCAACATTAGAATGGCAGAGTTCTGTGTAAGCTTTAGTCTCCAAATAGGAGAAAATGAAGGTATCCAATTGTCAACATGTGTCTATACAGCTATTTAGCCTAATACGTTTTGATTACCATACTTGCAAGAGTGAGTGCACACCTCTGATCATCTTTAGATAGTTAAGTACTACATTGATCAGTGCTGATATGAATGCTAAAGTTGTGTAAATCTGGTGCAGGGTGTAATAGCACTCCATCATTCAGTAACATGTCACACAACCCCTGAACCAGTGCTTCCACAATTTAAAGGTATTATATTTCATTTGTTTGGGTATAATTCCTGCCAACATATTTTCCTGCATATCCGTGGCTACCTCGGCCAGTTGGCTAACCTGAGATGATTGAATATCCTGGATAAAGTTTGAATGGAGTAATTGATGCTCATCAATGCCTGATCAGCATTATCAAATGCTGCCAACCCCCACTGCAGACATCATCAGGCATGACCTTGATGCACTTTTGACCATTGAAATCTGTCTGAAATCCACCTCTACCCACAACCGGGAGACTCACATCCTGAATAGTAAAAGGGTTTACTACATAGGCAGGCCTCAGAGGACAGGTAGAGGATTCACATCCTCCACAACCCATTCTGGCTATTGCAAAAGACAGGAAAAAGCAACCTCTGCCTCATTCAAAACACGCTTCAGCCACTTCCCCTTTACTCTGACAGATAAAACACCTTCATACCTTCAACATCATTAACAGACAACATACGCCCAAATCATCTTTCATGGGCAACCTTAATGACCTACTTAACCTTGTCAAAGCATCTTCCTTTTGGGCTTGAACTTCCAAGGCAACACTGCTACCAAGACCACGAAGGAGGCACTACCCCAAATATTCTGATTTCATTGTTACAGCCTTAACAACCAATGAATAAAACACACCCTACCTCTTGATTAATCAAATCAACTTGCCATTCCCTACACAATCCTTCATGTCAACCAAGAAACCACTCACAGTCAAGGCTATCAAGAGGACATCCCAATCCTTTAATTACTTTCTGTAGATCCATTCAACGAGGTCCTCTCAGGACACTACACGAGGGACTGCAACATACCACTAGAAGCACTCAACATCGCAGTGTAATCTAAAATCAAAGTGCATGCACTAGAAAAAAAAGCCATCAGACTCAACCCATCTACTCCCACATAGAAGCAACACTGATCATAAGTAAAAGAGTCATCCAGAAGCAAGAGAAACTGGCATAAGTCCAAAACAGTGTACTGGTCTCCTCTCCAAGCCAAGTCTATAATTGTCCACTGCATCAATAAATCCACTACAACTAGCATCATTCTTGTTGGCTAAATCAGCACAATCTGCTAAATCATTGACACTAATGCCAAAACAGACAACACTGCCTCATAGCACAAAGGCAACCCTTATAATACTCTCCATGGAAGACAAAGACCCTAGCATCATGCCAAGCTTCACCCTCTGGAAACTCCCCATTGAAGCATTTTAGTACATCCTGCCAATCTTCAAATTATCCCGCACACAGGGCAACTTCAACACCTTCAACACTTTCAAATCAGGACACATCCCCATCTCAATTAACCAATGTTTGACTCTGATGACCTCAGCAGTTACAGTTACCTCTCTACCTCACAGCTTCCTGTTCAAGGCAAATTCAATGAAAATGTCAGACACCCATGTTCAAGCACACATTGATGCTAGTGTCCTCCTTCAGACCTATCATTCAGGCTTCATACCCAGATGTAGCATATAGAAGGCCACAATCCAAGTCATAGACAATACACATTGCTTCCCTAACAAACACATATGTCTCTTGTTACTCCATTATGCCCTCATTAACACACTGCACAACCAAGCTCAATCATGGAATCAGAGGGAATTTCCTGTGCCAATTCACTGCTGTGAGAAACCAAAAGGCGTCTCACTTACCAGTCCTCAGGGATCTCTCTCTCAAGTGGCCAGGGCACTGCCATCGCCTTTGGATCCAGACCCTTGGGTTGGACCAGTGCAGGAGGATTACCTGGGTGAGGGATCTTCAGGAAGTGGGGGTGAGGCAACAGATGGTGAGACACAGTATCCCTCCCTTTCTCATGCCCACACCCCATCCTATTTTATAGGATCCTCCCACGTTCCACCCCCCCAATCACCTTTGTATACAAACACAGGGCCGAAGAAGAGGACGACTGAGTAAAGAGGCTAACACTTACATATCTCATTGGACATGTCCCATTAATCAGGTCAGGCAAAGTCAGGCACTTAACCTTAATCACATACATCGGTTACCCATTGGCTCCTCCACACAGATAAAAGGTGGAACATTGAGACAAACTCTGAGCAACGTGAGACACGAGAAGGAGCAGATCTTGCGGGGCAAAGGCAAACCCATTGAAGCAGGATGACCGATTAAGGGACCAGAGCGAAAGGTAGTCAAATCCTGAAGATCCCTGCAGGAGGTTGTTTCTGCCAGGAAACCATGAAGTATACATGGATAAAGGCAATTCCCAGACCAGAAGAAACCTGCATTGTGTTTTGAGGATGCCAGTGACCCTCCCATGAGATCACCAGAGTTGGGGAGGTGAGGACAAGCCTGTGGTATCAACCTTGACTTGTGATTCAAAGCCACAGAGACAAGAAAAGAATGCACACAACCAGTGATTTAGCGAAAGACATGAAAGGCCGGTTTGTGTCAAGGAAAGATTAAAGCCGCAACAGTGTATCTCATAATTGAAGGTTGTGCGTATGCTGATTCATGCAAAAGAAAGCAAATCAGCAGTGAACTTTTAAGTTACTGATAACTGTGAAGACATTGGTACAGAGTAGCAGAGTGGTCCGGCAAAAGGAAATAGCCCACTCAAAAGTCTCTACAAAACGTTTGATGTCTTGATTAAAAGTGGCAAAGTTAATGAACTCTGAAATGCATGATGGTCAAAATTAACCCAGACAAAAGGGGAAGTTATAAGGCGATTGCTTTTAGAGGAAGATTTCTTTGAACTTTTCTGATTGAGGTATGGAACTATCAATGCCAAGAGCCACTGGGGCAAATTACATAAGGGAGAGCTGAAGTGAAAGTCAAAGTGGTCCTGCTGAGGTCTATGGTAAAAGCCTCACACTTTGAAAGTTTTCGACATCAGTGAAAGTGTTGAGCCTGATTGGGGGAGACCAGAAACATGAAATAAGTTAGGGTAAGGGAACCCCTAATGAATGAGAATGAAGCTTGTGGAAGGAAACCCCTGCCAGTGCTGTGATTGTGAGGTTCGAGCCCTGGTCCTGGCTGAGGGAGATCTACTTTTAATCAGATACTTTTTGTTGAAAGGTCCTGACAGAGGGAGACCTACATGGACTGTTGAGGCCTTGAGAGGTTCGAGCCCGACAGAGGGAGACCTAAGTGAACTTTTGTAAACTGTGAAGGCATTTGTAGAAAACTGGAACAAGTGACTTTGACATGAAAGGACAAGCAGGACCCACGTTTTGAACTGCCTTTTTTTTAATAATGTGAGCCAGAGTGTGTCATCCTGTTTACGGGGGCTGCTTTACTCCGTGCTGTCCAACGTGGTGAGGAGAGCTGACTCAGCCACCTTGATCCTTTTTAATAAAGGTTTTGAAACTTGTTTTGAAACTTGTAGCTCTTGTTTCAGTGTCATATTTGTTATACCATGCCTCCCTTACACCACTTACCTAAAATGCTAACAGTAGTTTGTCAAGATGGACACCTCCAGATATCCATCTCTACCTATCAGTTCTGTGGACCCACAGGGATAAGACTTGTCACCTATGATGTTTAACCTCTACTTCAAGCCCCAGGGAACCCACCTTGCAAGCCACAGCATCCACATCCAATAATTTACATTACCAACTACATCCGAAAATATAATTCATCAAAGGTTTCCAGCCACTCACGGATAGCCTCTCTGTGATCCAGACATTGAGAGTGTGCTCTTACCACACACCCCACTGAGATGGAATTTCTGCATCTCATCAACAACACTGCACACACCTTTATTTTAGGGCATAATCCTCAAACATCCGTAAACAACAACAGCTTCAGATTTGCAATAAAAACCCTGTACTATATCAACATGAAGGAGGAGGTACCGGCTGACCTGCCTACCCAACACCTCCATAGAACCGATATGTAGCATTCTCAAGGCTGCTGCCTGCCTCAGAACACTTTACAAATATGGCCACATAATGTTCACACTTCTAAAATGTCACTAACACCACTACATGCACGCACCAGCTACAATATGCCTCATATATAAATCATTCATGTTCCCTTCTTTGAATTCAAATTCACCACCTCGATTGGTTATCACCTCTTTAAAGGATAACTATTGTTATCCTACATGAAATGCTGGCACTAAATGCTGCCTTGTAAGGACTGTTATCCCCTGTAACTATCTATTACTTACCTGAAGCCCCTACTTCTATTAACCAGACTAGGTTCACATGCAATAAATAGCAAAAATGAAATAATACATAAAGCATCTGTATTTAATTATTGTTTTTGGTTAATGAAGAATTGCTTAACATATTTGCTCTACACTATACGGTTGTGTAAATCAAGTAACAGTATCCTACCTTTGCGAAGTAGGAGACCATTTGAGGACCCCCTTAGAGGAGGTGGTGTGCGGGATGAGACTACTGGGCACACGACCCTTAATTCTGGCAATACTCATGTTTACAAGACAGTATAATGGAAAATAGCAGTCCTGAAGGATAAACATCAGAGTCCAGATTGATGTTCTTATACATCTGCTTTTGATAACTTGTTTTTTTGACCCATTGTTTGTGGCAGGCTATTTCACACCTATACACTGGCCATCTCGTGCATGCATAATGTCTGCCTATCTATTTCGGTGTCATTCAAATAGGCACTTACAAGGCAAGTGATTATTAGTGTCCACAGAATTATTCAAATTAATAATTTGAAGAATGGCCTGAGATGGCATTTGCGCTAATCAATGTCCCTACCGATTGTGTTGGATTATATATGTCCATTGTAAACTTGGATTTGCTTGATTTATTCTCATTTAGAACATGTTTGCATAATCATTGGGGCTCATCCGATATCTTCTGTTTATTTTTAGCCCATAATGCTTGGAATGTTCTCCCTTCGGATATCTTAAAAACAATCCTATTTTATTGACCACACATCATTTAATTCCTCACTTTTAGGGATGCCTGTTAACTTATGGTTCCTCTCTGCACCTGGAGGCCATTACATTTCCCCTGTTAACTGGGTAGTCCAATTATTCACCCAAATCAAATCCCTCTCCTCTTTCTCTTCAGCTTGAGCCCATAGCTGACTTGGGAGAAGTGTGCCATCTCTTTCATACTGTAGTAAAACATCTATTTGCAAATCTGACCTTCTACAACAATGCGCCCCTCTCCCCAAATCCATAGCCGCTTTGCATGGAGCCACTGTACTAAGGTGATTTATTTCAATGTTATTGACACATTTTAAATATCTTTTGCATTAAATCATGCTAGTGCTTTCCCCTTTCTTGGCACCAAGCACCATTAGATCAATGGTGCCTTGTAAAAGCCTTCCATCTTGAAACTTAAGTCATTTCTGCTACCACACCTTTCTGCATCATATATCAGGGAAGAAGAAATGTGGTGGACACGCCTGATGAGCGGAGAAAGAAATAACCTGGACTATCGCTACTACACAGACTCTGAAGTTTATTCTATCCCGCTGAAAACTTAAGTTCTACTCAACATTCATTTTTTTTTTTTTTTTCTCTTCTCAGCTTTCAGCGCTCAGCTCTACTCTTTGCTCTTCACTTCGTTTTGATTTCGATCTGTTGTAAAAATCATTAATTTGATTAAATCAACTAAATAAATAAATAATAAGTCATTATTCATTTTTATTTGTTGGGTCATATACGCACACGTTTTAATTCAATTAAATATTGGCCCCTCCGGGCTCCCACTGCCAGCAGAAGCATATGCGAGCAACCACGATGCTATAACTTCCAAGTCCAACCCCATAGAATCAACTAGCCTCTGTATCCAGAATGTTCTGCTGTGCACATTGCAACTTGATTGTACAAATGTGATTGAAGAAGAAGCTGCAAAACTGAGCCGAGTGGCGAATCCGGCTGGCAATCAAAGCCGGTATTTATGGCCAACTCTGCTCTCTGCGGCTCTCCGCCGCGTTGAAGCTGCAGGCTATGTTGCGCAGACCCGCTGGCCCCAACCTGCTCTCGAACGTAACCTAAACAGTTCCGATACAGTTGGCATTAACAATCCCAATGGTGGCCCCCATCCTGAGATCGAATGGTTCAACAGCATTTCTTGTGCCCAAAATATACCTCTCCTGTGCCCTACACCTTTGCTCATGCCTCTATGTTCAGCACAATATAAATGCGAGTGCCACTAACATTGGATCCTCAGCAGCCACAATGCTTTCTGAAAAAACAGCACCAACAGTATTACAAGTGAGGTTTCTTTAAGAAAGAGGAACTTTGAAGCAAAAGCAAAAACAGAACCAACAGTATTACAAGTGAGGTTTCTTTAAGAAAGAGGAACTTTGAAGCAAAAGCAAAAACAGCACCAACAGCATTATAAGTCAATTTAAGAGGAATACCTATCAGAGGATTCTTTAAGAAAGAGGAACTTTGAAGCAAGTACCAACAGCATCAAAAGTCAATTTTAAGAGGAATACCTATCAAAAAAGACTCTTAAAGAAAAACCTAAACTAAATGAAAACGCTAATTCAGTGCATGAGTTGTAATAATTTGAGAGGAAGAATCATCTAAATTATACCCAGCAAACCAACTGAATGAAAAATACTAATTCAGTGAATGTGTTGTATTCAATTAAAAGGCGCAATTCAAAACATTACAGCAGTTTTTTGTCTTTTTATAGTAAGACCCCATGCAATATAATCACCACAAATACAATTATGAGGCCTGCTAACTCTAGGGGAATCCTAGCTCCCGACTCTATAAACCCCAGTGACCTCACTTACACCTGTCACTTACACTTGTCAATGCACGTACCCTAACTGCCCATGCTCTACACATCCATGACCTCCTCATATCCCATGACCTAGATGCCGTGTCCATCTCAGAAACGTGGCTCCACGAAGCATCCGGCACTGCATTATCCTTAGCAATCCCACCAGGCTATACCATTTACCGAAAAAACAGACCCAATGCAAGAGGAGGAGGGGTTGCTCTATTAAGAAAATACTCCCTTCCCATAAGACCATTTGACACCTGCATAGAGGAGAGTGGGGATACCCTCTCACTCAAGATGACCACCTTACCTACCAGCACCATTACAATATACATCATCTACCGTCCACCGGGGCCAATCTTCACCATTGAGAAAACCTCCTCCACATCATAGGAGATAACATCAAAGCCTCATCTCAAGTCATCGTCCTCTGTGACTTCAACTTAGCCCTCAATGATTAATCAGACCACCAGGCCATCTCTGTCTCCAACTCACTGAAGGCCCTAAACTTTAGGAAACATATCAGTGACCTCACACATGACAAAGGCTGCATGCTCGCCTGGTTCAGAGACCTTAACTGCCAGATTACCATATACTCCAATGCCCCCTGTCCATGGTCTGACCACCACACAATTGCCTGTACCATCTATCACCCTAAGACAACAAAGACTAGTACACCTGCAGCTGGGGAGAAGGTGTAAGTGGATCTAGGTCACCTGGCCTAAGCCCTGCCCACCTGGTGCCTACCTGCTTGCCGCTCCTTTTCACCACTTAGCAAGCCCAGCCCACTTGGTGCCTTCCTGCTTGCCGCTCTTTTTCACCACTTAGCAAGCCCCGCCCACCTGGTGCCTTCCTGCTTGCCACTCTTTTTCACCACTTAGCAAGCCTCGCCCACCTGGTGCCTTCCTGCTTTCCGCTCTTTTCCCTAATTAAGGAGCCCTCCAGCCTCTTTTACTTTGCAGCTGGGGAGCAGGTGTAAGTGGATCTAGGTCACCTGGCCTAAGCCCACCCACCTGGTGCCTTCCTGCTTTCCGCTCTTTTTCACCACTTAGCAAGCCCAGCCCACCTGGTGTTTTCTAGCTTGCTGCTCTTTTTCACCACTTAGCAAGCCCCGCCCACCTGGTGCCTTCCTGCTTGCTGCTCTTTTCCCTACTTAAGGAGCCCTCCAGACTCTTCCTTTGCAGTTGGAGAGCAGGTGTAAGTGGATCTAGGTCACCTGGCCTAAGCCCCGCCCACCTGGTGCCTTCCGCTTGCTTCGCTCTCCCCTCTTGCTTCTCCACACTTTTTTGCTTACACTCTGTTCTCTCCTCCCCTCTCTCTTTTCCTATCTCCTCCCCTTCATCACCTTACTTTCTCCTACACACTTACTCTATCAGAATTGTCCCTGGACCTAGTATGATAGCAACCACGTCTTCGCTCCCCCTCCTCCTTACTGTCCCCCCCTCCCTCCAGCACTATCTGAAACGTTGTCTGGCCTAGTACAATAGTCGCTTGTTTTGTTCCTCCCCTCCCTTTCTGCACCCCTCTCCCTCACCTTTTGTTTTTCTCTGACTCTACCAGAAATGTCGTCAGGCCTAGTACGGTAGTCGCCTGTCTGTTTCCATTTGCGTCCCACTCTCCCCTCCCTTCCTTATCTATGTCTTAGCTCTTGCACTATCTGAAATGTCGTCAGGCCGAGTACGATAGTTAATTTCACATCCTTACTGTTCATGGCGTGTAAGAAGGTCATTGTATTTTCCCTTGTTGCCTCCCTTGCCTTGAAGTGCTTTGAAACACATTGTGTATAGGCGCTATATAAATAAACTATCATATCATATCATATGACTCTCACCCTGCCCCCCTCCCTAACATGAAGCTCATGCAAGCTCACTAAAGACCGCTTCCTGCCTGTGCTGATCATACCCAATCTAGAACCCCACCACCTAGGAGACACCAACCTTCTAGCAGAAATCTATATGTCATCCTGAACATCTGCAGTTGACACTGCTGTCCCACCTAGCCCAATCAAAAGCTAAACCTATCAGACACCTGAACTCCTGGTTCGCCACAGACCTTCAAGACCTACGAAATAAAAAATGACTAGAAAAATCTAGCTGGACAAAAAACCTCAGTCCCCACCAAAATTGCATTCCTCTGCATCTTAAATCTGCAAACAATCATTATCTCTGCCAAATCCACCACCTTCAACCTGAGAATAGCTAATGCAAAATCAGACTCCAGAGAAATGTTTGCTATTCTCCGAGAGCTCGAAGCCCCCTCCAATCCACCACCTCCATCATCAAGGATGAAGCCTGGTGTACCAATATCCAATCAGCCATGCCCAACAAAAAAGACACACTTAATCCAGACTAAACTTGCCACTCTACAACCCCACCCACACTCCACTGCCACCGCCTCCTCCCCAACCTTCCCACAGTTTCACTTCAAAGCTCTCACAGAGTCTGAAGTTCTAACCATCCTAATTAGCCTTAAACCATCCAGGTACAAAGGTGATGTATGCCCAGCAACCATCATCAAGCATTGCTCTGAAGCCCTCGTACCACTCCTCACTACCTTCATCAATACCTCCTTTGTCACAGGTATGGTGCCCTCCAGCCTTAAGGAAGCCTGGGTTCTCCCTATACTAAAAAGAGCCTCACTAGACCGAGGAATTCCCAACAATTACCGACCAATCACCACTGTCCCATTCTTACTGAAAATCATTGACAGAGCAGATCCAGAATTACCTGGAAACAAACCACATCTTGAGAATGCACCAGTCTGGATTCCGCCCAGGCCATGGTACCGAACTAGCGCTACTGAACTTATTAAATCAGATATATGAGTTCAGAGATGTGGGTATGCCTGCCCTTCTCCTCCTCATTGACCCATCAGCTGCATTCGACCTGGTCAACCACAAAATCCTTTGCCACCACCTCACCACCTGAGCCAACTTCTCCAAAGCCACAGCTTGGATTGTCTCCTTTCTAGAGGGGAGAGTTATGAGAGTATTTGCCAACAACGCCGGTGCCCCACCGGCACCAATCCCCTGGGGGGTACCACAAGGCTTCTGCCTATCCCCTACACTAAAATATCTTCACCAGACCCCTCTTTGACATTCTCGACTCCCTCAGCATAGCCTACACCAACTATGCCGATGACACACAAATCCTCCACACTCTCTCTGGCAACTATGAAGAAGACTCCAATACTCTGGACACCGCCTACACAGCCATCCAGGCCTGGATGGCAACCAACCACCTCTGCTCAAGGGGGACAAAACAGAGATCCTGCTGATAGGGCCTTCTTTTATGCTTAAGATCAACCCCCAATACAAAGCATTGAAAATTGACTCCATCCAAATACCCATCTCCACCCCAGTGAACACATTAGGCGTACACCTCCACGCTACTCTCTCCCTGACATAATAATAATAATAATAATAATAATTTAGCATTTATATAGTGGTATGAACCCTCAGGTATCTGAGCGCTGCTTATTATTACCCACGGTGTGTGGGGCTCATTTATCGATCACGGAAGGATGAAAGGATGAGTTTGGATGTGCTGGGATTCGAACCTGCGACAGCAGGCTCTGCATAGATGTCAAAGCAAGCGCTCTACTCGCTGTGCTATTGGACCGGCTAGTGCAAAGTGAACGCTATTGTCTTGTCTGACAGCTACCTAATCATTGCAGATGCCTCCAGGCTTGACTACTGCAATGTCCTATTTGCTGGCACCTCATCCCAAAACATACAAAAGCTCCAAACCATTCAAAATACTGCCCTCCAAGCAGAACTCAGCATCCCCAAACATCACCACCGCTAGGAGAGCAGTACACCTGCTGCCCATCCGGGAAAGAATCATTTTGAAAACCCTGTCCATCACCCACAAGTGCTTGTCTAACACTGTACCCCCCTACCTATCTCCGAAAATCATTAAAGCGCACTCATCAAGACCCACCAGGACCCCTTATGCACATCGACTCCGTCTACCCAAAGTCAGATGCACTAAAGCCGGTGGTACCAGCATCCCCCACATCGCTGCCAAACAGTGGCACTCGCTTCCACCCTCCCTGAGAGCAGAGCCATCCTACTGGTTATTCCGTTGAGCCCTCAAAACATGGTTGTTTTCCTAGGCTTGAGCCCCCTCGAAATGTGTCTTCTTTTTTGTCTGCTTCCAATGCTTCGCTATCTACCATGTAACTGTATCTTCTGCAAGTAACTGGTTGTAACAGCACCTCGATGCCTACGCGTTGCAGAGCGCTTTATTAATGAAAAAATAAATTCATGAATTAATCCTTTAGCACCTGAGGCTCTTCCATGTCCCAATCTGCAAAAAAATGTAATGCGTGTGAGGAAAATTGATCGAATCTACAGTTTATAGAAACAATGAATAAACAAGATTAAATATGATACAGTGGCACTGTTGTCAGTTTTGCCTGGAAAAATGTGAGCTTGAATTCTAAATCAATTAAGTACGAAACACATGTATTTCCTCCTATCTTCCTATTGGTGTCTGAAACGTATGTATTTCCTGATTCATTAAAAAAGTCAAATCAACTGTATTTTCTTGAAATGTGTCACTTGGAGTGAATTTATCGATCTGGCTTTTGGACACACCCACTATGTATTGACTTGTGAAACTTCGCTAGTGGATAAATAGTGACTTCATAAGCCAGAAGTATAGCATACACTTTTACCCAATAACAAATTACTGTCATTCTTCGATTTAGGTATGCCGTCTGCCATGTTACAATATACAATTAGGGATTCCGGCTTTCTCGCTGAAGGCAGTATCTTTGCTGTACTTGATTACTCGCTTCAGATGTAATTTCGGCTTTCCTCGTAGCTAAATGTATTTTGCCTTTTCCATGCTTGGTCAAAGCTATCAGTAGTATGGGAAAACCAGATGTGGCACCTGTCCCCCCACCTCAGCCGTCTGCACAATTAGGATCTGCACAGGACGTCTATAGATGGCCGCTGCCACTGAAACGGCTAACATATAAATCACGCTTATCACGCAATCGTCTGGGCCTTGCTCCTTTGGTCTGGCAGTATGAATTATGAAAGTTCATGGCCTGCCATGATGCAATTGTGAAGATTCTAGGAGAATCCCTGCACAAGATACATTTCCATGAAAAGAAGGTTCACGTTATGCAGAGATAAATTAATTATCACACAATTCATAGAACCAGAATATCCGCGGCGTTGCTCCTGCCTTGGACTGGATTCTATCAACAATAAATCATTTCAACAAAAATCTATGATCAGGCAGTGGAAAATATGTTGTGTATCCTGAAGCTGTTTGCTGAGAAAGTGTGTGTTCTTTGCAAATGGGGGCTTACATGCACAATGGTGAAATGATTGTGGTCTGCGTCCGAACACTACAGGTATTTCCACCTAATGCCCAGCCAGGCCACAACCATACAGGGGTTTCTTTTGCTTTATGACCTTTATTGTGTCCTGACAGTTGCACTAAATAAAGATGGTGTCAGTCAATGAAGAGCAACTAGACTGCGAGAATTTGTAAACAGGGCATGGTTGACCTACATGTGGTAAGTGCAGCATGGTAATCATTTGCTATTTACCGCTATCTATACCAATAGTATTGGCAGAAATAATGATGGCCGCCCATTGGGCCTCGCTAGCAAAGTACACAAATCAGGCCCATTATTTCATTTGTAACTGCAAATTAAATCATGCAATACTTGGGAGAGCCAAGGGGCATTTTTGATGTTTTGAAAGGTAGAAATCAGGGTTGTTGCAACAATGTATTCCATCCCCAAGCAACGTGTCACTTTGACAGTGCCCCTCCTTTACAATGAGGCCAGATCCTAGTTTTTTAGGGAAAGAAATTGCTTCAACCTGGTCGTGGCACCCTAGATGCTTCGTACTATTTACTGGCCCTGAATGAGCGGTACATCCTTTGCAATACTCTAAAAATGTAAAAGGAGCTGCTGCTTTGCAGTCCTCTGCTGCAGATTCACTAACTGAAACTTCTTAGAAGAGCAAATGCCCCCAGCAGAAAACGGAGAGGTGACAGGAAAAGCAGCAAAATGGATACTGGTTCTATCTGTGACACAATCAGAAATTCATATGTAGAATTATTGCAATACCTTGGAACCTGCAAATGCTTTGGTGACATTAACTTAAGTCATGCTAATACACGTTTTTGTATTTTGTATTGCATTAAAAATGGCATAAATACTTCAAATGGATGAAGGACAAATTAGCAATGCTGCACCAGTTTGCAGATACTTTGGGCCTGATTCAGTGTTTTCCTATGGAATTGAGCATTATACAACACCTATGTGAATCAGGCCCTGTTTCAATTCTGTTTACCTTCCAAAATGTATGTTGCCTCGCTTAAGCCAGCATTGCAACGAGACAGGATGAATCAGTACCACAGTTTGACATTCTCGAGTGACCATGGAGCAGACATAACTCATGTAGTGTATGCGATGGTCTAGAACAACAGGGTATGGAGAGGTTATGGACTAAGCATTGCTACCATGTGGGCAGAGCTACTCTCGAATGGCACTCTAAGGACTCGGCTACAGGAAAGTCCACTGATTTCTTTATATTGGCATGTCATATGTATGTAGCTAAACCAGACGTACTTGCGTTCTCCCTATGAAATGAAGAAAATAAAATTATTACCAAGTATCAGAGAAAGAAAATCAGGTCTTAACATGGGACAATTTGGTTTCTGACTTTCTCTGCCTCTGGACAGTTGAAAGCAAGGTACACACAATCCCTCTACCACTCTGTCATCCGTACCGTCTGTCTTCTCTCTCCTCATGACTCCATCTCCAACTCACTCTCTTACCTAGGCTGGCTTCCCTTCCACTCCCAGCTTAAATTTAACTTCCTTTGTCTTGTCTGTAAATCTCTTCATGATCTTGCCCCTCCATATCTCTCTTCTCATTTTACACCCCCTCTCGCTCCCTTCGATCTGCCAATCTCTTCTTACTTTCTGTTCCCCCTCCCCCTTGTGCTTCTGTCTCGTTTCGGCTCCTTTCAGCTCCTCACTCATCGCTCCTCTACACTGGAACTCCCTACCTCTTTATATCTGCTCCATCCCCACCTATTTCTCCTTCCGGTCCTCCTTGAAATCACTCCTTTTTTATTCCCCACCCTGACACCTTTCCCCTTTCTCTCTCTTCTACCCCTGTCTTAATTCTCTTTACCTTCCCAATTCTCTCCTAAATCCTCCCCTTTTCCTACTGACTCACTCTACTCCCTTCACCTTCTGCCTCTTCCTTTCCTTCCCCACCTCCTCCTCCCTTCTCCATCTTCATATGCGAATTGTTCTACATGATGTTTTACTGGTTTGATTCATATATATAATGTCATTGCTTCTGCTGTTTCATGTTCTATGTATTCTTGTTGTTAAACTGTAAAGCGCTTTGGATTAAAGTGCTATAGAAAAACAATAAATACAAATACAATGCAGGCAGGGTGAAGAAGTGTAATTTGGGAAGACATTTATGGTGGCTGAATAAGGAGGTAATCAAAGCAGGTGCTATCATGTGGTACACCCCTCGTCAAGGGACATTCATCATCACAGGAGGAATAAAGAGGCCCACCTCTTCTGTGGTTAGTCAGTTTATCACCATCCATATGAGCCTCTTGTTGTGCCTGCCAAGCCTCGTTTATGATCATACTAGCTGGGGTACCCGGCGTTGCCTATGTGCTGATCGAGTGGTGTCTCATGTGCCATGGAGAATGTTGCTCTTGTACTCATGTCAGCAAGTCTTGCTTCAGTTTGCTCTGGCATCTCATTTGCCCTGCAGGAAGTTGCTTTTGTCCTCTGGTTGTCAAGTAGTGCTGCTGTTTGTTGGTATGTTTTAGAAGCTCTTGAAATTGATTTTTGCTTTGAATCAGATAGAGCTTTTCCAAGTGGCGTTTGTTTTTCTTGCGGCATGATTCAGTCACTGAATGGCTTCAGCACATTTGAGAAAATGTCCAAGAAAGATTGATTGATTGTACGCTCTTCTCGTGAATGGAGTTAAGTAAACTGTAACCTTGCCATTTCCCATATTTGGAGTGGCATGATCAAAAAAACAAAGTTATTCCATTTAAAAATGTTTTAATAAACACTTTCAAACTGTATACAGTAGTAATACATTTAAAAGAAATAACCAAGACATCGAACATATTGCTTCAGACACTTTTCCAAATGTTGCCTCCTTCTAGTACCTACTGTAGTGAATCGGGGTGAGCATCGGTAAATGAGGGTGTCTACGGAGTGAATTTTTTGCATCCAAACATAGACTACAATCTTGCCCCAGAGAGAAGAGAAATCCATGCAAAATATGGTAGACGTGGATTCAACGGTATAGATTTGTATAGCCAGAGAAGCACACACATATACATACATACATTCAGCTATATACATTAGATATGCACTGTCAAGTAGAAGCCTATATCAACTGGTGATGAAGTGGGGGAGAGCAGCACAGGTGGGTGATGCACACGCAATAAATGCTTGCCCAGTGGCGGGACAGTGAGGGGGAGGAAGTAACTGACAGAAACCGCAAAGCACTGAACAAAGCAAGGCACAATGCAACTCATGTGGCATATCTTTACTTCACAGCTAAAAGTGCTCAGCAACTGGGCAATTTTGTGAATGATGTGTCAAACTGAATCACTTAGCAAAAGTCTACAGTGCAATGTCACAGGATGACACCAAATCTAGCAGTACTCAGTGAAATGGTTTTATCCACAGAGCGAGGCAAGTGAATTATTGGATATTTAATATGTTCTATACAACAGAGCCCCATACTGGGCACTGCTTCATTCGCTTCTCAACCACCTCCACTTCCAGAACCTATACACATCATATGGAGCTTGGCCACAGCCAACTTCTACATAACAATACATGCCCTTCTAACCACTGAATAAATAAACAAATCATTAACAATATATACATGCTTAATACATAAGTTCTTCTGGATAAAATAACATTAATAACATTCAACATAACTGGTAATTTAATGAAAAATGATACTCTAAAATAACACCCAACCAGTGCACAGGTCTCATTCCGTTACATAGTCCTTCCATCTGCTGGGAACTACTCTAGTCCTGGAACTACACCAATTCTTACCTGTGCCATTAAGCATGCCCATTCCATGCATCATTTCTTCCACTACATTTCTCATTCTCTCTTCCAATACCCCTCTCATCATTTTGTTATCCCTCCCGGAACTCTTCTTGCCGACCAACACTATTCCTGGCCACTCTCTTACATACAGCAACATTACGTGGTTCAAAATGCACTAATTCTCCTTTGCCCACTCTGTATTTTTTCTTAATGTTTACCCAATCTTCTGCACTTGCTTGTTCACTGGTTGCACACTTCCTTTTCTCATCATATATTTTTTCATATGCTAAGTGGTACTTGTGCAGTCTCTCCATAATTGGTCCTTCATCCAAGTACATTTATCCTCTTCCTCCCAGCCATGGAGAACACAAATCCGATTTCATATAGGATGATGGGTAAATATATATGCACAATTAATTCCCACAAGACTTGTTTCACTGCATACCACTTGCTAACGCCAATTGTAGATTCTCTTTAATCATCTTATTCACTCTTTCCACCAACCCATTTCTTTGTGGATGATATAGTGATGCTCTGAGATTAATAATACCATGGGCTTCAAAAAATGAATTTATTTCATTGAATACAAATTGCACTCAGTTGTCACTCACAATGTACTTGGGATATCCCTCGTGTACACACACCTCTAGTAAAACAAAATATTACTACTCTGGTAATTACAGAACTGGCAAATCATCTTGACATATAGGGCCACAGTACATATTTGGTGGTAAATCCGCTGAGATACCAACAAAAGGATTTACTATTACTGCCACTTGGTCTGGCGTATTACCGCCAGATTACAAGTGGTGGTATGGTGGTGTTAGTGCCCATTTATTGAGTCCATAGGACTCCATTGAGATTTTGGTAGGAGGTTTTTCCTCCTCCTTACCTCCAAACCCATCGTTTGCCGGTGTGGTAATGTGGTTGTAATCCAGTGGTAACTCTGTTACCACTGCATTAGCACAATGTGTGGCCACACCGCTGAACTCATAATGAGGGCCTAGTCTACTAATGCAATTAGATAACGACACTCATTCCTCACACTCTGTATAGGGCCCCTCACATCGATCTCTGTTTTTCCTAAACTTCTTTTGGTACATCTACAGGCCTCAATGGTCCTGCATATGTGTTTGTTGTCTTATTGCTTTCAGCATATGATTGGCAATACTTCACAGCATACTCCACCATATCATCCATTCCCGGCCAACAATATCATTCTCTTAGTCTCCTACTTGTAAGGCTACAACCTAAATGAGCATTCATCACGATGTTCCGTATCACTCTTCAGGGAGGAATTTGCTTTTCTTTTCTTACCAAAACCCACTCACATGGCAATAGCTAATTCTTAACCATAGCATACACTGTTTTGCATTCAGGTTTATTCAGAAAACCTTCCTGCATATATTGTGCACTTCAATTCCTCATCGCCTTCTACAGTACATTTGTCTACTCTTATTCTGCTACTACTGTTACGACCAGATCAAGCACACATGCCACCCACGTATCCATTCATTCATCTTCCCCCTCTGTTTACACCTCAACAAAAGACAATCTTGATGATTAATCTGCCACTAAGTTGTTCTGTACAGTGAAGTTAAAGTCTTGGGTATTAGCTAACCACTTTGCAATTCAAGTTGTTGCTATGCCAGATCCCCAAGTCAAAAACAAATGCACCAGCTTATGATCACTTCTCACCAGAAATGGTATTGCCCATAAATATGATCTAAAATATCTCACTGCCCAACAAAATGTTTATGACTCTTTCTCTATCACTGAATATTTCCTTTTGCACTCATTCAATGGCTTTGATGTGAATGCAATAGACACCCATTGCACATCTTTACAAGTTAGATCCCTTTGTAATAGCTTCCTTTATGTTAACAAATACCTCTTGCATCTGATCAGACCATTGGAAAAGTACCACCTTCCTGACCACCTCCCTCAATTTTCAGAAAAATGTGGGACATAATTAGCATAGAATTCTACTAGTCCTAAAAATGATATAATTGTTCCTGGTCTCCTGGTACACGCACCCCTTTGATCGCTCCTGCCAGCTCAGGTTTTGGTTTTAGTCCTTCTCCTGTTACCACATTTATTTCACATTTCAGACACTTTGGATTGACTCTTTTCTTTTTTCAATGATAAACCAGATATTTTTAGTGTTTCCAACACCTTCAACGGTAATCAGTCATGTTCCTCTTATTTCCAAAAGCACAGTAAAATATGATCCTGAGAACAATTTATACCTTTTCTTCCCTTAAATAATTTCTCCAATAACCTCTGAAAAACAGTACTTTCAGATACTAACCCAAACGGCATGTGCTTATATCGATAGGCCCCCATGGGTGTTATAAATGATGAATGGTATATATGAGTAAGGAAGCAGGTCTATTTGATGATCTACACACAACAAATCACTGGTTAAAAACCATCTCACTTTTCCCATTGTAGACAGCATCCTGTTAATGTTCGGAAGGGGATATCTGTCTACTCTTATTGCCCTATTGAAATCTTGTAAATCTACACATACCCATATGCAGCCATCAGCCTTCTGCGGAACTACAATGGGTGACAACCATTCACTCACTTCTATCAGTTCTATTATCACTTATTTACACAATATTCTATAAATTCAACTTCTAGTTCCTCTCTTATAATCCATGGAACGTGTCTCCCATTATGTACTGTAGCCACCGCAGCCCATTTCAACTTTATCATGTGGCTTAAACCTTTAAATCTACGAATGTAATCCTTAAATAATTATGGAAACCTCTTCACTACCTCTTCCCCATAGCTGCTCACTTTGGTAACCAATTGTATTTGTTTCACTTGTCTGGGCTCGAGTTCCATCTGTAATTGTCCTTGATGCCTCCACTACAACAAATTGTCCCCCTTCTCTGCAACATATACCGTCCCTCTAATCACTCAGTTTCCCGCTCATATATCACACCACACTTAAACTGATAAATGGCTTGGTAATACTCCATATGACAAAGGTTCAATTTCACTCTCTCTTAAACATTCATGCTCCTTCTGTATGCCAGATTCATGCATCGTCTCTGATACTAATGTGTACAGTGATCCAGAGTCCACTAACATTTGTGCTTTTGTGCCATTAACTGCAACCTCTGTCAATGGTGGTCTGTATGGTCCTTCCTCCTCCTCTTTCTCTGTTGCTGTGGGGGTACAGATGTGCACCACAACTTACGAGTAGTCTCTTTTTTCATCCATGTTCACCACATTTATTCGAAGTTCTGATGCTTGTTCTCTTCTCCCTGAATCATATGATGGGCATACTTTAGCATGCTACACTACCGTTTATCGCTGGACAAGACAATCTGGGTCCAACACCATGTGCTCATAAGCATGCACCGTAGCCAAGCAACTTTAAATCCTCCTCCGCTCACTAAGCTTTCATGGTTGTTTGGAATGTCATGTTTCTGGTCACTACTGACATAACTGTATCCCCTCCAGGTTGTTGCACTGCTTTTAGTACCTTCACACCATCTTCACTTATTTCTTTTATTTCTACATATTATGTACACTTTATGCTCAATCCAATGCTTCTCACTATCTTTAATTCCTCACTTAATGTAGGATTCTTAGCTTGGCATCGTGTTTCTAGTATGTGAACAGCACACCACCCGATCCCTAATACACTCAACCTCTATGCCTGCAAAATGGCATGTGGCTTTCAATAGTCTTACGTCTGCTATGTAAGCATCCACACTCTCCATTTGCATCTGCTTCTTGGAGAAAAATGTGTACTATTGAAGCACTATGTTTGTCCTCTGGCCATAATGTTATTCCATTTTCTGCAATGACTGATTATACATAGTCCTTCTTTTGAGAGCCCATCGTCTTCACCTTCCAGCAGATCTGGGTCATGTTTACTAAATCTCAATGCCTCTTCACACAAATAGTTCAGTAGCATTGCTTTTTTAAGTGTGTCCGATTGTTTATCACTACCCATGGCTACTAAGCAGAACCTAAACAAGTCTTTCCATTCTTCCCATTTTGTGATGGGTTCTCCTCGACTTTGTAGGAACTCGGCTGAATGTGTTACACCTCAATTTGCTATGCTAGGTTTCTTCTGCTACTTTTTCTTGTGTAAATCTAACCTTTCATGTACCTTCAGTGGTATGCTGTCCGCATGGAAGATTCCACTGAATTAGCCGATACCCCACTATGTGTTTTGTCACTTGTCTTTTAAAATTCACCATTAAACTTCCACAAAACCTCCTGTGTCCACCTGGAGGCACCCCAGGAAACTGGCTGCATCTCTCTGTCTTCATGCATTGCGAGCATGGAGCATGAACTTATCTAGAGGCAGTTCGGGATGTTGGCTGCACCCCTCTCATTCTCTTCTGCGTGTCACGCAGCCTCACTCATAGTGCGCGTCTTATGCAGCACTGGCCCGCCTGACCCATGTAGGTAGGTTCAACCTTCATTGTAGCAGGCGTAGTCTTCAGCCCTTCCACGGTGCACACCTCACATCGCAGTCTTCCACAATGGTTGACTGCTCGGCCTGGGCTCTGTGCCACAAAGCCAGGTAAGTGAATTAGTGGATATTTAATATGTGTCATATAACAAAGCCCCGCCCCTAGCAAATGACTTCATCCCCATTCGTTGGATTCAGTGTAAGGCACGTTTGGAGTGCTCGGAAACAGTCTGAATTTCAGTATTAAACACTACACAGAGCTACTCGAATGTTCTGATCATTTAAGAAGCATGCCAGGGTAGGCCAGTTTACAGTTTTGCCCTGTACCCGTCTAATCAATTGCTCATTACATCTGATCACTTGTATGAGAAGCTTGTCATTGTTTGCACGCTGCAGCATCGTTTCATCTGCATTGATTGCTAAACAATGAAAACCAGAGCCGCCCACATATAATTGCGATGAATAACTGCAGCTTTAATGCTGTTTTATTGTTCATTTGGTTTGTAGGTAATTGTTCCTTTTCTTATTTTGCAAAGTTAACAATTAAATGTTGTCTAAAACTGCCATCATATATTTTGTTTTGAAAGGACAACATGGTCGAAGGAGAGCGCTATTCAAACCACCTTTTGCAGTCCCATTTTCTTCGTCGGCTTGTGTGTGTTAGTTCTGCGGAATGTCTGCACTTGCACTCCCCTTTCGAGACGACCAATTAAGTTAATTGAAAGTGTAATGTCGCACAATGAGGCCATTTTGTATTGGAAAGGCTCTATTTCCTCAATTATTATTCCCCAAGGAAATCTGTTCTGCAGGAATATTCTGCCTGTCGAGCTCGGAGTTTTCCAGTTTGGAGACGGTTTAACTGCAGTGGACTCATCCTATCCTCAGTAACAGCGGCATTATTATGGAAATTAAACATAGTTATGCATCGGCGTCGGACTCCTCGCGGTGTGTCATCTTCATTGAGTCAGGAAGGTTGGAGTAATGCATTGAAATTTCAAGTTCTAATATCTTGGTGCACCTGAGGACCGGTCTAATGCGATCAGGCTCTATTTGTAGACCGCCGTGACTCAGACACGAGCAGGCCACTACTGTTGCAAGACCGTGAAACAAAGGCACGTTTTAAGTGAGTGACACAAAGGCAGCTAGGAGAAGCCATTCTGATGAAGACAGAGAGGGAGTTCGGGGGGCGGAGGCACAGATGGAGAACGTGCCCAGCAGTGAGTTGTGGACAGGAGAGAGACCAGAGGAAAGAAAGTTAGGGTTGTCTGAATGGAGGCAGACGTAGAGTCACAGTATGGCCAGTTTAGCCAGGGAATGCGAAATACGAGAAGCCTGGTATAATAATAATAATAATAATAATAATAATAATAATGTAGTATTTGCATAGCACCGCAAACCCTCAGGCATCTGAGCTCTGCGTATTGATTACCCAGGTTTGTGGTGCTCATTTATCGACCTGGGAAGGATGAAAGGTTGAGTTTGGCCCTGCCCGGATTCGAACCTGCGTCAGCAGACTCTGCACAGATGTCAAAGCGAGCGCTCTACTCGCTGTGCTATCGGACCAAGCGACAAACAGTGAGCAGCAACATTCTCAAGGAATATGAGCCATTCAATAAGAGGCTGTGAGAATTAGAGTAGTGTAGGCAAGATGAAATGAGGGTACAGTAGTGTAGGCAAGATGGGACAAGGGTAGAGTAGTGTAGGCAAGATGAAATGAGGGTAGAGTAGTGTAGGCAAGATGGGATGAGGGTAGAGTAGTGTAGGCAAGATGGGAGGAGGGTAGAGTAGTGTGGGCAAGATGGAATGAAGGTAGAGGCAGCCAGGATGTGGCAGGAAGAGTTCAGAAGGTAAACATCTGACAGTGTGTCAACTAATAGGTCCAGAAAGTTTGAATAATATGGAATATGAAGAACATCTTACTATCAAATTGAACCCTAAGGTTGGTATTGGGATTAGGGCCAGGGCCTAAAGTGGGATACCGAAACCTAGGGTTCCAAGCATCAGGTCAACCCAATATACTACAACCTCGGCTTTGACAGAGGTGAACCTTTGGAAAGTACCCACCCATTCAAGAAGCAACCATCTCCATGTAGGCCTGTAGGCCAATGTTCAGGCCCAGCCCCTCGTTGAGTTCACTGAGGAGCTGGGTATTGACTCCAAAAGTATGAAAGGTAGGGTAAGGAAGGAAAAAGAAATCCTGCCAATAGCTGGATGTAAAGAATTAAATGAATGGGGTAGGGTGCAGCCATGGGAGGCATTGTACCTTAGTGCATGAGATGAAGATGAGAAGAAGAGCAGAGATGCCAGCCAAAAAGATGGGGAGCCAGACAGGGGAACAACTTCCGACTTTAAATCACCAAGACATCTGATCACTATGGGATGGGTAATGGTGTCAACATCCACAGAGGGAATGGGCATCACTAAACCGAGCAAGGGACCGCAGTCCATGGATCTGTTAATGTTGTCAGTTGGAGGACAGAAGAGAGATGAGATGGCAAGTTGAGGGAACCAGAGGATCAAGCCCGTTTCTGTTGTGTGTTTTCTTCAGTAGGGAAGTGAAAGTAGCTGTTTTGAAGGATTGGGGGAGTTTGTCCATTTTTAAGAAGGAAATAAGGAAGAGGAGAAGGATCTGGCGGATAGTAGAGGATCGAGAATTGCACGTAGGCTGAGATTACAAGGAGAGCCAAATGTACGTTTGGCAAGCAGCTGTTGCAGTATATCAAGAGTTAGTTGGCTGAACGCAATCAGAGAGCTGGTGGTAAGAATGGGAGGGCGATTATTACAGATGGTGTGATCAGGGAAAGGAGGTGACTGAAAAGCCTGCATGAATTGAGGTGAATTTATCAAAGAAAGAATATGAATTACCTTTGCACAGTTCCATGAAGGGTAGTACAGTAGATATCAAGGCAGCAGGATGGGATAGCTCATCCAGAACAGAGATGAGTTTCTTCTGGGAGCAAATAGCAGCTTCAGTGTTGGAAGAGACACCAACCATTATTGACAAAGGAGGTAGTGCGACTCGACGTAGAGTGACTCAACAACTACAACTATTGTTTATTCTACTTTCATCATTAAAATACAATACAAACGAAAACGTACAAATTCACAATACAAAAGAAAACTTACAAATTCACATAGCTAGGACATATTTAATTTAACTCGATTTATATATGTTTGCTAACATAATCTTAATTGGATTGTTGCATCAATAAAATGAACCACATCATAGTTAAGCTGCAAATCAAAGGTAGACAGGATTGTCAATAGGGCTTCCTATCTTGTTTTAATTCCAAGCCTATAAATGTGTAGCCAAATAAAAGTGTTTTCTTAAAATCCTATACTTAGAACAAAGCAGTAGAGAATGAGTCATTGGGGTTTCTCAAGAAAGTTATTGGAAGTGACATGCAAATCAAGAAGAAAATAAAAATGTGTGTTAAATAGTAACATAAATTGTGCTGCACTTCAGTTCAAATGGTCTGCAGTCACATTAATTTATTATATGCTATTACTGTTGTACCATGCAATGTTCAATATGGGTGCTCGACCTTCCCAAAAAAAGGGAGAAGTTCCTGACATCTAACCACGCCATGTGTCACAAGGTTCTCTGTCACATGACAACACCTGTGACTCAAGAGGGGAAGTCGAGCAGCCAATCGGAGGGCCTAAGCCAATGTTAAACAGATCCAAGGATCTTTGGGTGGACCAGCTTGTTTTGTGCTCCCATTGTGTTGTTTTCCTTTGGCTGTCAGCTAGGAGTGGACAGGACAGGCTTACAAGTCACTGTTTTGAGGAGTTTTGTAGTGTTTGAGATGTGTTAATTACAGGTGTTTTTGTTCTTTCTTGAACACTGTTTTTTTATAGCCTTTTGTAAGATTGTGTGTGTGTTCTAAAGGCACTTTTGTTTCGAATTTAACATCCGTTTTAAAAACTAAAACCTTTTGAGAGTTTCTTTTGAAATGTCCACTATTCCCATGGTGTCATGCCAACAATATAAAAAATATATATCACATTTTCTGTGTTGGTGAACCTAGGAAGTCATCCTGCATAAGTCTTGTGGCAATCCCTTTGTCTGTCATTCTTTTGCATTGTATATATTGAACCCTTAGGCACATTTGTGTTTTGCACATTGGGACCTTAGGCAACATGTCCTTCTGGTTGAGGGAAGTACAAGAGGGAGAAGAGGAGGAGCTGGGCCTCTTCTCCTCAACGTCAAAAGTTCAGGGAGTCAGCCAGTAGGAGGAGGCAGCGACTAAGGAGGGCTATTGGATCATTGGACAACAATACAGAGGGGCCAAGGCAGGATCAGGCTTTCCTGGAGATTGTGAACTTTGATATGAAGACATCCTCATCCATGACATCATCACCTATTTGGTCATATATGTGTCTGCATAAGCTTGCCTCCACTCCCTGACTTTGAACCAGCCCAATCATCTCCCTGACCTCTTATTCCTGGCCAAGCACAACCTGGATCAGTAGAAGCATTGACTAACAGACCCATCTCACCACCAGTATCAGCCGAGCCACCAGTAGGTGGTGGTAGAATTTAGGGCATGATATTACTTGGACAGTATAGATGAGGAATTTGGGCAGCTACTGTCTGCATTGCCTGACATCTGACAGTTGGTTGGAGGTGGATGGCATGGAAAAGCATATGTTCCTGCACTACAAAGCCCTCATCTAGATGAATAGGCAAAATGGTTTTAAAAGGGGTTTGGTGCACTGAGAGAGTGCAAGAAAAGGCATTAGTGACGCCACTGCTTGGTAGAGGCAAATAAAATGAAGCAGAGCATTTTGTTAGAGAGTGTTGTATGTTCCCTTGGACAGTTGCTTCCTTGGTTGGTAGAGGCAAATAGATCAAGGCAGAACCACCACAGAATCCATTCTTGGTGTTAGCCAGACTAAAGAAGTAAATAAAAGAATATTATTATCGGATATGATATGATATGCATTTATAATGCACTTGTACACAAGTATTTCTAGGTGCGACAAGGTAATGAGGGGGAAACAAAGGGAGGACAAAACAACAATGTTACTAGGTATTGTGTAATTCAAATCATGCAAGTGCAGGGAAGAGTGAAGGGGAGAAGTGCCTGGGGGAAGTGAAAGGGGGAAGTGCAGGTAAATCAATAAGTGCAGCGAGCAGGTGGCTCTTAAGTGCCGAGAGAAGGGGCTTCAGGGTTAAGTGCTGGGGGAGCCCAGAGGCAGTGCAAGGGCAACTGGACCTGCAGGATCCTGGACCTGAGTTCAGAAGGTATCCAGGTGGCCAGTGCGCAGAGCAGTCGGGAACATCAGCAGGGTAGAGGAAGAGAGGAAGCAGAAGCAAAAAGGAAGGTCTTGAGTTGCTTCTGGAACCAGAGGTGGTTCTGCTCAAGGTTGAGAGAGGCATAGAGGCCCCATCCAAGGAGAGAGATCTACCCCAAACTCTCTGCTTGGAGAAGTGTCTGACCCTCAGAGAGTTGGAGGTGGATGAGCAAAGAGCTCGAGAAGGAAGATGTTTTGGAAGAAAAAGTTGGAGGTAGAGTGGTCCCAGACTCCAAAAATCTGTCTGAACGATGCAGAAGGTCTTGAACGTGATCCTTGCAGTCACTGGGAGCCAGTGAAGAGATTTCAGTCCTGGAGAGATACGATCCCTGGACTTGAGGCCAAGGACAAATCTTGCAGTCCTTTTCTCGATAAGTTGTAAAGGTCAAAGAGTAGAGGCAGGCAGATTTAGAAAGAGGCTGTTGCAGTAGTCCAGCCTAGAGGGGACCATATCTCTGAAGACAGTGAGCTGCTGGGGGAAAGTGAGAAAAGGAAGAATACCTCTGAGGAGATGCAGCTGATAGTTTGACTTCATAGAGATGTCAAAAATGTGACGAGAGAAGGAGAGGGTGGAGTCAAAGATTATACCAAGGTTCTTAGCCTCACAGGAAGGAGCAGGAAGAGGGCCCAGAGTGGGCGGCCAGAGAGTGAGAGTAAGGGAGTGAGCATATGTTCCAATGAAGAGGATCTCAGTCTTACTGGCATTAAGGCAGAGCTTGTTGGCAACACACTATTCCTGAATTGCAGCCAGACAGTCTGGTATGAGAGAAGGAGCAGAGGCGGCTGAGGGGAGCCTACAAGAGAGCTGAGTGTCATCCACATAACACTGAAAATTGGAGCGGAAAGTAGCGATGCAGTGGGCAAGAGGTGCCAGGTTTGGTTGAACAGCCAGGGAGAGAGGTGAGACCCCTGGGGAACAGCACAAACAGAGAGAGAGATAGAAGAAAGTCCACAGTTGGACCTGAGAGGGCTGGTCCGTGAGAAAGGAGGTCAATCAGGCCAGGGCCTGATCGGTGATACCCAGATTGTAACATAAGTGTTTGAGCAGGATGGCATGGTTGACCATATCAAAATCAGAGGATAGATCAAGTAGAATGAGGACAGAAGGGAGATTAGAGTCACTATTGGATAGCAGGTCATCATGGGTGTTCAGGAGATCAGTTTCCGTGCCTCTGGCAGCTCTGAAGCCAGACTGGTGCTTATGGATCAACCGACAGATTCAGTATGCAGGTTAAGCTGGGAGATGGCAGCTTTTCCAAGAGTTTGCCCAGGAAAGGAGTGATGGAGTTGGATGTTGTGTGGATCTGCCGGTTGGTAGAGCCAAATAAATTGAGGCAAAAACTTTATATTTTGAGCATGCTACTATTACTCAGAGTTTCTCGGCAGGTTGATAGAGGCAAATAAATTGAAGCAAAAACAAAAGATTTACTTTTTCAATGCACTCAGCTACTAATGCCCCCCAATACATTTGCCAATGTTCCTATATCTGCATGATTGTAGCTTGCTTGCACACAAATCATCATCTGAGGAATCTGTTGTGTGGTCTCCGTAGATATGGGCCTATTGTAGTGGTGCAGGATGGTGGTACAAATGAGACGTGTCTGTATTTGAGGGAAGGTACGCATTCCTGCCCTCCTTTCTTCATAACGTGGGCCCACAGGGAAGGGGTGCCCAAACTGGTAGCAACTTCACTTCACTAAAGTCCCCCACAAATTAAAGTGGGAGACTCATCAACAAACACACTGGGATGCAAAGTCGCCAGAAGTTAGCATATCAAGGTGAAATATGCACATTTCATTAAATTGGCTTTGTATAACTACCCAATTGAACAGGACGAATGGCATCTGCCTTTCATAAAATCAACACACACAAAAAACTAAGACAGGATATTTTCTTCTAATAGTGTTTTTGAGAACGTTAAAAGGTGTGCATGTTTTAAACTCCAAGAGCCAATAAAAGTTTTCCCTGGGACCAGCAGTAGTAAAATTAGATATTTTGCCTTTTTTTGTTTGTTATTTTTCATCCCTGAAGTTGGCTTTAATTCATAAATTCAATGAGGACATCCAATGATTCTCTTTTAGCTGAGGGGGACTCCATCACTCGCGCGTACCCTCAACCTGAGCTCTGCTTGTATATGGAAGGTGGCAAGATGAGCTTTCTCTTTTCCAATGTAAAATAACTCCACATGGGCTGCAATGGGTCCTTATGGCCCCGCTTTCTTGAGGTCTGCTCAGTGTACTTAGCAGTGGATGCTGTGTGTGTGCTGTGTGCTGCGGTGCCAGTCCTGTTACTGTGACTGACTGCAAAGTTGTACTACTGCTAGCATGTGTTATGCTGACCTTTGTTGGATACAACAGTAATATGCCACACAGGAAGTGTCTAAAGTTTGCTTTTTTTGTACAATGCTGGTACTTGGCAAGTGGACGGGTTTGTCTATGATTCATCCTTTTTATTCTGTCCTATCTCCTTTGCTATCTGTGGTTTCATCAAAGTAGAGGTGTTAGAGTCTTGATCTTGGGGAAAGTGGGGGGAACATTAGAGGTGGGACAATCTCAGGAATCACCTATTCTTCCTAATCCATGGTGTCTCTGTTGTTAAGAGGATGCCACATCTTCCCCCACTTCCACCTTGGTTGGTGGTGCTGCAACCTCCTCCTATTGAACTGCATCCTCTCTCACCAGATGCATGTGCAAAGGCATTGCATGCATAGTGTTATTGTTTGCCAATGCACCATATTCCTTTGAGAAAGATATCTCTGTTCTTTGCAGAGGAAGATATGTGCAGCTATTTATGGTCTTGCATGGCTCTCGACAAGATTTTGTTGTTAGCGTTTTAAAGTTAATTTTCTTTTTATAAGCATTAACATTTTGTGTAAAGAAAAGTTGTTTTTGAGAATTTGAAAAATAATGTTACTTCTTTTATTGCATTATTGGTTAAATATTGAAAGGCATTCTTAGTGAGTGCAGGGTTGCCCAACGAAAGGTGGTTTGGGTAGTGAATAAATATTATTTAAGGGTCTATGGGCTGCATTGTCTTACAAAGTCTTGTGCCAATGCCATCATAAATTATTGTATGAATATAATTCATATTTTGAGTGCAACCTCGCCCTTGATAATTGTGCTATTTGTTTGCACTACACAGAATAATGTAATTTACTTAAATTAACGTATTTACATATAATTGTGCAGAGAAATAAGGCTTCAATAGTGAAGTAGCTACAAGAAACTTAGGAGGCAAACACAACAAGGTGTCAGTGATAAAGAACCACCCAACAGATTACAAAGCAACAGAAATATTTAATCAGGAAGGAAAAGAATAAATATGAAATGGCATGATACGACTTTGTGTCAGTATTATAACACACAAATAATAGTGAGAGGCGTAAGCGTTCATTTGAACCCCACTTCATGTACAGCAAACCCACAATATTTCAAGAAGTGGTACTAAATACTCAATATATTACCATTATACCTGCTCCTAATGACTATGTAATTGGCTAATAGTTTTCATAGAATTAATGCTGAAGTTCAACAATTAAAACAGAGCTCTACTAAAGAACAATTAACTGCTACAGTTGGATGACATTAACTAGAAATGTGTAGAAATTCAAAGAGATTTCTATTTTCAAATTTGATGTTGTCTACAAATGTTTGACCTTTTATGGGCAATGCTCCACCAAAAACAAGGGACTCAAGATCCAGCAAAACATCCTCTGATGTAGCTAGATTTGAATCAGTTGAACAAGTATTACCATCTTCAAATGTATCTAGAAATACAAGTGAATTATCCCCAACAAATAATGCTGAAAGGCATGGAGGGAGGAGAGGCATCGTATACTTGGCTTTATTTAGGAGACATCCAATCTGAACAGATCAAAAGAAGAAATCACACCCACATAGTGGGTTTGAATCAGAATAAAACAGCAACTCAGTAGTCAATTTACATAATATACATGTTGTACTTCTCAAGAAGTAACATTACAAAAAGTCGTATACTTTCTACCAACATATAATACGTCTTACTTTAATGAAAAGATTTCTTTCGATAAGTTGATCAGAAAAGTGAAGTTGAGGAATTTCTATGCCTCCTTAGAAGATAGGATACCAGACAAAAATATAACATTTTTTGGAGTTGCATCCTAAAAGTACTTTTAAGCAAGTAATAAATGTCACCCTTTAACTGGCTAGTAATGGAGCTCTGAATAATCCTAAGCATTTGAAATACACCTCTACAGATACAAGTCTCAGGAGACACATGATTCAACGCCTTAAGGAGTTAGCTGCAAATAGTGACATAATACTTAACACAGCTGATAAGAGCGGTGCTTTAGGTATATTGAGCTTATCTCAGTATCATCAAGAATGCTTACGCCAATTGAATGAAATCTCAACATACTTACCACTTGATGTTGACCCTACACAGAAAGTACCTGATTTAAACAAGTCTGTATTGGATGCAGCAGAATTGCTGGCATGTATTTCTCACACAGCAAAACAATGCGTAACTAACCAGTATCCAATGGTACCAGTTTCTACATTTTGTCAAACATTCAAAAATCTCTGATACCACCTGGTATTAACAGCTGTGAAATGGTTGCTATTAACACAGGTAAGGGGTAGAGGGTAACCAGATTTTCATGTTAACACTTTTGAAATTAACTCTAAACAATATTTTTTTCAGATTTCAGAATCAATTCTTTTTACAAGTTTCTTACACATCTATGGTTTAAAGTATGGCACAGGTGTATGCTAATATCTTCATGTAACATTTTGAGACACTACATATACTTAATTAAAATCAACAGACACACTATTTGAATGTATATAAAAGGTATATCAGCGATATTATTGAAGTGAGTTATTGTGTATCTGTGAATATGTCAATAATCAGAGTGACAGGATGAAATGTACATGTATACATTTCTTAGATGTTAAAATTATGCACACAAAGGATGTGGTTACCCCTACCATTTTAACTAAACTATCTCAAAGGAATAATCTACTTCAAGCTCAGTGTTTCGATCCAAAATCATCAACTGAAGGGTTTACCTTACATTATATTTACTAATGTATTGGCTGTATCTTAGAATCTGACTGTTCATTGCAGGATTCGAACATCAGCTCTTTGTGTTTCTTTTTATCCATATCATATGGGACAGATAATATTGAAGTTCTGGAGTTCTTTTCAAAACTACACAACTGGGAGTATCTGACTAGTTATAAGGTAAATATGACTGATTGTTACACTCACCTGATATCCACAGGGACGCCACCCAGCCGGGTTACTCGCTGGTATGCTTCTCAGCTTTGCCCTGATGTGGTCTGCGGGGAAGGTTCTGCCTTGTGGTAGAATTAGGCGTGCTCTCCGTCCTGCATTCTTTGAAGGGACGCGTTGTCTTTCATGGGGGAGTGCGGTCCAGTTACTTCACTGACGCTGGCGCGTTTGATATTGTTCAAGTAGGGCTTATTGCTGTTCTATAGTTTTTGGTGCTATCCTGCATGCCTTTCTTTGTTTAAAATGTCTCTTTTTTCTCCCTTAGATATGCAGAGCTTCAGCGCGGCAAACTGGCTTGGTTGAGCCCCGCTGGTAAATGATGGAGCATTAAGAGCACTATGATGTCTTGCCTTTGCTAACCTGTGTTGTAGGTCGTTGTGTTCTTCAGCGCGAGTGGAATGTCCGGAGTGGTGCCAGCCGAGAGGCAACCAGCCAGGTAAGCCTTTGAGCAGTTCGTAATTTGCAAATGTCTCTACAGCTTTCTTTAATGTTGCCTCTATCTTCATCTTTCAGGTCGTTCTGCTCGGGAGGCGTGCAGATTCGAGGAAGCTGTTCTCAGTAGCTGCGAGTGTTTAAGATGAAGACTGCAGGTAAGATGCTGCTGCTAATGATGTTCCTTTTGTATCCTTGTAGGTTCTGCTTCTCCGAGGTTCGAGGGAATAGCTGGACAAGTAGAGCGTCATGTTGCAAGCTGCAAAGTAACACGAAGCATGTTCTGCAGTCAGGGTGTGGTTTATATAGCCCAGGTGAAGTAGTACCAGGGAAAGTAGTTCCAGGCCTGCCACACCCAAAACACTAGACCTCATAGCTTGGTTCTTAGGGTACCAAGCTATGTGGATGCCTCCATGTTGGCTGACAATACAATAAAGTAGTTCCCCTGCACATTGTTGTTCATAGTGTATTAGCCTGGCTCCATAGGCGCCAGGACTGGCCCCATGAGGGCTTTGGAAGAGGATGCCAGACTCTAGAGGCCCAAGTCCTGACTCCACCTGGCCAATGGGTTTGCCAGAGGGGGTTTTGGGCAAGGGTCGTGACACTGATATGACTTTAGATTACTGCAAAATTCTTTCATTCAGTTTACACTTGTTTCCATAATTGATGTTCTGGTATATTTTTGCTTTGTAGAAAAACTGAGAATCAGTCTTATAATTGCCTCTAGAGTGGCTCCTTAACAACTATTCATGTAATACATACACTGCATTCTTTAGAAACTATAAACATCAGAAGCATGCTAATACTAATTGCTTCCTTTTACTAAAATATATATTGTTTTTATTTGTCTATCTGAAATATATTGTGGAAGTCAGGGAATAAACTCCTGAAGAAGGGGTTTTATGATAAACCCAAAAAGTGTTGAGAAACATTAAACAGGAGAACCTGTATCCTTACAGTGTATACAATAATGTGATTGTGCATTAGTGATATCAGATATGTGCAATGCAGTGCAATTAATGGAGTCTATGAGAGTGCAATATTCTGCCTGGTCACTGGAGAAGGCATTTTAATTAAATAAATAGAACTCCTATAGTTAATGAAGTGAAATTGTGGCTACACCACTGGAACAAATCAAACAAATCAAACACTCGGTATGGACCACAGAAAATACACCATTGACATGCAATTTTGTTTATTTATTTGTTTTGGTCATTAAATAACCTATACAAAAGAATTCAAAGAAAAAAGATACAGAACAGAAAAAACAAAGCTAATACTAGGTAATAATATATCAGGAATAACAGTTAGACCAGATCCAAAGATCAGATCCACATAGTACAATAACCCACAATGCCAAATGAATACTCAAAAACACATAGATATAAGACATTTAATGTAAGAATGACTGTCTGGTTCGGACTGGACTAGAAAAACAAGGCACAAGTTAGAAATCACATAATATACAAATTCTCAGTGCAAAGTTAAAAGAAGAGGATATAAAAAAGTTAACTATTCCATAATAAATAGAGATACCAGTGCAGAGCAATACATCATAATTACAGATACAGGTATGTCATTCTCTGCTATAACATAATTTGCACACCTCAGAGAGTAAACACAATACTGCTATTTTCATCATAACAGATGTATTGTAATTCACAAACCACTTCAATTTATCAGCATAAACTCGTTCTTGGTTCAGGACAACGTTTTTAAAGTGGTGAATATGCTCCATTTTAAGGGCTGGGCACTCCATCAAAAGATGCATTAATGTTTCCTTTGATTCAACCAGTTTACAGAATCATCAGACAGACATTTCAGTACTTATGTCCACTCTTATTGACATGATCTCTCTTGTCCACAGAACGTTAAATGTGACCCTTATGAAATCTTGGCGTTGATTCCTATATGGAAATCTTGTTAAGTAGGATTCGAGACAACCCATTTCTTTTTGGTGGAAAGCTATCTGTGAATATAATTTGGTGGCTAGGACTGCATCAACTGTTCTGGCAGAGTCACTGTGTTGCAAAAGCCTTTTCACCTTTAACGGATGTAATAAGAGGGTTTCAACCATTGAGCCCAATTTTGTCAGGGAGAGAACACAATCTTCTTGTAGCATTAGGACAAAGCCTGCCTGTGGCATTCCTTGACGTACCCCCTTACCCAAAATCTCATATAGAGATTTAGCCAGGCTAGTAAATATTTTCCGACACAGGGCCAACCATCTCCATTCCACCAAACTTTCAATTGATTGCAATCCTAGTTCGTACCTAATTTCTGAAAGCAGAACAGATTGTGGTAGGCAGTATAGAATAGACCACCAAATCAAGGCTTATTCATCTCACCCCGTGCCCAAACTGGAAACAATTCAAGGCCATAGCACAGCTGTGGTATAATCTTTGCAAAATAGAAGCGATTAAGTGGCAACATTGAGAATTGGCCATATTTTATGTCTATTTTTTCATTTGTGCAATTTTCTTTTTAACTCTATCGTGTAGATAGTTACAGTAAAAACACTTTTTGGCTTGCCAAAAATAGGAAACCCCAAATATATCATAGAAGTCCTGAGAGCAAGATTTACATGATTGAGGAACCACGTATAGAAAATTGGCGAAGAACGTTTACTTGGCCTCATCACTAAAGTTTTTTGTGGATTCACTTTCAAGCCATTTAGCACAATATACTCATTAAATGCAGTTAACCGGACATTGAAGACTGTTTGGGGTATGATCCACTAGAATAAAATCATCCGCATAAGCTGACCAACATACTTTGTCCCACTCACTCTTTGGTGGCACAAAGGCTGCCTCGTCCAGTGTTGTACCCACATCAGCCATGTATAAGTTGAATAGATCTGGAGCAAATATTCAACCTTGACGGAAGCCATTGTACGAACATAGTCTCGGGAAGATAGCTCAGTGGGAACCTGCTCGTCTTGGAAGCAAGACGACACAGAGCAACACAGGTTTGATCCCCGGGTCCGCACTTAGATAGCTCTGGGTATTAAGCGCATTATAAATAACCTATCATATCATATCATACAATATGTAATAAAAGACCCACTCTGTTCATGCAAGCTTGATTTTGTGACCCCTCATGCAGATGGATTGGTAAAGACAAGACACCACCGGCATACCCAGTTTTTTTAATTTCCTCCAAAGTGTGGCTCTATCAACCGAATCGAAGGCAAGGGATAGGTCCATAGCGGCCAAATATACCGGAAGTCCTTTATCTTTCCAAGCAATACGTTGCAGAGCACATATTAAGAGCCCACCAATGTCAGTTCCCACATGTCTTCTGAAACCTATTTGCTGCACTGAGAGAATGTTGTTTTTCAGTCTCCAATCCTCTATGTGCTTTAGAATCATACCTGAGCCTTTTTTAGAATCAACGTCCAGCAGTGCTATTGGGCAGTAATTTAGTGAACTGCACCTATCACCTTTTTTATGAATAGGAACCACATACAAAATGTGCCAAGAGGATGGCAGGATGATGTCTTTGAATGATAGGTACAGTGCCTTAGCCCGCAAATACGGATTTCCTTTGAAAGTTGCATGTGTGAGCTGATTTTATCGAGCAGCTCTGGAGGGACTAGCCTTAATATCTTAATAACCTCAATGGTGAAGTTGACATCCCAGGCCCAAGCCTTCAGGCCGCCCATAAATAGAGCCAAAATGCCCCACCCACACCCCTTCTGATATAGTGTTATTTTGAGCTGTAGATTGTGAGATCTCCATGGCATTCACTAATATCCAGAATTGCCTAGAGCTACCATCGTTCAGAGCAGCAAACATAATTTCACTGTCATTTTGATACATATTTGCACGGTATCCCTTTAACCATTTTTTCAATTTTTGTTTTACCTTTCTCACCGCCTCATGTTTATCGCCAATTGAGTTAGATGTTTTCCAAATCGAACAAATGTCTTTACGACACATTTATTTCTTACATTGTACCACAATGGCTAAACCGTGTTTATGCCTTTGGCTTAGAGATTTAGGTACTGAGGCTTTCACAGATTTTTTGATTAGGGACTCAACATGAGGACCGAAGCAAGTATGTGTAAATGTAGACAATTTTGTAACCATAATAGAGCCACAGAAATCAGCCATAAATAGAGTATTTAGTTTGGATGCATTACCCTCATGCCAAACCATTTTTGATATACTATTGTACCTTGTAGTGTTACCTAGACCCCCCCACCATGATCGAGAGCAAAGTGACCTCCAGCATTTTATGATCACTGAGCTTGATGTTTTTTATCTTAAACTCTTTTACTTGGTCAATTAGGGCTTTTGACATAAATATATAGTCAATAGTTGATATCCGCTTACCCATGACCATGTATTGGAATCCGCAGCATTATCCTGAAGCGCATTTACGGAGTATAAACCCCAGTTTGCAAACATATCTTCCCAAATTTGGCCTTGAAGTATCTTCCTTTTGCACCCCGGGGTCCACCCAATATGATGGTTTGGTTATTAAGTTGGGTGAGAGTCAACAATCCTGAGCCCGATTTACGGGCGAAGTTCTTCCCACTCTGCATCTCCATTTTAGCAATTAAGTCACCCACTATGATTATCTGGGCCCTAGTGTATTGACCAACCAGTCTTCAATCATATCATTTATCTTATTTAAGGTCAGAGAGAGGTTCAATTGGGATTTCCAATATATATTTAAAAGCAGAATAAACTGACATGGCCAACCGGGCTCCCTCTCACACCCTTAGTGGCTAATTTTGTTCGAGCATCAAAGCCATCTAGTATCTGTGGAGTGGTCAGCTATGTTTCTTGAATGCAGATTATGGTGTATTGGCTTAACATGTGGCATAATTCTGGGGAAGCACATACGTTCGAAGATCCTCCAGAGTTCCACGATATTAAAGAGATCTGTTGGGTCTGGCTAAAGCTGGGTTTTTAGAACTTGAAGTTGGGAAATGGAGTCTCGCAAACTAAGGGTGAGGCACCTCCAATTATGATCTTGCTCTGCACCGTGAACACAACTCCTACCCTCCGCTCTGTCTCCCCGTCCTGTTTGCCTAACCTTAGGTGATTGCTATGTTTACCGGATTGCAGGTGAGAAAACCCAGAACTGAAATTTAGATCATATCCTAATTTGTTAAATGGGTTTACCTCTGCTAGTAATGCATCATAGATTACATGAGAGTGTAAAACCAGACGCGCATGATCGTACCGGTCCGGATGGATGAAATCAACCAGTTTTATGTCCGCAGTAGTAATGAGTCTAAGACTAGGGATTTCATTTAAGAGCGCTAAAACTCTCCACCTATTTAAAGAGTCTGGACCTCCATACCCAAACATGTAATGCAATATCACGCTAGGATCATCTGGGAGCATGGTTACTTCCATTGGCGTATGGAGTACCGGTTGCTCCCCAGGCATAAAGTCCTTATAAGAGTTGCTACAGCTTTGATTATCAGTCGCCTTTGGCTCAGTTGGAATAATTTTAGGGACATCAGCTTGTACATCCAGCTCATCTATCTTGAGCTGCTGATTTCTTAGCGCCCCTGTGGTTGTTTTTGGATCAAGGGCTTGATCCGTAATTAGAAGATTCAGATGTGTCCCCTCTACCCCTTTATGGAAAACCAATTTTCCACCAGGTACAACTTCTGTTGAGTGTGGTCCTGCTTTAACCGACTGATCCATCAAGCTCCTCACTGTGGTCTTTACCATTTTTTCCATCAATATTTTGGTACACGCTTGTTCCTCCCTCAGCCCAATGTTCTCATTAGTTCTCCCCGATGTACTTTCCTCACTAGTTCTCGGGTGACTCATCAGCCCCTTATCAGCACCCTCTTCAGTCCCCTCCATGGCCTCTCCATTACCCTTTTTTCTTGTAAACTGATTGTAAATTCCGTTTTTAGTATTGAAGTTTACAAACTCATTCTACAGCTTGGAGTTGTTTTGTTTTTGTTTTTTCCCTTTATGTTTCATAGCATTTGTCAGGGAGTCCATGGCATCAATAAGATGACCCCGGGGTATCCTGTCAATCTGGAGACATACTTTCCCACCCTCCTCCACTAGTATATTACCACTAGTTATGATTTCAATGCAATCCTCCATCTCACTTTCTGGGGAACACTCAGGATAAGTGTTAGCAAGAGTGTCAACAATCTCCTTCCTTACCATATTTCTCCATGAGTTTCTGGAGGGTGTATTCGTACCTTTGCAGGGATCTAATTTTTTCATTCTAATCTGTTCTCTGGCTTTGTTTCTTTTGCAACCCTTTTTACTCAGGTTACAATTCCCTGTTAACATGGCTACAGTTTCTGGGGGCACAATACTAACATGGGGTCGCCCTTCAGTTTCAGACACCAGAGTTTGTTTTTTCTTTTTTATTGGGGAGCCCCTCCTCGATTTGTCTACTGTCTCTACTTCCTGTCATGATGATGTATTGAGGTAAATGGTGTCAGAAACAGGAAGTCCGGGAGGATTACTTAGAGTCTCACCCCTTGCAATATTTAAATTAGACAGTTGGATAATAATGGCCCACAGGCACTTTGTGTGCTCCTGCAATTCACATACAATGGTATCTTGCAGGCCCCCGGAGCTTTTTGGTTCAGCGCTTCCTCCATTCTTATAACTGGCATTTGGGCCGAAGGAAGGGAGACATCCAGCCCCTCTCCCTCTCCCAAAGGGTATTGAGACAGGCCAGGAGTGAGATTTCTCCCATGCCAAAAATGGGGGGAGTCCAAAAGAGACAAATCTGCCGAGCTTGTTGGAGGTTGAGCCTGCTCAACAATTTCATTTACGGGCTGACACTCTGGGAATGGCATTGGCGGAGAAACTCTTCAGTCCAGTAGGAGCGGCAAGAGCGCCCCTCCTTGATGATCAGGCAAAGCCTCCAACAGCTTGGATAGGGAGGGGGTGAAAGCGGCTGGGGGAGCGCCAGAGCTCTCGCCATACTGTTTATTTTCGGGGTAAACACGAGGGCAGCCAACAGTACATCACAGTTCAAACCACCCCATGGCTTTTCTTTTCTGCTTCGCATGTTTGGTTTGAATTCTCCCCAGGAATGCAGACTTAGGTCAAAGATAGCAGCCTTTGCAGTGTTTCCTATTTGCCTTTGCATATACATGGTACAAAGTATCTGTTTGAAGTGGTCCCTCTACCCACTGACCCAGCGAACAGCAAAGAGGCTCTCAGAGGCACTCGGGGATGTGCACGGCCCGTCCCCGATAAGGAAGTGCCAGAGAAGTTGGGAGCATGGCTTCCGACAAATTTATGCCCCAAGCACAATCACGCTGTTCGTTCAGCGTTTCCAGTGGTGTCCAGTTCATTAGTAATAAGTCCAATAAACGTATGCAAGAAGCCACAAAGCGTCTCCAGGAAAACAGGCACTCAGAGGCACGCACGTGGATGCGCGCGACCCGTGCCTGATAAGGAAGTGCTAGACAAGTTGGTGGCGTGGCTTCCATTGAGTTTATGCAACAAGCACAATCGAGCTGTTCGTTCAGCGTTTCCAGCGGCATCCAGTTCATTAGTGATAAGTCCAATAAACGTATGCAGGAAGCTGCACAGTGTCTCCAGGCAAACAGGCACTTAGAGGCACTCCAGGATGCACGCGGATGCAATTTTGCATCAGGGTCAGGCAATTCATGATATTATAGGTTATGATATGATAGGTTATTTATAACGCGCTTAATACCCAGAGGTTTCTAAGCGCGTACCCGGGGATCGAACCTGTGTTGCTCCATGTGGCCTTGCTTCCAAGGCGAGCACGTTGCCCCTGAGCTGTCCTCCCATGACTCAATTTAGCATCAATATTTTCACAGGACAAAAGTGCATATGGTACTTGCATTAGCTAGTTAGAGCAAATGCTGTTCATGCACTGCCAATTTAGTTCCATGACACTTTTTCACTAACACGCCAGTGCAAAGTGCAAAGGTTCAATGGTAAATTGTCATTTAACTAGACAAAGCTGTACATCATACAGGTTAGATTGCCCTTCAGTGGAGCATTGTGCGTGTCCGAGCACCATTGCATCCACAGGAGGCATCCAACTTACATTTTCTTCAAATGGTTAAACACATTTCTTCGCAAAGACTATTTCACCCCCATTTGCTGAGGGTGCTATGAAACTTAATTGTGTAGTCTTTAAGGAGCCATCAACATCAACATTATCTTTTCAATATTCAAGATGTTCTGTGTTTATTCATGAGCACTGTACAAACCTGTAAAAGCTGCCTAACATTGAACTATCCACACATGTTATAAGAATGTGCCTTCCAATAAGAACTCTCACATGCATTGTCTGCTGGGCCAATCAATCGTTCAAGACATCTGGTAGACAAAGAGGTTGGCCAAAGCATGCAGATATTGCTTTCATAGAAATTATGAAATCACTTCACCAGTTCTCACACCAAAACCTACGCCACCTACATGTTTAGATTTGGTTTTTTTTTTAGCATCTTCAAACCTCCCCTCATACCTTCCATGTGTGAACCAATATCCCTTTCCATCTTTATTTTTTACTTTGTGTCCCGTTTGTGCTTTACAAGTTTGATTCTGTTTGCTGGCAGATGTAAGGTGTGTTTACACTATTTAGGAGCATCTGGGCTTCATTACAAGTCTGGCGGTAACCGTGCCGGTAGAACCGACAGGTTGCCGGCAGACTTGCTAATTTTACTGGCGCCTGGCTTGCCAGAAACACCAGGGCATTACAGCTCCGGCAGTCCGGGAAGTCAGGCACCGGTAAAATGTTAATCGCCATTCCCATAGTCGCCACTCCCATAGAACTCTATGGGAGTGGCGAACACGGAAGCACTGACACCGTTAATGATGCCAGTGCTTCCGTGTAACTCTGCGGGCAGGTTTCCGTTGCACCTGCCAGGTCGGACCCTGGCGGGCGGATCGGCAATCGCCTGCAGAGTCGTTCTAAGCCGGTCTGGTACCAACAGTGCCGGTAGGCTTACTGGCACCGTTGTTACTGGACCGCCATGGTCGTAATAATGCCTTCTGTCTTTTTAGTTATTTAACAATACCACTGTTGGATTGGTTGCTATATAGGATCGGTTTTCCATCTTCTGTGCAATATAATTGTGATGCTGTTTGATTACTGCTATTTAATGGTATAAGCGTCCTGCTGTGCAGAAATACAGGCCTCAGTACCTAAAGCATGGCCATTCTTGTGAAGTAAGTTTCAGAACGTCTCCAGGTCTTCCCGGAATCGAGAACATACGAGTACATACAATAAACGTTCATTGCACAAGAAAAAGGCTGTGATCAAATAAAATCATCTTTAATTACTTGAATTGACCGTGTGTCAAATATGGCCATCTGCTCAGTGGCAGCCGTTGCCTGTTTTCTCAGGAGCTATTGATCCCCCATCACCAGAATATTATTCTATTATGAAACATCAGGTTTAGTTTGTTTAACAGAGGAGTTCATTTGCCTTACATTTAATTACATGCACATAGATTATGCTCGTGTAATTTCTCCGATCATATAATTTGTCAATGCTGAGAGCTGGGGTGTGTGTGGGTGTACTGCAGGCAGATAAATAGATTGCTAACATTTAGATTGTGCTTGATGGGAACATCATGTTAAATATAACGCTGTATCATTTTGCTTTTGCAAGAACTGTGCTGCTTGGTTTACAAGTAAATATCATTTTCACATTAACAGTAATGCTAAATCAGAGTCTTCTTTCATCCTTGATACACTAGATCAGTCTCTGAATGCATAGTGCATTGCCATATGACATTTTGAGGTCAACTGTCTACATTTATGACTGCTGAATTTAAGGGTTGTACAGGCATGCTGTGGCATGCTTCATCACAGGACTAAGAGCGTTTGACCACTTCACTCCCATCCTTCTGGCACACATCCTGTTTAAGACTAACTACATCACCTAGAAATCAGTCACAATCAAAACACAAATCTATGTAGCTGAGAAACTCGTCACCTCCAGGGACCACTGCACCACCAGGAGTCACAACATTGCCAGGCAGGAAACAAAATAATGCAAGAGGAAACAAAACAGGAAGCCAGTATTTTCCTGCTCAGATTCCTGTCTCTGAAACAAGTTACCAACATAGATAAGACTAACCCTTCTATACTACACTTCAGGAAGGTCCTAATAAACCTACTCTTCAAGGAACAGCTCTCCAAGCAATGATCTCTCCACTCAAGCATTGATTTGCTCTTGAGTACACCACTTCCCCGCTCCTCTGGAATTTACCCACCCCAGATATTCTTCTACCCCAGTTACCTTACATGTAACCCCCTGGGTGTGTTCCCTTTGCACAATGCTCTGTTGCTTCACAGCTTGGTCTGTTAGAGTTTTGTTGTGGAATTCAGTCATGTCTATATCAATTTTGTGTGGGCTTACCCAGCAGTCACCTGGGTTCCACCAAATATATTATTATACGTTTGATGCAAGTTCAAAGATGACAAACAGTTTAGTGTCATCATGTTCAAATTCATTCTGAATGAATGACTCTGTAGATGGTGCTCCCACCACCCACAGTATAGCATGTGTTGGTTCTTTAGAATGGAAAGGTAACAAAGAGGCTACCAGATGTAGGTTATTCACTGTATTGCCTTACAAATCCCATGCAAACACACCGTTTTGTAGCCCCTCTGTGGTATCTAAGGTAGCTGTTTTATATCCTCTATCTGTGGATAATCACCAATAGTTAGGACCTGATTTTGTCTGAGGCACTATCTGGTCTGGCACAGAAATAATAGGAAGAGACAAGTATGCCGTCTGTTTTTTACAGGGTCACTTTAAAGCAATTTTCTGGATGGACTGGGTGTCCTGAAAAGAAAACTCACTGCACCTGTTACCCATTCCCCATAGAGAAAGGAACCGCTGCCTAAACCCACATGTAATTTGTTGCGGGCAGAGAGGCATGAATCCCTATGGATTCCACCTGTTTATTTCCGCCTGCTAAGCATTGGGAAAAATTAAGTAGTAAAGTAAATGAGTGACCAAAACGAGTTGTAGGCACTATAGTGGTTTGTTTACCTGTTCGACCACCACCTCCGACCCATTGCAAACTGTGCTCCTGTGCATTCTATTCTATTTAATTTTTGTGAAGCGCTGGCTCGCCCTCAGGCTTCAGAGCGCTGACAGACAAAACTAAACAGATAAAGAGCATGCGAGATTAGAATGGGTCAATATTCTATCAGATCCGTAGTTCACAGGGGGTAGGTCAAAGAAATTGATCTAGACACCACCGCCATCAAACAGACTGGTCTTGATGGACCTTCTGAATTGAGCATATGATAGCAATTGCCTGATGGAGAATGGGGAGGTCATTCCAAAACCTTGGACCCCATGCATTAAAGCTGAGGTCCCCATATGTCTTTAATTTAAAATGTGGTTGTTGCAGAAGGTCCTTTTCATTAGACCGAAGGGTTCGCCTGTGGGGCAATCTCTTAATGCGATCTTATAGATACATGGGTGCAGTGCAAGCAAGACACTTATAGGCCAAGCAGTAGGTCTTAAACAGGATCCATTGAGAGACAGGGAGCCAATGCAGCTTCCACCGGGCATCAGACACACGGGGCCTCATTACAACTGTGGCGGCCACAGAATGAACGGTGACGTTAAGGGACCAGCACCTTTCATTCCGGGCCGCCACATTACGAGTTCTGCAGCGGGTCCCGCTCTGGATGCCTGGCTAGACCAGACATGCAACGCGGGACCCGCTAGCAGTACAGGATGCTAACAACGGGCCCATCATTAACAGGCCCATTGTTAGCATCCTCCCCATTCCCATTGAGCCCTATCAGGGCTCAATGGGAATGGGGACATACCGGGTCTCGCGAAAGGGAATTACCGGGCCCTCCAAGATCGTAAATGCCCAGTAAATCCCCTTTTGCGGAACCCAGCCCGGAGTTTGAGGGTAGCCATGCCACTAAAAACGGCATGGCTACCACCAAACTCGTAATGAGGCCCATGGTCTCTTTGCCCTATACCACAGACATTTTGGATAGTTTGCAGTTTCTTTATATTTGAATATGTGGTACCTGCCAATAATCCATTGCAATAATCAAGCTTCAAATTGATAGTCGCGGTAGCTATTAAGGCTCGGTTTGCTTCTGAAAGATAGTGTCTGATCTGCCATAGCAGATGAATTGTATAGGTGCAGCTAGAGCTTATGTAAGCAACAAGTTTGTCAAAATTGACGTTGCGGACAAAGCCTACTCCTAGGGCCTCATTACACGGTAGGCGGTGAACCATGGTGCTATTAGCGTCATGGTTCTTGCTGGTAAAATACCGGCACCGCCTTGGTGGAAAGGGGAATTACCGCCCCATTCCAAGGTTGGCGGGACGGTAATTCTCCCTTCCACCATTGCCCTTCCCCATTCCCATTTTTGCCCCCTAGAGCTCTATGGGAATGGGGAAGGCGCTAATTACGGTACCGCAAATTGCGGTACCGTAATTAGCTCCACTGGTCCCTTTGCGGGTTGGTTTTTAACGCCTGCAAAAAGCAGGCGTTAAATTCCCCAACCCGCAAAGGGACCTCGTAGTAAGGCGGTAAGGATTTACCGGTACCGGTAAAATACCGGTACCAGTAAACCCTTACCGCCTACCGTGTAATGAGGCCCCTAGTGTCTTAACTTGATCATTGATCTCTTGTAGTGTTTTGAAGCTCTTGCTCATGCTAAATAAAACACAAAAACAGTTGTAAATCTGAGACATATATTAGGAGCACTTGGCTATGAAATAAATCAGGTTGATTGATTTTCCTGTTCTGGCTAGAAGATGTTTTACACTGCACACTCTAAGTGTTCATCACCATACCTTTAACTGGGTCCAACCATGTCTAGTTTCATAGACTCAGGAAAGGACTGATTATTATGCTTTCTGGCACACAAATGAGATGCTAGCCATCGCTGAGCCTCTTTCCTGGCTTAGAGAGCTGGGGAACTGGACCATCCTTGTCCCCAGAAGCTTTCAACACTGTCTGCCACTTCTGACTCCTCCTTTCTAAATCTACTCTTACCTGGATCACCTACTACCTGGAAGGTCGATCCTTAAAAATCTCTCGAAATGCGCAACCCACTGACACCACTTCTCTCCCTGTTGGCATCCCCTATGGATCAGTCCTTGTACCACTGCACTTCACCCTTTATTCCTCTGTCATAGGAAGACCTATCTTATCCTTTGACTTTCAATATCACCTTTTTGCTGATGGCACTCAAATATTGCACTTGATCCCTGGATGGCTCTGTGCTGCATATTTCTGAAGTCATCTTTCTCTGCTGTTCATTTTAACCTACTCAACATTCAGAAAATGTGGCATTTTCTTACTAATCACTCTTCAAAGCCCACCAAACTGTGGATCTCTTCACAGCAAGGTTTAAACTTCACTTTCTTACCGAAGAGGGAGCTCCTCATACTCTCTACCTGACTGTGCCACTGCCTCAAGTGACGCTTAGTAATTTAATTTTGAATATTTATATAGTACTCCTCTTTATTTTTAAGCCCTTGGTCCCTAAGGTTAATGTTACCTTGTTAAGTCTTCTGTTTTCATATATAATATGTTTCTGTTTATTTTGTTTTTTCTGTGGTACATGTCCCACTTTTGTACACCCTCCCCCTGTGTTGTCATCTTTGTGTTATTGAACAGGCACCCTTCATATGAATGCTTCAGCCATCTGTAAACAAGTTATTGTAAGTAATTTCATATCAAAATTGACATCACTGTTCTTCAAATAATTACACGTGCAATAACAAATACAATACTAACTTCACAGAACGGATTCTGTTTCTTGGTGCAGTGGTAACTTTGCTTTATAACAGTTAAATGCCTTCTTATTGATGTGAGGGGTACTGAGTGACTTGATCATCTCTATGCCGTTAGTGGTGAGAAAGACGAAAAACGAAAAATGCAAGCAGCTACGAAATTTGAAGTAAGCATTCCTCAATACACGATAGAGCCCCAACGTCCCTCCAAACAATAGATCAGGTTTTATTTTTTTTCAGAAATGATGCTCCCCGCATGCTACATACATATGTGTATCTTTACTTTTGTAAACCGGGTAATTGCTTTACATGAAAAACTGCACTTTGATTATTTGTCGGAGAAATGACACGTTAGCAAGAATCATTCATCATGTATGTTTTGTTTTACTATAGATAATATGTTGTAATGCAATGAAGCACATGTTGAAAAAGCCTGTGTCTGCTCAAATATGTGTTGACGAATTTAATAAACTTCTATTGCTTGAAAGAGATTTCGATATTATCTTGAGAGCTTTTTCACATGTGTTCAATAAAGAGTAGGATAAGTCTACAAGGAGCTCAGATTGGAAGTAAATTGAACATTATTTTAGAAAGTGATTGTAGGCTTTGGCTCCATCACATGCGGACATGCCATTCTAATGTATGATTACATATTGGAAAGTGTATTTATGAATATTGAGACAGCTGGTTCATACCCATACAAGTGAAGTAAAGGCGTCCATTGTAAGCAAGCACAAGCAGCCTGTAAATGATTGATGGTTTATGCTTTTGAACAACTCCTGGCACTCACTACGTTTGTATTACAAACCACATTCATAAACAACTTCCATCTAACCCTGAACTTATTTAGAGAAAGAGAGAAAGTTGAGACATGGAGGCCGATTTAAGCTTGATTGCAGCTTCAGGATCCCTTAGGGAATGCCATGGGGAATGACACACATGTCATGAAGTAATACACCCTAGGAATATTAAAGTATAGATGAAGAGGCTCACCTTCTTCCATTAAACATTGTTATAGCCACATAACATGGCAACGCCACACATACATTGACTACTAAGCCAATGGCTTGAGACACAGGGCAACAATACAGACTATGCCATGAAGACAACTGTTCAGGAACAAAATAAACTTCTGGTCTCTCAGGACCATGTGCTGGAAAAGGAAATTCATACCAGCCCTCATAGCATGGCCACTACTTCCAACAGTAGGACAAAGGTCATATATCCCACTTGCTCCAATGCTAACCCCACTCTCCCCATCCTGTCTCTTCACCTCCAAGCATCCTCACTCCTTCACATACAGCTCACATCCTTGACGTACTCATCCACTGCAAGTCTCCAACAGTTGCCACAACAGCAACAATGATACTTCTTTTTTTAATTAAAAGTATTTCGTTTATTACAAACTTGTACTTAATAACAATATTTAGTTCAAATTTAAACTAGACATGGTATCACCATAATCTTGTGAGATTCAGTTGTTTATCAGTGTTTCAGTGAGAAAGTTAATTGCAACAAAAATTAATAATACATTTGTTTTGCAAGTTTAGATGGCTCCTGACCTCACGAGGCTCTTTGGGGGATTGAATCAACTTGTAGAACTTCTTTTAAAAACTGGTTATAGCAAAGATTAATTTAAAATCGTGGCCTTCATGAAAGTGTTCCCACCATTCCTCTGTGGATAGATGGTCACTTTTGGAGATTAGATTGCCCATGCGTTTTGTCCTTTCTGCCTCCCTTTCTCCCTCCTTAAGTTAGGGCAGAAGAGCATCAGATGGTATGAGGATTATTTTTGGTCTTTGCAAAATATGCAGCAAGCATTCTGTGTTTCCACATCATGTTTTGCAAATAGGATTTCTTTTGGCGGAATAATATGTAGCCTTAACCAGAGACACATATTGTTGTGATATGCACTTGGGAATTACTTTGGCACAGTGCTAAGGAACCTGATAGATGTTTTTATTTGAGAGTTGAGGTTATATTTATTTGCCCTTTTTCCCATTTCATCCCCGTCATCTCATTATAGTTTTTTAACCTCATCTGGATTATTTACTAAGGCCCAAACTTGTGTTGATGTTTGCTAGCACCTCTTTGTATCTTATTGACCATTCTTGCAAGTGCCATTCTGTTGTCTGTATCTTGTTTCCCTTCAAGGTGTGAAACTGTATAGGGCAGTTTTTCATGATTATTTTTGCAAGAAGGCCAGTGAGTTCCAGACTACTTGTGTACATAGAGCTATTCGGCCTTATTCAAACCTTATCACCACTATGGGCAGGCAGTTCGGTAAACCCAGAATATTCTTTCAAAAGGACCCTTCTAACAAGTCCCATATTTTCCATGAGGTAGATAATGTAGAATCAGCACCTTGTGTGAGAATGGGAATTACTTTTTGCATGTGGAATTTGATAAGCGGAAATAATGAGAATTTCCCATATTGTTTGTGGAAAATGAGTCCTTGTGAGGTTGTTGGTTTTCTATTTAAGGTCTGTTATTTGTGGAGCATCATCCATGCTTGCCTTGATGCAGAGACTTAGATATTTATTTGCACTTACTACTCAAACTGGTTCTTTACCCAAGAGCAGTGCAAGTACCGTAAAATCAAAATTTCAGATTTTTCAATGTTGCTTCTTAGGTCATTTTGTTTGACATAGGTGTGTAAGCACACAAGGCTTCTCTGTAGCCCTAAAGGGGTCTGGTCTAGAATTCCAACCCAAGGGTATGCCATTTATTTTAGGTGGAAATGCTGATGGCAAATTTAGGGTGGCCTTCAAGTCAGAGACAAACATACTGAACAGGGCCGATGCCAATGGGAACCTCTGCTTAAGTCCTCTTGATGTTTTAATCTCTTGTGCCAGTAAATCGGCTGTGTTCAAACGTAGTCAAATGGTAGTTTCTTTAATTGCAGAAAGCAAATCTGATGAACAATGCCATTTGGTCATTTTATTCCATAAGCAAGTTCGATCAACACTATTGAAAGCTTGTTGTAAGTCAATGAAGGTCAAGTACAATGGTTTTTTATTTTGTATACATCTTAGTTTCAAGATGTTTAGAAGGAAGAGATTCAAGCTGCACCCAACTACCTTGATGAAGCCGGTTTGACGGACGTCCAAAGTTCCTGATTCTGAAATTCATGTATTCAATCGCTTTAAGATTATTGATGAGTTTTCCTAGTACATCCAACAATGTCATTGGATGATAGTTTTTTTGGTTTGCTCGCTCTACTTTCTTAAATAAAGGAAATAGTATCACTTGTTTCCATGAAGGCGGGACTTGGGTTTTCGTCATTACATAGGAAAATGTAATAGAAGTAATAGGAGTGTAATAGGAGTGTAATAAAATTGAAAAAATGTAAGTTCTTAACATTGGGAAGGTCCTCCCCATTTTACCCATAGTTCAGTCAAATAATCATCTCAGGAGGATAGCTCAGGGGCAACGTGCTCACCTCAGAAACAAGGCGACGCAGAGCAACACAGGTTCGATGCCCGGGTCTACGCTTAGAAACCTCTGGGTATTAAGAGCATTACATATAAACAATTACAATCACTCTTATGCTCAAAAAGCTTGACTATTGTTTGAACTTACTCCTTGGTCCCCCCTCTACTCTTTTTCTACCATTAACACTTTCCTCAACTTTGCTACTTGCACCCTTTGCAGCTTACCTCAATCCATCCCTACCACTACACATCATTACCATGCCGGATAGCTCTCCATGCAACATGGCTTCTCTACAATGTATTCATGTTCTTGCACCCAAGCTCACTGACTGCATCTATTGTTCCTCTCCCTCCAGAACTCTATGTCCCTGCTCAGTCATAAACCTCTCCATCCCCAGACCTCACTGTTCCTCCTCCTGCTTCCAATCCTTCTTTGTACTAGCCCCCTTCACTGCATTGCCCTTAACCCAACATCAACACAGTTAAAGACCGGATTTAAGCTTCACTTGCTGCCCAGCAAATGGGCTTCACACTCACTCCCTATGTCCCAATTACTGACATAGTTGCCTCCTCCCAGACTGGCTCTGTATTTAGGTCCCATATGTATACTGCCATTTGCTGGATCGTGAGGTTTGCATTGTCCATAGTATTTATGTCTGTTCACTTGTCCAAGCTCCAGGTGTATTTTGGATTACCCGTAACACTCATCTGCTTCTAGTTCTCATTCAGATAGCCTCAATCCTTTGTAAAGGCACTGTGGGATGTTTTTACCCATGCATCCAAGCCCTACCATAAAACTGTGCAGTACTGGCATGGAAAACATCATGATGGCTAGAACTCCCCAGAGAGTGCACAGGGAAAACATGAACAATAGGCTGCCACCCATTTTTGCCTATGTTGTGAGCACAGGAGGGCACTGCCTAAAACCACCATTGGGCTACACACACAGTAGCCTGAAACCATTGGGAATGACAATGCTGATTGCCAAAAAGAACCCAGAATTGTGGGGAATTCATTTTCTTAATCACAAAAATGGATGCAGTACCGGTGCTCACCATATCAGAAAGCCGGCGTTTTAAAACCACCAGACTTTTGTGTAAAACTGAACAAATGAACCGAAACCAAGCCAAGGAAAGACTTGCTAAGAGGTAGATACAATGTAAAACTATATTCTGAAATAACTTGAAGGAAGTAATTATTTAATGTATATATAAAAAATAGCTGCATGTAAGTTGGATTTGAATGTAGAAAACTGGGAACAAAAAGTGACATTTAGCTTAAACCTGGCTTAATGAAACTGGATTCTGCCTGACAACTACCCCCGACAGGAGAAACCTGCTCAGCCACTCTTCCCAGGCCTAGCTGCATCCTGCTGCCCCTTGCCAAAAGGAGCTGACACCTCTCTGATTAGATTAGGGGTGGAGCACCTGGGAACTGGAAGGGACAGAACAATGCAACTTCCTTGACACAAGCAAATGTTATATTGGGGGCGTCGTAAAATAGCTTCCTCATGGGAGAAAGTGGGGGGCAGCTGTGCCTCTGTGAACAAGCTAGCTTGGGGGAGGTGGATAAACCAGTTATTACACCATGTGATGTGGGAAGCCACACCCCTTTTTGACCAGAGCATAATTTTAAAAAGATAGATAACGCATAGTGCGGACTGGTCAAAATTATATAATTAATACCATTATTCTTGTGATTTTTCTGTGCACGTTTCAAGAGGCGTTAGGACCCTGTGGTGTATTCTGGGGGGTTGCTAGCGGAAAATAGGGTCTTACTCCAAATGTCTGCATGTAAAAAAATCTGACACTTCATCAATTAATGTCCATACTCCTTGCGCACATGTGTGTAATTTTGGGTAAATGTCCGATATTGCAAAACCAGTTAAAAAGCGCAAAATGTTGTCATTTTTTAATGCAAGCCCCCAGGAAGATCAGAGGTGGACAAGCATGGACCATAAGGAATATATAATGTGTACATGTAATTTCAACAAATTGTATATCGGGGAAATATGTATTTGAATCAAATATAGATTTGTGGGCAAATTGACCAGGGGAGGATCCTCTGACCCATAAACAGACCTCATCATAATGCAAGCCATTTCCTTCCCCCAATCATGGGAGAGGGGAGAATTGGGTCAATGACAAGTAGAGAGGGGCAGGCTTAGCTAGGCCCAGACACACACCCATTTTCAAAACACATAAAAAGAGACTGCTGGGACAGGTAGAGACATTCAATTCCATTTGCTGCGGAGCATGCTGACCGACGACTTCACATCCAGAGATCCAGACTTCAAATCCATCAATCTCCAGAACCTGTAGCAGAAATTAACTCCAGAATTTGTAGCAGAGAGGCCTGAATCCACCAGCTGAATCCTCTTCAGCAGGCCTCAAAACCAACCAAACTATTCGAGCTGTTTGAATTTTTGCCGAGAATTTTTGCAAGAACCTGTAGCAGTACCCAGAAAGCAGTGTTACATCCAGAATCCAGAGAGGCTAGACCAGCAGAGCAGAGCTGACCCAGATCGCTGTGAGCAGAACCGGTGCCTGATTGACCCGCCGAGCAGACAGAACCGCAGCCGGACGTGTTGACCAGATCCGTGACCAGGCCTAGTTCAAATTTATATTGTGAGTACCTAGCAAAACTGTGCAGAACCAATCTCTTAGTTAAAATATTCTAATCCAAACTATTTTAACCTAAGTAGAACTGCCTCCTAGAAATCGTGTCATCTGTCATTTTTAAAGCTGCACAACTGTCACCTGTCAATTCTGCAGCTGCAAGCTGTCACCTGTCATTTTGAGTTTTACTTTAAATCCGAAAATCTACCTTTATTAAATTGTCCGTATCTCTTGAACCGTTTGGGCTAGGAACAAAATTTAACTTTCATCTGAAATCTAGGCTTTCCAACGAACCTAGAACCGACTTCCTACTCCCTATACTTTTCCCGTAATCGCGAGACACACACTCGCGAAATTTACCACGATTTGCGATTTGGCCCGATTTCTTCATCTGTAGAAATCAGCAGCTTGTTGCTTCTCTTTGTTAAAATCCGTTTGTAACCTGGTAATAACTCATAGGGCATTGCTAAAGTGAGCCTGAACTAATACCAACAAGCATCTCTCACTCACCCTGAACCTCTAGAGGGAATTAAAAGCAATTTTAGCACCTTTTCACTTCCTTGCAAACCACATTAAAGTAATTTGCCTGTGTTTAAAACTCATCCCTGTTTTCTCTAAGCTTGCTGGGGGAACTGGAACTGTGTATTGCATTATAAAGTATGATTTGTGGGATTCTTGAAGACTGTGTACTCTCCTTCCATTTCTTGTATTGCATAGGGGGGAAGTGAATTGTCAAAAGAAAAAGTGATCATATTACCTTTTGCTAAAATCATAACAAGTTATTTCTGTACTGCATTTTATTCCACCTTGCATTTCCTTGAAACCATCAAGCATTTTCAGCTACCTCATCCTCTACACTACTCCTAAGTAACCAAATCAGTGTACCCCTGTAACATTATCCATTGTTGATCACGGTCGTATTCTGAAGTGTGATATCAGTTATCAATTTATTTATAAAGTGTGATAGATATATATTGTTGAATTGTCCAAATAAACCTTTTAAATTTGCAATACAAACCTACTTCTTGGCTCAGTGGGGTCAGGGGGATTCTAAGAGGGGGGTGTTATACAAGGGTTGTCATCCAGAGTACTGAACTGGATATAGAAATACATCAATAAGGGTTTTCCTCAGCATCCCAGACTAGGCATTGACTTAGCTGTAGTGTTGATTGAATATCGCTTACAGCACACACAATCCAGGAAATGCCTCTGTTGCCTGCATCAATTCCTATGTGCATGATTTCTGTTTGAAATGACATCCAACACTCAATAAATACAAATACAAACAGAGCTCAACAGAAAAACACTCCACCAAGTTTGGTCAAACAGAATCACCGTTTCAAGAGAAATGTGGTATTCTGGCATGGATGTTAAATACACACAGGGTTATACAGCCCAAAGACTCTCCCTAAGAAAATACAGGAGGTCTGGAAGGAGGTCAACTGATTACAGAGAATGCTGGGAAATAAAACATTGAGGTGCAGTATGTCTGGCCATATTTTCCACAGTTTTCCAGTAGTATGTACAACATAAACAGCTGTCGTGGCAATGCATGAGCAGTGTATTTCATTCATAAAGGGAGCTGGATCTACCAAGCAATGCTGGGTCTGGCTTGGTCCAGCAAAACTAGGCTGACCTCTGCAGTGCAGGCACTCACCTGTCTGCATGTATGCCCTGTATTTTGCAGGTTCAGTGCTTATTAAGACTATGAATACATTTTTCATTCTCGATTAAAGTATGTTTTCTGCAGCATCAGCTATCATACTTGTATTTGGGATTATACAGTGCAAATCAAGCTAGGATGCAGCAGAGCCCTCAACAAGTAATTTGGCGTTTACAGAGATTAGTGCAAGGGGACGTTACAGATTATTTTTTGATGTATTGCTGATTTGTATAGCTGCAAAACAATTGACTTCATAGCACTCATATTAGCTTAGATGCCCCAAACTACAGGATGGTATATACCTAGGAGTAGCAGGTTCTTGGTGACGCCTGTTTTCCATGATAGTCATGGAGCCTACTATTAGCTTGGGGCTTGTGCAAGTATATGTCTATAGCTCCTGACCATGGTTATTAGATGCAGGGCATCTATAAATCCATCATTCTTAGGAATTCCTCTCTTCATATCAGTGACATACACTGCACAGTATATTCATTTTGCTAGAGTCTAAGATTACCTTTTTTCTCTATTTTCCACTTGACCAATTTCGACTCCGTTTTTGAAAACCGTTATTGTTTGCCATTTTAAAAAAGGTACAGACTACTCTTTATTATTTTATAATATTTTTATATTTTGCTGCATACCACTTTCTGAACTCTGTAAAAATATGCGCTGTTATAACTAGTTTTGATGGTATTCATATGTTTTAAAGGGCAGAGGTGGCCTTGTGAGAATTGTAACATGTGACACTTTGCACATTTATTTCTGACTCACTGGTTAAAGCAGTGACTGAGTAGTGAGCCTGTAGCTTTGTGCTCATCCTTTATAAAAATGCAAACCCTTGATTTGAGCACTCTCAGAGAATTTCCCCTTACGTTTGTCTCAAGATCTGTTTATTTTAGAACTATTGTTCCATCTCTTTTCCTTTATTCCTGTTCATCGTTCCCTCAACCTTCTCAATTCTACCTCACAAACTCGCCCACTACTTGTTGGTCAGTGGGCAGGCCATTTTCTACTTCTGTCTCCTAGTTCTCCTTTTCTTTTACTGCAAATATGGGAGTTAACCACTGTCTTGATCATACTATCTACCTACGTTTCTAAATTAATTGAAATCTCAAGCGGGGTGGTGTAGAAAACACGGGCAAAATCATCATTCATTTTGCAGTGCTTCATATGATCTTGAGGACAAAGTACATGCATGTTCTGGTGTGGCAACTGACATGTAATCAGAAAATATCTGCCGAAATTTATGATTCAATTGAAAATCTCTTGGCACGAAAATAATTGTGATATTAGTCAAAGTTCCTCCTACATTAGAAGCATATCGGATTAGTCTTACATTTTCTTAATTCAATGTTCCTAAATGAGGTTTAACCAAGAACACTCCATCGTCCGTCAATTTTTTTATTCCGTACACGGATCATCTGCTTCAGAGCATACATTTGCAAAATGAGAAGTGCATGTGTATATTGTGTAATTTGATAAAGCCAAGATTGAAATGCAGTGCTTTTTCCTGTCGTAAAATCTCCTGTTTCTACCATTTTATCCTCTCTCACTCCATGTTGGTAATTTGATTGCACTATAAATGATCAATCTCCTTAGCTTGGCATTAGCTGCCTGGATCCCATTAGCCCATTCAATATACGGCTAAATCAGTAGAACAGTTTATCAATGCGAGGAAGTACAATCTGTCTTCCTTGGTTTTCTTTTCTTTCTTCTACTGCATCATGGAGAGGCAGACAAATGATCTTAAACAGCGTAGTGCGCCATTGGGGAAAAAAACCTACATATTACGATGGGGAAGAGGGATAAGGATGACCGTGACAGAGACAGTCAGAGAAGATTTGGATAAAAACGATGTGCTAACATTTTCAAAGCAATTTTGAGAGCACTATTGAATTTGCTCTCTTAGAATTGCAGTTTTCCAATTCACAAAAGAGTCATAGGAGGACATGTGTGTTCATATTCTTGCAATGCATGTGCACAGATTCTGGCAAGTCACAAAGCTGCAACACACAGGCACCTGTGCAACTGAGGACTCGCCTCCAATTACCCCAGTGTGTATATACAAAACAGGAATGGGCAGATGAGTTGGCATGGATAGTCAATGCAAATAAGGAAACAAAAAAGAGCAAAACACTTTTTTTTTTCCTACCAGGTCGCAAAGTGCCCCTACTCCAACCTGAAAATTCGGATTTGGAGGCAGGCCATATCCACGTGAACACTTTTATTGTATTTTTAAAGAGGAAAATATTCCTGAATATCCTCAGTGTTTCACGCCATGTTTACAATTGTCTTCGCACAGCAGTAAGCATTCAAATTTCATTATTCTATGAGAATGTTCCCTGTCCATTGCTTTTTAAAAATATGCCCCTTTTTTGTGAATCTGCAAGCATTTCAGCAGCTTACTGCTCACTGTGCACATGGGATTCTTTGTGAATCAATGACTGTGCATATGCTGTTTTACACGTATATCCACAGTGTGAAATTTTCCACAAAGTGTACTGCATGATGCTGCACCATTATAACACATTATTCAAATATTTTTCTCATGGGTGAAGCCCCACTCTGAATTCCCTTTGGTTAATTCAGGCTCCTTCACTACGCTCTGGTGTTCTGGCATATTTGTGGGAAATATTTGCGCTCCGCCAATTAAATGTGGCTAGTAGGTGAATGGGTATTAATGTGTGCGTGCAAGGTGGGGCGCAGTTAAGGGACATCGCGGCATGGACGTTTTCTCAAGCCTTATTGGTATTTTTGGGTAAAGCCAACTTGATGAATGTTATTACATGGAGTGGGGTTTGTAGCACAATCAGGCAGGCATAATGGGGTTGTTCTTTCAGTGGCATGGGATGTTTTACTGACACAATGCAAAAGGTGAGTCTGAGTATCCCTCTTTCTGTCGCCCTAATGTGTCGCTGTGGCACTCAGTTACAAACCAGACATATCCCATCTTGCTATTACGGCACATCATGAACCCTAAACAGGCACAGACTTAGAAAAAATAAATTCACTTTTTAATATTGTAGATAAAAAAGGGCGACAAATGCCCTACATACAAAATTACACAATTAGACCATACAAAATGTGTTAAAAACCAAGGTACAAAAGCACTCATGGAACAGGGGGGTGCAAACAACACACAAATGCTTTGTTTGTATAGAAAACCCACAGTTCAATCATACAAGTATTTTAGATAAATGTCAACATGTTTCTGCCATTTTCTTGTTTCAGACACTATCTCTAGTGTCTTAGATCTCTCTTTTCTTAGGCCATCTAAGGCCATGTATTATTGTTATGTGTGATCCAATATGTAGATAAAAAAGGGCGACAAATGCCCTACATACAAAATTACACAATTAGACCATACAAAATGTGTTAAAAACCAAGGTACAAAAGCACTCATGGAACAGGGGGGTGCAAACAACACACAAATGCTTTGTTTGTATAGAAAACCCACAGTTCAATCATACAAGTATTTTAGAAAAATGTCAACATGTTTCTGCCATTTTCTTGTTTCAGACACTATCTCTAGTGTCTTAGATCTCTCTTTTCTTAGGCCATCTAAGGCCATGTATTATTGTTATGTGTGATCCAATATGAATACAGAGAGTGATTATTGCTAATACCGCAAAGCCCGAAATATCCACAAAATACCCAACATATTTATGGTGCGTTGGCCGGGAACCGAACCCGGGTCAACTGCTTGGAAGGCAGCTATGCTCACCACTATACCACCAACGGTATGAATCCATAAAACAGCAAGGCCTGTATAATGAATACATTCCATTGATAGACATTGGTGAAGGATCTGTAAAAATTATGGTAAATAATAAAGGTTGTCAGGATATTCATTTAGAGGAAAACTTCCCATTAGGAATGGCCATACAACAATCACATTATACGGCAGATTTAAATAACATGGTGATTGGAAATATCCCTGAAAAGTATGTAGATGCCAAGGGTGAGTTGCCAGAACACCTGGACTCTCAGCCTAAAGGAATATTTAAAATTCATTCTGTGTATCCTTATGATTCAAATGAGACAGTGTGCTGCCATCAAGAGGATTGCATAATATTTAATTTAAATGAAAATGAAACAGAAAATCAGCCCATTGAAGTGGAAGCTGATATGCCAAAATATTTAAAAGTGGCAGCTTTACAAAAAGACACAGCCACACAGTTAGAGGAAAGCGCCGAGATTCCCTTACCAGAAGATTTTCCAGAATTTTCCAAAATGGTAGAAGAGCAGATCTCCTTAGCGGATGCGTGTGAAAGCAATGAGGATAGGGACAATCTGAGGGAGATATTTATGGAGTTTAAGGATGTATTTGCAAAAGATGCTTATGATTGTGGTTTAACTGATTTACATGTGGCCACACTACCAGAAGGGTGTAGCAGAAATCCAGTGTTTGTACGCCAGTATAGACTAGACTACCGCTGGCATGTTTAGAATCATTGGCAGAGATTATTAAAAATTTGGAATCGCGGGGAATCATCAGGCCCATTCATAGCACATCCAATACACCTATTTTAGGTGTGTTAAAGCCAAATGGTCAATGGCGGCTATGTGCAGACTTGAGAGAGTTAAATAAAAGAGTACCAGTATCTAGATGGCCACTGCCATTCATTGATCAGGGCCTAGCTCAGGTACATGGTTCAAATGTATTTACCACATTAGATCTCACCTCTGGATATTGGTGCGTGCCAATGGCAGAGGAGATACAACATTTATTTTCCTTTACATTTGACAGGACTCAATATGCCTGGCTTAGAGCTCCATTCAGGTACCTCAATAGTGGGAGTGAATTTGGCATATTTTTGAGAAAGGCCATGCCGGATGCAGCGGAACGAGGAACAATAGTTTATGTGGACGATGTCCTGATAAAAAATGAAAGCCTGAAAAGCCATTTTGATGAAATAAGACATGTACTTGGCCAATTGCAGAAAGCAGGCGCCAAAGTATCTTTGCAAAAAGCACAATGGTGCAAGAGAAAAGTGAACTTTCTAGGGCATGAAGTGACTGAACATGGGCTAAATCCACAAAAGAAGAAAATATAGGCCATACAAAGGTTAAAAGATCCTAAAAATGTGAAAGGAGTAAAAAGTTTATTACGGATGACAGGCTATAACAGAAAGTTCATTGAAAATTATGCAGAAATCACTCAACCATTGACTAAACTGCTTAAACTGAATACTCTCTGGAAATGGGAAAAAGAGCAGTCTGATGCAGTGGCTAAATTAAAGGAATGTCTTGTTAAGGCACCATGTTTAGCATACCCCATAAAGGACAGGGATTTCTTTATAGAAATAGGTTTTTCTGAACATTGTATGTCAGCAGTGTTATCACAAAAACACGATTTGAATCACAAAACCATTGCCTCTGCAAGTAAGGCATTTTCCCAAGTTGAAATGAAATTTAATGAATGTGAAAAGGCCCTATTAACCACTGTGTGGGCGCTACAACATTTCCGCCCCATTGTTCAGGGAGAAAAGGTGATTATTAAAACAAATCATCAAGCTTTGCAATTTTTAGAGAGTAAAAGAATTAGATCAGGTAATCTAGCGCAGTCCAGAATCACTTCATGGACGCTGGCATTACAAGGTTTTCCCGTAGAAGTGAGATATGGACAAAATAAAAAGAACCCAATTGCTCAAGGGTTAGCTGACTTACATGACTGTGCAGCTGAACAAATACCAAATGAAATGGAAGTGGAAACTAGTTTGCAGGAATTTGAACAATCCCCACACAAAGCTTTTGATGAAAAAACATGCAAGGATTTGCCAACTGTATATGTGGATGGTTGTGCTTTTCACATTGAAAATGACAGTAATAAACAATTAGTGGCAGGAATAGGAAATGTCTGGTTGAAATGTGAACGCGTCCCCAGTATAGGGATGAGGATTGGAGATAGGAGCAGTCAGGTGGCGGAATTGGCAGCCATTTATAAAGCAATTGCTACTGCATTTGATAAAAAGTTCAGTGAAATTGTCCTGGTGACTGATTCTGACTATGCACGGAATAGCTTTGTGGAGTATTTGCCTGGTTGGAAAGCAAGTGGCATGGTTACATACAACAAAAAGCCACTTAAACATGGAAAAATGATACAAGCCATAGACAAATTGGTGTCAGAGAATAATTTAACAATATACTGGAGAAAAATTCGTGGGCATTTAAAAACACCAGGAGAGGATAAGGAGGGAAATGATAAGGCAGACCACTTGGCTAAGATTGGGGCTGTGATGGGAGAATTGCTACCTATTGATTATTTAATGGGTGAAATACAAATTGATGCAGTGACACGTTCTAAAGCACCAAAGGAGGTAGATCAACCGGTGGTGCAGTGGAGTCATGACACGCCAGACCAAGATTTGATTGAGGCACAAAAGAATGATCGAATTTTGGGAATCTATTATAATCATTTGATAGATCCTGAACAAAATTCTTTAACAGAAAATGATTGTATGGGAAAAGAAGAGTTGAGGATGCTATTATAGAACGAAACACGAATTAGATTACAGGATGGACGCATGATTAGAGAGTCCATAACAGGACAAATACAGTGGGTAGTACCCCTTTCATTCAGAGGGCTAATGCTACACCATGCACATGATGCCATAACTGCAGGCCATAGAGGTTCACAAAAAACATTAGAAATACTAAAAGATTATGCTTACTGGCCACATATGTCCCAAGATGTGGAATTATATACTAGAGGATGTCTAGTATGCGCCCAATTTAAACCTGCTTCACCAATGCATAGAGCACCATTGATGAAAAGAGGCCTAACTCTCCCATGGTCAGATTTGCAAATAGACTATGTAGGTCCTTTAAAAAGGTCGAGCAGGGGAAACCGTTACATTTTAAGTGCGGTATGTTTGATGTCGAAGTGGATTGAATGCATTCCTGCACCAGATTGTAGTGCGCAAACAGCAGCCGCATTGCTGGTGAACCATGTGTTCTCAAGGTTTGGGTTGCCACAAAGAATTGAGTCAGACAGAGGAAGTAATTTCACAAGTACTCTAATGAGTAAGGTATGGCAAATACTAGGTGTGAAAAGGAAACTACATATCGCATATCGGGCAGCGTCTTCAGGTACAGTTGAAAGAAGCAATAGGTCTGTTGTGGATATTTTAAAGAAATTTGTGGCAGAAGCAGAAGCAGGTTCAGCTGGGATTTACGTTTACCGTTGGTTTTGATGGCAATCAGATCAACTCCTGCCAAAGCAACAGGTGGTAGCCCCCATGAGGTCTTGACAGGTAGGAAAATGGTATTACCACAACACCTACTAAACAGAACACATGAGCAGACACTTGTGAGTGCATCCACAGTTCATGAATATATTGATGAACTGAGGAGGCATTTGCAACATGCATTTGCTTTTGTGCAGAGAAATCTGGAAAGAGCTGTTCACAGTGCAAAGTCTTATTATGACAAAAAGACATCAGTAAAGGAATACCGTGTAGGGGATCAGGTGTACAAGTTTCATGTTGTAAAAAGTAAACAGAAAAATTCAAAATTTCTAGCAGCCTGGCAGGGGCCATTTCGAATTATAGATAAGGTCTCTCCTGTAGTTTATAAAATTTTGAAAATTGAAGGTGAAACGGCAATAGAGCAGTTCGTCCATGTAAATCAAATCAAACCATGCCATCCCAGACATGAGATCAGGCAGCTTGAGCATGTAAAAACAGATAAAGTCCCTTGAACACAAAAAGAGAAAATAAATGGGTACAATCAGGAGGCAGTGACAAAGAAGGTAAAAAGTTGATTGTTATAATGGCACATAAACACTGTAATATATGTAAAAATATATAATATAAAATAAATAAATAAATATATATAATGGAAGCTCATGGTTGGTGTGCAGAGAGAAAATGTATTAAATATTGAATGCTGTTTTATATGTGCGTGTTTTCTTTTTAACTTGTGTTTAATTTCAGAAAAAAAAAAAAACCGAAATATTTTTACCAAGCATGTTTTATTTTTGGCAAAAGGGTGAAGTTAGTATTGTGCTATGTACTTAATTTGTTTATTTTCTATTTGAGATAAGAAAATTAACATTATTTGGTCGGAGGTTCCGGGATCAGAGCCCACGGGAGACGATGGAGTCCTGGAGCCCACGTGGACGTATTCCGCGAAAGCCCCAAAGAGGGGTGAAGACCAAGGCTGCAAAGCGATCAGCATTGAAGATGATACCGATGATATGGTTAATGATGATATTTGGAGGGATCTTCAAGAATTCAGAAGCACAGGTTGTCATTGAACCTGGACCAGCATCTGGTATCGCGGTGGAAGAGGCACCAGGATTCATCATGAGTGATTGAAGGATGATTTTCCAAAATATATACATACCATTGAATCCTGAGATTTTGATTGAAAAACATTTGAACAATACCGGAATTAAGATTAAACAGACTAAAGAGTGGCTGGAAATAAGAAAAGAGGACACTAAGCAGTCAATAAGAGATATATTAATGCAATTGGAAAAAACATTAGTGAATTCAGCAGACATTAAGAAGAGGAGAGGAAAGAGAGGTGCGGTGATGCTCACGATATCATTGGTAATGTCTATAGTTGGAGCCATAATAGGTACCACAATATCAACAGCCAATTCTATTTCGGTAGGAACACTGAGTACTAAAGCGCAACAACTGAGTATTGACCTAGAAATATTACAAAAAAACATTAGATGGAATTAGAGGGGGACTGGATGAACAAGTAAGATTCATAAATGAAACTGCAATCATTCTAAATGAACAAGCGGATGTAATGCAACGGGCGACTAAAATAATACGTAAGAACTTTAAATGAAATATTGAACATAATGAGTCCTGTTGATAGACTATTAACGAATTATATGAGAGAAGTTCAAACTGCAGTTTCACAATTGATTCAAGGACATATCCCCTTGTTTTTTGTTTCACAGGATATTATTCGTCAAATGATAGAAAGATTGACCAGGAGGGAAATTGATATAATACAGGTAAAAATTGCATTCGAAATGGGTAATGCAATGCCGTTATATGTGGACTTGGAAAGGCTAGAGATCAGATTTTTGCTATGCAGTCCATATGTAGTCCCTGAACTTATTTATCAAACGAAGTGGGTACACAACGTGGGATTTTGGCAAGAGGACAAATTTACTAAGATTAAGACTCCAGAAGTGGTGGCATTTCAGTCATGGGAACCTGAAGTTTATTTAATACCAAACCTGGAAACATGTGTCAAATTTAAAGAACAAAATGATATGTGTCCAGGTAAACCGTTTCTTCCTGATGCCACAGATGCTATTTGTGGTTTGAAATCTGACCCAAGTATATCAGAAGGATGTGAAGTGATTATTAGCAATATGGGGAGTGAAGAAATGGCACAGGCTAAGATGGTCAGAGGTAAATGGTTGGTCAGCACCTGTTTAAAGAACATGACGGTAGTACATTTAAACCATGGAACATACGTTGTTAAACAGGTGAAATATAATGTTTTTTATTTACAGGTTCCAAAGGATACAATTGTGTCAATTGGGGGGTTAACATTGTTTCATGTAACAAATGATGTTTGGGAAAGCCAAGTGGAAAATATCGATTTTTTTCAAAGGGATACTTTTCCAATAGATCCGGATGTGGAATATTTATTGAATCACAAAGAAAGACATGTTATAAAAATGAATTTGAGAAAAAACAATATTACAATTAGTAATCTGGGGATAATAGAAGTGGACAGATTTAATTGGGGAACCTGGGGGGAACACTCAATAGTGGGTTTGGCTGTCCTGGTGCTAATCATGGGTGGATGGTTGATTGTGCTATCAGTAAAGATGAAAATGTTACTGATTTTAGTAGCTACGTCAGGAAGAGAAAGATATCCCAATACACATGCATTTTAAAAGAAAAAAAAGAACAAGTTGTTTTTAGGAATTGGCTTGGATCGTAGCCAAGTTCTAAAAACAAAAGGAGGGTATGTAAGGATATTTGGCGTGTTACAGCACAGAGTACAGCCCTACTGCACAGGTAGCAATTTTTTTTTGATGCAGCACCACCACATGGGTGTGGTGCATTGCTATATGCGTTGCCAGAGTAACATGGACATATAAGTAAAGACAGGCTATTCAGTCAAAAACGATTTTTACATATAAGATGCAAATCTATTTTTACAGTTAAAAGCACACGTGCACATTCAAAAATGCACACTATTTTTCACCTGAAATGCCTATGGTGCAAGAGACACATTTGAACATTAATAACTAACATTATTAATAACTAACCTGACTAATAAAACTGAATTTAACATAACCCACTAATAAAAATGTGTCTCCACTGCAGAATTAGGCCTATTCTGAAAGTGAACTTTTAAACGCACATTCATTTTTTTTTCTTTGCTGCTCTGTCCACATAACTACAGGAAGCAAAGAGCTCGAAGGAACAGGAAATCAGTTGGTTACAAATTTTTACTGTAGAAATGAGCCATTGTGTAGTGAGGGAGGAGATGACATGATTGATTCTGATTGGAGCAGCGTCATAGCAAGTATCATGCTAGAGGCAGTGATTAGAGTTTTGCTGGGGAAGCTTGAGGAGAGGGGGAGAACGATCGAGATCTTGCAGAGCTGGGAGAAGGACCTGTTTCCTGGCTGAAGCATTCCTGCTGCAAAAGCTGAGAATTCCAGGCAATAACCCCGGTTTGAGAATGACAGATGCTTGTTTTCACTGGGGTTAATCTTCAAGGGAGCCAAATTCAGAAAGAGAATAGCCGGAGAAAACTCATGCTGAACAGATAAGGTAATTACAGAAGTGTGGGAGCTGTGCGAAAGTGTGCAAAACTGTTCAGTCAGTGTATTCGAGGGAGTCCCAGTCCCTTATCAGCATATGTAATGTTACCAATTGAATATATTCTCGCAGTTCTCTGTTCATTTTATCACACATAATGTTGTACCATTTCATTTATTTCTGTAAAAAAGGGTTAAACTGTGTTTAAAGGAAATTTCTATAATACAAAAATATCTGAAAACAGATAGCTAGTGTTTATTATTTCTCTCTTTCATTTTGCATGGCAAAAGGTTTAAACGTGGGTAGATTTTTAAACAGTGCAATTGTCATTTTAAAACAGATGTGTGCATGATTATATTCAGTATGGACAGTTGTGAGTGACTGTTTGTAGCATAGCTTGTTGGAGGTACATGAGCCAACGGGAAGAGAGACTCTCTGGACATAGTTCCATACCGTATATAAGGTAGTGGAAATTACCACAAAAATACCACAATAGCCCATGGTGGCACACAACACTAACACTGAAATGTGGTATCCCTAAAATGTAGGCCTGAGGTCTCTCTAGTGATCAAGAACAATCTAGATAAAAAACAAGGGATGTTGGATATTGGGGCCACAAATAAACCAACAACGCAAATTATCGTGCACATTATCTAAATAGGTCTGAATTCTGAAATAATGCAATGTATTATTGTTATGTGTGATCCAATATGAATACAGAGAGTGATTATTGCTAAAGATATTTTGGCGGTAAGAAAATACCACAAAGCCCCAAATATCCACAAAATACCCAACAGGCCTTCGAGGAGGCCATTTCCTCCATCCTGGTGGGATAGGAGCAGTGGTTGAACGGTGAATCTAAAGCTGTCTTGAGGGAGGAAGAGCTTGACTTTCTGCAGGAGGGAGAGCAGATGCCAAGCTGTCTGAGTTTTCTCAGCTGTGTGTGTCTTGAAGGAGATGTGTTTGTCGATGTGGAACCCAAGGGGCTTGGCACAGGAGTTGAGCTCTGGTGTGAAGCCCTCAGGGTTCATGGTTGATAGCCAGGTCTGTATGTCTGGGTGTTGTTGTTGGTGGGGTGCAGGAGTTTGGTCTTGGAGGGGTTGAGTTTCAAGTATGCACTGGACATCCAAGACTGGATCAGCAAGAGGCAGGTTTTGAGCCTGTGGATGTCCTTAATGTTGTCTATCTTGAGGTATAATTGTGTGTCCTCTGCATATTTGTGGATGTGGATGTTGTGTATGGATAGGAGGGCTCCCAGCAGCTCCATGTATAGATTGAAGATCACTGGGAAGAGGCTGGAACCCTGTGGGACTTCACAGGTGATGTAGCATTGGCCATCTAGATGATTCCAGCTGAACAAACGGCTGGCGGTTGGCGCAGTAGTACTTGAACCAGCATAGGACAAGTTTGCTGATCCCGATGTGCCGATGTAGGGTGTCTTTGAACGCCTGCTGGTTTACTGTGTCTAAGGCGGCTGAGAGGTCAAGTAGAACCAGAAGGCAGGGGTGGGTGATGTCAAGGATGTTGAGCGCATGGTCGACCAGCTCTATGATTTCCGTCTCTGTGCTGCATCTGGGTCTGAACCCAGATTGGTAGGTTTGGAGGAGATTGTTGGTGTCGCTATGTTCGATATGTTGCTGCAGTTGCGCGGCATCCGCTTTCTCTCATGATATTACCTAGATGGGGAAGATGGGTGATGGGGCAATAATTATCTATTTATTTAATTTATTGGGTATTTATAATGTGCCTATTCAGCAAAGGGTACTGTCTGGATCCAGAGTGGGGTTCATTAGTAGAGGGAGGATTTGTCCTGTCTTTAGGGTCGATGGGAAGGTGCCTTTAGTCAGGGAGCTGTTGAAGATCTTCAGGTAGGGAAGGAGACCTTCTGCGTGGAGGGTCTTGAGGATGGATTTTGGGAAGATGTCTACTGTATAAAATATGGCTTTGAAGCAGCCATGGTTTCTACCAGGTCCTCTGTAGAGAGTGTCTTGAATGTTGTGCAGGTTGTGGAGATTTCACAAGGAGGGACATGAGGTGGGTCTGTGGAGATGGTGCAATGTGCTGGCAAATCTTGTTGATTTTGTAAATGAAGACGCTTTTGATGGCGGTGGAATTTTTGATGCAGTGTGGTATGGCAGGGTAGTGTAGTGAGTTGATGCAGTGCTTGATAGTAGGAGGCCTTGGCTGTGTTGATTAGTTGTTGACAGATTGCTTGAAGGCCCTTGAGGAGCACCAGGTCAGATGTAACCCTGGAGCTGCACCAGGTTTTCTCTTGTTTCCTGATGACTCTTTTGCTGATGTTGAGTTCTTGCTTGTACCAGGGTGCTGATTGTTTCAGTTTGCAGGTGCATTGTTTAAGAGGCACATGTTGGTTGATGGAGGGTGCCAAGGTGGCATTGACTGTTTCCAGTGGAGAATCGCAGTTCGTTTGGGACTGTTCAGACCATGTGAGGTGGAGGTTGGCGAGGTCTTCCGTGAGGGCTTTCACCAGGAAGTTCTTGAAGGACCTGAAGGTCGTCTGATGGGTTTCTGCTGGAGTGCTTGACTGCGGTGCGGTGCAGGATCCTAGAAGGCAAATCCACGTTGTCAGACTAGTCAAGCAGGAGAGGAGAGCTGTACTGGAGGGAAGGCAGTGCAGTGATGATTAGGTTGAGGGTGTTAAAAACAAGATAACCTTAACTGGTCAGCCAACGGTGTGGGCTCCACACCCTGTAGTCCACTTAGTGGTTTCTACTATTTGTGATTGTGTGAAAAAATTGTACAAATTAAAGTGTTGAGCACAAATACTGGTTTATTCACTAATTAAGGTAGTCTTAGTTGGGGGGGGCGTGGCCTGGTGCTGAGAGGAATGTCTGCCTAGAGATTGAGCTCCGCTCCAGTGAGGAATATATACCTTTTTCCTCTGTGGCCAAGTTCGAGGCTGTGTACTTCTGTTGTTCCACTTGCTAGCTGAGACATCCTGCAAGTGTTTGGAATTGTCTGCGAGGAGCTGTGCCATCCTTCTTTTGCTTTGTGTAAGCCTCCGGGGTCAGGGCATGGAAGCAGCGTAATTCCATGTTTGCTGCCGCCAGAGTTCCTCTCAGCTGGACAGGGAACGCGGCATGGAGGCGCACACAATACCCAGTATCACGTTTCTTGCACAACACAGGTTCTTGTTTATAAATAACCCTTTTCTTATCAACCTTGCCTCAATATTAAGAGCCTTACAACTTTTGCTGCTTTTCTCTCTTCACCTCACAAAATACAAATTCTCAACCCCTCCTTTCCCAAATAAAACAATTACAGGTTAGCACTGAAAAGCTACCCCAGGGGTTTACCCCTAATATTTAATATTTTTCTGTGGTTTCAGTTTGCAGGTGCATTGTTTAAGAGGCACATGTTGGTTGATGGAGGGTGCCAAGGTGGCATTGACTGTTTCCAGTGGAGAATCGCAGTTCGTTTGGGACTGTTCAGACCATGTGAGGTGGAGGTTGGCGAGGTCTTCCGTGAGGGCTTTCACCAGGAAGTTCTTGAAGGACCTGAAGGTCGTCTGATGGGTTTCTGCTGGAGTGCTTGACTGCGGTGCGGTGCAGGATCCTAGAAGGCAAATCCACGTTGTCAGACTAGTCAAGCAGGAGAGGAGAGCTGTACTGGAGGGAAGGCAGTGCAGTGATGATTAGGTTGAGGGTGTTAAAAACAAGATAACCTTAACTGGTCAGCCAACGGTGTGGGCTCCACACCCTATAGTCCACTTAGTGGTTTCTACTATTTGTGATTGTGTGAAAAAATTGTACAAATTAAAGTGTTGAGCACAAATACTGGTTTATTCACTAATTAAGGTAGTCTTAGTTGGGGGGGGCGTGGCCTGGTGCCGAGAGGAATGTCTGCCTAGAGATTGAGCTCCGCTCCAGTGAGGAATATATACCTTTTTCCTCTGTGGCCAAGTTCGAGGCTGTGTACTTCTGTTGTTCCACTTGCTAGCTGAGACATCCTGCAAGTGTTTGGAATTGTCTGCGAGGAGCTGTGCCATCCTTCTTTTGCTTTGTGTAAGCCTCCGGGGTCAGGGCATGGAAGCAGCGTAATTCCATGTTTGCTGCCGCCAGAGTTCCTCTCAGCTGGACAGGGAACGCGGCATGGTGGCGCACACAATACCCAGTATCACGTTTCTTGCACAACACAGGTTCTTGTTTATAAATAACCCTTTTCTTATCAACCTTGCCTCAATATTAAGAGCCTTACAGCTTTTGCTGCTTTTCTCTCTTTACCTCACAAAATACAAATTCTCAACCCCTCCTTTCCCAAATAAAACAATTACAGGTTAGCACTGAAAAGCTACCCCAGGGGTTTACCCCTAATATTTAATATTTTTCTGTGGTTTCTGTCAGGATAACTAAGAACAGAACTTGTGCTGCCTTTACATATCGTTTTGATGCAAAATGGCTGCTAAAAAGGGCCAAGCAAAGGAGATATCTACATCATCCCCCACTACTCTCAAGAGACAAAAAATCTCCTATACCCAAAGAAGACACAGGTGATCCGGTGATGCAGACTATTTCATCTGAAATTAGAGCTCTCAAACACTTTGTGGAAGATACCAATGCTAAATTGAAGCAACTTGATAGCAAATGGACTATCTTTGAAGCTCGAATGACTGAAGTAGAAAGGCGAGTTGAAGAGGCTGAAGATATTTCTGGTGAAAATCTTGAAAATAGAAAGAGGAGAAATAACCTTCGCGTTATTGGCCTTCCTGAAGGAATTGAAAAAGATAACCCTATTGCCTTCTTATATATGTTCCTGCCTCAGATACTTCACCTGCCAGACTCTGTCTAACTAAAATCCAAAGAACAAATCCAATTGGTCCACTAGAATCTTCCTGAAGCTCTAACGACTCACCCAGGACCCTCATACTGGCCCTTTTAGACTTTACCCATGTCACTCTCATTATGGAAAAAGTCAAGCAACTTAAAAATCTGACATGGGAAGGAAGGAGAATATTTATCACACAAGATGTTTCCAAAGCAACTGCTGCGAGAAGGAAAGAGCTCCTGGCCTTTAGGTCAGCCCTCAGGCAGATGAATGCCAGATATGGCATCGTCCATCAAACCATCCTTAAAGTCACTCTAAATGGGCAAACCACCATCCTTTCAGAACTCAAAAGACTTAAGACAATATATTCAGTCTCATAAAAGAAATGATATGGATACATCTAATCCCATTAATGAAAAATATTCAATACCAGAATTAAGCTACTCATTTTTCCTCCTAGATTTCTAACTCTCTTCACCGGAGCGGGGTCTTGGTGAGCCTAGTTTCTCTATCGCTCTCCTCTCCCACATATTACTTTTATAACATGGACTGGTGTGGCTGGTCCCTGTTTGCCACTTTTATCCTATAGCTCTTAGATATGTTTAAATCTTACCAGTTCCATGTTATTTTCAGTTTGTCATACCCCCTGCCCTATGTTTCTCTCCGTGGGTGTCTTTATTTGTTATCCGTGGTACATTGTTATTTCCTTTGCTAACGTCCTTTGTCATTTTATTCAATTGGCATCATCCTTTCTCGTGCATTGCAACCATGTATCTGAGGTTTGTTCCATGATTTATGATGTCATACCCTATTCTCATGTCACTTATTATAGTTTCTTGGAATATTAAAGGATTACATAACCCAATTAAGAGACAAAAGGTATTATCCCACCGTAATAGACTGAAACGCTCAATTGCATGTATTCAAGGGTCACACCTTTCTAAAGAAGAAGCAATCACACTTACAAGACATTGGGTGGGTCAGGTCTTCTCCAGCACTGCAAATGGTAAACAATGGAGTTATTACACTAATTAATAAAGCTCTCAAATGTAAAGTACTGTCTAATTAATCTTATGACCAGGGACAATGGGTTCTACTTAAGTTATTAATCAATTCCAAAGAATACTCTATACTCAACCTCTATGGTCCAACAACTCCAGACCCTATTTTTTGGCAGTGACTCAGGAACCATATGCTCTAGTGTAACCTCCATAATTTGATTGTCTGTGGAGATTGTAATCAAATTATAGATCCTTTCTTAAATAGAAAGTCTAGCGTGCGATACAATAATACTACTTCTCACAAGCAATTCATTAAGTTTATATCAGAATTAGGTCTTAGTGTTACTTGGTGCTTAAGCCATCCTACTGACTCTGATTTCACCTTGTACCCTACACCCCATAACTCCTTCTCACGACTCGATTATATTTTCATTCCCAATTCCATGGTTAGTCTTCTTATCGCAGCCCAAATAGAATCCATCACAATTTTTGACCATGCCCCAGTATATATCCAACTTGCATCCCCAATAAACTCTAAGAACTCAAATAGATGGAGATTCAATGCTAGTTTATTGAGTGATGACTCCTTTACACCTTTTTTAGCCCACAAACATGATAATTACTTCGCCGAGAATAGAAATCAAGACGCGTCCATCACAAATAATTTGAACTGCTACAAAGCAGATCTCAGAGGTCATATAATATCATTTGTTACCAGCAAAAAGAAAAAACTTAAACAAGAACTGGAATCCATTCTCAAACAGCTGAAACCCTTGGAAATCCAATTTGCCAGCACAGGCTACTCCTCCATTCTTAAAGATATCCTGAAGTTAAGATTTAAATACAATAAAATGGTCACACAATATTCTTGTGAAAACATGCTTAAGTATAAGGCAAAAATGTATCAACTCTCTAACAATGCTAATAAATCTCTAGCATCTTACCTTAATTTAAAAAAAGAAAAATCTAGGATTGTTGTTCTTAAAGACCATATAGGCAACCGAAAATCCTCTGATAAAGATATTATTCAAATTTTCTCAAAATTCTATTCTAAACTATACACCTCTGATGCCCCTCCCTATTTATTGATGACTATCTACATAATATACCAAGGAACTTCTATCCCTTGATAGATCTCCAATCACTTAATGCTTCAATTACCCCTTTTAAAATATCTCTAGCTATTAAACTTCTTAAAAAAGGTAAAGCTCCAGGACCAGATGGTTTCCCCACCGACTTTTTGCCCACTTTTTTTTTTTCATATTGGGAAAAAAGTCTAATTTCTTGAAGCTATGCTTATTGTCTTCCCCAAGCCTAAAAAGACCCTGAACTCCCTCAAAATTATCATCCCATTTTTCTTAATAACACTGATTGTAAGATTTATGCAAACATCCTGGCTAATAGACTTCCTCCGCTCTTACCCAATCTCGTTAAATAAGATCACGCTGGATATATCAAAGGCAGAGTATCCTCCTCCAATATCAGACTCTTCTTAGGCCTAATAGACATAATACGTAACTTTAAAGATCCCCATGCTGCAGTAGCTCTTGATGCGGTAAAAGCATTTGATAGAGTTGAATGGGATTTTTTTATTTAAAGCCCTTATATGGCATGGTTGTGGCACCCCTATTTCTATCCATGATTAATGTCCTTTGCTCTATGCCAAAAACTGCAATCTTTGTCAATGGACAACTGTCCTCCTTTTTCCCTTTATCAAGAGCGCACGTCAAGGTTTCCTTTTTATTTTAGCGCTCAAGCCCTTCCTTGAAGCCATCAGGCAAAATTAAAATATTTTATGAATTCAATATATATCTTCTTATGAAAACTGCAGCCTATGCAGATGATGTTCTCCTTTTTCTAAAGAATCCAGAGCAAAGCGCCCAGCATTTACTTGATATTATTTCAAAATTCTCTAAAGCATCTGGCTATAAACTTAATATAGATAAGTCGAAGATTTTTCCTCTTAATTTATACTGTACACCACATCATAATCTCTCTTTAGGAATGAAATGGTGTCCTAAGGGTTTCAAGTACCTTGGCGTTAATATCTCAGCTTCCATTAGTAGCATTCGAAAACAGACCTCAGAAATTATATTGGCCAGAATCAAAGAACTTCATGGTCACCCCTTTTTCCTTCCTGGTGGGGCTGACTTTAATCTATCATGATGATGTTCCCATTGTTCTTTATCTCATCTACATGCTTCCTGTTTCCCTCCCCCTTTCCTTTTTTCAAACTATAGACTCCTGTTTGATTAGATTTTAATGGGGGAAGAAGAAGCATAGAATCTTACTGAGTAAATTAAAACAATCCCACTTTCTAGGTGGTGTTAACTTCCCAGACTTTAGAAGGTATCATATGGCATTCATCATTAAACAAGCGTAGATGTGGTTTACCCATGAGGAATCAATTACTATGCCTAATTGGGTAACTTTGGAGAGAGACATGGTTTCCCCAATTTCCCTTGTAGATATTTACCTTATCAAAAGAAAAAACAAATTCACCAAATATACCTTTATTCGTCAGTCAATACTTGATCTCAAAATGTATATGTTCCCATCCCTAACTAAATTGTCCTTGTTCATCTCTCCTTTCATCTAGCTCAATCCTCTGATTAAAAGGTAAATCTATTATTTGGAAGCCATAGCTCTCTAGAGGTATCACATTTTATAATCAATTCTTTTAGTAGAATGTTCCGATTAACTTCAATGATTTTGCCCCCAAAAATCAAATGCCTGCCTCTTTTCGGAAACAATACTTAGAAATTATTGCTGCTATTTTTGAAAATTATGAATTACTGATACATAACTCCAATATTCTTGATGCACAAAGACTATTATATATGCTGAACACAAAATATTGATGTCATCATCAACTACTCTAATGGCTGACCTCCTTCATAGTGACTGGAAGAATGATTGCATGCTGCCAGATCTTCAACTATATTGTCTCCTACAATGGAAATGCGTTTCTAAGATTACTGCTTCAGCCAGCTTAACCCAAACCCTTTTTTTCCATCATAGGGCCTTTGTCACGCCTGTTTCTCTCTTGAAATATGAACTATTACCAAATGACTTTTGTTGGAGCTTTTTACATGTCCGAGGTTCTTTTAAACATATGTTTAAACATATGTTTGTGGAGTGTCAATATGTTAAACCCTTCTGGAACTCTGTGTGGCATACTATCAAGTCTATTTTCAAATTTCATCAAGAATTTTGCTTTGATTTTCTTATTTTTGGAAGCTCCCTTTTACAAACTACTCCAACTAACAAATATGCAAATTATCTATTTGATTTATGTTTAATGGTTGCCATCCAAACCAATACTACTAATTGGAAAAACTAATCTTATTCATTAAAAATTATGGTGGTACAATATCTGTAATATTCATAGATTAGAAAGTTGTATTGCATCCTCTCCTGATTTATTACGTAAACATCAAATTAAATGGCAACCCTTTCTTGACTTTTTATCTAATATTGACTCTCACTAATATCAAAAAGTATTACTTCTCATGATCATCATGTACCCTCTTATCATTTCCCCTCCTCCCCCTGTGGATGTAATGTCCCGTCTCCGTCATGTGTGTTATTCGTTTTGCCCTGTCCTTTGTATTGTTACCCACCATTTCTATTTAAAGATTTGTCAAGCTACTTTTTCCAGTTACTTATATATATACTTGGCTTCCATTTATGGTAAATATCTGTATTACAAACTGTTCTAATATGCTTCTTTCATATATTTGCTATATATGTCATACTTTCCTATGTTTATCAATCTCCATGTATATTTATTTCCTACAATAAAACATTTTTAAACAGTAAGGTAGTCTTAGATAATAGGCTACTGGTTCATTTAATCATTTGAAGAAGATGCAAATTTATCCTATGCATTTCAGACTAGTAAATCCTTTATCAGGGCCTTTATTGCCATCTCAATAAATTAAAAGTTACAACATCATTTGTCCCAACATAAATTGTCACAGCAGTACAACATTAACAACATTATTACAACACATTTAGAACATGTGTGTTGGTACCATGTTTCACAGGCCACAGACATTGGACAAGACATACAACCAGTTAACATGAAGCAAACAGAAGAAAAGAAAGAAAGAAAAATCAAATGAATGTCTTGCCTTTGTAATGTCAATTGCATTCATATGCTTTGTTATATAAAGTTGTATTCTGTGTTTGTTGCATTAATGACATTCATATGATAATTTCGTAATATACCTCGAGAAGACCAAGTAAACAGTTAGAAGTAATTACTGTTATACGGTGGTATAGCGTATGCTGACCTGGCGGTGCACTTGATGTTGTGAAAGTGGAGGATTCTGTATTGGGAAAAGGCAAATAACAAATTTTCGTTCCTCTGTCCAATGTTTAACTTTATCTATACTCTTTGATGTGGTGGTTCAAAAGTGTAATAGTGCTTACCGTAGGAGCAACGCCTCAAATCCTTAACCTTTGACAGTGCCCACATGTGCGAGGCAGGCTGCCACAGTGAGTGGGTGAAGCTGTCGCAATGACGTTGACATGTTCCCTTGGGTGTCTAACTCACTCTTCTGCCATCAGTCTATAAAACATACAGATCATGGTAGATATTGCCTTTACTGTGGCGGCAATACTGGAGTGATCAGATAGAAAAAAGTATCTAAAACCTTGCCACAGTTATAGGGACAGAGTCTCTGCTAACCTCTGTGTCAGCGTGTGTGTGTACGAATGGGTCATAACAAGGCAACAACCTGTTGCCTAGGTAACTGTAAGATTCTTCCATCATGGGAGCGGTCATCTTAGAATGGCTGTGATTCTAAGCTGATGGTTCTGGGTATCATACATATCGCATATATGAGCGGATGTTATGAACACGCAAATAGACTCTTTCTCCTGCTTGCTGGTGATTAGTTAAAATGCAATTCTGTTGTGTTGCTAAGAATAATGAATCATATGAGTTAATATGCCTCATATTGAAAATGTCAACATGGTTTGGGACATAAAAGAAAAGGAATAACTGAGATCTAAATCGAGATGATAACTGCACACTAGGGTCACAAACCAATAATTGTTCAAACTAAGAGACAAATTAGTCAATGGTCTCATATCCCATATGTCTACCTGATCACAAAAAGCAATTTAAGTCCCATTCTTCGTTCATCCCGTATGGGGTGAGGGAATCAATCTGTCAATCCAAAAGGTTCACGTTGAGCCCTATTTCTTTTTCTATCTACTTTTTGACCTCTTTCCTGAACAATTTCAAGCACTTGAAATTTGACTTGTGAAACTGAATGACCTTTCCCCACGTATCGTGCTACAGCTGATGTTGGATTTTTATTCGTGATGCAAGACTTATGTTTGTTCATCTTGATCCTTGCCGTTTCTCAGACATTATAGATTCCACAAGGGCATTTGATGCAATATATTACATTCTCTGTGGAGCATGTAGCATATTCTCAGTTTGATTTTTTCACCTGTTCTCGGGGCAAAACTATTGGTCCTTTGATGACATTGTTGCAATTGCTGCAATTTAAGCAAAGATGTGTTCCTGGGTGGTTGTCCGGAATGTTATTCTTTGTTGTACTTGTGTTCACTAGCATGTTCCTAAGGTTATTGTTTTTTTGTTATGTGAAGACTGTTTGGGAGAATAATTTCTTTGTTCTTTCATCACTAGTTAGAATGTTCCAGTGCTTAGTTATACTATTCTTGATGTGTTGCTTTGAATTGAATACTTAGAGATGAATACCATCTCTGGGCTTGCTCATTTTTGCGTTTTCAGTATAACATCTTTGTGCTGAGTGTTGGTGGTTTTTAGCAATGCTTGTTTTAAGTCTTCTTCTGGATATTCTCTCTCAATTTTTGCTGTAGTGTAGCTAGTTGATCACATTCTTCAGGGACGCTCACTATCCTTTTAATCCTGAGCATTTGCCCATATGGGAAATTCCTTAGAATGTTAGCTGGGTAGGAACTTAAACTGTGAAGGAGATTGTTTCTATCTATTGGCTTGGTGAATGAGGTGATTGTCATTTTGGATTCTCTTACTTTGGTTTGGACATCTAGGTAGTGTACGTCTGGATTGCCAATCTCCATAGTAAACTGTATGTGGGCATCAATGCTGTTAAAGTAAGTTAAAAATTCTTTCAGATTGTCTTTACTTCCACTCCAAATTCCAAAAATGTCATCTATATATCGAACCCATTTTTTGATGTGTTTCTTCCACTTTTGGTGTTTTAGAATATGTGTGAGATCAAACCGATGCTTGAAGGCATTGGCATAGGCCGGTTCTGGGGTTGCTCCCATTGCCGTTCCGGGTGTTTGAAGGTAAACAGTTTTGTTGTATTCGAAGAAGGAATTGAGAGAAATTAAGTTTCAAAGTATCATGAGGAATTCCTTAGAGAGTCCTATATATTCTTCTTGGAGTAATATCCATTCTACTGTGTCTTGTCCTACGGCATGCAGGAAACCAGTTTATAGGCTATTCACATCTATTGTGAATAGGACATCATTCTCAGTCTCTTCTATCTGATTTAGAATCTGTAAGAAATGGGTAGTGTCCTTGACATATGTGGGATTTTTTAAATTTTTTTCTAATTGGCTGGAGAAAATAATCAATGTAGTTTCCAAGGGGTTGTAAGAACCCTCCTGTTGCTACAACTATGGGGTGTGCGATGTATCACAACAGTTACCAAGAGACCGACAATAAAACAAGGGGCTTGGGGCTTGTAACACGCTGCTGCTTAACAAAAGTTTGTGATCCACAACAAATAATGTAATCGCACAGGGCATTAACTAAAAACATTGGGAGTTCTCAAAGCCTGCAATGTTCTATACATAATAAATAAAATACATACATCACAGCTAGAGGTACATCGTGGGTGAAAAATCACTGGTGAGCCAGGTTCCCATCCATGCAGTAACCAGGACTGATACTGCTTAGCTTCAAACTGAGGAAAAGGCCAGCCCCCTAAGGCCATGGTGCCTAATAAACAAGGCAAAATTACAAGACCACTTAGAGCAACATAGCCTCAGTGGGCTGGTCCCTTCCTCACTTTGAAACTAAGCATTACTGTGCATATATTCATGATGCCCGCTTGTGATTTTCGCAATGGGTGCAGAAGGTACCTGGGTATATGTTATTCTTACAGCCAGTCATTTTTTTCCCATTTCTGTGCTGCTTAAATGTGGTTAGTTGGGGTTGTGCGATTTATCACAGCAGTCATCAAGAACAGCCATAAAATAAGGGGCTTGGAGGATGGGACAGGGCATTTTGGCATGGCCAGTTAGGTGCACGCCATTATGGCCTGACCTTTTCACCGCAGGTTCTATTTGGCCATTCCCAGTTAGACGCAGCCAGTTTGGGCAGGGACCTCTTGGCACAATGATGTTTTGGCATGAGAGGTCGCAATTGGAACGGCATGAACCTGCAGGCACTTTGCATTTTGTACCTCTCCGCACAAAGATGTTTTTGTGTGAGAGGTTGCAATTGGCATGAACCTGCAGGCACTTTGCATTTTGTAATATGGATTAAACGTGAAAAAGATGGATTTACTTCAACATTATAAAGCAGGATGGGACATATTACACTGTCATTGCAGAATTGAACACGTATTAAACATGAAACATATTTATTTACTGTAACATTATAAACTGCATGCAACTATCCCTCACAAACAACTTCACACCATGTACACACACACGCTCACATCAAACGCACACACATTGCATGCACACCCTCTAAAATGACATGCACACCCTCACAGCAGACATGTCCCCTTACACTGCACATATATTCAAAAAGAGGACTACACCGTGTCTGGACAACATTATAAAAGAGAAAAAATGAAATAAAAATAAAGCCACCTTAACTTCATGCCCCCCGTTTGCCCAGACAATGACCACAATGATGACATTACAGAACACATCACTGATGACATCACTAATTACATTACAACAGTAACTGGCAATACGCATGGCCTTCAGCCATGGTCAGTGTGCATGGCCAAATACATGTTAACACATGAATGGGTACTAGTCATGACCTTCAGTTATGGACAGTGGTCACAACCTTCACCCATGTGCATTGAATATTTTAAAACACTTATGGGCTACCAACCATACATTTTGGCCTTTACCAGTGGATGCAGCTTTCAACAGTGTCCACTGCATATTATATACACTGAACATGCACTAGCCATGGACTTTAGCACAATGCTGGTCAGTGGCCACAATCTTTGACTGTGCCCACTATATATTCTAACATATAAATGGCCCACTAGCCATGTCCTTTGACCTTGATCAGTTTATAGATCTTTCCACTGTACATTTTAAAATAATAAAAGGCAATAAGCAATGGCCTTTGGCTGTGCCCACTGTATATTACACAACACTAATCAACCACTAACTATGGCCTTCGACCGTTCCCATGTATATTATATACACTAAGCAGCCGCTAGCCATGGTTTTCAACACAATACTAGCCAATGGCCGTAGCCTTTGGCTCTGCCGACGATATATTCTGACATATTAATGGGCACTAGCTATGGCCTTTATTCATGGCCATTGACTACAGCTTTCAACGTTCCCCACTGTATATTTTAAAACAGTGACATGCTAATTGTTATTAAGGTAATCAAGGTTTTTATGAGCTAACATATAAACAATATTATGTCTAATTCCCTTATTGATGTGATCAGTTATATGCAATTAGTGTTGTCATCAGTGATGGCATCAATGATGTGATTTGTAATGTGATCAGTGTTCCCATGCAACATGTAGTTAGTGATGTCATCAGTGATGTGATCTGTGATGTCATCATTTTGGTCAATGTTTGCGCAACAGGGGGGGTGAAGTTGAGGTGGCTTTAGCTGAATTTCCAGGGTTTTGTTGCATTAAATTCTCACGGTAACGTCCCTGCAACTAAGGTTTTTTCCTTGAAAATTCCACGTTTTCACCATAGTAAAAGTCCTTTATTCGTTTGTAGATGGACAGCAGAGAAAACACACGTGAACACACAATAACGCGTTTCACCCAAAACAGGCTTCGTTGGATTGTTTATATTTATAGATACTGTACTTTCTTTAGACACACTTTCACATTTCAAAGTACACTATCCTCCTTATCATATTATTATGCACCAATCTTTGCATTGTGGCCACTGCTGCCGCCAGTTCTTTATCTTCCCAGCGGGACCAGCGCTGGGGTTTCTACCTCCCTGCATGGCGCCTCCCTTTTATAAAAGTCGCAGACATGGAGCTCAGGTCTAACGCGTGTTTATACTTCAACCTTCCTCCGATCAACCGCCTGTTCCAGTTCTGCCTCCCCCCTCCAACCTACCCCATTACCAAAACGATGTGGATCACATATAACAGTTGTGAGATACAACACTACACCACCTTTGTCAGTATTACTCTGTAACTGCATACATGTACATTGTCCTTAACAGCAAACTTTACATATAGGAACCAGCTTCCTCCAGAAGCAAACTCTAACAAAAGGGAGAAAATATGTATTTATTTTTATAGCAAGATGAAATCAAACATGAAGGTGTACTTTGTGGAGAACACGAAGGAGCTTGTGAGTGAGAACCCTTACATTTGCTTGTCCTCCACACTCTCTCTTGATGCCTCTGTCTTCTTTTGAGATGTTGAGACTTGAGTGATGTGGGTTTTGGCAACTGCTGATGCGCATATGCTCTATGCTGTACCTACAAGACCCCCCTGTTTTCCAGAATGTCTGTTTGTTAGCTTAGTGTGCTGCTTGTATGGCTTGTGAAGTATATTATTTTTTGCTTGAGGAAGTAACAGATGGTTTACTTCAAAGACGGAGGGCAACTTCATGTAAATTAATTATCTCATCTTCGTCGATCTACAGTGTGCCTGTGATGCAGGTCTGGCGGATCTGGGTCAGGTCACACAGTGCCCAGGCCGGATTGCTGGCAGAAGCCACTGGGGCATAGGCCCAGTGGCTCACTGGATGTGCAAAGCAGACAATGAAAAACACTGATGAGATTTGGTTCATGCTGTGCTGTCATTGAGCACTGCAGGCAGCTCTTACCCATTCCCAGATAGCTAGGCCTATCCCCCAATACCCTTCCTGTCGCTACAGTACTGGGTATGAGCTGTACAGACAGGCCTGCCTCTCAACCCAAACATTCAGGCATTATTCACTAATTAATTGCCAACCTGTTAGTGATGGTGGCTTTGTTGTTTTTCCTGCATCCTTGTTATTTCTCCAGCTAACGAGATCTAGATTCTAGGTGAAAAAAGCTGTGGCACATTTAGTTGCATTCAAAACCACCTTGTGTAGGTGAAACACAGATATCTGCTCTTGGCGCTGCCTCTTTGTCCAGTGACCCAGGGCTCGCAAAGACAGGTCTAGTAGTAGCAGAGGGGGAGCCAGGGTTAGCAGCTGCTACCCCTGGCAACCCCAAATGACGTCCCTGATTTCTTTGGTCCTTGTTTTAATTTTACTTTATATGGGCCACAGTGATGTGAATAAAAAGAAGCTTTAAACATGCATTATGTGCTGTATGATATTTGTATATTAGTATCTTTCAATTTGCATTTTTGCTTACTGTAGAGCTGATTTCCACACCCCTATAAACGATTCACTTGAGGTGAAAGCCATTTTTAGAAAGACAAGCACATCAACCAAGGAACTACAGGTCAGTGTTGAATGTTCATGAAAATAGGCATAATCCATTATAAGCAATGGGATTATTTTACCCCAGGTAAATTTTACCCTTGAGAAGTGTAATATTACTGCACGTTTATAGTTAAAGTTACGTTTTTTCCAAGTGTAAAAAATGCTCCTGAAAACTGCTAACGTATTATAAAAGGAACTTCTCCGTGTGTGTAAAATCTTTGAAAATTGCAAGGATCCCAAAATGAAACTGATTTAAGGAGTGGTGCAGAGCCTTTACACTGATGTAGGTCTGAGTTGGAGTCGGAGAGGAACCCCTTTTATATTCTGATGTTCCTGCAGTGAATCGTTTATGAAAACTGTGTGGCGATTTGCCCCAGCGTCTAGTTCTCTCAGCATGACCTTCATTAGATAACAGCCTATCAAGCATTCTCCCAAATATGTTCAATGATAAGATGCCGCGCCAGCATATACACTTGCCCGTGCTTCACAGTGTCAAGGACACTAGACACAAAGGGATTCTGATGCATATTCCTAAATTAGCAGTTCAACCTGCACAGAGAATACACAAACATGGGCATCTGAACAAAATATGCTTATCTTCTTTAATCCTATAACATTTTTCATTAATAAAAAAAATCAAATTAAAACAGATTCATAGCATAAAACAAAAGATGTCATAATTGTGTTACAAAAAACAAACATTCAAGCTATATTGACAATTAAATCAAATAACACCGGAGTCAGAAGACGCTAATCTAACTCATTAGTTGACTTCAATTGTACTCACAGTTGGAGTCAGTTTGTCTTTTATAAGAAACCGTCTTAGCCCAGGGAAGAAACAATGCTTCTTGATGGAATCAAATTAGCAATTACATACAAATATGGCAACTGCAATGGAGCTCAAAACAGGGTTTAATGATGCAAGTATCCTCTGAACACCACAGCGTAATCTGCTGCTTTGTATTTCTTCACATTAACATCTGTAGCTCTGTTTGTGCCCATTCACAAGAAGGCAGATCATCAGCGAGGACTATTCAAGGATACAAACCAGACTGGCGTATTAACACAGCGCCACTGGGAAGGATTGTGCACACAAACTGGTGTTGCGGTCGCAGAGCATGGGGTTTTCAGAAGAAAGAACAGTGCACGGGAACTGTAACTACAGACAATGCAAACAATCGAGTGAATTGTTTTCTGTTTCGTGAATAAACAGTATTAATGGAAATATGCATTTTTTGCAGCTATATTTCTCCATCAAACGAACAGAGAAGCATCAGACCAAATGGACAGGTTTTTGGAGGAGAGGAGTACATTGCAAACTGATTAGTCATCATTGCACTAAAAACTGCTTGTGTCATTGTTAACATATCACTATTCACTAATCTTACCTCCTTTTGGATTTCGGCCGCGTTTACTTAAATGGCCCTACTCTTTTTAAATAGAAAGGCAAATTAATTTAGAACATAGACTATCTCCGACAGAGGACACGATATTCTACGTCTATTCATTTGCCTGAAGCAAAGATTTCTGGTGGCGAATGGGATGCTTGCAACATGTCTCTGGTTTGCTAATTGCGTTACATTTCGTGCTGTCGTGCACTCAAACGTGCCCTTCACTGGAGCATTTGATATGATCATATTAAAGACATTAAAATGACAAATGAACATTTCAAGTGCGCCCAAATTAAGTGAAAACATGCTTTCGAATGGCTAATTGACTTACATTTGGGAATGACTGTTACAGATCAGGCGTAGCCCAGATAATGGATTTGTGCTGAACAGAGCTGAGGCTATGCTTTGTTTGCAGAAATCATTCCTTACCGCTATCACCTAGCTTTTTAACTAGGATTCAATAAGTTTGGAAGCGGACCAATAGAGAGAGGTGAAATGTTGGGATAATTGAGGGGTTACTGGTGCGAGAGTCCAGCACCCATCCCATATTTTAGCAGATGGCCTTGCTTGTGGAAAGTGGTGTGTGTTTGCAAGAAGGCACTGCCTGGCCCTGTTTGGCTAAAGACTAGCTGAATGTGACCCGTGCCCTGTCTATCCAAAACCACTAGAGAAGTAAGAAGTCTTTTTGTGCATTTTCGGTAATGGCAGTGATGGGAGCGATTGGAGAAACATTAGGGGGTCATTACGAGTTTGCCTGTATCTGGTACCTGTATCTGGTAAAAGTGTCAGTAATACCATTTACCAGCACTTTTACCAGTACGGCTAGGTACGAGGTTGCAGGAACACAGTTGCTAGAATTACTGGTACCAGTATCACCTCATCCAAAATTACTATCGCTGGTAATACTGGCAACAGAAATACCAGAAATCTGCACCAGTAATAACGGCAACAATGGTAACACCAGCACATTATGAGATTGGATTTACAGGTAATACCGGCAAACCAAAGGCAGAGATAACACCACCTCAGAACAGCTGGTAAATGAACACAGTTGAAGGAAATAAGACCAGAGGTGCACCCAATCCACACATGTGTAACCAATGCACACAAGAAGAGTACAAAAGGGCCAGACCTTTCACAAAAACACTTCTGACAACATCCATGCTGCCAGTCTTTGATGCAAACATGTAGCTGGAGGCTCTGCATTCCAATCCACAGCTGCAGGGGCTTGTGTTCCAGCAGAGGCAACAGGAGGCCAGGGAGAGGGGTTCAGGCGGAGAATGAGAATGACAGGATGCAAGTGGCGAGGCAGAGGCATGCAGTGATCCTTCACACAAGGGCCACACCCTCACAGAGGACAAAGGACCAGGATGTTGGGTGAGTTTCATCATGAGTGACAGGCAAAGGGGGGGGCAACAATGTCACAAATGCTTGTCTGTAATGATCCCTGTACATGCTGTATCCACCAGCGCACCCCTCAAATGACAGGTCACAGTACACAGGAGTAGCGCATGACTGGGGACACATCAGCCACTGACTGGGCCTATCCAACAAAAACAGTAAAACCACACATAATGCACCACAGGTACCAGAATGCAACCCCTCTGCAATGGCAGTGAATGGCATAACATTGCCACCTGCGGGAATTGTACATATGACCATGGACACACCCAAGAGCCAGGTGTCAAACATGGAGATGACTGAAAGCAACAACTAAGAACAAGCTCTACGTACAGTCACAGGGAACACCACAATACAGTGATCCACATTTACCTGTGCCTATCCAATGACACGCACATGACCGGAACAGACTGTCTAGGCCCACAAACACCTGGTGTAAGCTCTGGGGTACAGGCCAAGACTAGGTGCAGTGCAAATGAACCACAACGTTGCCCATGGTGATGCTGTAAGTTGCGCCACCCAATGACCCCCGATACAAGGGATGGGACACTGCCAAACAACTACTGAGTGTCACTATCCTGCCATCAGACTTGGTATGCTCTTCGTTCACAAGCAATAACACACACCATCATGAATGACTCAAAGACCACCTTCACATGTGAACCAGACTCCCATCAGATAACACACATGGTGGCAATGCACATGCCCAGATCACACCCCATGGCATGGCACCCTCACAGTCACAGTCAGATACCATATTGAAATGTGTGTTGGCCGTGCACTGTTTGTAAGTATTACCATGATAGAATGGGCAACCTCCTTGGTATTTCAATACCTATTCAAGGACTAAAAAATGAAACCGGCACAATGTGAAATGGGACATGCAAGCACAGATTGATGCATGACAGGCCATACCACTGCCAGGCATCATGAGTGACACTTGTGTCTTACCCCTTTGTAGGTGAATTTGGATACATGTTTCTGTAGATAACCCCTCTGAGGAATCCACATATGTCACTGGAAAAGGCATATAACAGGGCCCATGTGAGGACCAGGGTAGCCATTGAGCAAATCTTCAGCCTCTTGAAGGCCCAATTTTGATGCTTACACTAGTTTTGGGGTGCATTGATGTACAGGGCAGACAATTTTGTATAGATAGTCCTGGCCTGTGCAATGATGCATTACATCTGTGTCAGGAGTAACATACCACTGCCCCCAGATCTCGATATGCCTCCCCCAGCGGATGATGATGCAGCGACAGCTGGTCCCATGCCTGTGCGCACTGAGTGCATGGCAGCCACAGATAGGCGCATGGCCCAGCAAAGACTGCTTGAAAACCTTTTATAAATGTACCCTCCACTCTGCACACCTCTTGCACCTTTGTGGATATCATGAACCGTCACAGTAGACACTTGTCTGGAAAAAGGAATGTCCAGTGATTGCTACAAGTGAAATATTTTGTATTCAAATGAGAACAGTGTTAACCCCAAACATGCCTCTCCACAAATACCCCCACCCTCCCCTAACATGTCCCTCTCCAAACATCCCCATCCCAAGAGACAAAACTCCCCCAGCCTTCCCAAACAACCCGTCCCAAAACCACCCAAACACCAGCCTCCCCTAAACACCCCCTCAAACTATCCCCCACCCAGACCCCTACCCAAACACACCCAGTAGATTTCCCAGTCACTGTCACTTGCGGGTGCTCTTGGCCATAGGGCTCTTGCCAGACTTCTTGAGTATGCCATAGTCTCTGTGACTGGCGCCTTGGGCTGCCTTACTGGGAGCCCTTAGTGGTGGTCACTGATGTGGGTGGGCCTGAACTCTTGCCCTGAATGTTGTCCAGCCAGCATTGTACTACATGTCTCATTATCTCCACCATAGAGGAGGCAATCTCATTACCTCAATGTTGAGGAGGGCTGCGGTTGCACAGCCTCAGGACTTTTCACTCCTGCGGCTGGAGGGCTGGATGCACTCCATTATCAGTCTCATCTCAGTGAGCTGTTCTTGTCCAATGGTGGTAAGTTCCCCCTTCTCTGCCTCTTGCATGCAGGCATGACTCACTGGTATGGAGCCTGGGCAGTGGTAGTGATGGGGGGCATTGGGGTGATAACGGTCTGCAACAGGCAGAGAGGCATTCTGTACCATTTACATTGCTGTACTACCCTGCTGCCTGGGTCTGCTTGCCTTTGCAGGTTGCCTGCAATGGCTCGGTCTGATGACAGTCCTGGGACATCACTGTGGGAGGACTGTGTGCTTTCTGAGATGAAATTAGCATGCAGTTAGTATTCTTGGTGCCATGACTGCAGCTTTGCATTTCATTCATGCCACATTGTATGTGTGCTGCTCTTGTCATGAGGCTTCTCTGGTATTTTGCCCCTGAAGTGTGCATCTACATGTGGGTGGTGGGAGTATACATTGCATATTGGTCTGCCAAGGTGGCCTGTTGTTGTGTTGCGGTGGTCCTCCGATTTGTGTCTTTTCCTGTGCTTGGTACACACGTAAGGGACTGAACATATTTGCAACATTGCTTGTGCATGGCTGCTTCTACCCGCATCCACTTGGATGTGTCTTGGCTCTGGCCATTTGCTGTGTCTGACATGTGTTGGACTCTCTGCCTGGGGATGCATGTATTTGGATGCAGGAATGGCATTTACATGGGGGGTTTTGTACTTACCACCATCATCTTGGGCCCCAGCCCCAGACTCTGCCATTCCAACACCCTCAATTCCCTCCACATGCTGGATGGAGCTGCACCGTTCCTCCGAGGACATGATCTTGTGCACCCTTAGCTACAATTCATCCCAGCACTTGTGGCAGTGTCTGGGCTTGTGGGCAACAGTCCCCACTACTGTGACGTTGTCCTCAACCTCACGCCATATGGTGTGTTCTGATTCTGGCATATCTTACAGTGTCCAGCCCCAAAAAGCTCATCAGCATGCTGGACAACTGTGTCCACCAATGGCGTGAGTTCAGCCTTGGAGAACTTCAGTTTCCTGACGCGGACATCAAGGACACGTACCTTCCTTTCCTTTGCATCCTCCCACACTGGATGGCAAAAGGAAGTGGGAAATTGACATTTGATTGTGTTTTTCAAGCTGGGGGCGGCAAGCTTCCCGTTCTGTCTGTGACGCTATTTCCAGTGCCGGCAATACTGTTGCTGGTAATTCCAGAGCCAGTAACTCTGGTGCTGTAAATTCGGGCCGTTGTTGTGATGTATCAGCGTTGTTGGCACATTTCTGCTGGGAATTCAGGCTAATTGCTGAGGTTGCCAGCTGAGGGATGGCTGTGCACCTGCGCACTCGTGATATGCCCATAAGTCCGGCAATTGTCCCGCCAGTAACAGTAATACTGGCATGCTAGAATTACAGGCTTTTTATCAGTAAACTCGAAATGACCCTTCTAAGGGATCCGTTTTGCTTACGTTCTTTCACTGTTCCTGGGTACAGATCATTGGCTATTATCTTCTCTGATTTCTCTATGGAATTTTATATTCTTTAAATGTTCCAAATAACTACTTTCATAAACTTTCATGCAGTATCACGGTTTCCGCATGAGATCAATATTGTTCTAAAGATGATAAGCGATAAGCTATACATTTGTGGTGAAAGCTTGATCCAGAGGAAGGGATCATGGACTGAGAACCCTCTGTTTCCACATGTACCAATCCAAGGTTTACTGTGTTAACCATGATGGGTATCTGATCACAATAGACTGCTTGATTCATGCAGCTTTATGTTTTATCATCCCTACTAAGACAGGCTGAAGTTTCCATGTGTATTAAATGCTCTGATATTGTGTCTGATTTGTTTCTGTAGGATTAGGGGCTTTGGGTCACAATTTAAGGTCAGTGAAGCGGTGAGCAGTGAGAGTCTTGTGAGTTCACAGATAAGAAAGACCTCTGCTCATTATCCAAGTCATGTTTTGGAATATGTGACAGAGTAGGAACAAAAGAAAAGCTCAGACTCATATTAAAGTTCAGCACCTTTATTGCTCCACAAGGAGGGGTTGTATGAAAGCCTATACCGTTGGGCAACTCAAAAGTATGACCTAACTGGCTTCCTTTAGTCATAGTGTGTCAGGCCGGGTAGGAAGATAGGATTTTAGATATATTTATGAGGGACCAACAATCCATTTCCCTCTTCAGGATACTCTTTTTGGGCTTTATTTCCTGAAGTTCTCCACCAAATTTCACAAACTGATCTTTTGGAAGGCGGTATTGTTGCGGATCCAATTCCCTGACTCCCCTCATAGGAGTTTTCCTGGTCAGAGATATCAGCCCTAACATTTGGGGATCTGTACAGGGACCCCCATCCATCAATTTCTGGGGGGCGCTGATCTGTCAGTCCCATCTTACCAACTCTATTGAATTCTACCATCCCCATGACCCCTTGTTCATATGAGCCAGTAGACATGAAGCTGGCAGTGTTTGTGATATTGAAGGGGTTAGAGTCCCTGAGTACCGGAATCCTTATGTTATGATCAGGGGTTGCTCTGTCCCTCTCTACCTTTTCTTTTTCAGCCCCTATTTCCTGGTGATAAGCAACAATCTGAGTCTTTTGTTCCTCTATCAAGGCCTTACTGGTCTCAATAATTTGCTCTTGCATTGCTACTTGTTGGTGGAGCACATCATTCTTTTCACAGAGAGCCTCATTGTCTCTCTGCACTTCCTGCTGGTCTGAGAATACTGGGCCAATTTCTGCTGCAGGAGACTCACCTCCTGCATTTTAGCATCTTTGGTCTGGGTGTTCTCTTCCAGAACATCCTCCACCCGTCTGGTGTGCTCTAGTAGCTTCCCATACTCTGTCTTTAATTCAATGAGCTCCTGGAGGGCCAGCTTTCTTCCCCCTAACTCGGTTTTAAATTGGCTTACTTCCTAACCTACGGCGTCTCTCTCCTGACTTAGGATGGCCCTCTGTTCAGCCAGGTTGTCCCTTTGTTTTTTGATGGCATTGGATTTCTGGTGCTCCTCATCAAATTCTGTTTGAGAGTGTAGGTCTCTCATAATTGATTTATTGTTTTCCTCTTTCAAGGTCTCTATCTGGTTTTGTAGGGTAACTATCTGTTCTGCGCAAGCGCTATTATTATTTAATTGTTGCGCCAGTTTCTGTTGACTCTGTTGCAGAGAGTCAAAGCTTTCCTCACACTCCTCTTTCAGTGCCTGTAATTGGGTGTCTTACTCTGCATCCTCATCAATTGTAATACCTCCAATGTAATCTATGGCATTGAATGTTTATGTAAGAAAACATATATGGGCAGTACTATCCGGAAACTAAAACTCAGAATTGGTGAACACATAAGAGCAATTATCAATCAGGACATAAAATCACCTGTGGCAGTGCATTATAAAACCAATCACACAGAGGAGCAATTCAGCACACTAAGATTTTACGGAATTGAAAAAATCAGTTCTCCAAGGAGAGGCAATGTTGAACAACTCTCAAGCAAGCAAGAGGCAAAATGGATCTCCGAACATGGACACATGCCATTTGGGTCTGAATTTTCCGTTTTCTATAATTAAGTTTGCAATATAGAGCATACTTAGAAGAATACTCAGAAAATAACATTATTGAAATGTATTTTTGATAAACCATACATATTGTCCGCCCTCTTGATGTTTTAGAGCTACAGTACAAATCCTGATATTGTTGTCACCTTTGAATATCATAGTCAGTTCCAAATGTTGTTATACTGCCAATCTTGACATTTCTGTTATCATTGAATGCTACAGAAGAATTAATATCAAATGTTGAATATTCAAGAGGTGTATCTCCAACGTTGCCAACAGATTCATTTCAGCAAACTGTAAGAACTATACCAGGGTTAACACTGTATAACTTTACAGCTTCTTCTTCTTTACATTACCTTGCTAATTTCAACACCTGATGACATTTATGACTCATCATAAACAGTGGGGGACACTGTAAGCATATTAACATAGCTAGGTTACAATGTTTCTAAATTTGGATTATGATCACATACATCACCTATTAGGCAACACACCCCGTCTCAAAATGGCGATTTCACGTAAATGCAATGACATCACTGAGCACATTGACGCAGTGACGTCATCGCGTTATACAAATATCACACGTTATGTTGCAATTGTATGGTGACCACACCATCGAAGATACCGGCTACCTTAAAGAAAGAACTAACGCTAAAAGGAAAGGCCAACCTAGATTTTGCCCTAACAAGGGCAATATTGTAATTGGTAAGGGATTCTTCCACTTTCTTTAGTAGAATCGCTATTAATCAGTTTTGATTTCTAAACCCACGACCCCTTTACTTAACACACATCACCAATTGGTTCTATTGCAGGATTGATTCAGGAAAAAATAAGAATATCAGCCTTTGGCCCTTGTTACTCTACCTCTTCCTGCCTTTCCACCAATTACACCAGTAAGTATCATTTTCACTATCTTAAGTAGAATTGTAGATTGCATAATCCAAAGTGGCCCCACAACAATAATTAATCTCCTATTTTAGTTTGTCCACAGACAGCATTAAGGATAACATTCAATTACCTCCAAACACTGCAAAAGAGGCTTTTTGAAAACACTACTTTTGTTTATGTTGTAACTGCGCCTCCTGAAGAACTGCCCATACCACAAGGGCAGGGTAACGTGTCGAGGCTTAGACAAATCAGAGGTTCGGGCAAATCTTTAATCAGTGAAATCAACTTACTGTTTGATGTTCTAAAGAAATTTCAGTGCATACAACTGGAAAGACCATGTACCTTTTATGGAATTGAAACTTACTTTTGCTACAAACAAAATAATTTTTCGATATAATTCATGGACTAAGCGCAATTTAAGACTCCAATCAGTATTCAAGTTATTCAAAGCCCTGGCCAGTCTCAGGACGCAGTCCCAAGTTTGCAGCTAACCCAGAATTTACTGCTGATACCTATTGGATAGCGCCTAAGCTGTTAAGACTGGATCCCTTTTCTATATAAAAACCAATTGACTGAACAGCCTTCTCCCAGACATGCCTTTTCACTGAATCCAACCTCCTCCTTAACCCCGCCCAGTCAGGCTTGAGACACCTATGAGGAACTGAATCCTCCCCAGTCTCCATCTGGGATGACCTCAAAAGAACCTCATACTCGGAAGGTTGTGCCGCACTTATCCTGCTCGACTTCTTGGCGGCCTTTGACAGGGATGCAGAATTGAAGTAGATATCCTTCTTCATCATCAACAGATCCCAAATTACTTGCAAGTCTCCGTTCTCCTCGACTCTGCGCCCCATCAGCCAATGGAGTATCACAGGGCACCTATCTATCAGCCCTGCTCTTTAACCTCTACCTGAGCCCCATCTCTGCTCTTATTCCTTCACATGGCCCGACTTGCTACAACTACCCAGATGACACCCAGATCATCTTTAAGATCCCAAAGGACACCTCCAACCACCCCTCCCCAAACTTGTTAATATCTCACAGAAATTGACCAGTGGATGAAGGCTAACCACCTCCTTCTCAACCACGGAAAAACTGAAAATCATGCTCTGTGGGAAGACTGCCCTTTTACCCCAACCTATTGCCTGGCTGTCCTCCGTAAGCCCTCCGACAAAGTAAAGAACATTGGATGCACCATGGATGCAGATCTGACTCTCTCACCTCCAATCAACTATGTGTCAAAATCGTGCTATCTATAGTTACCCATTCTCAGATGCATCTTCCCCTACCTCTACTACCCTCACAGAGTTGCCACAATCATGACTATCGTCCTCTCTCGCCTAGACTACACTAACTCCCTATACCTGGGCACCCCTGCATCTCAACTAAAAAAACTCCAACCGGTCCAAAACACTGCAGCCAGGCTCCTACTAGCCCTAGGCCCTCAAGAGCACATCAGACCCACCCTCTGTCTCGTGCACTGGCTCCTTGTTGGGTGCTCATCTGTGTTCAGGGCTAGGTGCATCACACATCGTGCAGTGCACAAGACAGAGCCAAAATATCTACAACACAAGCTCTACTCGACAGACCCAACAGAAACCTGACACCAGGCACTACTCTCCTTCTTGTTATCCCTCCTGCCAAATCGATCAGAACAGGGGGATCATCATTTTCCATTCAAGCACCATTATATTGGTCTTTTATTGGTTTTGTAAAAGTTTGTAAAGTTTGATTAACTAAATTTTGCACTGTCATGTCAATGTTCTGTACAGCTCTGCTAATATACCCATATATCTTTAAATGTTTATGCTTGCAGTAATATTCTGCATCTTTTTAGTTTTCACCATGATGAAAAATAAAGTGATGGCTCCATCTAAGGCAGTTAAACATTCAATAGTAATATTGAAGAGGCAAACCATTTGATTGGGGAGATTGAAACGCTGCATAACTCATTGAGAGCTAATGTTGGGGGTGGGATTGTAACACTAGGTACTAACTGTGCTGCCTACTATGATAACCTTATTTATGGGTAGAGTAGCCTTGAGCTCACTGTTGAAGTGGGAGAATGGAAGAACAGGCTCCCGTCCTTCACCTCTCGCGCTTGGCCTAGAGGGTCACGGCCCAGACACCCGCCGCGAGAAGAGTTTGTCCATTTACCAGACGACCAGGTACCCTGGTACAGGAACATACGGATGTGTCCACCTGCCTGCCCAACAGCCCGCACTGGCCATGCCGACCCCTGCGGCTCGGATCAGCTAGACTAAAAACCACACGTCGTTAGAGATGCCATGACGACCTAGACAACGGGAAGCACATCTGTACAAGTATACACACTTAACATTTCCACACCAATCTACACGAAGAACATACTCAGTGCTCTGACGTAGGCGACAGGCATATTCACGGACGTGCATCTTTATTATTTTTACATAGGCTTTCAGAATGCAGAAACGCAAGATGCATCATGAACTCATCTATAACGCTTGCTCACGCTTCCCTTGAAACCCGTTACCACCATGAGAGGTATAATGGAAACACGATACTGGTCATGGAAATGTATGCTACTATAATCTAAAGCACCTATGAACCAAACAGACTACTTAAGCACCAGGCCCGAGTAGGCCGCAAACAAGAGCTCCTGTGGACATTAACAAAGCAAGAGTCAGGTTGCTGATCCTGCAGAAAGAACCCGATGGAGCAACCAGCCAAGGTCGCAATGTTGCAAGCCCACATCCAAGAACAAATCATCAAAGGCACGATGTTGCAACCTCGCACTCCGCGTACCAACGTTAAAGTCATATCTACAAATTAAACCAGACACACAGTGGAAAAGCAATATTAATTGTGCAGAATTCTGCCTCAAACACGGTCCCGCCTCACGTGACCAAGCCGAATCTGACGAGATGCCAAAACCCAGGAGAGAAAAGGCGTCTGGGTCCCTCGCTACGAGACACAGGCCGAGACACTTGAAAGGCTCAATGGACACCTGCTACAGTGGGAGCGGTCAGCCTTCCACCTATGAATAAATCCTCACATTGTCTGCACGTACCCATATTGAAACATTGTTGCAAACACAGGTACACCGAGAGCTGGGAACAACGGTGGTCCCAGGCTGGGGAGCTCACGGATGCACCAATCAGAACATGGGGCTCTTATCTCAGACGTCAGTAACACTAGCCAATCCTCAGGAGCCTTCATGTAACAATTCTTATGTATCCAATTATAGGGACAACCCAGATATACCACCTGACTACACCTTGTCCACTAATATCATTCTCTATATGTGTACTATACTAACCCTACCACTCGAGCAACCAATTAAGAGTGGCGATAGGTTTTTTGTTAATTTTCTGAAGTGACGCAAGTAGCGCGTCATAATGCAGTAAAAAGGGCCTGCGAGCCCCACGATTATGTGTGTGTCAGGACGGACGCGTACGCTCCTTGACCCATCCCTGCCGTTTTGTGCAAATAAACAGCAGAGTCGCCTTGCTCCTTGTGTGTGTCTCATACTCTATCTCATCTGGGATATACGGGAGGAGTTGGGGCCTCCCTGCCCGGAGGTCTGCGGACGGCCCGGCCGACCCCGGCAGAATTTCCCCCCGACAAGTTGGAGGCACTGCTGAGATCTGTTTAAGATCAACTTTTATTTTTAGTTTTTCCAGGCACTCCCGTTGCGAGGAGGCCCGGCGGCGCGGCCCCCTCTGCCGTTGCCCCCTTCTGAGGACTACAGGACCATCGCGGAGCCGCGAGAAGACCGGACAGCGCAATCCGGATATTGGCCCTCGGGAGCCGGTTGAGAACTATCCCGCCCGCGGTCGGTGAGTGTCCAGACATGGTCCAGACGAGGGGAGGTGGCGAGCCGCTTGGAGGGTGCACGCAGTCGAGTGGCCCTGCATCGAGAGAACTTGGTGAGCATGACACGCACAACAAGCAATGCGAAATTGTGAGGGAGGGGGAGGGAGTAAATAAGGGAGGGGGGAGGTATTGTACAGATGTGCGGCGAAGGTTTAACTGAGTGTTGCTAATGGAATGAATGGTAGGAAAACGAGTGCGAGAACAGTAGGCTAACGTTACGCGAAAGAGGGGGGCGGGGCACGAAAACATCACGTGCAGCCGCTCGTAACAGTCAGCTAACGTTACGCGAAAGAGGGGGGCGGGGCACGAAAACATCACGTGCAGCCGCTCGTAAGACCCTGATGGTCTAAATTGCGACTAAGTGTGAGGGTGGGTGTGTGTGGTTTCCTACGACTTGACATTTATTGATCAATGAGTAGATGAGGTTCCCTATTGTTCGAGCAAGAAACTCGATAGGTAGATGACGTTTCCCTGTGGGCGGTAGCTAGTTACATAGTTGCCCAAAACGGAAGATAATTGGCTGGTTAAGCCCTCCTGTTAAGGGGCGTATCACACGCGAGGCGACGCAGCGTGCGCAGTCCGGTTATATTATTGATGAGATTACCTTGTTCCAGGAGAGACAGGAAGACAGCTGTAGGGTTAGCGGGGTAGATTGCAAGTGTATTTTGAACTTAAAAAACATAACAAGAATATACCAGTAGCTCGAAGAAATCGGTGACGTCACCAGTAGGGATTTAATAGGATATCGCGAGCACAAGGAATTTTGGGTTTGAGAGTGGTGGGGAAGAGAAGCATGATAAAGGAGCTGGTACGGAGATAAACTATAAACCAGTGGATCGAAGGGCGTGGCTGCGCACGGAGAACGCCGGCCACGGCAAGTGTAAACGGGGGAGGAGAACGGAGAAACAGGACGACTGTATAAGATCATCGTAAGGGGTACGCAGCCGCAGGGGGCTGCGTGCGCTTCGGCCGCAGGGGGCCGTAGGGGAAGGAATATAATATAACATCATATTTATTATTATTGCATAATTTGTCAAAAGGAGTGTCGAAAGTCCCCACACTTGCGGGGCGAGGTAAGCAATACAAGGTTGTATATCGTAAACTGCTAGTAAGGGGAAGGGTAACAAGGGGAGTGAATTCATGTCATACGGGAGAGGGTCGGGAGGGTGGGGGAACACCCTCACTACCCCACTACAGCACATATGCACCACACTGCCACCACATAGGGAGAAGTTAATTAAGTACAGCATAGAGTGGACCCAGGGGACAGATAACAAAATGTTAACACCATGGCCGCCTAATGGTAGTTTCGATCCATATGCCCAACATTCACTACTGAACCATCTGCACAATACATACAAGGGGAAGAAGTTGGCAAACCATGTGGAGGTGTTTAACTTATGGAGGATGTTCCAGGGGTCTCGACCAGGACCAAATGGAATGTTCACTATGGGGGAAACACCGGAAGAAAAGGAGATTAAGAAAGAAGGAACGGGTGGGGAAAAGGAGTGCGAAAGCACAAAGAATACGGGGAACGAAAGACAGGGAGGAGAAAAGATTGATAAATCAGACGAAATAAAAAAGGAACCGAGCAATGGGATACCCATAACACCGGGAGTGAAAATAGAGGGAGGAGGGTTGTACCCTTTAAGAGAATTAGGAGAAATAGCAGGACAGTTAAGGGCGGCTGAAGGATACTCAAACCCGGCATACAGCCCTCCACCATATGTGGCTCATGGGAAGATACCAATGGGGGACAGGAGGATTAGAGAAGAGCAGACTGTAGAGATAGGAAACGATGAGTGGATAGCTGCACAGATATTGTTGAAATTACGAGGCTCACTAACTGGAGAAGAAAGGGAGGCGGTAAGGAGAACAAACGAGGATAGTGCCAGAGAGAGTGAAATGAGGGGAGAGGAGCTACTACGGCAGAAGGAAGAGATTTTGGAGGAAAGATTAGCAGAGCTAAGGGATGAGCAGAATGAACTGATCAAACAACTTGAGCGGGAGGAAAGAGAGAGAGTGAGGAAAAGGAAAGAAGGTAAGGACGAATTGGAAAAATTAAGGGAACGAAGTGAGGAACAAAAGAGAGAAGCTGAAAGGGTAAAAGGAGCAGCAGATAGGGTATCAAGAGTAGTGCTGAGAGAGAAGAAGAAGGAAGAAGAAGAAAAGGAAAAAGAAATGGAAATATGGAGGAGGAGGATAATATCAGAGGCAACTAAGAAATATGAAGAGGGGAAGGTAATAGAGAGTATAGTAGAAAGAGAAAGGGTGAAATGGGAAAGGAAGAAAGAGGATGAAAGGATATTGGAACAGATGAGCAACGAAGTAATGGAGGAGTTGAAAAGGAAAAGGGAGGAAAATAATAGGGAAATGGAGGAGAGGAGTGAAGGAGGAAGAGAAGAGAGGGGTTGGGAGAGTGAAAGATGGGGAGATGTATATAAAAGTAGAGAGGTAGCAACAACATCAGCACAAAGGAGGAAGGAGGAGTGGAGAAGGATGGAAGGAAGAGTGAAAGGGAAAGCTTAGATAAACTATACCTTACTAGAACAAACGTAGATTCGCCCTGGATGAGCAGAAGATGGGAGGAGCTGGAGAGAAGTAAGGAGGAAGTGAAAAGAATAGGGGAAACACAAACCAATGAAACCACGCCACCCACATCACCATCGCACCCTCCCACGTCACGCCCTACATGTTCAACTACCGCGCGCTCTCTGCACAGAATAAAGCTCGCGCCCTTCATGAATGAATTTACACCTTATGCATGTCGGCTTAGGGACCTCCCTAGTCGCAGGCAAGACAGACAAATAAACATACCCATATTGAACACAGGAAATGATGAAAAAAGGGGAAAGGAAGAAGAGGGAGGTAGGAGCAGAGGTAGTAAGGAAGAATTTGAAGTAGTAAAAGAAATGGGGGAAGAGGAGGGGTGTGAAGACTCAACACTATGGAGCGTAAAGGGTGACATAAGACATAATTTAATGCCACTGCTGGAGAGAGGAGGGGTTAGACCACAGTATGTACCTTGGAAACATACGGATAAGGAAAATATAAAATGTAGGCTCCCATCACTAAGTGGAGGTGCGGGTAAGTGGATATATGAAATGGAAAAACACACCGCAGGACAGAAACTAGCAGTAGGAGATGTGAAGGGCCTGTTAATATCAATATTAGGGGATAGAGCGGATGACATTTGGAAAAGAGCGGGATTCCATGGGGTAACAATAACGAACACATCGCATGATGGGGCACCATTTGCAAACTGCAGACATGCGCTATGGCAGGCACTGAGAGTGCAATACCCAGACACATCAGACATAGGAGCCATTACTTCCCGTAAGATGGGTGAAAATGAGGATCCTGTTGATTATATCCAGGATGTTCAAGAGAAGTGGCGCATGGAAACTAGAGAACAATGGGACAAAACACCAGCCATATTTTATCATATACTAGTACAAGGGCTCCCAGAAGGAGTTCAAAAACAACTAAAGAAAGTAGTGGGGATGGAAGCAAAACCATGGCCAGAAATACAACTGACTATAGTACATCACTGCAGAACATGGCAAGGAAAAATGAAACAAAAGGAAGAGGATAGGAAAACAGAAGAGGCCAAATTAGTACAGAAAAAACTTACTAAATACACAATGGAAGGGGCACTAATAACTACGCCCACACCAATGGCCCAAAGCCCAACGCAAGTAGTGGCTGCACAAGATCCCGCACAAATAACGCCTCCACAAGGTGTAATACAGCAAGTGCCGCCTCTGCAATTACACGCAACAAACATGGGAGGAGGGTACCCAATGCAAGGGACTGGGTATTATAGTTATAACAGAGGGAGAGGAGGGTTTATGAGGGGGAGAGGATATGGATATAATACCCAACAACAGGCTGGGGGACTAAGAAATAACTACCCCACAGGGCAACCCGTATACCAGGACAACACAGGGAGCTTCCCATGGCAAAACAGGGAACCACCCGTGTGTTGGAGCTGCAGACTATTAGGACACATGTCACGTACATGTAGGGTCAGGCCAGGAACACCAGCATGGAATGAACAAGCACAACCTAGGACATTACAAGAACAGCAGGGCATACAACAACAGCAGACGTCACAAAAAGGGAGTGACCCACAACAACAAACAACACAACAGCCACAAACCTATTCACTGCCACAACAACAAATAACACAGTACCTGCCACCGCCACAACAACAAGTAGCGTTAATACAACCACCACCCCAAAATGAACGAACACAATTGGGTGGGGTGACGGTGTTGGGACACAACCCTTACACAGGGAATGGCCAATCATTGTACCCCCAATAGGCCAGCCCACAGACGGCCTTGGTGTGTCCCATCCTGTCAGTAACACCTAATAGTGCGGAGGAACCACGCATAGAGGTAACGATAGGTGACAAAAAATTATCATTTCTTGTTGACACCGGGGCAACCCGGTCTTGCATAAGGGAAGGTAAATTTAAGATGTCAGGCGAAGCCATGAACACCCAAGGATTTTCTGGGGCTAAAGGGTTGGTTCCATTTACTGATAATGTTCCCTTATCTATTGGAGATTATGATCTGTCAGTTCCACTCTTGTATTATAGTGCCTCACCAGTAAATATACTGGGGAGGGACATAATGAACAGGTTGAACATGACGATCTCCTTTACAGAGGATGGCATAATTTGCTCTACTCCAGGGATTAACATGCTCGCAGCACGACAGATTTTGCAAGCATACTGTGGACAGACAGCGATTAGGGCGGAGCCAGTAGATGGCGAGATATTCCAATATGGCACTGACATGGCATTTGCATGGATGCCAGGGATAGAAGGGAAAATATGGAGGAGACCAGCAGCCTATCTATTCCGACCAGAAACACCAGTTAATGAACTAGAAGGGAAGGTGTTTGTAGTGGACATTGAGAGCATTATTGCAACAGCTGATTATGTTGCTGTGCACGCCCAAGATAAAGAAGGGAGAGCATGGAGGGCGGTGATAGCACTAGCAGAAGGATGTAGGCTGACCCAGGTGTCAGATGAAGAGCTGTTCTCAGAAGAAAAGGAAGAAAATGAAATGGTGTTCATGATGAGTGTAGAAATGTGGCTAAGAGTGGCTCACAAACAAGTAGCACAGAAAATTGCAATGGCACTTGAGGCACCCGCAGGCACCCCAGTCCCATTTTTTAAGGAGGATATGTCAAAGGTGCCCAAATCATTATGGACTATTAGCCCTTATGACGTGGGATGCATAAAAAGCATAGGGGGTGTAAGGATAAAATTGAAAAAAGGTGCCATACTACCAAGAGTTAAACAGTACCCATTGTCAAAAGAGGCAGATGAGGGCATATATGAAACCATAACGGCCCTTATAAACAATGGCATATTGGTCCCCTCAGAATCACCATGTAACACAGCTGTGTACCCGGTGCGCAAGGCTAAAGGGGGGTCTTGGCGCTTCATACAGGACCTCAGACCCTTGAACAACATAGTAGAAGCAGAGTATCCAGTAACAGCAAACCCGGCCACAATATTGTGTGGCATTCCAGCAGAAGCATCACGATTTACAGTGATTGACCTTAAAAATGCTTTCTTCTCAATACCATTACACCCAGACTCACAAGATTTGACAAGCTTCACTTACCGAAATACAAAGTGGAAACATACCAGATTACCACAGGGGTATTGTGAATCACCCTCAATTTTCAATAGAGTAATACAGATGGATTTGGGTAACGTTGAGGTGGAAAGCACAGTGTTACAGTACGTGGATGACATAATAATTTGCAGTGCAAACGAAAGTAAATGTAGAAAGGACTCCTTAAAAATGTTGACGATACTGGCAGAAAAGGGGTACAAGGTAGACATGGAAAAGATACAATACTGTCAGGAACAGGTACTTTACATTGGTCAACTGATATCCCAACATGGAAGAAGGATTGCACCACAAAGAGCACAGGCCATCTCAAGCACTCCCGTGCCACAGACTGTGAGAGAACTGCAGCAATTTCTGGGGCTGTGCAACTACTGTAGAGCATGGGTATTTGATTACAGCTCATACATAGGACCCCTGCTTGAGGGTTTGAAGGAAGCAAATAAAGGGGAGAAAAAGTTGGGATGGACTATGGAAATGAGGGAGGCATTTGACGAATTAAAAGACGCGATATCAACTGCTCCAGTACTTGCATCCCCAGACTATGAGCGGCGCTTCTTTATATTTTCACATTGCGACTCAGCAGTGATGAAAGCAGTATTGGCCCAAAAAACTAGCATGGGCTATAAACCAGTAGCATTTTACAGCGGTCACTTAGACCCTATAATGTTAGGCCACTTCTCTTGTGAACAAGGTCTTGCTGCAGCTGCTTTTGCAGTAGAAAAAGCATCAGCAATAACTATGGGGTGTCCAACTACACTATTTGTGGAACATGCACTATTTGCGATATTGAATAAACCTAAGTCCACATTAACGACACAGAGGGCATCAGGTTATGAGATTATTTTGTCTAAAGCTGAACTGGCAATTGTTAGATGTAGCACGGTTAACCCTGCAAGGTTCTTAGCAGAAGTAATTGAAGAGGGAGATTACGCACACGACTGCACCCAAGTAACTGAAATATATTCATGTACTAGGAAAGTTGAGGAAAACGCACTAGAGGGAGGTGAGCTTTTGTTTATTGATGGGTCTTCAACTATTGATCAAGGAGATGGGATACGAAGGACTGGGGCAGCAGTAGTAAAAATGATGGAGGCGCCGGTGTGTGTGGCTATGAAGTGTGTACAATTACCACAGCATTACTCTGCTCAAGCGGCGCAACTTGTTGCACTAATATTGGCATTAAAGGAAAGTTTTAATAAAAGAGTAACTATATATTCCGACAGTGCATATGTTACATCCACTGTCCACTCAGGGCTATCAAAATGGAGAAGGAGAGGGTTTAGGAGAGCTGATGGCACTCCAGTACAACATGCCCTCTTGTTGGCTGAACTAATTGAAGTAATAAACGACCCCCAAGAACTAGCCCTAGTAAAATGTACCGCACACACCAATGGAGAAGACTACGTTTCAAAAGGAAATGCAGCAGCAGACGCACATGCGAAATATGCTGCATATTTTGGTGAGATATGGAACCCCACAGACTCACAGAGAGGGAGAGGGAGGGGAATAGCGAGGGAGATGTTAATAAGAGAAGGGTACACCCATCTCCCAGCCACACAGATTATGGAGCTACAAGCGGCTGCACCAATGGCCGAAAAAGAAGTATGGGTGAAAAGAGGATGCACAATGTCACCAACCGACGCACTATGGCGCCAGGGTGGCACTGGGAAAGTTGTAATACCGTTGGCACTGTTAAATACCGCCTTAAGCCAATTACATCACCCTGCCCATACAGGCAAGGAAATAATTGCAGCACGAATTAGAGAAGATTGGTTTTGTCCCGAGTTAACCTCCCATGTGTCAAATTTTATCAGCAATTGCCTCACATGTCAACAGTTTACGGCCGGTCATACTCTAAAAGTGATAAGAGGTACAATACCCCAGCCAGAAGGACCTTTTCGGCACCTTCACATTGACTATGTTGATATGATCAACATCTGTCAAGGCAATAGGTATATGATTGTAGTAGTATGCCCATTTTCTAGGTGGATTGAAGCAGGGCCCTGTTCACACCCTGATGCGTTTAGAGCAGCCAAATTCATAGTAAGGGAGGTCTTCCCCAGGTGGGGAGTGTGCGAGGTGTTAAGATCAGACAACGGCCCCCATTTCGCAAATGAAATGTTCCAGCATATTACATCCCTGCTGAACATTAAACACAAATTTGCATGTGCATACCACCCACAGGCTAATGGTGTATGTGAACGCCTGAATGGCCTATTGAAGGAGGCAATTGCTAAAATACAACAAACAACAAAGAAAAGTTGGTTGTATTGCCTTCCGTTAGCATTGTTTGAACTTAGAAACAGGCCAGGGTCCGACCACCACCTCACCCCTCACGAAGTGGTTACTGGACGTCAAATGCGCCTTCCCCTAACACCAACGTCAAGGGCATTCACCGATAACGAAAGTTCAGCGAATGTGTTAGGAGATGAAATGTATCAATATGTGTCTTCTTTGATTACTAGTGTCGTGTTTGTGTCTCAACAGCTCGAGCGCACACGGGGCGGGTCTACCAGCAATCAAGAAAAAGACGAAAGTACGGAATTGGGAAAGGAGAACTCGTGCAAACTTGCCAAAGGTGACCACGTACTACTTCGCAATTTCAATAGAAGGTGGCACGAGAAGAGGTTCACTGGCCCCCATCTGGTAGAGGACGTATCAACAAGAGCAGTAAAACTAAAGGATAAGCGTGCCTGGAACCACCTACATGACGTAAAGATCTACAAACTGCAGACCCGCCCCAGCGCCAACGACAGGTCCATTGGAAGAACAGCAACAACATCGCCGACAGCGGAAGAAAGTTCCACCACAGACAACGACCCAATTGTTCCCTCGGAGACAATAACTGACGAAGAAGGGGGTGACCCCCACACTGCCCACCCCATGATCACTCGCTCAAAGAGTAAAAATACTTCCGCCATCTGAGCGCAAACCCCCCCCCATTGACTGCTAAGTACAGTTGTAACTAAAATTGAAGGACATTGCTTGCACCAATACACATGTAAACACGTGAATGTTCTCTTTTTCTCTCGCACATACAGGAACTGCGTAATATTGTATTGTTAAGAAAAGCTAATTAACAAGTTCAGTGTGCAGGTGTAGATGGTGCTGCCAGACGATAACTACCCAGAAGAATTGTCACACCAATTTGTATACGAAATAAAGAGGCCAACATACTTAAAAAGGAGAAGGGTACGTGTATACTACACAGCCTTCCTCCTGGCCATAGAATATTACATGCCCCACCTCCGCCCATACTTGCCGGTCCTAAGAGACCCATCACTTAGAGTAGCGTGGGAGCAGCTCTTCGCCTGGGCACTGAATGACCACTTGATAGGGAGAGCTTAAAGGAAACAAAACTAACATTTAATAACGAGCACTTTTGAGAATTTTTAGGCGGGCAACTGTAACGTCGCAAGAATAAGCTGCCAGGACCGCAGCGAGGTAAGAGCAAAATGCCGGTGAAATTAGCATATGTAATAAAAATAATAGGGATTTTTATGATCACCGGATTCTTGGCTGCCTCTGTCTGGCAGTACAGCTATGCTATTGATTTTATTGCTGCACCCAAACTTAATATACCCCCGTCCCCTGCTGCAACAGGTGTTACGTCAGGTGGTAATCGTAATTTTGCACCCAAGCAAAATAGAGTTAAACGCAGCACGTACTCAGACAATAAAGGTATTGATAATTATGTACAAGATTCAGCACACGTCACAAACAACATATGGTACCAACACATGACCCGCATTGGTAAGCAGACAACTGAGGATAGCTGTTACGTTTGCTCATTAATACCATACGCCATGAGCGCTTCACGAACATTTGTTGCCACAGAAATAGATGAAAAAACAGCACAGTGCATAATATATTTGGCCCTGTTCCAAACGAAAGGAAGATTTCAAGGAACAGTAGTGCACATGACATGGAAAACACGAGACTCATACCCATATGAAAACAACTTCCTCAAGACCTATCTGAGTTATCACAAGACCAGTTTACATGCTGAAGCATTCAGGTACATAACGAGTGGCCCTGCAAAAGGAGAAACAAAGAAGGTAACACTGCAGTATCTACCATGTGATTGGTACGCAACTGAAGTTCCGGGTAAACAAGGATGCTGGGAGAGGCCGCTACTGACGATAACAGGAAAGGTGTTCCTGGGCAACAGCTGGGAGATAGGAGTGATTGGCAGCAACATGGTAACAAAAGAAACTATCTCAACTATCGAGACACACAATCATCAATGTTGGACGACGTGGATCAAGTATGTACCAATGCTCACGTGGGTAGAAGAAGATGAAGACCCGATAACTATACTACCATTGACTGCGCCTAAAGTATGCTACCAGCATAAAGGAGAGGTGGACGTAGGATATAACACCAATTGTGCAAGCGTGATGGAGTTGCCTGAGGGGGGAGCGGGAACAGCAGTAATAATGGACCATTATTGGGCCTGTGGAGAAAAGGCATATCATACACTGCCTCCCCTGTGGAATGGTGTGTGCACAATGGTACACGTCAATGTACCATCACTAGTGGTACCTAAGAAGCATGTCGATGTGGCGAAATTTCCTAAAATGGATGAAGGGGATAAGAGAAGAAAGAGATCTGCACCACTTCAGAAGGAGCAAGGAAACAGGACCAACAGCAATGATACTGTCCTAAACAGGAGAAAAAGACAAGGAGAGCCATTGCCAGGAAATTACCTGTGGGGAAGGTCGGAAACGGAACTAACATCAATACCGCCAGAACACAGACTATTCAGCAGAGCAGCAATGTTCTTCTCCTCAATAATACATCCGGGACTGCAGGCATACGCAAACGCAAAATGGCTCCAAATAACAAGGTGGGAACTAATGATGACCATCAATTCAACAGTAAATGGGTTCAACGCAATTAAAGAGGAGCTGCGAGCTGTAAGGATGGTAGCACTCCAGAACAGATATGTATTGGACCTTCTCACAGCAATGGAAGGAGGAGTTTGTGCAAAAATAGGACAATCTTGCTGCACGTTCATACCTGCCAACGATGCTGACAATGGTACACTGACAGAAGCAGTTTCACAATTGGCCCAGATGCACTCCAAAATGATGGACGAAAGTAACGGTGTAAACAAGGATAAGAGCTGGTTTTCACTATTATGGTCATGGATGCCATCTTGGCTGTCAGATGGACTGAAAATAATAGTGGGATGTGCTATTTTGGCTGGAGCTACCCTGATCATAATTAGATTTTGGAAGGCCCGGAAAGCACGCACGACTGACGAGTTGCTGGAAATGGTGGGAATGCACCCCTTAATGCCAGCAGATGACGGCCAGCATACAGGTGTGATAATACAAGAAAGGGAGAAGTTGCGCACCCAAATCATCACCAATCATCTAGACCCACCATCAGTGAAGATTGAGAACCCAAGGAACCCCAGGAGCTACATAGGAAGATGGGTATACTGTACTCCTGGAGGAACATGTGAATACATGTATTGGTCATTTGAAGATCATGTAAACCATTATGGACATCTCGGAGGGATAACTAAGATATGGAGGGTAAGAGGAGATAACGAGAAGGATATGTTTGTGGTCGACAGGTCGACCAGAGGGGGGACTGAAGTGGGAGAATGGAAGAACAGGCTCCCGTCCTTCACCTCTCGCGCTTGGCCTAGAGGGTCACGGCCCAGACACCCGCCGCGAGAAGAGTTTGTCCATTTACCAGACGACCAGGTACCCTGGTACAGGAACATACGGATGTGTCCACCTGCCTGCCCAACAGCCCGCACTGGCCATGCCGACCCCTGCGGCTCGGATCAGCTAGACTAAAAACCACACGTCGCTAGAGATGCCATGACGACCTAGACAACGGGAAGCACATCTGTACAAGTATACACACTTAACATTTCCACACCAATCTACACGAAGAACATACTCAGTGCTCTGACGTAGGCGACAGGCATATTCACGGACGTGCATCTTTATTATTTTTACATAGGCTTTCAGAATGCAGAAACGCAAGATGCATCATGAACTCATCTATAACGCTTGCTCACGCTTCCCTTGAAACCCGTTACCACCATGAGAGGTATAATGGAAACACGATACTGGTCATGGAAATGTATGCTACTATAATCTAAAGCACCTATGAACCAAACAGACTACTTAAGCACCAGGCCCGAGTAGGCCGCAAACAAGAGCTCCTGTGGACATTAACAAAGCAAGAGTCAGGTTGCTGATCCTGCAGAAAGAACCCGATGGAGCAACCAGCCAAGGTCGCAATGTTGCAAGCCCACATCCAAGAACAAATCATCAAAGGCACGATGTTGCAACCTCGCACTCCGCGTACCAACGTTAAAGTCATATCTACAAATTAAACCAGACACACAGTGGAAAAGCAATATTAATTGTGCAGAATTCTGCCTCAAACACGGTCCCGCCTCACGTGACCAAGCCGAATCTGACGAGATGCCAAAACCCAGGAGAGAAAAGGTGTCTGGGTCCCTCGCTACGAGACACAGGCCGAGACACTTGAAAGGCTCAATGGACACCTGCTACAGTGGGAGCGGTCAGCCTTCCACCTATGAATAAATCCTCACATTGTCTGCACGTACCCATATTGAAACATTGTTGCAAACACAGGTACACCGAGAGCTGGGAACAACGGTGGTCCCAGGCTGGGGAGCTCACGGATGCACCAATCAGAACATGGGGCTCTTATCTCAGACGTCAGTAACACTAGCCAATCCTCAGGAGCCTTCATGTAACAATTCTTATGTATCCAATTATAGGGACAACCCAGATATACCACCTGACTACACCTTGTCCACTAATATCATTCTCTATATGTGTACTATACTAACCCTACCACTCGAGCAACCAATTAAGAGTGGCGATAGGTTTTTTGTTAACTTTCTGAAGTGACGCAAGTAGCGCGTCATAATGCAGTAAAAAGGGCCTGCGAGCCCCACGATTATGTGTGTGTCAGGACGGACGCGTACGCTCCTTGACCCATCCCTGCCGTTTTGTGCAAATAAACAGCAGAGTCGCCTTGCTCCTTGTGTGTGTCTCATACTCTATCTCATCTGGGATATACGGGAGGAGTTGGGGCCTCCCTGCCCGGAGGTCTGCGGACGGCCCGGCCGACCCCGGCAGAATTTCCCCCCGACACTGTATTCAAATGATAACAATGCAAGTTGCATGGGAAATGAAGGCCCAAATCATAACAGGCTTAATGACGTTCCAAGATATGACAAGTAAGAGGGTTGACACAATTATGTCCTCCCTGAAGTTTTGCACAAACAAAGCAATGACAATGACCCTGTTATACATGACATAGAGGAGAGGATTTGGCAAACTATTGGGAGCCCACCCAGAAGCGTCTGTTGATATTATTCACCATGTAATCTTAACTTCTAATAGTTAGGAGGTTCTCGGTACTCCAGGGGTGGGCAAAGTGTGTAATACAAATGATACATACATTTTAGCCAGTGTGGGAGATCTACATTCACCACCTCTGGCTAGGGAGAGTTGATTGGTTTGAGTATAAGAGTTCTCCCCTTAGGTAACACCCTTGCTACCCACCCTCCCAACTCATCCCATGCCACCTTACCCCCCTTGGCCACTCCTTCTCCCCCTTCCTCCTACCCCTTGTTCTCCCCTGTCACACCTGAAGGAATTACTGGAATTGTCCGCTCCATGCAATCACTCATTTGTCATTGGATCCTATCCCCTCCTCCCTTAAACACTCCCTTGTATGCCCACTACTAAAAAACCTTCAGTAGACCCTACCTGCTCTGCCAACTACCGCCCTATTTCTATAACCCCTTTCCTGCAGAAGCTCCTGGAGAAGTTGGCATTGCCCCAACTCAACTATCATACTGGACTCAGTGATGGTCTCCAAGACCATCAATCTGGATTACCAGCATCCAGAGGAGGTGAAACTGCTCTTCACCCATGCACAACTGCTTGCATCTCTGGACTCCAACTCCCCTGCTGTCCTCATCCTCCTCAATATCTCCTCTGCTTTTTGACAGTCAACCATTTCATCTTCCTACAAAGGCTCCACAATACCCTTGGTATCTTGGAACGGGTACTGGACTGGCTGACATCCTTTCTTACTGACCGCTCTTCCCGTGTCATCGTAGGCACCTTCTCCTCTCCTACTTCCGTCTCCACTTTCTGGTGTCCCCCAGGGTTCAAGCATCTCCCCTTGGCTCTTTAACATCTACCTTGCTCCTACCTGCCTCATCTCCTCTTGCTCCTCCAACTTCCAGTGTTATGCAGACGACACACAGCCCTTTTTCAAACTTCCTGCTGACCCTCTTTCACCCTCCATCATCCCTGGCTACCTATCTGCCATCCAGTCCTAGTGCACCTCTAGTGATCTATGCCTCAATACCTGTAAAACTGAGATCCTTCCCATCAGAACCCTTGCTCCCTCTGTCTTCCCTTCACTCTGGCCTACCTCATGGGCTCTTCCCCTGCTCCTTCTTCTGAAGCCAGACACCTTGGAGTCATCTTCGACTCCTCTCTCACCTTCCTCCCTCACAATCAGAACATTGCCAAGAAGTCCCACTTTCGGCTCTTCCTTCTCAAAGGAATTCTCCCTTTTCTCACTTTCCTCCAGAGGCTTCCTCCTACCCCTTGTTCTCCCCTGTCACACCTGAAGGAATTACTGGAATTGTCCGCTCCATGCAATCACTCATTTGTCATTGGATCCTATCCCCTCCTCCCTTAAACACTCCCTTGTATGCCCACTACTAAAAAACCTTCAGTAGACCCTACCTGCTCTGCCAACTACCGCCCTATTTCTATAACCCCTTTCCTGCAGAAGCTCCTGGAGAAGTTGGCATTGCCCCAACTCAACTATCATACTGGACTCAGTGATGGTCTCCAAGACCATCAATCTGGATTACCAGCATCCAGAGGAGGTGAAACTGCTCTTCACCCATGCACAACTGCTTGCATCTCTGGACTCCAACTCCCCTGCTGTCCTCATCCTCCTCAATATCTCCTCTGCTTTTTGACAGTCAACCATTTCATCTTCCTACAAAGGCTCCACAATACCCTTGGTATCTTGGAACGGGTACTGGACTGGCTGACATCCTTTCTTACTGACCGCTCTTCCCGTGTCATCGTAGGCACCTTCTCCTCTCCTACTTCCGTCTCCACTTTCTGGTGTCCCCCAGGGTTCAAGCATCTCCCCTTGGCTCTTTAACATCTACCTTGCTCCTACCTGCCTCATCTCCTCTTGCTCCTCCAACTTCCAGTGTTATGCAGACGACACACAGCCCTTTTTCAAACTTCCTGCTGACCCTCTTTCACCCTCCATCATCCCTGGCTACCTATCTGCCATCCAGTCCTAGTGCACCTCTAGTGATCTATGCCTCAATACCTGTAAAACTGAGATCCTTCCCATCAGAACCCTTGCTCCCTCTGTCTTCCCTTCACTCTGGCCTACCTCATGGGCTCTTCCCCTGCTCCTTCTTCTGAAGCCAGACACCTTGGAGTCATCTTCGACTCCTCTCTCACCTTCCTCCCTCACAATCAGAACATTGCCAAGAAGTCCCACTTTCGGCTCTTCCTTCTCAAAGGAATTCTCCCTTTTCTCACTTTCCTCCAGAGGCTTAATGTTACCCGAGACATGGCTCTCTCTGGGCTTGACTATTGCAATAGCCTCCTCCTGAATCTACCTTCTTCCACTCTGCGACCCCTCCAGCTAATCCAGAAAAGGGCAGCAAGATGTATCCTTGGCCTTAAGCCCAGGGTCCTCAACTCTCCTGCCCTAAAAAGATTTCACTGGCTCCCTGTTGATTAAATTCAAATCCCAGTGCATCATTCACAAGGGCCGGGGACCACACTATCTTCAAATGTATCTTACTAAATACTCTCCCTCTAGACCACTACTTTCCTCTGGCACCAACTCTTTGTTTATAAAGCATTTTGCTAAACAGAAGGTAGGTGGTTGATTGCTTTCCCCAGCTGGCTCCCTCCTATGGAACAGCATCCCTCTGCCTCTGTGCCGTGAGCAGGACTTCCTTAAATTCCGGAATCTGCTCAAGACTTTCCTCTTTACCTCCTCCTTCCCTTCTTCACTTCTCTGCTAATTCCACAGTTGCTGTTATTGGTGTCTGGAGCCCTTATGCATTATCGGGCCGCTGACCTCCTACACCCAATCTACCCAGCTCCTGTCTTCCCTCAGCACTTGCCTTAGCACTCCCTCCACCCTGGAGGTTTCACACTTACTCCTAACGTGGCCCTGGCCATGTAGCGCTCAAAAACCCAAGCACTTCATCTTCCCTCTTCCTTGCTGCACTTGCACGTTCTAAATACTCACTAGGTTTAATAGGTTTGTCCTTCCTTCCTTTTTCCTCCAATACTCTTATTAAATAGTGTGTTTGTAATAAATTCACTCCCTTGTTCCCTCACCCGCACTGTGGGCACTTTGAAACAGCATTTTACTTGCTCTATAAGCGCCTAACAAGCAAACAAATACATGAATAACTAAATAATAATCATTATTCTGTCTATCCTGCCATCCATAACCCGGATGATATGAATGCATGTAATTCTCAAGATATCTTGGATCCACCAACACCTGTCATCAAAGAGTCGATTCACAGTTGCACCAGCTCAGATGCCATAACACTGGATGTATCTCAATTATCCAGATTAATATCATTTTACAAAAAGGAACTGAGGGAGGATAAAAACAAACACTCATTTATAGTAGTCGGACTGTGCACACTCATTATCTTTCGCTAATGACAACCTCAGTGGACACCACAATTTCTCAGCGAGCCCAGAGCAGACCTGATGGTTGATTTCTATGTTCTGGACACTTGTCAAAAGGGTAGTGATGATGATACAATGCAATTCTGGCTTGGAAAGCAGTCCATGTGTCAATTTGTACCTGTTCATTTGGCTGTGGAAACCACAAACTGCCATTGGCTAGCAAGCATTATTAATGAATATTTAGTTTGGCTGGGGCTCTTGTCTCAGACCACATTATTTATTTATTTATTTATTTATACTTATATTGCACCCAGCAGCCCTTGGGAATCGTGGCACTGTTACAGTAGGTTTACTTAGTTGTGAGGAGAGTATAGAATATGACATTGCAGAGAAATACAGAGGGAGTTTCAAGTTACATTGTGGGGTTGGACAGGCATTCCTTCATTAAAGTGGAACTAGATCTGAGAGGTTTATACTTTGGAGAAGAATTACAGTGAAGGTTAGATAGGAGGAGAGCAAAGCAATAATATAACATTGACTGTAGTATTGTGAGAGGCATGATGGGTCCTTGGTTACAGGGGGACCTGATCAGCCTTACAGGAGATATATGTAGCTACACTAGCTGTGGTACCTGAGGAGTGACGGGCATCTAACGCACAATGATTAGTTGAAGATTCTGTTCGTGAGAGCTTTACGGAAGATGGTGTATGATGCTTCCTTTCTGAGTTATGTAGGCAGGGCATTCCAATTTTTGGGTGCTAGATGTTGGAAGCTCAAAGGCACACATGTGAGAGAGCTTACTTTCACAAAAATGAATTAGCATCCTGTCTCTGAAGATAACACAGGAAGGCACGCATGGTCCTGTAATTTATAGACCAAACAACACAATTAAAAGATGAGATAAATGAGAGTTCCTTATGATAATGTTTACTTTTTACTACACGCAAAGTCTGCTTCTCCTCAAGTAAAATGTTAGTTACATTTAGTTTCTCCTTCCTTTACAGTAGAGTTTTTTCTTAAGGGTAAGTTTACTCAGATTTACTTTCTCCGCCTAATTTTTGGCTTAATCTTTATATAGCCCACTTAACAGTTGAAACTGTACTCAGTGAAGACATCTATGGTCCAATTCACCCCAAAACCCAATGATTCTAAATCCTTGGTAGTTCTTCTTCATTCTATCTGGCTCTATCTAGCAGTGGTTACCAATACTTACTTTATTCAGCCTAGTTAATGGAGACATTATACTGCCTGGAAGTTGTGTCTCAGGCTATTTGGCTCTACATACCTGTGGGCTATGACCCAACACTGAAATCTCTCAAATTGGTAATCCTCCTCCTTTTATTTGGCTCTACTTTACAAGTGGTACCACTCCCACATTTAATTCTGGACTTTCTGAGTGTAAACCTCTTGTCGGGTTACTACAAAAGAGTAGGTTGGTGCTAAACCTGCTTTGCAGTGTTGTCAACCGCCCCCTGTATTACAGGTGTCACAATACAGGTAGTTTGTGCCTGCATGCCTCATTATTCTCTAATCCATGCACAAGCAACACCACACCCTGCAATTCACCAATAGGAGGCCAAGCTGCAAGTGATAGAAAATCCACAATGTAGAGAAGCAGCTGAATGCCTCTACAGGAAGTCCCACCCCAATCTTGCCTATATGCTGGAAACAGGGAATTGCGACATGCGCAATGCCAGCGATTGTCCTTATTCCACGGAGAGTCTTCGAGAAAAGGTATCCATTAAGAATCCCCTAAATATTGTATCCTCGCAGAGATGACAATCTCTTAGAGGAGATCCCCGAAGGAATATGAAGATGAGAGGAAAAGAGGCTGTCGACGTCACAAGAAATGAGCGTGACACACTGAGAAGGAGGTTCAAAGCAGAAGATGCATAGACCGTACAGAATCTGATGACGAAGTAAAGAATTGAGTAAACTTTCATATGCGGAATGAAGATTGCACGTGTGAAGAGCACTGCAGAAAATGCAAGCTGTTTTATAACTTTACAAATGCTGTAACGCAAGTAGACTATGTGATCATAAAGGCTGGCTATACGTAGTGAGTAGACTGCAGACGGTGCTGCCATTATATAGAATTCTGGACATCAATGTTGCATATTTAGTAAGCTCAGACCCGTGAAGAAAGAAAGGTTCGGAGGGTTGTGTGTCGCAGTAAGAAAACAGCTGAAGATCGAGGAAAGGCCTGGAATAGCAGTCTGGCCTTGTGTCAAAGGATGGGGCAGCCAAGAACGGGTTATGTATCCTTAAAGAACAGTGAACAGCAGAAGCTGAATCAGCCCTTGTTAAGGTGCAAGAAAGAATACCATGAGTGCCAAGTTTATTAATTCAAGACAATTAAATGCTGCAAACAGGCCGAAATACAGTCCGCTATCATGTGAGCCAAGGATAAAAATAAGAGTGGATGTGCAGACCTGAGCTACGATAAGGATGTGCCCATACTGCCTTTTATTCTCAGGAGCAGTGATACTTTGCAAGGCCAGGTTCAAAGACCATCTGAATGACAGAAGGCATGAGTGATGAGAGATGTTGGGCTAATTGGGTAGGGAGACATGGTCAAGTCCACCCACAAGCATCTGGGGTACCAATTTATGAGCTGCTAGTGAATCGAATGTTCCAGGATGATACAAGCGTGACAACCAATTGTAGAAAGCCACATAATGAAGGACCTTATAGTTTGATAGCCAATGGTGTACCGTGTATCTAGTAACTGATGAGGATGGCTTGCACTAGGGGTGGGCATAAATTGTCCACCTGACTGTAGAGACCCAATCACATCCCGATCCCTTAAAGAAAGTATACTTAGATGTTCCCCTTGAACCTATCTCAATCTCCCATAGGTTTAGTTTGCCATGTAGTATGAATTCACTCATGATTAATTTTTAGTACTTAAGTGTGTTTTTTATGCAATATGATTGACAGTACGATTGAACGTCCGTTGGTGTCTGTTGTAACTCCCTGTTTAAATAACAGAAAATAAAACAGTCAGAGGAGACATTTTGCCAACTTCCTGAGTCAGTCTTATTATTTGGTGTAAGAGTTATTCTGCATCCCCATCCTTATATGACGTGTTACTGATTTAAAGGACCCAAACGTAGGTTCAACACCCTTGCTAATTGATGATGCCATTGGGTCAGGCTGTGCAGGGCCAAGTGCTGAGGGTCAGGAATGTATATGGCCAGGAGCTAGGGGGCAATGGGTTTGCTTATTGAATGACTGAAAATGATGTACAATATCATCTGATATTCCCAAGTCATAGCCATTGGTGTGTGATGAGGGTGATGACCAACAGGGTCTGTGGCACATGATGTGCGCTCCTCGTATACATACTTGTGCCATGTGTGGCAGTGCTTGCTCATAAAGGTTCTGCCCAGGGCTCTCTCTCTTACTTAGGTTTCCCCGGTGCTCTTTTTGCAGGGGTTTCAGGTAACACTAACTGTCTCCCCCTTGCCATGCCCATGACCTGACTAGCATGGTGTTAGGGAGATTTCTCACCAAAGTGCTAAATTCCCTCTACCTTAGAGCCCTCCAGCTCTTTTGTTATATTTTGGGACTTTGAATTTTTGATTTTTCAGTGTGTTTTACTTTTGTGTTCTTTGGATATGGAGTTTTAAGACAACTCAAAAGGCATCATCTTTTTCTGTGTGTCACACAACACCCTCAGTGCAGTGGCATAGGGGCATATTTCAGTCTCCCCAAGGTTTAAATACATTCTCTGGGACTGACTACTGTCTCCCAGAGCATGTACAGTTAAATTGACTTTACTAGTCTTTTTAAATTTATAGACCCAGCACACACTATCTTACTATAGAGTGCGGGAGGGGTTGCCTAGCTTCCCCTGAGTCTAAACACTCATGTAACAGTCAAATGTTACCCTCCCCCCTTTAAATGGCTGGTGGCAGTGGTTTTAAACATACTACCATGATTTTTCCCGACCGCGAACACCGGTAGCTAAAAATCGGGTCAGCCATGTTTTCCAATATGACGCCCAAGACCTATCTGTAAAAACAGACTCTGGTCATCTTTTTTTGCCATTTCTTTTAGGAAAGGTCCTTCTTGTGTTTGTCTCTGCACGCCAAACCAAGTTCGGTCCCTTTGTTTGTTGGCCTTTGGCGGGCTTCAGTGCTGAAGCCCTCCTCTGGCGCCTGAGTGTTTGGGGTGGACTGGATGTGAGGGAGGTGACCGAAACTCCCTGTGCTTAGTCTCATAGGAGAACTGAATGCATTCTGGCGTGATTGGCTGGCTGTCCAGCAAGGACAGCCACCCTGCTGTGTGAGTGGCCGCCAGGCTGCCCTTCCTGCAGCAGCACCACCTCCTCTTCATTTAATCCCTTTCAACCATACTCTCCCTGAACCACGTCACTCCCCTCTGTGGCTGGGGGACCACTACCTCCCCAACAATTTCAAAGTGTAAATACTGGGATGAACTGCAATGACTGTGCAGATATCACAAACTTTCTCAATTGCTGGTAAACTGCCCTAAGCCACTGATACCTCCACCCTTGCAACTGTCAGCTCTCCTCATCCCCTCCCCTGATTGTCACTGACTTTCTTCTCTGACACCGAGTTTAGGAGTCGTCAAACTTCTTATCTGCATCTGACATTCCTGTCAGTGCTGCCTTTGCAAGAAACATGTTGCTGTGTGCGGTCTAATGAAAATACATTGACAAATACAAATGAATGAATTCACATAACACTCCCAAAGAGGGAAAGAGTTAATTTTCACAGAACGCAAACAGTTAGGATAGAGAAGTTGAATGTGAACAGGTAGACTTCTTGGGTACACCCAAAAGAAACACAGGTAAGGGTAGGTGTTAGGAAACGTATTTTGGCCTGTTTTTTTACATTTTTGGGTGACACATGGAAAAGGGAATTAAAAAATTACAACAGGACCTTTTTGTTGTCTTTTTTTGACATTTTCCATAAGGGACTAAGTGTAAAAATGTTAATAGTGGAGGCCTAACACTAGCAAAGAGACAAGTGTTCACCCCTGATGTACTCTGTATTGCGGAGGAGACTTATTTTGTCATTAGTCCCATCGGTTGGGTTCTAGAGGTTGTGAAAACAGTGGCTGAATGTGTCGGAATTGGGGCTGGCAAGGTGCCGGTTCCGATCTCCAGTTACGGGGCAGTACCAGAAGACTAGCAGCATGACGTGCCTTACACCACAGGACAAAAACAACGATAAAGCCTATGATGAGGAGGGAACCCTAGGACACGCCAGAAGAAGTACTGCAATGAAGAATCCCAGGTCAGCGTTCAGCAGGCTTGGTTTATGGTGGCAACAGGCTCCAAACAGGGCATATTCTATCCAGGTGAGAGAGTTTGTGAGATAAAAGTCAAAGATCTGTGACTCCCAAGTTCTAGATCAGGACGGCGACTATTGCAGCATAGAGGCTTGGTCAGTGGATGGGGAGCCCCACAAGATGGCCTGGGAACACTTCCAACATTCGCCCCTTGCAGGATACTGGTGCAGAACTGATTGATCCCACCAGCCCAAAGGAAGAAGGCACCTATGCTATTCTTCACTTGTGACAGTAGTCGCAGAAGGGTTCCAATAATAGATGGATTTGGCAATGCTGGTTGTCTGTTTGCAACAGAACTCCAGGTATTCAGTGGAGTTTTCACATCTGCAGATTTTTATATTCAGTTGATAACCTCCAGAATGATGGCCTTTTACACCACATCTGCCCAGCAGCAATTATCATCTGGAAGAAGTGTGGATTGAGACTAGCTGGTCCAAAGCCCAGTATCACTCAGTCCAGTCACACAAAGCACTTTGCCCAGGAGTCAGCTTAAGCCCTGCAAAAGTGTATTCCCTTACAAGGGAGTTTCTGAAAACAGATGGCAGTACGATGGACAAAAAGCAACATGGACAAAGGACAGGACTTAACCCACCTGGCAAAAGAACAAAAAAACAAAGATGGCTCAGGGTAGTGTAACAGAAAAATAATAATCATGGTTCACTGCCACTAGCCTGTACTAGGCCTATCAAAATGAGATATAAAATGTTGCCAGGCTAAAGGGAAAAAGGGATACAAAGTACCCTTGAAACACTCCACTAAAAGCAGAGTGTGTGAACAACAACACAAAAAGGAAAACGTGAAAGGAATGCAGTCTCCCTGCACTAGCAGCCTTAGGGGTTCACCAGTCGCCCCAGAACAAATGAGTTCAGTAAGTAAGTGAAGGTGAAAAGGTTTTTCTTACCTCAAAGGGCAGCCACAGTCCCAGAACATAGACAACAAGCTGGGGGCTCATTGAAATCAACAGATGGAAAGTTGCAAAAAGAAACCAAACTCTTGTAACTAATTTCGCAAACCACCAGAAAAAACAAAACCCACTAACACCCTCACTTTTTACCCACCTTCACCAACCACACTCCAATCAACTCACTTGTCTAGGGAGGATAGCGCAGGTGCAACATGCTGTCCTTGGAAGCAAGACAAAACAGAGCAACACAGGTTTGATCCGCGGGTCCGCGCTTAGAAAACTCTGGGTAATACGCGCATTATAAATAACCTATCATATCATAAATCTATTCCTATCCCAAAACAGTCACAATTCTTTAGTAAACAAACTTGTAAACCTTGCCCACTGGCCAAGTCTTCAATGTGGACATGTATAAATTCCAAGGCTGCCTAGAAAACACAGTGACGCAAGCCTATTGCTCCTGTCTCTACAGGCACCAAGAGTTCACTGCAAAAGGTGGACGGTATTGATCCATGATACATAACATAAACTCTCCTACACAATGCACCCAAATGAACAAGTTAAAATATGTAGATTTGCATCAGGGATGTAGTTACCATTTGCTTGGAGGCATGTATGCACCTTAACCACCACCACCCTTTCCACAAAGCCATTCCTTCACTTTCTTACACTTTAACAAGTTGAGGGATCCAACATGATGGCAGTATATAATCAAGCATGTTACACATCATATGAACACTACATATGTACACGTAAAGATTTTGGCACACACACACACACACACACACACCAAAGGGGCGTTTTAGTAGTATAACAGAAATAAAGCGTGCCATCTTCATGTTCCCATTATTTTAATACTGTGATGGCAATGGTACGATAAACAAAGTACAACATAATAATCCAACAAGGTATGGCCCAACTGCTAAACGTTATAGACTATCCTTTGACTTATGTCATGTCTGACTCACCCAACGTGCAGCGTCTGTCTACCAGGGATACTCGGTATTCAAGTGTCTGTGTTTTTGTGATGGCTTTCTAATGCAAACATTATAGAGGATGGCTTTACTTTTTCATTAAGCGGTTTTGTATCCTAAGAACACAACTTGTAATACTAGAACGGCAGAATAGAGATGATCAAATGCGCAGTAATACAGGCCATAGATCAATGGTATGTAAAGAAATACCATGCATATGTATTTTAGACAACTGGCATGCCTGGCTGCATTTCAGCCCTTGAGGACATCCCTGAAATGACAAGTGTATGCATATGCCTTGCATATTAGCATATACCATTACACAGCATTCTTGCCTTTTCCTTAATAAATAATGCACCCCAAATCAGGAACAAAGTCCCCTTAGTTAATCCAGTTACAATTCTTACCTGGCATGCATTGTACAGCAGCTGATGCTCAAACTTCTTAATTCCTAAGATCTGCTGGAACATTTCGTATAGCTGTTCCTTGCTGAGGATCAGTTCTGATGCTGCACTTGCGGTCATCCTTGCTTGCTGTTTACGCGGATCCTCTTCACCGCGGTAGATGGCGTCAAACTTTGCCATCCAAGAACTAAGCACGGTTTCTTTGCTCAGGCCATCGATCTCCGGCAGACTGCGCACCCGCTTCTCGATGTGCTTCTTAAAAACTTCGCGCGAGTCATTCGCAGAGCAGCCACCGCTCTGCACCATGCGGGCCACACGATCACTTTTCAGAAACACCTACAAAAGACAGCCGGATCACTAATGAGGTTAATCGAGCAGTGGGAAGGTTAATCAGAATGTTGCTTCTCTTTTATACAGCAAATATATTTGTTTATGAGAAACCTGTAATCACTCTTACAAAGAATAATATCAGGACATTTCTAGATGTAGCAGGTAATGCCAGGCATGTGAACTCATGGCAAAGGAGATACAAGAATTTGCTGAAGATCACCAACTATGTGCCTGCATGTCTGGAGATTATATAGCACAAACCTAGCTAGAAAGCCTTGGCGGGTGCAAATACAGAGGGAGAAAGACAATGAAAGAGGGTGAGGGATGGTGGGGATGGGTGACACGTGCTATCACATGGTCCATGGGCAGCAAGGTGCTCCATGAAGAGCTGGCCCTCTTCGGTTCCAGGGGTGTGCAAAACATGGGAAGATCTGCTTTAGATGGAACTGCATATATTAGCGGTGATGCAGCCAGGTGAAACAGGTTTGGAGGCGTAACTATTCTAAAAGCTCTCTTCGTTAGATGTGATTGGATGGGTTCTGGCATGCTGGCCAGGGATTAGAAAAGGTTTGCTTGTGCCCTAATATTTGTGGCAGGGATAAAGGGCTACATTTTGTGAAGTAGTGCTGGTATCAAGCTATACAGGATCTCTGCTAAATGTGGGGCTTGAAAGAAATGTTTAAATCAATAGAGAAAATTAACCAAATGCCTTAATGGGTCACCAGGCTCAAGTGGGGTTTCAGGGAATTAAACTCATGTCTCATCGTGCTACAATTCAGTCTCTAGAAAATAAAACGTACCAAACTTCCTTTTTCACTATACATTGAGTTCAGAAAAGCAAGTACAAAAAAACTAGGAAAATCCATGGAATGTCCATAGACCGAATGGTTTTACCAAGGCAACACATTACACTTCAGGTAACACTTTCATGAAAATGTGTTTTAATTTAAAATAATGCAAAAGAACGGGGAAGTGGTTCATTAAGTCTAATCGGTGTGTTCATGTTTCAAGAATTATTTCTCAATATTAATGTTTGATTTTGCCATGTGATGTCATATCCAGTTTTTCGATGAAAATGTCCGATTGGTGGTAACAGAAAAGTACTGCAATGGTATTTTGAAAATGTGGAAACAGAGGGGCCCAAACATGGTCTACACAGATCAGGATTAAGTTGTATTAGCGGAAGCCGTCCTGGAATCTGGTACTAGTCATTATGGCCACATAATCCAGGTTAAAATCCTCTGACTCAACATTTAAAGGGCATGGTGTATTTTGAAAAAGAAATATGGCATGCCTGATAAACCATATATTCCTCATTAAACTTAACAATGCACCTAATGCAAGATTCCAAAAGTATTCCACTCAACCAAAAGCAAATTTGCATGATTTTAGCACAAGGGCAAACTATACATTAAAAGAATATGTTTTTTGCTATAGGGGCCTAGTGCTAATAATGAATTGCACTTGCATGGGTATAAAGTTTTGATAATCTTGCTCATGGTGAGCAAATCCTCACTTCCCGGAAGTACAACTAAAATAGCAAAAGTACTTCTCAGGCTGTGCCCCTAGAATCTGAAATGTACTTCCTTATGAGCAATTTCCACTACTATTCCTAATCTTGCCTCAGAACAGAGACCTAATATTTGTACTCGTATTTGGATGTATAGAACATGTTTACGAATCAGGCAATAATGACAAAGATTAATAGGAAGTCAAAGGGAAAAGACACTGATTGTCGGAGAGTGAAGACTGAAGAAGAGGTTTTAGTCAAGAACAAATTATATGAAGTGAAGGTGATGATTGAATAGATAAGGGAAGACAATTCCAGTGCTTAGGGGCAAAGAAAGAGAACGACTGAAAACAGGATGGGAAGCAGTGGGTTTGGGAACAGTGAGAAGATGTCGAGATTGTGAATGACAAGAACACGAGGGAGAGTATTAGGTGATATGGGAAGAGCGATAGGAGCAAGACTGTGGATGCACCAGGAAACAATATAGAGGATGTAACAAAGCAGGCAAGAGTCAAACAGTAGAAAAGAAATAGGCGTGCAAGAGAAAGTAATAGAAGAGTGTGCAGGAAGACAGAAAAGAAGATGGATATAAGAGGTATAGAAATAGCAAAGGGGGGTAAGATGGGTAGTGACAAGACCAAAAAAAATGAGAGCAAATGAGAGGTATGATAAGGATGAGGATGTATATTAAAAAGATAAAAGCGACACATTTGGGTAATATTCTAAACATGTGAAGAGAACGAGAGAGAAGAATCAAAACTAACCCTGATATTTTGACCTGAGGAGCAACAGGTATGGAGGAGAAAGGAAAAGTACCGGTTGGTGGAGGCAAGGGTGTAAGTAAAGTGATGGCGTGACTAAAATGGACTTCAGTTATTGTGGGATTGTGGTAAAGGAAATGAGAGGACATCCAGTATCGGATGGTAGTGAGACAGTTAGAAACAGTGTTGTGAAGAATGTCAGTAAAAGATGAGAAGAAAAAGAAGATTTGAGAATTCTCGATGACAAGTAGATTATAAGAGGAAATGAGAGCAGACAGAGGAATAGCGTGAAGTGAAAACGAAATGGGACCAAGTGCAGGGCCTTGAGAGACTCATAGATAAGAGGACAAGAAGAAGAGTTGTGACATGCCCAAAAAACAGAATAAGTTTGATGAGAAAGATAGGCATAAATCCATTGAAAGACTGGTCGAGACATAAACGAAGGCCGCAGACAGATCAGGTAGGATCCGTCTAATGGTTATTTAAGCAGAGCAGGCTGATAGAATGTCATTACAAATGTTAAGAAAATCAGTCTCGGTGCAGTGGGAAGTTCTTAAACCAGACTGAAAGGGGGAAAGGTGTAAGTGGAGATTCAAAAAGGAAGAGACCTGTGCATAGAGAACACACATTAGTAACTCTGAAAGAAAAGGAAGAAGGGACATAGAGCCGTGATTTTTAGTATAATGATAATAATGTGTTATTTATATGGTGCCTTAATCCAAAGTGCTTTACAGAGCACATATTTACATACAATATCACCCAACTGAAATTGGTACTCATTTATCGACCTCGGAAGGATGAAAGGCTGAGTTGGCCTTGCCGGGATTTGAACCTGCGACCTGCAGATCATGCTCAGATCACATAGCGAGCACTCAACCCGCTGAGCTATCTTACTGGCGTAAGGGTAGTATAGGGACAACCACAGCATCCTTAAGACAAAACAAAGCCTGAAGAAGAATGCGAAACGTTGAGGAGACAGGGGAGTTAGGGGATACGTTGATGGTACACCAACAAGATTACAGAGGATGGAAGGGGGTCAAGGGGAGAAGCAGTTGAGTGACCAGTCTTGGACTCATTAAGTAAAGAGAAAGAGGATAAGAAAGAAAAGGGGAAATAGATAGATCAGCACGGGATGGCACAGAAGTGAAAGAAGTGTGTAGAGCATACACCTTAGAAGGGAAGTAGTCAGCAAAGTCCGAAGAGGAGAGATGAGAGGAAAAATTAGGGTCAGAAGGGTGGGGTGAAAGACAATTATAAAGGAGTTGTAAGAGATGACAAGGATAAAGTAAGTGAGAATTACTAAAATCAAAGAAATAACATTTCCTTGACTGAAGTGGTGAGGAATCATAGGAGGCCTGAAGAGACGAAAGAACAGTACGTTTGAGGGGGGATTTGGATTGCTTCCTGTGCCTTTCGGCTTTGCGGTGGGAAATCTGAAGTGCAATAAGAAAGGGTGATGTATACAGGGCTATGGAGGTTTGCTAGAATGGGGAAAGGGCAGGAAGGAAAAAAAAGAGACAAGTATAGGAAGAAGGGGCATTTAAAGTGTAGAGACAGCATGATCGGAGGAAAGAGAAGAGAAGTTATTAAAGGGAAGAGGAGATTGAAGAATAGAGAGCAAGGAGGATGAATCAATGGAGATGGGGGAAGAAGGCAGAGGGATAGGGATATGGATAGGACGAGAGGGAAACGAATGAAAAAGAACAAAGAAATTCATAAGAGTAGATGTGGTAAGCAGACACTATAGCATTAGTAGAGACGGCAGAAAATAAAAAATCAACCCGAAATATGAGAGGGAGAGTAAGGAATCAAGAAGAAAACAGGAGAAGAAGTTAAGGAGGAGGCTGGATCGCCCATAGAGAACAAGACATGTTAAAGAAAGAGGGTTAGAAAAAAAGGAGACATGCCATTCATAGTAGGATAGCCTTGGACGATTTGAAAGGGTAGAGTGGGTGCAGGAGGATTGATACAGACTACCAGAGCCTCAACCTTTACCAGTTGTATGGGGGTGTGGGAGAAATGTGCGAGGGTGGGTAGAGAGTGAGACAGGAATAGAGGTATCCGAAGGAACAATCCAGGTCTCTGTAAGGCAAAGACCCTGGAGATTAAGGCAGAGAAATAGGTCAAGACGCAAATGCGATTTGTTGTAGACACAAAGGGCATTGCCCAATCCTATGGTGACCAGAGAGAGTAGGCAGGAAATGATGGGAGGGAGAGATTAGATAGATTGTGAGAATGATTGCGATTTAAAGAGAGCAAATGCTTAGAGGAGAGCATGGTAGGCCTTACAGAAGGCATGCTATCAGGGATCAGAGTGAAAATAGGTAAAATGATGAGGGGGAGAGGAAGTGAATCAATACTCAGGGCATCATCATGCGTGAGCAGGGGGAAACAGGAAGAGTATATAGCTTGAAATTGGCCGCCTTTTATTGAGGATGCTCCAGAGAGATGGGTAATACGGGCAAAGATAAGCACATAATCCTGTCAGGTGATCGAGCAAAGATGCCATCCAGAGGTGAGTCCTTGCATATAACAGAAGCGGATGGGGAGCTACCAGTGCCGAAGGAGCCAAAGCTGCATGGGTCCCGTGAGTGGCATCCTTCAAGCTCACTAGGCGCTGGAGCAGTGAGGAGAGGTGCTGGGCCCAGACCCAGAAGACCTGGACTTAAAGTACAGGCTCAACTGATCCAGTCAAGTGACCTAGCTGGGATTGTGTGCAGTGGTGGTTTCTTGCTGGTGAGAGAGCAGGGCAGATCCCAATGTGGCAGGAGCTGCAGTGAAAGGGGAGCCCGGAGCAGCAGCCCTCAAGCTCACAGGGCACTGGAGCAGCCAAGAAGCAGTCTGCAGTGTTTCCTATTTGATGGCCCTATTCTCTAACTTCTGGAATGGCATGCGTTGTTTCTGTTACTATCCAACTCAATGGTAGTGCATGGATTGACTTTAAAAGGATGAAAGGCTGCATCATCCCTGGTGGATATGAACTGCAAGTTGCAAAAGGATCTCTCAAGTGGGCGTATAGCTCGTGAGCCTTCTGATTTGCTCTAGAATCGTTTTCAACAGCACTCTGTCAGACTACAATAACATACATTAATACATATTGCAGACATGGAGCTGGTGGTGTAGGTTAATGAACACATATTTAAGGTTTGATGTTGGAAAGACAGTTCACATCATTTGTCACGAAACAGAAATATACATGGCAATACGAAAGGAATGAAGTTGCCCCTCTCTCACACCGACATGAAATAGCATAGAAACACGTCCTTATTCAAGTTTGCTTTACAAAGGCTGGGGACATCATTTGACTATGGAGAGTATCTCAAAACCCCATGAAGGATACAGTCTGTGATACCAAAAGGTACAAACTGGAGCATATTCTTTTTTCAATGGGTGTCCATTGTCACATTGCAGGCATTCCTTATCATTATGTATGAGGCGGGGCTAGCGTGGGGGGGGGCAGGTTATGGGAAGTTACGTGCGGCGGCAGGGAGCCTCGGGCACGGGAGTCCGTAAATAAAGTTTTGGAGTGAAAGCCAGCTGCACTGCGTCGGCCGCCGTCGTTTCCTTCGTGCCTGCAGTCTTTGCACCCTTGACGTTGACATCCATGTCGAAAATTCTGAAAGCATATTTTAAAATAAATCCACCAGGAATTTAAATGGGATCTGAAGAAAACCCTTTACTTAATTTTGATAATGAGGCACCAGAAACGTTTGACCGTTCCAGAGGCCGCGAATGAGTTGAAGAGTCGAACCAGGGGGTCCACAAGTTGGGGCCGGAAGAGTTTATAGAAGCGGGTGGAAAAACCAGCCGGACCTGGGGCCCTCTCTGGCTAATTTTTGTCAAATTTTTGTTTTGAATCTTTACTGCATAAGTAGTCAAATACACGTGTCTTTTAAATATTCAAGCTGAAATCCTTCTGCACTTAAAACGCTTACAGGGGTCATCTCAGAGTGAGGCTACGAGCATGCTATTTTTGTTCTTCTAGGTTTCATTTAATCCCAGGGGGATTGCTTGATGATTAGTGTCAACACGTCTCTGAACTGCGGCAAGTGACCTGAAGATGCGAGCTTTCATGTTAGCGCGTATTCCCTTTAGTAACACCACTCTGACCTTTGGAGACACAGTCAGAGGCTGAAGACTGGGGACGCTGTGTACATGACATGCATACACAGAGCTTAATATAAGGGAAGCAGCTCATTTAACTTGGTGAATGTATCCTGCAGATGTTTAGCAATTGTTAGGCATCTATCTGCACGGATTAAGCTGGAATCATACTGCACGAGCCTACTTACTATGCCTTCTGAAAGTAGAAATGCTACAGGAGTTTCAGATTTTCTGAGAGTCAGACTTCGGAAAATGTACTACAAGCCAACAATCAGCATGTAGCAAATGTTCAGGACTAGATCCGGGCTTTGTTAATTTGTAGCTGATGGTGTTGGTTTAAATGTTAATAAAACGAAAGCCATCTAAGCGACAATTTTACCCTCTGTCAAAAACCAAGGCATGTTTTGTTCTACTTTGATTAGGACAACTGCATCTGTGCAGGCATGTCATTCATCTAATCCAAAAAGTTTAAAAATGAAGTAAACTTAAAATCAAGCACCACACACTTCAAAATGTAGGAATGAATTGTATAAGAGCGCCTGTTATTTCCCAGAATGTTGAATCCTCAGAGTTTTCTTGAGACTATACTAGTAGTCTGACCTTCAAAATACAACACATTTGTTTTCTTTGAAGTTATAATTCCTTGAGTCTCTACACGATGTCATTCTGCAATGGGAAGGGTCTGCGTGAGTCTGATTCATGTGGACCCTCCAGTTATTCCTCATTTTGAAATCTCATAGGACGCCATTGGGGACGTGCAGTATTACCGCACAGGTAATATCGCATGCAGTAACGATTTTCTGTGGTCGACATTTCCTCTTCAATCAAGCAGGCAGTTTCCAAGGGTTTCCAAGTGACATTTGGTAGGGCAGTAAACGATGGGAAATACTGCATGTTTCACCATGACCAAAAAACACGCAATCAGACCCTACATGTAAAAGTGCTTACTCTATTTAATAGTACCTTTTGACACATTTAATTGTGATATACTAAATACCCTAGTTTTTTTATAACACACATATATCATTCACACTGCGTGTCCTGACCTTTAAACTGTAAATGCTGCTGAACGTGTTTGTTGCTTCATTATACATTCTGCCTGATACTTAACTTTTTATAACTTCTGCCCCACACTTAATTTTCCGCTAAAGCAGATCCATTGGATGGCGTCTTTCCTCGCCCTTCTCTCAGATACAAATTTGACACCCTGTATACATTCAGAACCTTTAAAGGGACAGATGTGTATTAAATTTCCCTGGAAGACCGACACCAGTCTGATGGTTATTGAAGCAGCTGCGATGAGATTTCATACCAGCTTGCATTGGAACATGTGTATTGTATCTGTAAATCATAGGTGCTCATTCTGCAATGGTTGCAGTTACATTACAAAATGTAATAATTTATTTAAAGTTTATTGTTTCATGCACATGTTTTGTTCCTGAACAAGTGAAGATCAAAACCATGAACCATGTTGAGTTAGAAGTAACCTCTTTTGTGCTATTTTATTCTCTTCATATTTTTCTCTCATGGAAACAAATTGCATCCAAAATAACCCCAATTTATAATAATTGTGGCCTCTGAATCTTTAAAAGTAAGGATCAATGTTCTGTTTTCCAAATGGCAGGTGCATCAGGATTTTCAATATTCAAGCTTTCCTTAGTTGACATTTAAGTCCGAAATCCTAGCTACCTTGGGTCATATGTGTATTGCGTTTCTGATAAACATTGGCAAACAATGGCCATATGGCACTATGTTGTACACAACTAAATGCATTTAAACCATTCAGAACATAATAGGGCATTTCAACCAGTCAGCCAACAGATCTGGTAAGGCACAATGGCCCTTTTAACATGCTCTTATGATCACATTAGAGCATTATAAAGTGGATGTATGTGATTTGGTCAAACATATTTTACCTAATGGAGATTTGGCCAAATTAACGAAATGATCTTTTTACTTTTTCTACTATTTTAATTTTTTTTATGTGGAGGGAAACCCCCTAGATGCCCCCTAATCCCTCCCTACCCTTAACACACACCCCACCGATTATGCACTATACATATACAACTTTACCTACCATGTTCAGTGAAATAGATTCAGTGAAATCTCATTAACTAAAATGGTATTCAGTGAAATCTACGGTAACGTTATAAAGTAGCCTACGTCTATGCAGCAGTGCAAGTAACCTTTACAGACCTGACTCTGTATGTAGAATACTGTCATGAGATGATGGGTCATCTGTACAGTGACACCCGTGAACTGGATAACCCAGCCCTTTAAGATGAGTAGCAATTACCCTGGAGATGGACGGGGATGCAGATTTTTATTCATACATCAATAATCAAGATGACTCAGGTAGTTGGCAAAAGGAAGACTGTTTTAATTTCAATTATTTAAAACAGGGAGCATACCAAGGCAATAAAAAACTTCTTTGCAGAAAACCGGGATGGGGATACTTCCCTGGCGAACACCTGGGATGCCATGAAGGCAGTGCTCAGAGGGGAACTGATCGCCCAGGGCGCCGCATTCCATAAAAGAAGGCAGGTGACCCGGGCTGCCCCGGAAGCCGAGGTCCGTGAAGCTGAAGCTATTCACAAAAGAAAGGGCTAGGCCCCAAAATCTTACAGAGTTCTGCAAATGGCAAGGAAGAAGCTCGAAGTGCATTACGCTGAGTCTACTACAAACCTATTAACTAGAACCAAGCAATAGTATTATGTTCATACCAATAAGGCCAACAAATTGCTGGCTAATATGCTGGCCAGGGAGAAGAGCAGGAATTCCATCCTGAGCCTCCGCAACCCGTGGGGGGCAATCCACTACGCGGACCACGAGAAATTACGCCTGGCGGCTGCCCACCGCTCAGAGGTAATGACGGCAGCCCCGAGGGATCCGGCCGAGCAGCGTGCGAACATCCATGAGGCGGCACTCCCACATCTGACCACGGCGGCCAGTGAAGAGCTTGAACCGAGGAAGTGGAGGCTGCCATCAAAAGCCTGAAATCTAGAGTCCCAGGTCCGGACGGTTTTTCCACCTGCTTCTATGAACTCATCCAGCCCCAACTGGTGGACCCCCTGGCTCGACTCTTCAACTCATTCGCGGCCTCTGGAATGGTCACTCGAACGATGCAGGAATCTGTCATAGTCCTCATCCTTAAGCCTCGAAAGGACCCCCAAGAAATCAGTTTGTATAGACCCATCTCACTGCTGAATCTGGATGCAAATATATATTCAAAGATCCTGGCCAATCGTCTTGCACCTATCCTTCCGAGCATCATAGACCCAGACGAGACTGGGTTTATAAGTCACAGGTCGATGAAAGATAACATTCGCAGAGCACTGAACCTGATAGAGATCGCCAACCGGGACTCCCAGCAATTGGCCCTACTGGCGCTGGATGCAACCAAGGCCTTCGATAAGGTGGACTGGTCTTACCTACGCCTCACTCTGGAGGCCTTTAGCTTTGGTCCGACCTTCGGGAAAATGGTCTTCGCGAACTACTAAGCCCCCAAGACTAGGCTGAGGGTCAACGGCCGCCTATCGGATCCAATCCACCTCACATGCGGGACGAGGCAGGGATGCTCTCTCTCCCCACTGCTCTTTGCTCTGGCCATGGAGCTGCTGGCCCTACGGATTCGCAAAAGCCCCCGGATCTGTGGCCCGAGGGTCCGCTCCGTGCAACATAAAGTGGCCCTCTATGCGGATGACGTCCTGTTGACCATCACGAACATTGAAAACTCTTTTCAGGGCGGCCCTGACTGAAAACCACGACTTCGTGAGGGTATCAGGGTTCGCCATTAATTTTCAAAAGTCAGCGGCGCTCGGAGTGGGCCTGACCCCAGCCGAATGAGAGACCCTAGAGGAACGAGGCCCGTTCCAATGGAGCACTCACTCGATCCCATACCTGGGGGGTCCAGATTCCCTCACTCCCAACGAAAGTCTATCAGGCTAACTTTCCGCCGCTCCTCGAAGAATTGGAGAAGGACTTGGCCCGCTGGTAAAATGAACCTTCTCCCCGGCTTCCTCTACGCCTGCACCTCCCTCCCAGCCCTAATTCCGCCCCCCCCACAGTGGCTTCAAAGAAAGATGGCCGCCTTCATCTGGAAGGGGAAGAAAGCACGCATCCCGCGAAGATCGATGATGGCCAGCACGAGACTGGGTGGATTGGGGGTGCCCGACCTCCGAAAATACCAAAATGCAGTGCAGCTGGCCCACCTCCAGGCATGGGGGCTTGCCACAGGGTGGCCAAAATGGGTGGACATTGAGCAATCCTGCCTCCCTCTCCCCCTCCGCTTCCTTCCGTTTCTCCCCACCGCCCTATGCCGGAGCTGGCCAGGAGTCCTGACGGCCATGAAACAGTCAATAAAGGCTTGGGAGTGGGCCCGCAGAAATCGTGTTGTCCCTGGGACCTGAGTGCACTATCTCCAATCTTCCTCAACCCAGCGTTCTCCCCTGGACCCGATCCAAGGAACTTTAACAATTGGGTCGCGGGAGGCCTTGAAAGACTGGGGCAACTCTTCGACGGGGACTCCCCCCTAACCTTTGAAAGCGGCATTCCAACTAGCGGAGATGGATAGATACTCCTATGCCCAACTCAGGCACTGGTGCTCCCACCCCCAGACCCGGGCAGCGGCCACAAGACCCCTTACTTCACTAGAGCTAACAGTGAGCGATCTCAACTCTCTATAAGCTGCTACAAGAGGACCCCTTTCGTTCCAGGCACTCCTATATGTCTCAATGGGAGGTGGACCTTGGGCACGCCATAGAAGACCACACGTGGGTGGACATTTGGTCCAGAACACGCACAGCATCCCGCTACATCACCAACTGAGAGTGCGCCCATAACCTGCTCCTGCGGTGGTATTACCCCCCCCTCCTCCTCCATCACTTCCAACGGGCCCTGGGCCCTCACTGCTGGCATCTCTGTGGCCTCCCAGGATCATACTTTCATATGTGGTGGTCCTGCCCCAGAGTAAAGGATTTATGGACTCATTGCCTAGCCACTATATTATTATTATTTAATTTATTGTGATTTAGTTCAAATTTAAACTTCACACAAAATGCAAATACGTAAAAACTTAATACAAACGTATTACACCTTAATTACAAATGAATAAAAATTATATAAAAGTTAAAAGTTATATAAAATTAAATCGAGTTATGTGTATAAACAGATACAATACAGTACCAGGATACGATACAATACAAAGATAAGGCTAATGCTACAATGCAATGCAGGAATTGGATACAGGGATGCAATAGGTAAAGTGTGTGGCCCACTCCGTATATGACATCATGTTCCTCTGCAAAACTAAATGCCTTGCACAGATGATCACAGACAATTAGGAACCAGGTATCAACCAAATAATCCAGCCTCAGTTTCAGGCATCGAGCATAATAACTGGTACCTGGGATTGCTTAGAATCCCCACACGTGTCCGCTAAAGCTGGCAGAGTGGGTAGTAAGCTTTTGACTTCAAACCAAACCCTATATAAAGCCAGTTGAGTCCTAATTGAGACAGAGTTTAAACAATAATCCCAAAAGGACTCTCCCTTAATAGTCTCATAATTGTTAACTAGTTTTCCCAACATGCTCATGTACAATGAGCCCAAACGGGGGCAAGAGGTCAAAACGTGCCTAGACGTTTCTAAATGTTCTCCCTTTTCACAGATACGACAGCTCCTGTCCTTAGGTAGAATACCCAACCGTGGCCCAATGACCGCTAGGACCTGTAGCTGATTCGTCCGCAGCCTTAACATAAACTGGCGTACCTCAGGGTCTGGGCACAGTAGCAAGTAGTGTTGAGGCTTTCTGTATTTGTGGATTACATGAGTTACAGCTTCGTACCCCTTCAAAGTTGACAGATGTATATAATTCTGAGTCCAGTCCCATCTATTCATTTTTTGTATGAAAGATATTTTTCTGGTGAATAAATGGTGAATAAATGGCATAAGCCGCTTCTTGTCTTGGGACCAGTCTATATCAGCAAAGAGGGATTCATTTAGTTGTTTATAACTGTTTCCTTGAGGTGATCTTTCAGTATCAAAATTAATACTGGACAGGCTTAACAATTTACAAGGAGGGGAGGAGATTGCTTTCAAGTAGAAAACACCTCAGGCTCGCAGTGCCATACCTTTTAGGGATGTTAAACCCAGTTCTAGCCTAATGTCCTGGACAGGACAGGCCGGTCCCAAGCCAAAAACTGCTCGCCAGTACTGGCCCTCAAGTATATTAAGCCAATTCATATCCTGTATAGCTAATGCCTCCAAGCCATACAAGATAGCGGGGACGAAACACTGTTGATATAGTTTAATAATCCCCGCAATACTAAACCCTGCTGTACTTTTGGCAAATTTACAGGCCTGTAATGTGAAGAGTTTTGCCCGCCTCTTTTGTTGTGAGATAATCAAATTATAATTGGGTTGAGTATCAAAGTCCAAACCTAAGTATGGATATGATTGTCTCAACTCCTGACCAACGAGGGCCGCTTTTGGCTATTACCAAGATCTTGGTTTTCCTAAGATTAATGGTGAGTCCCAGCTCCGCTGAGTAGAGAGACAGCTCTTCTAACATGCTCTTTAGCCCTGTCAACGTACAATCAAACAAAATTAGATTGTCCACATAAAGCATCCCTACAATAGGGGTAACTCCCAATTTTGGTGGGCAATTTGCTTTGGCGGCCATCCGGGGTAACAGATCAGCTATGTATAAGTTATAGCACATAGGTGCACCAATACAGCCCTGTTTTACTCCCATGTTGATACAGATAGGATCAGTGGCCTCTCCCTCGTTGTTAAGTCTGACCCTGGCGCTGTTATTACTATGTAGACTCACCAATACTTGCAGAATCCAGCCGGGGCACTTCAAGTTCTTTAACTTGTCCCACAGGGTCTCCCACTTGACCTGGTCAAATGCACTGCAAAAATCAACAAAAAGTATGTACAGGGTAGCGTTTTTATTACTCTGGGTGTTGTTGATCAGAAGGTCCAAGACCCTGATATTATGGGCTGTCCCAGAGCCAGGTCTGAACCCTGTCTGTGCATAATTCAAGATGTCGTATCTAGTGACCCAAACTATAAGGTCTTTGAGGACAAGTGTCATAAATATTGTACTAGTTACGTCAAGCATGGAGAGAAGTCAGTAGTTACCAGCATTACCTCGATCTCCCTTTTTATGCACTGGAATAAGCACCGATCTACTCCATGAAGACAGGATTACAGTCGCCCTACAAATACGTGTAAAGAGTGTTAGAAGTACGTGAGCCCAGTTATCCGGGTCACTTTTTAGTACCACATTTGCTAAGCCATTTGGTCCAGGGGCTTTAGAGGGTTTACGTGCTATGATAATCTGCTTTATCACTTTATGGCTTAAGGGCAAGGGCCAGGGAGATGTATTTAATACCATATTGAGGCGGGTATATTTGCATTAAAAAACTTATGCTTAATATATACTACCCACTGTTCCTCACCAATAGAATTAACTAATCTTAGTCCCTGGTCCCCTCCTGCCTCACCTAATAGTTGCCAGATTCTAAGGGAATTTCTGCTCAAAAGGGTCTGAATAAAGCCCTCCCATTTTTCACATTTTTGGAACTTGTGATAATGATAGAGCGATGTGTGGTACTGTCGCTTTATGTACTTAATCGGAAGTCAGCCTCTCCTGCAGGCTCCCGGTATTAATAGATGAGAGTCTACAGGTTCGATCTTCTTGCCTCATAAGCCTTTTACGATCTCGAATCTTAGCATCAAACTTACCCCTTTCAGCGACTTTCCATTTGATTTTGGGAACCTGACTGTGCTTAAACAGGGATAGTGTGAGGGATTGTATCCATACCTCTATCTCCTCAGGGGATTTCCCGCTTAATACACTCTGCAAACAACTACCCTCAGGAAAGATCAGGGTCCTCATTCTTTCAATATTAATCTGGGACCAGCGGATCCGCTTCCCTTGATTTGTTACAATTACATCACTACAAACATTCCCTAGGCCTTTCCCCTTTCCCCCATTCAGAATCAAAATGACTGGGGCGTGGTCGCTATAAGTGTTGGGTACAAAGCGGATGACCATGACATTTCCCAAGACACCTTCGGAGACCATCATGTAATCCAGGACTGCCCTCTTTGAACCCATGTTCCAGGTATATTGGCCGGGTGTGTCACCACTTGAGCGACCATTCAAGATTATACACCTCCATTCATTTAATTAATCGACCCATACTTTGCCTTTGATGTTAGATGTAGCTAGTGGCATTTGACTATAATCAGATACATTATCATGATCACCACAACCTTCTAAGTCCACACATCTCGCGTTCAGATCACCACATAATATGATCGGGTTGCTTTCATGATCAGCGACCCAATTCACTAAAATGGAGTCCAATTGCTCGAGAATAGACTGTCTTCGATGTACCCGGAGGATCATAGATATCAATAATTAACAAGTCTTGGTGTTTTCCTTCTTTCTCCTTTATAGTCACTGCCACAGCTAGCACATTGCTACAGGTTTGAGGTCGTTTACAAGCCGAGGGCCATATGCCGACTTTACACCTATTAACAGGCCGCCCTTGGGTCGACCACTTTCCCCCTTAGTGGCCTCTGCTTGGAAAGTCACGTACCCATCAAATTCTACCTTGAATGTGACCCAGGTCTCCTGTAACACAAACATTTCATGAGAGAACAGCACTTCCTGGGCACTGCCACCTGTCAGCCAATGACTAAACCCCCTAGTGTACCAGCTCACCACTGACCAAGTTCAATCTAAACGGCTTTTAGTGGCAATCATGTTCTTTAACCATTCCCAGCCTTGCTTGTCATTACATTTAGCAGTTGTCTTCGGTTCAACTTTAGTGTCTATTGTTTGGGGCTTTAGACAGTTGCATTTGGTACAACCTTCTTCCGGCGCGTCCGTTTTTGGCTGTATGTCTAAAACATATCCCAAATATCCCAAGGATACTGAATGTAATCTGATTAGAGCTGCAGTTTCTGGCAAGCTACAGTGAACTTTGGTGGTCATAGTGTTCAAAGGTCTCAAAGGCTCCACAAAATCAAAGTCACCGCTGTTGAGTATCCTAAGAGAGGGGACCTTATTGAACAGAGACAAAAGAGTGGCTCGATTCAACGGCCGCCCCTCTACGGCTGTCTTAGGTGCAACAGTTAAAGCCACTATAAAGACGTCACCCAGGTGGCCATTCCACTCACGCCTGAGCAAGTCCTCCTGGGGATCCCGCTACCAGACGTGTACCCGAGATCGGGGAGGAGAGCAGCCCTGGTGTCCCAGTTCTTGCTGGCAGTCAAAATCACGGTGGCCCGCACTTGGAAATCCACGGATGGTCCCCTGATGACCCTCTGCTGGATCAAACTCTGGGACATCCTGATCGCAGAGAAGGTCACGGCAGCTACAGCAGGACTGCTCCACCGATTCATGGACATTTGGGCTCCGGTGCTGGACTATGACCAGAACTTTCCGGCCCTGACATTTAAGCCACGCCTGATTGCGAGAGCCCTTCATTCTATGGACGATCCATCGCCACTATTGGACCAGGCCAACTAGGCCCAGGAAAAGTGCTCACAGAGGGACTTAAAGGGGAGGCGGAGGAGGGTTTTGTGCCTTATATGTCTTGAGCTGCTATAAGTACTGTGAATGTATATCCTCCTGTGTGTTGAGTTATAAATAAACACTTAAAAAAACAAAAAACAGGGAGCATAATGAACATCAACAAATTCGCTCAATACCGTTACTCAATGCATTCTAGAAAAGACAGAGATCTTATACACAAAACTCATCATCAATGACGTTAACCTATGCATTTACTAACGTCATCCTATGTGGCAAACTACAAAAATGTATGAGTATGGGTGATTGGCTCGGGGTGAACATCTAAGTATACGATCCATACTAGTCTAAAAAAGTGCAAACATGCGATTGGTTACTTAACATCAGGTTGAGCAAATAAGCCCTCCCCTAAAAATGACCACTATGAACGTCACTAAATACACAATGTCCCATTGGCTTACACAAATATCGGACCCTTAATTACACAGTCCTCTACAATTGGTTGGCACTTTAACCTCCATCACTACTTTTCCATCTACGTCTAGCAGCATGCAGGCTGGCCATCTAGGTGCTGGTGAGTTTCGCTTTGACCATTGCTTCCCACCAATTAGCATATCAATCTATGATCACCTCAGGGGTCTACTATCGATTTGGCTTTGAAGCTCAGCCTTGAGAGTGTTCTTAGCTCTGAGAAATTCAGGGAGTGAAAGCTTTCTCTGCCTTCGTGCGTAGGTGTGACCATCTCGTTCGTCCAACTTCATCCTTCCATGTGACTAGAGACCATGGAATTGAGCTTATAGTGCATTTTAATACTATTTTTTAATATACTTCTGATTTCTTCCTTGTTTTGTTCTTGCCTTCTGAACAGGAGTTCTGTTCTTTCACACTATTTGTATCCAATGTCAGTTTACTCCAGTTTGATAAGACCTTTGCTTCTTTGGCTCATCCAGGCTTGTCTGCTGAGATTCACTTTGTAATTTAATTTGCATTTTAACTGCGACACTCTGGAAATTAGGCTTTCTCTGTCTTTTTGCTAAAGTCCAGCACTGCTATATTACTTGTCCATATGTGTGTATATATATATATATATATATATATATATATATATATATATATATATATATATTGGCGCTTGCTGCAATCTATTCATATAAAGCTAGCCTCAAGATTACTTCGTCTGCTTGCGTTTCTTTTGCATCTGTAAACCTGCAATATATCTGGATATCTTCCTCTGTTCTGTGGCATAGCTTCTTCACCTTGATCCAAAGATGTCACTTATCCTTGATACTTTCTCGATGCCTTATAGAATATCTGCATTCTCTGGGCTCTGCATCTCTTCTAGGTACGTCGGTTTAGCTCTGTGTGATGTCACCATTCATCTTTACCATCCATTTGCTCCGCTTCTTCAGGAATCTTATTTAAACAACCATCATATTTCCTCATATGATGGTATGGTTTCCTCAATGGGAAATTTGCCTCTAGGATTCCCTTTGGCCTTTGCCACTTCAACTGCTCTGAGTATGTTACATACTCTGGCTTCCAACATACAGGCAATAGGGGTGGAACGGTTGAGGTGGGGCTACTTGGCTCCTCCTCTACACCCGTCTTCTATGTTCTCATACTGTGTCATCTAGGCCTCACTGTTTTAACTATTTATTTATTTATTGAACCTTTGTTAGGCGCTTATGAAACATAATTGATTTTCAAAGCACCACAAGGCTAAATTGGAAAGGAACAGGGGATAGAAAAAAATTGCCAAAACAGTAAATATACACACGTGGTCCTACTAGGCCTTGTGGCATTAGGACTTGCAAGTGCAGTGAAGAGAAATGCAGGAGATAGAGATTGGTGTTGGGGAGGGGGGCAAGGAGTGGACAATTGCTTGTGGGGAGGTGTAGGGGGGAGTTCCAAGGCGAACCAAGGACTGAGTGCTAGCGTGAGCGACTCCCAAATGTGGGATGCAGAGCTGCCAAGCAGGGGCCCGCAGGGGAAGTGCAGTGGAGGAGGTCCTGGTATCGACCAGGTAGGAGGGCCTGACAACCTGTGAGGTTCATTCATGAGGAGCAGGACACCTGTCTCAGCGGTAGTGGGGTAATTAGCAGGAAAGGGGAAGAAGGAAAGACAAAAAGAAAAGCAGAATTTTGAGCAGTTTCCAAAACGTAAGGAGGTCCGGCTCAAGTCTGAGAGGGTCAGGGAGGCTGTTCCATAGGGAGGTACCAGCTGAGGAGCGAGATCTTCCCCACACTCTCTGCTTGGAGGAGCGTTCAACAATAAAGGAGGTAGAGTTAGAGGAGCAGAGGGCTCTAGCAGGGGAGTGTTTAGGGATGTAAAGTTTGAGATAGCTTAGTGCCAGGTCCCAGAAAGCCTTGTGGATGATGCAAAGGGTCTTGAATTTGATCCTTGCAGCCTCTGGGTGCAAGTGGAGAGATTTTAGGGCTGGAGAGACACAATCCCTGGGCTTGATGCCAAGGATATGTTTTGCAGCTCTATTATGGATTACCTGGAAGGGAGGAGGGGGGTAGGAAGGAGAGTGGGAGATTGAGAAAGAGGCTATTGCAGTAATCCAGTTTAGAGAGGACCAGAGCTCTGGAGACAATTGACCTTCTGGGGGAAGGTGAGGAAAGGAAGAATGCCTCTGGAAGTGGGCCTTCTTGTTGAGGCCCATGATGTGAGGGGTAAAGGAGAGAGCAGAGTCGAAGATGACCCCAAGGTTTTTGGCCTCACAGGATGGTGGTGGTAGAGGGCCCAGAGAGGCTGGCCAGAGGGTACAGGGAGGGCACAGGTGTCCCAATGAGAAGGTTCTCCATCTTACTGGCATGAAGACAGAGATCGTTACCTGCTTACCATGCCTGAATGGCGGACAGACAATCAGGGATGATAGAGGAGGAAGAGGAGATAATAGAGGGAAGTTTGAAGGAAAGCTGTGTGTCATCAGCATAGCACTGTCATGTCCAAAGAAAGAATTGAGACGTAATATTCAATACTTACTAAATAGCAACAATCTTAAGGACATCTGAAAGGGAAGTTGAAACAATCCGTAAAAACAGGCATACATCACATAAATCAATCTTGCTTCAGTGTGAGGCTGAATGTAGTCTCACAGCCCTTGTGCCTAAGAAGAACAAGTTACTCTTTTACCAGGTAACGTTCTTTCGATGGGATGGTCCGACGACATATTCCATATCAATGACAGTAATCACCACAGCGTTGCTGCTTCGTAAAATCTTTCGGCATCTGTGTCCTGCATCAATGACATCGATACGCTGTCCTCGAGGGCCTCCGTCGAGCCGACATCACTGGATGTTATAAGTAGGACGCACGACGCCCTTAGCCTCAGTTGTAGTTTTTTCCCAGAACGTGTGGCACCAATCTTCTGCCAGTATGACCACAGAAAGCCTTGCGGAAACATAAGCTGTAATCGCATAAAAAATTCTGTAGCGGGGTTGGTAGGGAGGGAACAATATGGAATACGTCGTCAGACCATCCCATTGAAAGAACGTTACCAGGTAAGAGAGTAACTTGTTCTTCGAGGGGATTGGGTCCTCCAACGTATTCCATATCAATGACAGACTCCCAAAGCAGTACCAACGTATGGAGGAGGGAAAAAGAATTTAGAATATAGAAATTTAGAATGCCCAATCAAATTGCAGAGTAAAGGACCACCTTGCCAAAGGCCAGATCCCGCCCATGGATAGAATCTAGGGAGTAGTGTTGTACAAAAGTGTGGACCGAAGCCCAAGTGGCTGCTTCACAGATGTTACGAATAGGAACACCCCTCTGCAGGGCAGTAGAGGCACCCATACCCCTAGTAGAATGGGCCCGTAAGCCAACCGGAGGGTCCTTAACCGCCAAGCGTTAACATTCAGAAATTGCCAAGAAAATCCATCTAGACAAAGTATGCTTAGTAACAGCTTGTCCCAAATGCCTTCCAGCATAACCAATAAAGAGCTGATCGTCCACTCTGACCCGGGACATGCGAGAAATGTAGAAACCTAAAGCTCTCCTAGGATCCAACCTATAGATCCTCTCCTCTTCTTTACCAGGATGTGGAGGAGGATAAAATGCCATAAGAACAACCTTCTGGCTTAAATGAAATTCCGACACCACCTTCGTAAGAAAGGAAGGACGAACTCTAAGGACAACCCTGTCCTTATGAAACACAGTGAAGGGTGGCTTAATTGAGAGTGCCTGCAACTCACTCACTCTGCGAGCGGAAGTGATCGCAACTAAAAACACAGTTTTAAGGGTTAACAACCTCAAAGGACAAGAATGTAAAGGCTCAAACGGAGCACCCATAAGGAATTTCAGAACAAGGTTCAAATCCCAACAAGGCACCTGGAAAGGTGACCGCAGAAACACATTAGTAAGTCCTTTGAGAAACTGAGAAATTAATGGAATTTTGAAATAAGAACACTCCTCAGACGAGCTCTTAAATATAGAGAGCGCCGCTAGTTAACCTTTAATGGTACCCACTTGCAGGCCCTTGTGGGCCAACAAAAGCAAAAAAGACAGAACCACAGGAATGTCACATGAAAAAGGATCCACATCCTTAACCCTGCACCAGTCGCAGAACTCCAACGGCAACGGTACATGGACTTTGTTGCCGGCCATCTGGCCGAAAGCAACACCTCCATCACGTCTTCAGGGAGGTCCCAATCCTTATACCTCAACCTTTCAGAAGCCAAGCGTGAAGGTTGAGGGATATGACCTCTGGATGGAGAACCTGACCCCCTCCCGTGAGAGCAGATTGTCTTGGTAGGGAAGACGACTGGGAGGGCAGATGGACAAGTCGAGAAGGTCCGGGTACCACGTCCTCCGGGCCAATGCCGGAGCAATGAGGATCATCCGGGAACCGAACCTCCGTAACCTCCGCAGCACTTGCGGGATGACGGGGACTGGAGGAAACGCGTACAGCAGTGGGAAGGACCACTCCACTATGAACGCATCTCCTAAGGCTCCTCTTGGAGGAAATTCCCGCAAGCAGAACCTTTCACACTTCCGGTTGACACTGGAGGCGAAGAGGTCCACCTGAGGGGTTCCCCAAAGGGCGAAGATCTCCAGGAGAATCTCCTGAGCCAGCTCCCACTCGTGAGAGATCGCGCTCTGCCGGCTCAGATCGTCCGCCGTCTCGTTCGTTTTTGTCTCCGCCCAGATGAACTGCCGAGATCGAAATTTCCCACTAGATGGCCCAGAACCAGAGGTGCATCACCTCCCTGCACAGAGGAAGTGACCCTGCCCCCCCTTTTGTTGAGGTAGTACATGGCCACTATGTTGTCCATCAGAATCAGGACATTCTTCCCTCGCACAGTCGGCAGAAAAGCCTTCAGGGCAAGCCTGATGGCTCCCAGCTCCAACAGATTGATATGGAGTCTGAACTCCGACGGAGACCAACGACTGCTGGCTGTAAACTCGTTGGCATGAGCTCCCCATCCCGTGAGGGATGCGTCCATCACGATTGTCACCTCCGGCCAGGGTAGCCAAAACAGAGCTCCCTTCATCAGATTGCCTTTGACGGCCCACCACAGAAGGTCCTGGGCGACCAAGGGCAGCACCTGAACTGGGTCCGACATCCTGCCAGAGGACTGTGACCATTGCAGAGATCTTATCCGCAACCTGTCCTCTGGCACCATAAGAATGCAGGATGCCATGAGGCCGAGCAACCTCAAGAACACGAACGCCCGGAGAGTCTGGGCATGTTGAAATTTGTGCACCATCTGCTGAATGTGATGAGCCCTCACCTGGGGAGGGAGACACTGCCCCAGGGATGTGTCGAGCACTGCTCCGATGTACTGGAGCCGCTGTGTTGGCGTCAAGTGGGACTTCTTTAAGTTGAGGGAGAAGCCCAGCTTGTGAAGGGAGTGGCAGGTGACGGACAGATGATCCAGGACTTGCTCTGGAGAGTGCGCCCTGATCAACCAATCATCCAAGTAGGGGTAGACGTGAAGCACCCCTTTCCTGAGATACGCTGCCACCACCACCATGAGCTTGGTGAAGACCTTTGGGGCGGAAGTAAATCCGAACGGCAGGACCCAAAACTGAAAGTGCGAGTCGCCAATCGCAAACCTTAGGTACTTCTTGTGCTTGGGATGGATCGGCACATGAAAATAAGCGTCCTTGAGGTCTAGAGACACCAACCAGTCCTGAGGTTGAAGGGCCTGGAGGACTTGCGAAAGAGTAACCATCTTGAACTTGTCCTTCCTGAGGAGCTTATTCAAACCGCACAAGTCCATGATGGGTCTCATACCCCCATCTTTATTCGAAATCAAAAAATAAGGAGAATACCATCCCTTGTTCCTCTCCGCTACAGGCACCAGTTCTATGGTGCCTTTCTCCAGCAGGGATTGAATTTCCTGCGCAAGGAGCGGATCCGGACTCTTCAGAGAGAGATTCCCTGGTGGATTGTCGCGAGGCCTCTGCCAGAAAGGAAGACAGTAGCCGTGGGCTATGATCTCCAGAACCCACACATCTGAAGTAATGGCACGCCATTCTACAAGATGCTGCGCCAGTCTTCCCCCAACCGGCGAACCATGGAACCTGGCCTCATGACTGAGCTGAAGTGGCTGCGGCAGTGCCTGAGGGCAAAGAGGCAACTGCCCGAGCAGCCTTGGCACCTCGAGTACCCTGTTTTCCACCTCTGGCACTCCTACGGTGGCCCCTTTGACTTGCAGCTCCTCTCGATTTAATAAAGGATTAGTAATATCGAAAGCAACCTCCCCTCCATTGCTGTCCCCTAGGACAAAAAGGCGGAGGTTGGTGAACTGCAGCGCTCGACTTCGCTGCAGCTTTGGAGGTCTGCAACCTCTCAACACTCTCGTCAGCCTTGCTGCCAAAAAGATGTTCACCATCAAAGGGCATGTTTAGGAGCCGGGCTTGCACATCAGGAGCAAACCCCGACTTCCGCAACCACGCAAACCTGCGTATTACGGTGCTCGCCACCATGGACTGGCTGACGCAATCAACCATGTCCAGACCCGACTGAACAGATTCACACATGGCATCCTTGCCATCCTGCACGATAGCAAGAAAACCATCCCATTCCTCCCCTTCTGGAATATGATCAGCCGCTAAGGAGATACAGTTCCACAGAGTGTGCGTGAAACGAGACAAGGCACAAACGGAGTTGGCAGCCTGAAGCGCCATACCCCCATAAGAAAACACCTTCTTCACCCAGCCGTCAAAACGTTTGTCATCCCTATCAGGAGGGATGGTAGGGTACGACGCCTGCTTTGCGGGCCTGCACCACCAAACTTTCCGGAGTAGGGTGCGTGGTCAAGTAGCAGGGATCGCCACTGGCTGGGTGATATTTCTTTGGCAAGGACTTGCTCACTGCCGGGAGACTCTCCAGAGGAGTCCAAGCCGCAGCCACCCTTCTCTGCAAGGCCATATGGAAAGGCAGCACTGGGTCAGTTGGTGGACCTTGGTCGAGGATATCAGTCTGGTCATCCTGCTGAAAATCCCCAGGGGGGGCAGACCACCCCAGGTAATCCGTGACCCTCGACAGCAGGGGCCGGTATGAGGACTCGGCATGCGTGCCAGGCTCAGGCCTACCAAACTCCACCTCCGGAGAGGTGTCTAGACCACTGGCGTCATGCAATGACTGATGCAGGTCCTCAAGTTGGCTATGACCAGAAAGGAGGTCATCAGGAACCTCTGCAGGAACCTCACCTTACTCAGACCCCTCATCCACCTCAGAAATATAATCCAGAGGCCGGAAGGAGAGTACAGAAAAAGGAATAAAGACATGTTTAGCCTTGGCCACAGCCTTTCTGGGGGGTTCCACTGTGCCACGGGGAACCTCCGACAAAGCCACCTCGAAAGGCGTCGAGGGCGTTGATGGAATCGGCGTCGACGTCGAGCGCGGCGCCGACAGCTTCGACAGCAGCCTGGCCGCCGATGGCGTCTATGACTTCCTCGGAGGCGGAGACTCGAGAGAGTCCATCGACGACCTTGGCGCCGCAGGCATCAATGTCTTCTTCGAAGACTTCACAGGTTCTCGCGGTCTCGAGGGCGTCGGGGACCGGGTCCTGGAAACGGCATGTCTAGAGCGACCATCCTTGTCCGACCGGGACCTAGAAGGTGCCCGGTGGTCTCGACGACCGCTCGAGCCCAAAGGCGTATGAGCAGCATCTCTAGAACGGTCACAGTTCTAGACAGGAGTCTTTCAACAGCGCGGATGGACCAGAATCCTGCGATTGGAAAACCGCCAACATCTCCTTTCGAAAGGAATCCCATTCCTCAGGAGTGGAATGGTTGTTGGGACAAGCAAGCCGCCGGCGGGCGGAGTCCTCGGACGAGGACGGGGAAGGCGACCTGTGATGGCACTTCCTGGAGTGCCTCGAAGAGGCAGAGGAATGGCGGGACCTACTCCCAGACCGAGAACCCCCCCGACTCACGACGACGATGCAGAGAGTCGCCCCTCGAATCATCCGTCGAAAGACCAGTGGAACGCCACTTTCCAGGGCTTGGCCACCTTACCGACCGACAGCTTCTTTTTACGCTCCCGCAAGGCCTTCGATGTGGGCGATTGACAGTCGACACAGTCATCCGTATCGTGGTCCTCCCCGAGGCACCAGAGGCAAGTGTTGTGCGTGTCTGTCAGCGACATCTTGGACCCGCACACCCGACACTTCTTAAAACCGGACCGCAGGGTGGAAGAAGCCAAAGACATCATAAGAAACAAGTTCGAAGAACCGAAAGAACAGGTTTCAGTAGAACCCAGGCACGCCGAGAAGCGAACATGTTTGCAGAAATAACGGAACTGAGGCTACGGGCATCGTGCGTCCCACTTATAACATCCGGCGACGTCGGCTCGACAGAGGCCCTCGAGGACAGCGTATCAACGTCATCGACGCAGGACGCAGACACCGAAAGATTTTCCAAAGCAGCACAGCTGTGGTGATTACTGTCATTGATATGGAATACATCAGAGGACCCAATTCCCTCAAAAGCTTGTTTCTTTTGGAACTGGCATAACAACATGAGCTCATTTCAAATTACTTCACGAAACCAATCTATTTCTGAAGTGACTTGGAAATTCCAGTTTGAAGCGGTTTACGACCTCCCAAACCAGAATAAAATGTTTAAGACTAATCTGAATAGCAATTCCTGGTACACTCACTTTGATCTTGAGGATATTGTTAATTTGATCCATTGGGCTAATTCATACCGAGTCCCATGCCTGAATGGTCTTTTGAAATGTTTCCTTTAAAGGTAACCTACCGTGGGCTGCAATCTTATTTAGACGGTTCAATAATATCTTGATAACTCGTTCTACTCCCATTTCTGAGAGATTATCTCCTATATTTCCTCTATGTAAGAAGGCAGATAGATCAATCAACTATAGACCTTTCTCCCTTCTGGAAGCATCTAGTGAGATTGTTTCAGCTCTAGTCTTGAATGACTTGGAAAAATTGGCAATTTGGTCACATGCATTGGATAATATTCAGTGAAGGTTCAGAAAAGCCTTGTTAAACAGCTTCCTTGTACATCTGTTCCAGAAACAAGCACATTTGCTGAAGCACCCAAATTATCTAGTATTTGTAGATTTATCTATGCCCTTTGATATCACTCTAAATCGTGTTCCAAGATGTATAATTTGGGCTGCCCATTGCATCATTTACATCTGTATACAAGAATGAATTAGATAGTGATGTTAATTTTTCATATGAGATAAGAACTCAATCTTGTCTGTACAAAGGATCTGTCTTGGCACCCTTTCTTTATAACAAAGATATTTCCCATATTTGTATGGTCTTGTATCAATGAAATTCTTTCCCTCCAAAATTGGGTCATTGTCTCATTCAGCATCTGACTGTCACGTGCGGAAGACCGTGGCGCATTTGGGAGAAGTGGAGGTTCCGCCATTAAACTACACATTACGTTCTCTGCGTAACGTGCAGTAGCAGTCTAGTGGTTTCCAACATTGCCACTGCCATGTTCTATAAGGAGGACTCATTCATTCTCCTATGTGTGTTGCAACCCATTTGGACTCCCCTATGGGTCATATGCTGTTTCGGTGCCCCCACGCTCCTATTCCATTGTTCCTGCCTATTTTACCTCTTTGCTGTCTTCGCCCCGCTGGAACGCTCTGGTTCCTGCTGTTGTTCTCCCACTCAGCGCTCTCCCTCCCAGGGCTCACTGGTGTGCCAAGTGCCTCTGCCTGAGCTACGGTCCTCTCCTGCTTTCCCTGCTGGTTTCTCTTTCCAGGGTTTCTCTTGATACCTCTTTAGGATTACGTTCCCTACGCTGGTGCTATCATTGGGCTCTCTATCTTCTTGACCTCCAGTGTTTCTTTAGGTCTTGCCTTCCTACCCCATATTTGGACTCTCCTTTCTCAGTATCCCTTGGCAGGGCTTTTCTTTTTACCTGTGCCTGCAACTTGCCTCTACTCCGGCCGACTGATATCTGGTTCATCTCACTTACCTTGACCTCCTTTTTGGAACTACACCTCGCCAAGATCCCACTTACCTGAACCTCCAGTTTGGAGTTACACCTCGCCAAGATCCTCAAGGGGTTTTTCTGCCACACAGGCTTTTTCCCTAATTGGCTGTCTAAGAGAAGGGACCACTAGTCTGCCGGTTATCCTCAGCAGACATAGTGGCTTCCCTTCGAGACAGACCTTATCTCTTCAAGAAGAAGAAGGCTTCATTAAAGGAGAAGAAAGGACAAAGAAGGGGAACCTCATCAAGTCAGGAAGAATCAGGTGAGGAACAAGAAGTCCTGTCTGATTGGAGTGAAGATCCTGACACTGACTTACATGGATGATTTAGTTGTCGTGGACTGGACTCCTACTGGGTTTCAGCAATCACAAAATGTATGTGATTTCTTAAATGTCTTAGATCTAGAGATCAACCTGGATAAATGAGCACATTATCTTTAAGTCCAACAATATCTGAATTAGGGGTTTCAATTGGTATCTGAAAGGTACCAAATAAGAACTTGTTGATAGATTTAAATATCTGGGTTATGTTTTGACTCTGGTGGTGTTTGAGGCTCAGATGAAAAAAGTCAACTTAAATTATGGCTGATTTTCAATATTGCCTCTCCTACAATATTATAAAGCCAAAACCATTCTGTGCCTTCTTTATGGTGCATAGTCTAAAAATGTAACCTTGGATTGGGCCAAAGTAGAGACCTTTGTTTGGAGGCATTTTCTTGCTTTACCTAAGGGAGTACCTACATATGTAACTGGTCAAAAATGAGACCTGATTTCCCTGCAGGAGATGGTTGATTTAGAATGCTAGTTGCATGATCATGTGTCTCTTTAAACACCTGGGCCTTGTATTTTCTGCAAGTTTATTATGCTCTCTGAACCTTGAAAAGACTGACTTAATCTTTAAGCAGAAGAATGAGTTTTATGAGATTGAAATTTAATCTCTTCTTAACAAAAGATTTTTTACCAAAAATAATAAAGTGCATGGCTAACAAAGAACATAATGTATGAACACATTTATTTTAGCCCACCCAGTAAAAAATATTGTGATGGTGGTGATCTCTCAATAAAGTATCACAGCTGAAAAGACACAAGGATTTCAATTTCATTCGATCACTCTCATCAATATGATGTTTTAAACCCAATGAAGATGCAATATAGAGGTCCATAGGCCTTTGCTGATCAATTAGGTAGAAATGGTTTGGTAAAGAAGGAAAATAGTATTTGTTCATTACCCAAAATTAATAATTTCGCCCCATCCCAGACAAATTATGAATTTTGGGTACTGGGAAAATAAAATCTCATCAAAGATCTGATTATAGAATCTTTAAATTGTGTCATTCAGAGAGTATTCAGGTTCAGAAACTCTAAGTAACATCTCTTAGACTTAATATGGGCAGAGTTTGCTTTTACTTTCTATAAACTGCCTACTTAACTAAGAAATCTGTGTGCATTAATACCATATATAACAGAGTCATTCAATGAATGTCAGAAAATGAATTTTAGTTGAATGTCATTCATAGAAACAATGCAGTTTGTATATGATTAGTCAATCCCATTATGGGCCAATCTAATTTGTCATCAGAATCACTGGAACCACCCCTATACTTTAATTATATCTCTTTTTATTTTTCAAATCTAACTTTATGAATCATGAATGGGGTCAGCTGGTTAGGTTTTATTTACCTTCATACAAAAAATGAATTAAACTGCAAACAGTGCTTACTATCTGTGCTACTAATATATTTTTAAAAAAGGCATGAAGAGTCAATAGATTTCCCCACGATAACATTGTTCCAAAACTTCAATATGTAAATGTTTAGGTAACACTGGGGTGTTTTTGAATGCTATGATTGAGATCAACTTCTCTATGGAATATGACATGTTTTAGTCCATCCTGTGTGACAGACAAACATGCAGCACTGGCCTTCAGAATTTTTCCTTTGAATCTACTTTATAGTTATGCTCACATTTATATATATTTTGTAGTGACACCTTTTTCTCCAGGTGCTTGAAGTTTATAACATAGCAACATGCTGTTTGTAATTCTGAATATACAATGGATTTTATTTCTGATATTGATTTTTGACAGATTTAGAATTGCAAAATGTTTGCTCACTGATTGTTGTGTTTAACATGTGAGACTTTACTGTGTTTGTATATGCCCCATTGTTTACCATATTTTGTGAGGAAGGATAGCACAGAGGCAATGTGTTTGTCTTGGAGGCAAGACAATGCAGCGCAACACAGGTTCAAAGCCTGAACCCGTGCTTAGAAACCACTTGCTGGCATTAAGCGTGTTATAAAAGAACAATTATATTTATATTTGAATTTCTGACATATATACAATTAAGTTGTGAATACACTGAATAGTTCATATAGTAGCATCCTCTAACACTTACCCTAGTTCATCTTAAAGAGTATTAAATAATTGCTTAGTAGTGTCAGTGCACACTGGAGGACTAATATTAAGTAATTATAATAATGTGAATTTTATTTAGTCACAAATGCATCCAAATTATTCATGAATTATGTTTTTTTCAGATTATTGGACAGCTAAAAAACATTTGACTTTCAAAATGATACAAAGTTTTGAATTCAATTGAGAGGTCTTGAAAAAGAATTGTTAATTTAGAAATATGGGTTGCTCCAAGGAGATTGAAATATCAAACTTTAACAGAAAAATCTTTTCGTTCAAATAGTAGCTATCTGCCCAATGCCATTCTCATCCTCTAAGAAAGAAATTTGAAATAATGATGATTGCAAATTATCATAGAAACATAGTTTAAATGAGGCGCAGATAACATGAAACACGAAGTGAATCAACATTTTAGTGCATACCGTATAATATAATCACCAGAATACTGATGAATTTGCCCGTTCAGTAGTGTGGCTTTTTCTTTACTAGACAGTTGCTTTCCACACTCTTAACAATATCATATGATAATAGTTGTATGTGCTGTCTCTCATTTGTCCTTATATAGACTTGAATCTCACCTACTGTTTTGCAAACAACAGATCAAACCGGATGACTACTTGTCCTCACCTTGTAAGAAACACCACACTGTCCTCCTCTCGCCTATGTTTACTTCTAAATTTTCTTGAGGCAGTTAAATTACATCACCTAATGAATTCAATTGGATTTAAAAATTACACTGTTGCACTGTATAGGCATTTGTTATCTACCTTACGTGTATTAATAGGTAGATGGGAGCTAACTCTCCAACACTGAACGGTACAACCAGAAAACTCTTAACGAAAATGCCTTAAGCTATTTGCCCTTCTTGATGACTGGACATCAATCACTGACTCCTCGAATGGAAGTGATAGCTTTTAACAAAATAGGAGTAATCTTTTACTGACGGCATAATTCTTTGATGACTTAAATACCTGTACTTAAACAAGCCAATTTTCAAATACGAGCTACTAATGTTAGTCATTTCCTGATTGGTCCCCTTGTGAAGCTCTAGTTTTGATTGTATTAACTGTCCTTTCACAATACCCTGAACAACAAAATGTATACCTTTTTTTATGCAATATCTATGATATCATAATTCAATTCAAATGATCTCATTTACCCTAAACTAGAGATCAACCTTATTCCGTACGAGCAAATGGTCTCAATTCCAAGTTCATACAGAGGTTGATTTAGACTGCAAAATCTGTTCCGCAATACCTGCAGTCATGGTAACTATAACACACCTTACACTATTATCCTACAACATCCACTCTACAGCATATGTCAGAGCCATAGTGATGGAGGGAGTTTCTTAATACAACAACCAATATTCTGGAAAACCATTTCGAACCACCTGAGCAGCCATTAGAACTGCCTTGTCTTTTGAAAGATCTCAATACCAAACCACGTTCACCAGAACATCTCTGCTTAACTTCTCTTCTATTTCCCAAAGAGCTCTAGGCTTATCCAGAGCAGTGTGCTGATTGTGGAGATACACATATACCTGCCGGCAATGCCATGAATCCAGCACAGCAAATTCTTACCTCGCAGTAACTCTGGACAGCATTCATGAATGCTTCATCTGCTACAATCTGTGTCTCTCCGTTGATGAAGGCTTGGAATCGATCTTTGACCGTTTGAAGTTGTTGTTTACTTATCTGTAAAATGGATATAAGAAAAAGAAGAATATTTAGCCTGCTTCATACACAACAATATCTTGACCAAACACTTCTTGCATTAATATAACCCATCCATTTGCACCAACATAGATGTGTCTGAAAAGTGTCTATACATGTTAAGCATGGTTTAATGGCATCACAGTGGTAGAATCAGGGCAGAGTAAGGTGACCAAATAGTCACAGGCTCTAAAACAAATTCGAATGCAAGAACAATCTATAGCATTTCTAAGACTTTGCAACATCATCATGTACTCTATGTAAAAAAATTGTAACAAAAAAAAATCTGTCCTAAACAGATTAGGTGCGCTAGGCTATGTTGCACCACAACCCAGCTCATGGGCATAACATTCAAAAGGTTTACTCAGACAAAAGTACATAGTTTATCTCTGGCTGAGCTAGCATTTGCTGAGAGCACGGGTAAATGCTACCACTTCGAAGATGTTGCTCAGTAGTTGCGAAGTACAATGAATTGCTAAACAAATCATTATAAAGTAGCACTCTTTACTAACAGACTATGATCATTAAAACACAGCAGAACTGCAAGAGAAAAACAAAGGCAGAATGGATGTCAAACTAGTGAGGCTGGATGACTGTAAACTAAAGTGCAGTTTAAGATAATAAAAATCAGTTTATTAAAAAAGGGATAAAATATAAAATAGATGTATTTAAGAAATATTTTGTGAGCTCAAAGTAATGGAAGGGCGCAAAATAAGGACCGGTGGTTGGTGTAACCAGGGTGGCAGGCAATAACAACTAGTTCACTAATTCCACAACTTTAGTCTTTCTTGTGGACAGCATCAAACTGCTTTTTTCATATGCTTTGTGTGGGTTTGAATAGGGTGATTCAATATTCACAATTGGCTTAGTGAATAGCAGCAGTGCCCCCAACATGACTTGGTTCTACTGGTTAAATCACTGATTTCGTAGTGTGAAGTGAGATTTGATGGATCAGGTGCATTATGTTGCATGGTAAGCTCTGGGTTCGTGTGGAAGGTTCCCTGCTAGCTCAATGGTTTGTTCATTTGATTTGAACTGTCGTTGTGTCTGCTGGTCATTGTTGCAAGGCAGATCTTTACTGGTGGTTGTTGGGGGCTCTTCTACATTGAGCCTAATGGAACAGAATGCTCTTTACTTTCAGTTTGAAATCTCAGTGGGACAACAAGGCAAACTGTATCCATGTGCTTATCTGGGTGTACTGGATCTCTGGTGCTTAGCCAGAGGCAAGTGCCTTAATTTCTCTGCAAAGCCTCTTTTCTGTTGTCAAGGGTTGCTGTGGAAAGCACATTGTTTCTTTCTGGATCCCCCTACCTTCACGGCCTTGGCATGAGTCTTTTATCCCTCGATTTCAAACAAGATAATTAGCAGAGAGGGCATTTCCTTCCTCTTTTGCAGCAGTCTAAGGGTGTTTTCCTTCTGGCAGAGGTGCTGAGCATGCTGGGAGATATACAACTAGTGTAAGTGAAGCTTATTACTACTGAGCCCTAGACTTCCCTAGCTTCACACATTCATGAAAAATGGGATCTTACTGCAATCCATAATTCCTTGCCTTCCCCACCCTTTGCTGAACAGATTACATAGGTCTTGTGGGGTGCAAAGGCCCCAAAACCAATGGAACTGAAAGGCCACTGGGGAAACAACCTGTTAGCATTCAGAGACCTGCACACTGAAACAGGGTCTATTTAGGCAATCTATGTTGGTGTCTATCTGCATTTGAAATCCAGAGAAAGCTAAAACAAAATGTAATCCAAGTGCACTTTGTAAACACACATCGCAATACTGGCTGAGAAATAAATGCAGCATTTTCACTGAAACTGCCACCCATCAAACGGTGGTGCACTGTGACAATTCAGACCTACTTTTCATCAGGAAAACAAATACCAAATAATTAAAAGTGTATTTTATTAATGACTGAAAGAAACCGCCCTGTACTTTCAGCGCAAAAGCAAAGTGAACCCTGATCAGTAAAACACACCAAAGAATCAATGCTGATATTATGAAATGCGATATGTGAGTTCCTTTCAGCCAACGACAAATGGTGGGTCTCTGGGCAAACTTCACAAAGGACTCCCCCCTACTGAAAGCCTAGTTTGGGCATCCCACCTGTTTGCAACTGCAATAAAATGTGGCCTGCCTGAAAGGTGTTGAAAACCAAGTGTCGCCCAGTCTTGGAGTCTATGAAAGCTCATTTCTGTGCTGGCCATGTGGTCTAGCTGGTACATTACCGGAATGTAGCAGGAAGGTGTGAAAACAGGGGCTGCAATCAAGGCTGAACTCTGAAAGAATACAAGAAAACAGAAGCTTTTCAGATCAAAAGGTGGTTCCTATCAGATAAGAGGGTAGGTGTCATGAATCAGGGGCACAGATGGTCATTATGGCAACGTTGGAAGCATTTTGCATTGGTGTCTCTGTTCCACTCCAAGATGGCGTCCAGCAGTGTTTGCAATGCTCCAGTTCACCGGCTGCCTTGTATCCATTGGGCTGCGCCCATTAGTACTGCAGGATTACATATGGAGTCACGAACCGAGAGCCGTCGCGTAACTACTCTCTTTGGCAAGTGCACCATTTCATTCATTTGTGCACAAGTTCACCCGTCCTCCATGCTGACTTCCACGAATGCTGGAGTTCCAGCTGCATAGCCGTGCTTATGGGACCTCACATAGTCACTCTTGAGGCTTCACACTTCCATCATTTAATGCTCAAAGCTCTGTCCAGCAGCCGTCAGCCCCACAGTCAGCACCTGCCAAGTTTGCACTTCCAATCGGTCTCCCTGACAACCATTGCTCAGATGTCAGACTCCTGGCTTCACGGGACCATTACCCCACACACCCCACAAGCCTTGAAGTTTGGAAACCCAGATCTTTCGTGCTACACTAGAAGAAAGCATGGGCAATCACGTCCGCTGCATTTCTCTTACTGGGGACGAGTGTAAACTACTATCATTAACTAAGGAATTAGACACAGGAAGGATGCTCGCACTCAATACACCCCTATAGTTTGTAAGAAATGAACTAGTATCAGGCAAGTATCACTATTATCATCAAATAGTATTTATTCTTCAAATTGCTGACACCCGACACGTGTTTCGACCCCCTGGTCACTCTCAAGGCCAACATACAACATCAGCAATTCATATCTCTAGGATTTGGAAATGACTTCCCGTGGTATCAATATGTCATGGTGTTTGTTGATAAGGACTGGTATCAGAGGATGGTGACAGTTCCTAAATGGATGTATTTAACAAAATCCTAGTTCTGTTGCTGGTTAAATAATCCCAACTTCCCTGTCCGAGGTCCCCAACAAAGACCTTTAAGTGAGGAGGGGTTCTGAAAACAAACTTTAGAAACTGTCCCCACTCTCTAGAACTAGCATTTGAATAGAATGGTCCTACATGTAATTGATGCTTGGGTTTTGGGGCTGAGGGAGAAGTGCTTAAAAAGTGAGACCTCAAGTATCCAAACTTGTACACCAAACTGCCAGCCTTTTTAAGGGCACTGGAAAATCCACATTGCACAGCACTATATATGTAAATTGCTTATTTTCATTGACCAATTTGATTATTTCTCATAGTGAAATATGTATGAAGTAAAGTATTGTGATTTGTGTTTTTCCCAACCAAGTTTAATTGTTAGCCACAAAGAATATGGCATGTGTTGTTTTAGTGTGATCTCTATTACCTATCTTCCAAAAAATACAAATATATTTCCTATACTCCAGCCTGGTTTTGGCTCAATGTGGACACGGGGTCTGGGGGATATGTGTGACTCTATATGAGTCTTCAGTAAGTCTGGCACTAAAAAAACTTAAGCGGGTACTGCAGGGCTCCTTGAATCGGGGTGGGAAGAAACTCCCCAAGTCAATATAACGCGGCAGTCTGTTTCTGACTCAGATGTACTTTTACTTTCCCCTTAACACCTGTATGCGGTATTAATGTGTCATTTGGTATGAACAACCTCACTAGTTACATTGGGCCTAAAATAAGTGGTTACAGATCTGAAGGGTGTTACTGCACACTACTATTATTCCCACGTATTAAGCCCAAACCCAACTGATGGCTGGCATCTGATTCACTTATTTGCATTAAAACTATTCAGGCCCCAACATGATGTACTCACATTGCAAAGCATATTGCTCTTCCAATGTGAAACTATGTGTTTACAAGCATCCTAATTATATGTTGGGAGTGCATTGCCACCAGGTATAATAGAACATTTGCACTCCCATTGGAGTTTTCACTACTCGCAATGTAACCCTCACTGCTTCCTGGCACACCCTTCATCGGACAAATATTGTTTTTGTTTGGTTATGGTAAATTCAGGGATGCCAACATACAGATTCAAAATATGAAATCATGTTTGGAATGTCGATAGGCTTTAAAGTAAGATGTTACATTTATTGTCATGAGCTCATTTCAAACTGCATGGAATTTTGCTGACACTTCAACGTCCAGCTGCTGGTTTGTTTTTCGACTGTCATTAGGAGTTAACATGCACATCTTCTATACAGATACCAGTGACCTACTCATGAATCCCACCATGCACCAGGTATCCCACAAAGGTTTAACAATAGACATCAATTTGTAGAGACGGAGAATATGTGGAACGTGTAATTGGTTAGTAACAAATACTTTCTTGCAAAATCCCACTTCAAATAGTTGCTACAGTTTGTTGTTACAAACTCAGTAAGCGCAGCCTGCAGATGTCATTCTGTCATTTCAGTCAACTCCTGAGGCTCATGGAACTTTACTTCATCTGTAGTCGCTACTTCTTTTATAAAAACTGTAACATAACCACTTATTGTTTCTTTCAAATCTGTGAGACGCGCATGATCGGATAACAATATTTTAGTTGTAAACTCAAGAAAGATAATCTTACGATAGGAACGCTCATTTGTTTTTTTAGTAAGGGAATAGGAACTCTCGAAACATTACATTTATCACATGCAGACCAAGTGGAATGACCTGCTGCACATAGCTAAACCAAGAAAACCAAATATAAACCCTCTCACACTTTAGTAATTCTTTCTCGCTGAAACACTAATGTTCATGGTGTTGTTGATCATCCCTTAACTTTGATACTAGCATTACAGACAAAAAGGGAAAAATAATGACAACGTGTATAGTGGTTACTAAGTGCGACCAGTGAGTTTTGAAGCATGGGTGTAATTTTGAGGGGATATGCAAGGGTGTTTGCCCTCCCCCCAACGTTTGTGGCACACCATTTTGTTTGACTCATTTGGCAGGGGACACTTTCATTTAGATGTCATGTTCTCCCCCCACAACATTTTCAGCAAAGTTACTCCACTGTATTGAAGGACAAACAGATGGAAGAGAGAAAGAGAGAGAGAGGAAGAAAGTGGCTGAGAGGAAGACTGTGAGAGTGAAAGAGAAAGATGTTCAAAACAAAGAAGGCAAATAAAAAAGAGAAGACAGCCATAGGGGCAAACGAAAAGACGGATGCCAAAATATGGCGGCACTGACAGAGAAAAAGTATGAAAAATAAGGAAGATAATTAAGATGTAAAAACAGAGGCAAAAGGGAACCAACAGAAAGGGAGGGTAATGGGGGAAAATAGAGGGATTTAGAAAGAAGAACAAAGATGAAGAAGCAAGAAAGAAAATCATTCCGAAATAATTGGAGGGAAAGGGGCAAAGGAGAGAAAATAAATGAAAGCAGCAAAAGGATAGTGAAAAAGAGAAAAAAAAGGAATGAGAAAGTGAGATGCAATGAAATATGGCAAGAAAGACTAAGGAAAGTGAAAGTGTGTGAAGAAAAAGAAGGAAAGGAAGATGGATTAAACAAGAGAGAAAGAAAGGCCAATGCTGGCATACGCTATGTACTTGGGCCGTGGTGGAGTCTCTTGCTCTTCCACCACATTTGACCCCTACTACGATATAACTATAGACTTGGGAAGATGCAGTCTCATTATGGGTATTTGACAGCAAAAACTGTAGGGCCTACATGGCAAACAGGACGCCAGTGCTTTCAGGATCACTTATATAGACCCAAAGGAACAACTGCATAACCAAATCATTATTTGCTCCTCAGAAGTGCAGCTGTATCCTTCTAACTGTCTACTTGCTAACAGTCTGGACGTTTTTGCGTGATCATTTCTGGTGACAAACATATCTTTACTATACTTAAAATAAATTGAAATGTTGGGAAGGCGGAGCACAATTGCTGCATCAGGAATACTGAGGAATGTATCAGATCATAAGAAAGACTACTGTATATGTCATTCATGTCTGTGCTTAAGGCTATATGATAGTTAAATGTAGGTATTTAATGGAGGCTAGCTAATTGAACATTGGGAGTCCTCGTTTTCTGAATATTTCAAATGTATGGACGTAACATCATTTACCCTGACTTGCTGTGCATTAATAGGTCATAGGTTTTAATGTCAGTGGGTCCAAAGTGCCTATTGTCATGTTTCAGGTCCATCAAATGAGTACCTAGTCGATTAATGTAAATATTAATTAGATAAGATCATTACTATACATATTCTTTTCTGTTCAGAATTATGTTAGAGATATGTCTTATGACTCAATTAAAGAAAACAACCATATTTTGAAGATCAACACATCTCAAAAGCAAATGCTAACATCAATTATATATAAAATGATGTAGGTAACTCTCTCAGAGGGATTGGTCTGCTGACCAGAACCCCTCTCCCTAAACTCCATGTCAAAAGCATGGTGTACACCTGTGCCTAGCTGACTCAATATCCTGAGCTGCAGCCCCTGCTCTATCATGACATAGAGTAGTTTCAGGTCACAGGTATCCTCTTGACAGCTGCAGTGATAGTCAAGTCACTGCAGCACTAGGATGACATTTAGGATATGCACCTCTAATCCAAAACCCCATAATTATTACTGTCCTGGTGGCATGTTAAACTTTGAATAAAAGCCATACACGTGTTAGGGTTTGGTGGATGGTAGCTTTCACAATTATTCAAGCCACCTCAATTTGATACCACACATATATCAGTCCTGTGATCCCAGCTCAGACATGGAAGGGTTGTATGCATTTCCCCCAGCTAGGCTGTCTCTGCAGCTCCGAGTAAGACTCTCTCCCTGGAGGTTCTCTCCCTTTGAAACTTTGTGCGGGCAGGCAACACCCTCTCCAGTGAGACAGCCACTCGCTGGAAACAGAAATCAAAGGGCATGCCCTTCCCAAAAGGACTAGCCTAACACGCAGGTGATGCATATTAAAAGGGCCTTGGCAAGGGAAGGGGCAGGGATAGTGTAGACAGAGGGAGCTCAGACTAGCTGAGGGAAGGTTCTCCCATCTTGTTTTATCTCTAAATCTCTCTTCCTTCCTGCCCCCCCAAACTTCCTTTAACGCAAAACACTTTGGGTGTGCTGTCAGATGGCAACATCTGCTTGTTCATAGAACAGGAACTGATCCCCTTAAATCAAGCTTGCATGTATCTAATCACCTAGAGACTTTATCCTTTAAATGAAGGGGTTTAATACTCCTTCTCAGATTAATTTTTGAACAAACACCTAAGCACAGATTTTTCTGAAACTCTGTTGGGAGATTTGACTTTCCAAAGCCCTCCACCAGTAAGGTGAACCCTGATTGTCCAAGGTAGAGGTGAGCTCTGTTCCCCACACATTCATAGGACACATTGAGGGTTATCTGCCACTGGAATATGACTTGCATATCTTCCATTCACACTGCTACCCAGGACCTCAGTGAGGTGAAGGACCCCAGAATTTGTGCACCAGCCTCACTTCCATTGGGAGCCCAAGAACAAGGATTAATTACACTTGTCCCTGCTCACCTGAGAGGGACTCACAGCACCTGAGAGTCAACACAGCAAGAATCCCTACATTTACCACTATTGAACCACTGTGAGCTATGATTCAAGCCCATATAAATACATCAAATCACCAGGAATCTCCAGAGCTGCATTTGACACTCATACAATTTTGAACTTCTGAACTGCACGTTCAAACTAGTTCACCGCTGCACCATGCTAGGTGAGTGAGCCATTGCCTATTCTCAAATGCAAAGCACTATGTAGCATCTGCCACCTTTAAATGAACATCTGACCCACCAGCACCGTTTCTGCCAATCTTCATCACCAGTTGAACTGACTCTGGTGACTCATCGGACCACGACCACCCGACCCCCAACAGCCCATCCACTTACCTGCATATTCCGCTTCGAATCGACTGTTTAACAGACCCTGGAGGCCCTCACAATCCACACTTCCTCGAGCACCTCATCAACTGACCACCTAGCACAGTGCATTCAATCACCAACATCTTCACAGTCGAACAGGCCATCAAACCGCACACAGGGCTCCCACAATCCATCCATCTTAAAATCATTGCTTTGATACGCAATGAACTTCAGCTTGACCCCTGATCAAGATTGCTCTTGTTGCTCACCATCTAGAACAACAAGTCCACCACACTCAAGCCACTTCAAACAGCACAAAGAAGTCTTGCTTATCGTTCTCGAACTGCCAGGACCAGCTTAACACACTATTGACTTGTGACTGCCCCCTTGGTAAACTTTTGGCCCAGAGACTAGCTAGACCAACATTCATCCCTTTTTGCTCCAGTACACATCCTTTTTACGATCACTATAATGACTGTGGTTCATTATTGCCTTTTCTCCCCCTTCTTCATTACACAGAGTACTGCAACTTCTATTCGCTGTTCTTTTTTCTACAGTGTTTTCTATACATTTTCTTGCTGATGGTGTGAGTAATTCAAGCATAAATACCTTTATAGAACCTCAATTGGACATTCCCTTTATTTTGGACACCTATACTTTGCTGTTTTAATTGCTATTAAATAAATGCACACAACCCTTGAGAGTATAGCCTTGCCTCAGTCCACGTTACCACAAAAGGCAAAGGAGGTATATTTCTTAACTGTGTCTTTTTTAACTTTATGATTCACTGTTGCTTTGTGGAAGAGTGAGGGCTGAGTATGCAGTTTAGTCACTACTCACACCTTTGTTCATACAGAGCAAAAGTCATTTCATCACTGTGACTCTTATAATTACAGCAAGGTCAGCATATATGGTAACGGTGGTGAAAGAGAATCCAATAGGGTTACACCCCGAAAATCAGATTGTATGAATAATTTATTAACAGGGTTCGGGTTCAATGACTGTACATTACCAAAGATTTTTTAACAGTTATCTGTAAAATGCTTCTTGATTCAATGCATATGGAATCCTTGATGCTTGGAGCAATTTTTTGCCCGAAGCTCTTCTTGCCTCGACCATTTATCCAGGCAGTAGTTTGATGACCAAGCTAGTTTACCAAGAGATTTAGATTGCCATACAAATTTCAGGAGTTCTCTACACATTTAACATGATCTAAGTTGACTATTGTGAATTGTTTGGATCAGTTTAATTTCTTGTTCTCCATGTGTATGTGTTTATCATCTTGTGTGTTCATTAACAGTCTTTTGTTTCTTATGTTGGAACATAAATTCTCTGTACTCATATATGTACATATTGCAGAGGAGAGAAGTTTAAAACAAGAATTGAGTTGAAAGTTAATGTATAGCAACAAACAGAAGAATACAATATCACAGATTCTGATATGTCAGTTTGAGCAAAGGAGGCATTGCAATTCTCCAAGAAGAAGTTGACCAGTTTGTTACACTACAGTCCTTGTTTTTGGGCTACAAAGATTAAACTAATTAATAACACAAATGTGTCAATGCTTTACATTGTGCAATTTTAAATATCACCAAGCATGCCATTTTATGGCATATTAACAGTTCTTCACTTGATTGTTGATAACATTTGGTCCGCTCTCTTGCTTAAAACATGATGGCTGACTCGAACTCCTCTTGGATCAAAATGTTTTTCAGGGATGTTTCTGCTTTTGGCCTGATGGGTGGTAGTCCCTGAAAAAGCAGGGGGTAATAGGGTAAGGTAATTCTAGTCTATATTCCGCATTATTTAAAGCACAAGAACGTGAACCTCAGGTGTCCTGTCCCAGTGTTTCGTGCACCACTCTTTGACATTGCAAATGAGCACAGACTTCCTAATTTGGGGTTTTCAAGTGACAGGAGGTACGAGTAAATAAGAGTGTTGTAACAATGTGCAAGTGGTACACGTTTGGCTCTGTAGGAACTAGGTCGATAGAAAGGTAGATACACACAAACAACTCCAAAAGGTTCTTATTGGGTGGTCAGAAAGTCAGTTGCTTTATAACAAGAAACATCACTTGAACGCTTTTACTAACAATCACGTTTGAAAAAGGATCAAAATAAATAGTTCAAAAAGACTTACGTATTTATCAAATAGTTATAAAATATTAGTATTTAATACTGAAAATAATTCAAAGGACTAGCATTGTTTGGCATCCCTGCGTAAATCACTTTACTTTTTTGAAGTTGAACTGTTTATGCCATCCCTTGTGTGGAGACAGAAGTTTCTTCTTTTTTGAATATAATATATATATATATATATATATATATATATATATATATATATATATATATATATATATATTGCAAATGGTTCACTGAAATAGCGCATTTAAACCCAATAAACATTTGTGACCCAATAACCTGTGATGCATGTATTGTAATGTTCTGTAATTTTTCATTTGTATAGCGCCTTTATCCCATTGGTATGGCCTCAAAGCACTGTAGGTGAACGCCCTCTGGGGACAATAGTCCAAAGTTTGGGAAAAAATTAGTATTTAATAATGTGTGTGTGCATTTTGGCGAAAGCGAAATTGGCGTTGGGGTGGACAGGTCCCTACTAGCTACCCACATAGAGCTGGCAAGTGGATGAGTGCTTTGAAGTTGAACGAGAGAGTATTTGAGAGAAGTAGTTATGTGTCCAGCTAGACAAAATGTAAGCAAAATACATGATGGGTAGAAGGGTATGAATCAATCGTAGCAACTGTCATTGCTCTGGGCAATCTTCCACTACATCACTTTTTAGCCCATCTGCACCATTGCAGAAGAGGACTACCCATATGCAAATTAGCCTTTATCCAGTCCAAAATGCTAGTCCATGCTGCCTCTGCACAGAACCAAAAGATATATTTCAGCTTTATTGGGCCTAATCAGTGAGGTACAGCTTGATTTCATATAGCACAGTGAGCAAGGGGCACGCGTCTGAGGATAACCTCTCTCACTTAGACATACAACATATAAGCAAAACATTTGATGGGTGGGTGCTTATGAATTAATCTTCAACACTGGGGTTGCTCTAGGAAACTTTCCACACAATTGTTTTGTATACCTTTTGCATCATTGCAGGAGACTAGCTATATACAAATCGGTCTTGGTGCTGCCACTAAGGGGAGCAGTTCAGCTCAAATGGTTAGGCCATGTCTCCTCTGCATGGGAACACAAACAACCCAAGACATGTTTTTAGGCACATTGTGCCTCATTAGTGAGGCTCATCTTGTTGCCATAAGGTGTGGCGAGCAATGGACCAATGATTGGACATACCCTCTCTCATTTATAGAGTCAAAATGAGCAGAGAATGGGTGAAAGGATATGAGTTAACCTTAATCACTGGCATTGTTCTTGGAAACCTTCCACATCATTGTTTTTAGCCTGTCTGCAACTAAGGGACCAGCCATGTGGATAGCAGCCTTGGTCCTTTTCTGATCTGGTGTAACAGGTAAGAAGAAGAAAGTGATCAACAGTCCCAAAGGCTGCTGATATATCAAGGTGAATTAAGAGCGATGAGTGTTTACTATAGCAGAAGAGAATTACAGACAGAGAGTAAAGCAGTCTCCGCGGAATGGTGGGGGTGAAAAATATGTTGCAGAGAGTTCAGAAGAATAAAGGATGAAATTTGAGAATAAACAGCATATACAAGGAGTTTTGAAAGATAAGGGAGGTGGGGCTGAAATTAGAACAAAAAGATGTGTTCAGAGAGGTTTTTTTAAGAATAAGAAGAATAGTGGCATGTTTGAATGGAGAAGGAAAAACAGAAGTCGAAAGAGAGATACTGAACAGAGCAGTGAGAAGGGAAAGGAGAAAAGGTTAGATCTTTAGGATAAGAGTGGATGGAACAGGATCAAGGGGACAGGGGTAGGGTGTGCATTGCCCAGAAAATCAGAGGGGAGCAAAGGAAGGCAGAGAAGCAGAGGGCAGCAGCAAAGAAATAGAAGAGAGGATGGACAAGTATTACAGAGAAGAGTGGCCTTGGAAGAGGCGTATAGGGTCAGGTCAGTGTCAGAAAGGGACAACAAAAGAGATGTATCTGAAGGGAGGAGAGAGAACACGAGATAACATGTGTAGGGTATATGGTTTATCAAGGTGCAGCATTTGATTTTGGAATTGTGTATCACAACGAGCCTTTCCTCTAAATAAACTGTCATTAAAGCATCCTTGTTTCTCTTGCTGCGCCCTGTTTCCCTTGGGTCTGGTGCGCATTACAAATAAATAAACAAACAAACAAATAACACCTACTTCACTTTGATGCAGATGGAGCAGCATGGATCGCTAAAGACTGTCCAGTGTTAAAAGATCAGGTAAAGTCCACAAGAATCCATGGTAATGGCAGTCGTATTTAGCAATCTCTGCAGTGATCAAGGGAAATTAACATAATATATGGAGCAGATATATAGGTAATAAAACCTGGGAGGATATGCCGGCACTCCCATGCCTTCATCCACTCCACGTGGATAATGACAAGAGCACAGAGAAGCAGAGCCTGGAAAATTAAGTGGGTGCAGTCTGTGCCCACTCTACATGATTCACTGTGCTGAAGAAATACGCCCATATGTTGGAAACGCTGTGTTCAGCAGAAGAGTACTCAATACACACAGACTACTCTATAAGGAAGATGGTGGTAGAAGTATGGTAACAGTGCTCATATCTGAGAAGGGAGTTCAATGAGTTAAGTTCTTGATGCTAAGACAGACGCACAATCCCTATTTCATGATTAGGATAGACAGCAGGGTTATATCCTAAATAATATCTATTTAAAGTTTGTCCTATCAGGTCAACAATTATACTATCCATCTTAATGCAAAATGTATGCTACACCTTCATGTAACAGCGCCACAATGCCTTTGGCTGCATGTGCGCTATACAAATGCAAATAAATAAATAAACTATGACTTTCGAAAGATTTGTGAAGCACTCAGGAAGGGGACTGCTTCAGACATCAGTATGCCCCTTCTGGAATCTTGGGGAGCACTTTTTCTTTTATTTTAATCAAATAAACACAAAATACAAATGCAGGATAAATAACTAATTACTTATTCACAGTGCTATGAAAAGAGCCAAAAGAAGTATCAAGCACGATAGAAGGTTATTTTTTTATTAGTTGTAGAAGAGATGTCAAAGAACACTTTAATCACTGTTCTTCCAGTTCCAAGTAAGTATTTGAAACTCTTATTTCACCAGAATGAAAAGTAACACAAGTCTGGTTCACACATCTTTTAGTCGCTAAATGCTAGTACTGTCTTAACTGTCAGATTGCAGACATCTCTCACCCTGGCTTCTGAAGCAAGTGGCAGCGTAAGGAAAGGGACATTCCTGTTTGGGCATGTTTGAACTGGGAACACCAAAGACTAGAACCCCTGCTCCTCAAACATCAGGTAAAATAATTCAAATATGTGTTTCACCCTTCTCTCCCAACAGCCTATTCGAACATCACTATTCATTGCTAGTCATTACCCCGCCAGAGACATTGGCACCATATTGCAGCAACCTCACCTGCATCACCAGAGACACAATCAGCAATCCATCTTCCACACCTACATGAAAACCAATGTTCACCAACATCTGCTCACCTCATTCTGGTCCTCCAACCTCGTCACCACACATGGCATTACTTTACTTCATTTATTCCTGCGCAATCAAAGGGACCCGGAGGCATAGGGGCACCTGGAACTGGAGTCCCGACAAACATAGTAATATAAAAAACAATCAGACCTACAAGTAACCATCTAGGCTAAAAAGAGGCCTACCTAAATAAGTGTGTTCGTAGTTTTTTTTTTAAGGCTTTCCAATGACTCACAGCTTCTGAGGTGAAGGCATTCCAGATCTGGACTGCAGCCGTCCAGAATACTCTACTTTGGCTTCTTCCTCACTGAGGACTGGAGGACATCCACCTCCTCCCATATACTGACATACCTATCCCAATGGCTACAACATTCTAAAAAGAGATAGTCCAAACAAGATAGGGTGATGCCTCAGAATCATTCACAAGGCATCATGGCCATGCACCCAACTTCGCCACCCTCAACTATTTTGAAAACCTCTCCAACCACTTAAAGCTCTCCCCAATGCACACAGTCATCTTCCACCTCATCTACTGACCACCTAAGCCAACACTTCTTTCATTATAGACTTCAAGGACGTCAACACCCTGTCTCTCACCCAGGCCAACAACATCTTCCCCATGACATCAATATCCCTGGGAGCTGTGGGATGTATTTACCCATGCATCCGAGCCCTACCTCAAAACTGTGCAGTACTGACATGAAAACATCATGATGGCCAGAGCTTCCCAGAAAATGCACAGGGAAATGCATGAAGAATAGGCTGCCACTCATTTTTGCCGATGTTATGGGCACAGAAGGACACTGCCTAAAACCACCATTGGACTACCCACACAGTAGTCTGAAACCATTGGGAATGGCAATGCTGATTGCCAAAAGCAAACCCATAACTGTTGGGAATTAATTTTCTTAAATCCCAAAATTGGGTGCAGTACCAGTACTCACCACTATCCAAAAACCGGCATTTTAAAACAACACCAGATTTTACTTTTTGCAAAACTGAATAAATGAACCCAAAACAGGCTAAAGAAAGACTTACTGAGAGGTGGATACAATCTAAAGTTATATTCTGAAGTGACTTGAAGGTTTATAACAAGACTGGCTGCGCTGTGGATTTCAGCAGTTTAAGTAAATTTGGACTGAAAGACACTAAAAAAAATCTAAATGTTTAAATTGACTGAGTGACCTACTTTTGAGTGTCACATAGGTTGCAATTGTTTAAATGTCACAGTTTTAAACTTAGAATCAGCATTCTAGCTGCATATGTAAAAAAATTGTCTTGACTTAAACTGGGAAACAAAAAGTGACATTTTATCTGAAACCTGGCTTAAGGAACTGAATTCTGCCTGGCAACTACCCCCATCAGGAGTGAAACTTGAGTCACAGCTGTGTTCCCAGGCCTAGCTGCCCTTTTGCTGCTCACACCAAAAGGGATATGACACTTCCCTGATTGAATTACCTGGGCTCTGCAGGAAATTGAACAAAGCCCTGTCCTGACTCAGGCAAATGTTTTATTGGCGGGAGTCGTAAATGGAGCTTCCTCTTGGCAGAAGCTGGGAGGGGCAGGGTCTCTGAGCTTGGCAGAAACTGGAAAGACTGGTTTCTGTACCATGTGACCTGAAAAGACACACCTCTATAGCCAGAATATGGTTTTAGAAAAAGATGAATAACTCATAGTACGGACTTGTGAAAATTGTATAAATGACACCATAATTCTTGTGATTTTTCTGCCCACATTTTAAGAGGTTTTTAGAACCAGTGGCATGTTCAGGGGGGTTTTAGCGGAAAAGAGGATATTACTCAAAATGTGTGCATGTGAAAAATCTGACACTTCATCAATTAATGTCCATACTCCTTGCGCACATGTGTGTAAATTTGGGGTAATGTCCGGAATTGCAAAATCAGTTAAAAAGTGCAAAATATTGCCATTTCTGAATGCAAGCTCCCAGGAAGAGCAGAGTTTGAGCAGGGTATACCTCCTGTAATGCATGATGGGTGCATATGATTTTAAAACAATATGTACCTCTGCAAATATGTATTTGTTTCAAATCTAGATTTGTATGTAAGTTGACAGGAGGAGTGGACTCTCTGCAAGCCATAAAATGACATCACGCTAACACACACTTCCTTCCCCAATCAAATGAGAAATGGAAGTTTGACCAATTAGAAGCTGAGAGAGAGGTAGGGTCTAGTGATGCTAGAACACACCCACATTCTAAACACATAAAAGCAGACAGACAGGACAGATAGGAACCTTCAAATCCATTTGCAGCTGGAAGCTCTGCCGGGAAAATCCATACTTTACCTCCTCAACCTTCAGAGAGCAGACATAGAGACTTCAAATCTATCAAATATCCAGAACCAGAAACCTAGACCAGACCAGCAGAGCAGAGCTGATCCAGACCACTGTTAGCAGAACCAGAGAGAGCTGACACAGATCACTGTGAAGTGCAGAGACCAGAATCCAGTTTAAAACCTGACCAGATCCGTGGCGAGGTCCATTTCATTCAAGAATATAGTGTGAGTACCTAGAAAACTGTGCAGAACCAATCTCTTAGTTAAAATAATATAATTCAATCCTATTTTAATCTAAGTAGAACTGTCTCTTAACTGTCACCTGTCATTTGTAAAGCTGTCACTTGTCATTTTCTAGTTGCAAGCTGCACTTGTCTTTGTGAACTTTAAAATTTCAAATCTGAAAAACGACCTTTATTCAATCGCTCATATCTCCGCGACCGTTTGTGCTAGAGACTTGCAGTAACTTTCATCTGGACCCCAAAACGATAGTGATAGTCCTTGTAGTTCCTCTGTAATCGCACTCGGCGCATTCGCAAATTTAGCCACGATTTGACATTTTACCGCGATTTGCAAATTTCTCCACGTGTGAAAACAGCAGTTTGTTTTTGCTTTCATTTGCCAAAAATTCGTTTAACCTACCAATTATTCCTTGATCCTTGCTAAAGTGAGCCTGGACTAATATTAACTTGATTTCACTCACCCTGAACCTTCTAGAGGGAATTAAAAGCATTTTAGCATATTTTTTCTTCATTGCCAGCACATATCAAAGCATTTTGCCTGTGTTTTCAACGTCTGTAGTCTAAGTTGCTGGAGTTAACTGAATCACATTTAATTGCATTTCTGAGAATTGTGTGCCTTCTTTCCATTTCCTTGCATTGCATAAAAGGGGGGGGTGAATTGTACAAGAAAGTGATTACATTGTTTTGCTTAAATCCTATCAAGTTATTTACTGTACTGCATTTCATTCCACATTGCATCCATTTGAAACCATAAAAGTATTGTTGCTATCTTATCCATCCTATAACCACTCATCATTGATTATAAAGAAGTGTGCTCGTGCCAGACTATCCATTATTGATTACTGATCCGATTAAGTGTGATATTCAATTATTAATTTATTATAAAGCGTGATATAATATATATTGTTTAAGTTATCAAATAAACCTTTAAACTTGCAAAACAGAACTACTTCTTGGCTCAGTGGGGTCAGGGGGATTCCAAGAGAGGGGTGTTATATAAGGGTAGTCATCCAGAACGCATGAACTGGACATAAAATTATATCAATAAGGGTTTTCATTCAGTATTATAGACTAGGCGTTGACTTAGCTGTAGTGTTGAATTGAATCCTCTTACAAATTGGGGGCTCGGGCCGGACGTTTGGGTTAGAATACCACTTGTGCAGCTTAATACAGCGTGCCAGCTGACCAGATACACATATCCAGTCGGATCACCACGCTGCATTACGCTGTGAAGCATTCCTCAAAAGGGACACTCCAAGAAAAGTTCTGTTCTGCAAAAATAAAATACAAACTTCTGTAAGTCAGGACAGAGACCAATCTCTAGAATGACGACCTTGGTAGATATGAAAATAGCCAGAGAGCACTTCTTACATAAACTATTTGTGAGAGGTGAATGGGCTGAGCAGGGCCAGGATGCCTGGTTGCAGGCCATCACGCGACAGGTCACTGAAACAGGGTCAGACTTATGGAGAGATCAGGGTCCATTACATGTGGCCCTGAGTGAACTATATATGGCTCCTAAGGCCAAAGATGAACACGACAAGATTGTTAGGATAGCGGCATATTTATATTTATATATGGGAGCCATACAGAATAAATGTGCTGAAGGCCATGATCTGGCAAAAAGACAACAGATGGCGTTAGAGAAGGCCCAATCTGATCTGGACTCTTCTGAGCAAAGGCTGCACAGGAGCCAGGAGTCAGAAAATGAGACCAGGCAGTACATCACTAAAATAAAGGAGGATATGGATGTGCTGCAAAAGGAAAAGTCAGAACAGGATACCAGATTTCTGGCCTTGCAGAAGGAACACCAAGAAGGTTTGGACTCCCTACTGCAAAGCCAGAAAAAGCTGGAGCAACAACTGGACTTCAACAGGGTATGTGCTGAGCAGGTAGTCACCCTGCAAGGCCACCTAGATAGAGTGAAGGCAGAGAGCAACAAACTAATTCTGAAAGACCTGGATACCCAGGCAGAGTTTGATCAGGAGCGCCAGAAAGCTGGTGCCTTCCAAAGGCAAAGGGACGACCTGGCAGCACAGATGCAGGCTCTCAGTCAGGAAAGAGACACCATAGGCCAGGAAGTCTGCCATTTAAAAAGGAAAATGGAAGAAAATCACCTGGCCCTCCAGGGGCTGGGTGACCTCCAAAAAGAAAACCAGAACTTGTTAGAGCACACCAGGAGGGTGGAAGAGGCTCTGGCAAGAAAGGAGCAGGCCAATAGGGACACAGCTCAGGAGGTAAACCTCCTGCAGCAAAGACTGGCCCAGTTCTCCAGGACCAACCAGGAAGCACAGAGGGAAAATGAGGCCCTCTGTCAACACAATGATAGGCTCCAACAACAGGTAGCGATGCAGGAGAGACTGATAGAGTCTAGTAAGGCCTTAACTGAGGAACTGAAGGCACAAATGCAGGCTCTTGCATTGCAACAGGGAGCAGGGGCGGATAGAGATGAGGTTCGCTGGGAAATGGAAACTCCGGAGCATAACCTCAGGAGCCCTAGTACCAGAGGCCCTCATACCTCTCAGTCCCTGGACTCTGCCACCCCCATGTCCCCTGGCGCACATGAGCACAGGGCCACAGGGATGGCAGATTACTATCCAGCCAGAAGCATGGGTCTCATAGGCCAGTACCTCCCAGGAATGGATGGGCGGGCATCTGGGCATGGGCACCCAAGCATGGTGCAATTCAGTGGGGAACCCCGGGAGAATAGGCCCATTAAGGGCATCCTGAAAACCACCGCCCAGTTAGGTCAGTGGAGGGGGTACCCATCAAATCCTGGCAGCAAGGAGGAATCTGAAGACTCCTCTGAACTGCGCAGGACACAGGAGACCAGGTCCCCACATTCTGCCAGCCATTCCCAGGCTCGCAGAATCCGGGAAAACCTGGAAGAACAGACGGGAACCTCTGGGAGCAGTGCCTCTGAGTCCGAGGACGAATGGACAAGGGTTACCCGAACCAAAAAGGCCAATAAGGCAAAAAGGGCCTTGCTTAAGGACCCCTTAAAGCAGATTAAGGCGATCAGGAGCGTCATCACGCCTTACCATAAGAACGCTAAGTATTCTGTTTGGGAGCACTTAGAGTTGTTTGAGCAAATGATGGCGACTTTCCATTTGAAGGACAGCCAAAGCTGTATTCAATATGTAAAGTGGACCTTCTCCCCGGAATACTCCAGTTTCTTTGCGGGGCTGGAGGACCAAAATCATTTAAGATGGTCCACCTATAAGGCGGCCATCTTGAAACATTTTTCTGTTCACAGAAATCCTCAAGAGGCTCGCAAGGCAGCCTACAATTTGCAATGTGGGGAGGATCAGGCCCCACAAGAATTTGTGCAGGAGTTAAAGCGTGCTTTTGCACAGACCACAAGAAGGGTGCGCACGGATAGCAGAGAATTTATAAATACGTTTTTCCATGCCTTGCCCAAATATATCATGACCCAGCTCGTGAGGGATTTTCACGAGAAAAGATCTTTAGACTGGGTCATTGAACAGGCTACCCGGATCTATGAGGTGCAGAAACCGATAGATAGCAAAAGTAATGCCCAGAAAAACCCCAAAGCCAACAGCACCCCTGCTGCTGCCAAGGTGGCAGAGGTAAAGGTCACCCCCGTTTTGGATTTGGAGATGGGGGGGCCTAAAAACCTACCTGCACCTAATAATGCTAGGCCCAGGAGGTCCTCGGGTCAGTCACAGACAGGGAGCCAAGGAGGCAGCCCCACAAATGGGGTCCCTCGCTCTCCTGATTATGTAAGTCCCCGTTACAAGGGAAATCGACCCATCCTGGGTTATGTGTGGACTCCTCCAGCCCAAGGGGGGGGATCCAGCCAAGCACCTAACCCAGGGAACTTCCCTCCAAACTTCCCACAGGAGGGCAGAAATTTACCAAACCCTGGGCAGAACTTTTTCCCCAGATATCCACCCGACTTTCAGCCCCAAAACCATCCATCCTTCTTTCCCCAATTCCCTGAGCCCAGACAACCTAATCCGGGAGAGGGGAGGCCAAGGGTGGAGGGGTACCCAAATCTTCCCAACCCGGGGTATTACCAGAGGAGGGACAGCTACCCTTCCCGGGATCAGCCCAGGGGAGAAAACAGGGCCCCGTATCAGCCTGAGCGGGTTTCCCAGTTAGAGCGCCAGGTTCAAAACATGGGGCGGGATCTGGGTCACATACTGAGGGCTCAGCAGAACCCTCAGATCGGCATGCCGGCGCAGAACGCACCCAACTCTGGACCTGGTGCCCCAGAACAATGACGGGGGCAGCACCCCGATAACTCACCGGTTCCCAGGGAGGAGGCACAAGGGGAAGGGGGGTGTAAAGCCTTGGAGGAAGCTTCCTTCCTCACTTGTAAACAGCCCCTGGAAACCCAGGAACCGGAAACAAAATCTCTTGCCCCTGAAAGTCTGCCTCCTAAGGAGCAGAGGGGTGGTAGGAGAAACATAAGACCCAAACAGACACAGTTTGAGGAGTAGGTACAGGTCTTCCAATTTGAGGGAGAGGGATCCTCAGAGGATCCTGGGAAAAGGATCTTCTCCTTCAGAGAGGGTGGAACTCCTCCCAAAGAAAAATGGGTCCCTAGGGATGCAAATCCAGACTGGGGAGATGTGGAGACTGAGCTACCGCCGCCCACCATCTCATCCCAGAACCAACAGCAAGAAAATCCCCTGGTTCAAACCCATCCTGGTGACTGCCTCCAAAAAGGGGGGGGCGGCCCGGAACCGGAGCCAGGGGAACCCACAATGGCTCTGATCTCCAGTTGCCAAATTTTTCTTTCAGATTCCCAAGGCTCTCCACAGAATTCTGCCCAAATTTCTTCTCTTGCAATGTCTAAAACCAGAAAGTTAGCCCACCAGTTGTCCAAAAATGTGCATTATCTGTGCCCCCATGAGGAGAAGGAGGGAAGATACTATGCCCCGGTACAAGTACAGGGGCAGGGTACAATCTTGGCACTGGTGGACACTGGATCTCAAGCTACCCTTCTGTCCAGAAGGGCCTTTGACGAACTGAATGCAGGAAGGGGAGAGAATTACCAAATTCCTCTCACCTCTCTTCCTGGACAACTGCAGAACTTTGACGGGAAGGAAATTCCCGTTGAGGGGACTGCAGACTTGGACATTAAGATCGGGCGACACAAGTTGAAACACCCAGTCATAGTTGTGACTCCAGAGGGCACCCCTTGTTTACTAGGGAATGACCTCCTGAGAAGGTTGTCACCCCTAATAGATTGTGTAAACAAGGTCCTCTGGACCCAGACTAGCCGACCAATAAAATTAAAACAGAGTGTCAACCATTTTAGTTTAAACGGCACCTGCCACATGGTTGAACAAAAATCTGATCAAGTAGAATTTCACTTCCAGAATAGCCAAATTCCAGACGTGACAGTAATAGCAGTAGGACAAGAGACTGGTGGTGGAGGGTCCTCTCTATTTCTGAAAATCAACCTTCCTTCCAGTCTAAAGTGGTACTCCACGCTGGAAGGAAACACTCTGAAATTCTATACTAATCCACAATCAGAAACTCCCACTCCTATAGTCCAGAAAGATGTGAAATCAGCTCAAAGCCTGGCTGATATTCAGCAAATTGGAGAGCAGTTGTTCATCCCTATTCAGTTAAATGATGGGAAGGACTATGTTCTCGCTCGAGTGTGTGTGAACAACGGTAAGAGCTTCATCAGCGAAGCCATGTTTCGCCAACTCCCAAAAGATCCAGCCATTCCCACCTTCAAACTGATAGACAAATGGGAAATGGACCTGGAAGCACCCAATTCCAAACATCTCCTGCCAAGCAGGTGTATGCTCAAAATCTCCATTGGCAACAAGAGCATAGTCCATAATTGTTGGGTCGTGCGAGACGTCCTTGCCGCCTTTTACTTAGGCAGTGACATTCTCAATCGCTTTGCCATTAGTTTGGACCTAATAAACTTCAAAGCTTGGTCCCGATTAGCGGATAATCCCATGGGCTTTGATGATCCAGAAAAAGCATTTAGGTCAGCTCAATTGCTACCTTATGCAGTTGAATTTCAGGTTAAAGAGGAAGTCACCATCCCAGAAAGGACCCGACAATTCTCCCTGGAAGTGAAAGTTAAAAGGGGACAAGAGTTGAAAAACCCTGATGCTTACATACATCTAAACGCTTCTCTCCAACAGCAAGGGTTGGGGGTAAACCCAACTCTATTAGTCAACATAGAACATGACACCATTCCAATAGAGGTGGATAACAGCGACTTAAAGAGTATTACTCTAGCCGCAGGCACCATTATTGGAATGGCGGTTGATGACCGACATTTCTCCATTGATCTTGGAAATGAACTGTTAGGACCAATCCCCAAGGACTGTTTTGACGGTGACAGTGATGACAATACAACACCAGACAGGATTTTTACCCGGCATGGGGGGAACTTCCTGGTGTACACTTCCTGCCCCTATGGTAAGGAAGATGTGACTTGTGACTTCAGGAGGGATGAGGTGATTTTCCAGGTCCATGAGGGCTGCCTTTCCCACCTGAAGCCTCCAGTCCAAATCAGCACTCTGACCAGGGACTTCTCCACCCAGCTGGAGGAGGCCGCTGAAATAGCCAAACCAGAAGTCTTTCCAGGCTTCAGGCAGATGGTGGAAGAGAGAGTCAACCTAGCTGATGCCTGTGTGACTCTGGAACAAAAGCAAAAGTTGAAACAAGTTTTCTTGGATTTCCAAGATCTCTTTGCGGTAGACTCATATGACTGTGGTCGCACCGACATCCACACAACCACAATCCCCACGGACCCTGGCATGACTCCTGTGTTTGTGAAGCAATATCGCTTGCCTCTCGCATCAATGGAGTCCCTTACTGAAATAATTAAGAACCTTGAGTCCCGGGGAATAATCCGTCCAGTCCACAGCACCTTCAATAATCCGGTGCTGGGAATATTGAAGCCAAACGGCCAGTGGAGACTCTGCGCTGACCTTAGGGAGCTCAACAAACGGGTCCATACTTCCCGATGGCCTCTGCCCTACATTGACCAAGGGCTGGCCCAGATCCAGGGGTCACAGGTATTCACTGCCATAGACCTGACCAATGGGTACTGGACCGTGCCTGTCAGTAGGGAGGACCAATACAAACTGGCTTTTACCTTTGGGGGCCAGCAGTACACATGGACCCGGACTCCTTTCGGATACCTCAACTCCGGTAATGAGTTCAATATTTTCCTACATAAGGCCATGCCCGACCTGGGTGCGAGGGGTAACCTGGCTTATGTAGATGATGTCCTCATCAAAAGTTCATCTGTGGAGGAACACATAGCGGAGATCCGTTATGTTCTGACGCAGTTGAGGGCCGCCGGAGCAAAACTTTCCTTTCAGAAAGCACAGTGGTGTAGAACCCGTGTTAATTTCTTGGGACATGAGATTACTCCTCAGGGCCTCTGTCCCCAGGAAAAGAAAGTGGAAGCACTTCAGAAACTGAAAGACCCCACAACTCTGCGGGAACTAAGGAGCCTCCTTGGACTGACTAATTACAGCAGAAAGTTCATTGAGGGCTACGCAGAGATCACCAGACCCCTGATTCATCTCCTGAAAGGGGGGGTCAAGTGGGAATGGGGTCCAGAACAAGCCGAGGCAGTAAGACAACTCAAGAGAAGCCTCTCACAAGCGCCTTGCCTAGCTTACCTTGTCAGAAACAAGGAGTTCTTCCTGGAGACGGGGTTCTCTAATACGTGCTTGATGGCAGTATTATACCAAAAGCATGACAAGGTCAATAAAGTAATCTCCTATGCGAGCAAAACTTTATCCTCTGTGGAGGAAAAATTCAACGATTGTGAGAAGGCACTCCTGGCAACGGTGTGGGCATTGAAGAATTACCGCCCGTTTATCCAGGGGGAACACATCATAGTGGAGACTCCACACCAGCCTCTGCAATATCTCCAAAGTGACAGAATCCGGGCCGGAAATGTGAGTAATTCCCGAATTACTTCCTGGATTCTGTCAATGCAAGGCTTTCCTGTGGAGGTCAGATATGGCCAAAACAAGAAGAGTCCCCTCGCGCAAGGTCTGGCTGACTTGCATGATTGTGCCAGAGAAAACTGTCTCGAGGACGAAAGTCTAAAAATCAAGGACAACATGGAGGCATACCTTAATTCCCCACACAAAGTCTTTGAAGAAGACAAGTGTGAGGGAATGCCCACTGTCTATGTGGATGGATGCTCTTACCATGTTGACAACAACGGGGAGAAAGAACTGGTGGCCGGCGTAGGGAATGCATGGGTGAATGAGTCCCCAGAACCCTCCGCTGGATACAAAATTGGTCCCCGAAGTAGTCAGGTGGCAGAATTGATGGCTGTGCATCAGGCCATCCTCACTGCTGTCCAGCATCAACTCCACGAACTGGTCATAATCACAGATTCGGATTATGTACGGAACGGGTTCGTGGAGCACCTGGTTAATTGGAAAACCAGAGGCATGTTATGTGCTAACAACAAACCCTTGGAACATGGGAAGTTGATCCAAAACATTGATGATCTGGTCACCTCGAATGAGATGACCATCTATTGGAAAAAGATCAAGGGTCATTCCAAAGTAGAGGGACCAGACAAAACTGGAAATGACTTAGCTGATCAGCTGGCCAAAACCGGGGCCATCCAAGGGGATCTAATTGAGATTGAGTCCCTGTTGGGGGAAATCCAGGTCACTGCTATCACTAGGTCCCAGACAAATGCTCACAACAACCTTTTAATTGCACAATGGAGTAAGGAGACCCCTGATGCTGATTTGATTACAGCTCAGAAGGGGGATCCAGTTATTGGTAAGTTTTACCAACACCTTGAGGACCCTGAGAACTTTCCCCTGACGGATACCGATTACATTGGGAAAGAGGACCTAAGAGTGTTGATGAAATGTCCAAAAATGTTCCGAATCCAAGACGGTTTGCTGGTAAGGAAGTCCAAAGCTGGCCACGATCAGTGGGTGGTTCCTACCTCATTCCGAAGCCTGATGTTAAGTCACGCCCATGATGCGGCCACCGCCGGTCATAGGGGGTTCCACACCACATTGGAAATCTTAAGAGAGGTTGCATACTGGCCACACATGGGGCAGGACCTCGACCAATACTTGAAGGGGTGTCTTGTGTGTGCACAATTTCAGCCATCATCCCTCACGCACCGCGCGCCTCTCCAAAAGCGGGGGATGACACTGCCATGGTCAGATTTACAAATCGACTTTGTAGGCCCCGTGATTCGCTCTGCTAGGGGGAATAAGTACATGTTGACTGTGACATGCTTGTTTACCAAGTGGGTGGAATGTCTCCCAGCCCCAAATTGCAAGGCAGAAACCGCAGCTGCCTTGATGATTAACCACATCTTTTCCCGTTTCGGTCTACCTCAAAGGATTGAGTCAGACAGAGGTAGCCACTTCACCAGTGAAGTGATGACAAAGATGTGGGAGATACTGGGGGTCAAAAGGAAGTTGCATATTGCTTACCGGCCAGCTTCTTCTGGAGCAGTGGAACGCTACAACCGGACAATTGTGAGCATCTTAAAAAAGTTTGTGGCAGATTCTGGGCCAAGTTGGGATATCCAATTACCTCTGGTCCTAATGGCCATCAGATCTACCCCTTCATCTGCAACCAAAATGTCACCATTTGAGTTGATGACTGGGCGCAAGATGGTGCTTCCGCAGCATTTGCTCTACAGGACCCAAGAGCAGACACTGATAAATGCCTCCACAACTCATGAGTATGTGGAGAATTTAAGGAAACACCTTCAACATGCTTTTGCTTATGCTCAGCGGAATCTAGAAAGATCGGCTGATAGCATGAAGACCCACTATGACCTGAAAACTTCCAGGAAGGAATATCAGGTGGGAGACCGGGTCTATCTATACAACTTCCAAAGGAACCAGGCCAAGCAGCGCAAATTTTTGCCTACATGGAAGGGACCCTTTGAGATCATCGACAAGATCTCCCCTGTGGCCTACAAAATCCACATCCCCAAAGGTCCTTTGGCAGCGGGGGAAGACAAGTGGGTCCACATAAACCAGTTGAAATGTTGCCATCCCAGGCACACTCTGCAACAACTGGAGGAATCCTCTGGAATCCTAGCGAGTACTGTCTCAGATTAATTCAGTTCCAATCATAAAACATACCACATCTAGTCTCTAAAATATTGTGATTTGCACGAAACTGTCTCTTAGTTATACTGTTTTTTTTTTCAAAATAAGAATGTAATGTTTCGTTATGATGAAATGCATATGCTGCCCCACTATCTCAACAGTGGTGGAAAAATGTCTATGAATAGGTATTGCCGCTCTTCCTTTGTCGTCCTAGGAGAAAGAAAACCTGGAGACGGGCCAAGGAGGACGATCCGGAGACCGGGAGCAGAGACGCAACGGGCCCGGGGTACCGCCCAATATTCCCATCAGGACCGGCGAGGAGAACCGATCGACCAGTACCGGATGGAGGAAAAGATGCTGAACTGTGCCATCTGATGGAAGTAGATGAGGAAACATCCCAGATCTTGCGAGTCCCATCAGTGAAACCGAATGGCCATCGCAAGAGGGGGGCTTGTGGGATGTATTTACCCATGCATCCGAGCCCTACCTCAAAACTGTGCAGTACTGACATGAAAACATCATGATGGCCAGAGCTTCCCAGAAAATGCACAGGGAAATGCATGAAGAATAGGCTGCCACTCATTTTTGCCGATGTTATGGGCACAGAAGGACACTGCCTAAAACCACCATTGGACTACCCACACAGTAGTCTGAAACCGTTGGGAATGGCAATGCTGATTGCCAAAAGCAAACCCATAACTGTTGGGAATTCATTTTCTTAAATCCGAAAATTGGGTGCAGTACCAGTACTCACCACTATCCAAAAGCCGGCATTTTAAAACAACACCAGATTTTACTTTTTGCAAAACTGAATAAATGAACCCAAAACAGGCCAAAGAAAGACTTACTGAGAGGTGGATACAATCTAAAGTTATATTCTGAAGTGACTTGAAGGTTTATAACAAGACTGGCTGCGCTGTGGATTTCAGCAGTTTAAGTAAATTTGGACTGAAAGACACTAAAAAAAATCTAAATGTTTAAATTGACTGAGTGACCTACTTTTGAGTGTCACATAGGTTGCAATTGTTTAAATGTCACAGTTTTAAACTTAGAATCAGCATTCTAGCTGCATATGTAAAAAAATTGTCTTGACTTAAACTGGGAAACAAAAAGTGAAATTTTATCTGAAACCTGGCTTAAGGAACTGAATTCTGCCTGGCAACTACCCCCATCAGGAGTGAAACTTGAGTCACAGCTGTGTTCCCAGGCCTAGCTGCCCTTTTGCTGCTCACACCAAAAGGGATATGACACTTCCCTGATTGAATTACCTGGGCTCTGCAGGAAATTGAACAAAGCCCTGTCCTGACTCAGGCAAATGTTTTATTGGCGGGAGTCGTAAATGGAGCTTCCTCTTGGCAGAAGCTGGGAGGGGCAGGGTCTCTGAGCTTGGCAGAAACTGGAAAGACTGGTTTCTGTACCATGTGACCTGAAAAGACACACCTCTATAGCCAGAATATGGTTTTAGAAAAAGATGAATAACTCATAGTACGGACTTGTGAAAATTGTATAAATGACACCATAATTCTTGTGATTTTTCTGCCCACATTTTAAGAGGTTTTTAGAACCGGTGGCATGTTCAGGGGGGTTTTAGCGGAAAAGAGGATATTACTCAAAATGTGTGCATGTGAAAAATCTGACACTTCATCAATTAATGTCCATACTCCTTGCGCACATGTGTGTAAATTTGGGGTAATGTCCGGAATTGCAAAATCAGTTAAAAAGTGCAAAATATTGCCATTTCTGAATGCAAGCTCCCAGGAAGAGCAGGGTATACCTCCTGTAATGCATGATGGGTGCATATGATTTTAAAACAATATGTACCTCTGCAAATATGTATTTGTTTCAAATCTAGATTTGTGTGTAAATTGACAGGAGGAGTGGACTCTCTGCAACCCATAAAATGACATCACGCTGACACACACTTCCTTCCCCAATCAAATGAGAAATGAGAAATGGAAGTTTGACCAATTAGAAGCTGAGAGAGAGGTAGGGTCTAGTGATGCTAGAACACACCCACATTCTAAACACATAAAAGCAGACAGACAGGACAGATAGGGACCTTTAAATCCATTTGCAGCTGGAAGCTCTGCCGGGAAAATCCATACTTTACCTCCTCAACCTTCAGAGAGCAGACATAGAGACTTCAAATCTATCAAATATCCAGAACCAGAAACCTAGACCAGACCAGCAGAGCAGAGCTGATCCAGACCACTGTTAGCAGAACCAGAGAGAGCTGACACAGATCACTGTGAAGTGCAGAGACCAGAATCCAGTTTAAAACCTGACCAGATCCGTGGCGAGGTCCATTTCATTCAAGAATATAGTGTGAGTACCTAGAAAACTGTGCAGAACCAATCTCTTAGTTAAAATAATATAATTCAATCCTATTTTAATCTAATTAGAACTGTCTCTTAACTGTCACCTGCCATTTGTAAAGCTGTCACTTGTCATTTTCTAGTTGCAAGCTGCACTTGTCTTTGTGAACTTTAAAATTTCAAATCTGAAAAACGACCTTTATTCAATCGCTCATATCTCCGCGACCGTTTGTGCTAGAGACTTGCAGTAACTTTCATCTGGAAGCTGAGATCCTAGGCTTTCTTAGGACCCCAAAATGATAGTGATAGTCCTTGTAGTTCCTCTGTAATCGCGCTCGGCGCATTCGCAAATTTAGCCGCGATTTGACATTTTACCGCAATTTGCAAATTTCTCCACGTGTGAAAACAGCAGTTTGTTTTTGCTTTCATTTGCCAAAAATTCGTTTAACCTACCAATTATTCCTTGATCCTTGCTAAAGTGAGCCTGGACTAATATTAACTTGATTTCACTCACCCTGAACCTTCTAGAGGGAATTAAAAGCATTTTAGC